>NC_086102.1:139794837-140448899 GCF_963921235.1 Mobula hypostoma | reverse complement strand
TTATTGATTTAATGCTATATGTACTTAGTGTAAGTGTGTTGGTCACTCAAGATCTTCCAGCCAATAATTTCACTGGATGAGGGAACATGGAGAATCTACTTATGATTTTATATTATGCAGAGTTATTTCCAAATTTCAAATAGTTTCATCGTTAACTGACTAATGTAAATATTATCATCTGCATTAACCTTGTCTGAAAATACTTCAGCTCCCTTTTAAAATATTTGCTCTGATCTAACACCTACCATTCTTGGCTTTGCTTAGATGTCATAAAAGTGGAAAATTGGAATTCCAAATTTTCATTCATCATCATCATCAGGTGCCGTGCCCATTTTGAGCTTTGACTGCCATGGCCCACACACTCCTGTTTCGGGTCAAGTGGATCAATTCATTGGTATTCATTTCCAGTTCTCTGGCTGCTGTCTCCATCATCATTTGTCTTTGTCTTCCTCTTGCTTTCTTCCCTTCAATCTTTCCCATAATTACCATGCATTCTAACTCCTCTTTCCTAATCACATGTCCAATGAAGTTACGTTGCCTTTTCATGACCTCATACATTATTTCCCTTTTTGTGTTTGCTTTGTCCCTGACATCCTCGTTAGATATTCGTTTCATCCATGATATTTTTTGCATCCTCCTCAGAAGCCACATCTCTGCTGCTTCAATTCGTTTCCTCATGTTACTAGATATTGTCCAACATTCTGAGCCATATAACATAACTGGATAAATGTAACCTTTCAGTACTCTGAGGCGGGTTGTCATGCCTAGTTTAGTATTGGTCAGTATACTCTTCATTCTCGTAAAGGTGTCTTTTGCCATCCCTATTCTTCTTTTGATGTCTATGTCACACCTGCCATCTGATGTCACCCAGCTTCCTAAGTAGCAAAAGTTCTGTAATTGTTTTATGTCTTCCCCGTTGATTCTCAGCCTGCAGATAGGATTCTCCTTCTTTTTGGATATCACCATGCATTCTGTCTTTTTGCAATTGATAGATAGACCCATTTTTGCACTTTCTTCAACAACTATATCAATTAAGTTTTGTAGTTCTTCCTCCGTACTTGCAATTAACACAGTGTCATCTGCATATCTGAAATTAGTGATGTTTTCAACGCCAAATTTGATTCCCAAGATGTCTCTTATTTTTTGTAATATTGTTTCACTCTACACATTAAATAAATCGGGGGAGAAAACACACACTTGTCTAACGCCTCTCTTGATTTTCATAAACTGACTCACTTCTCCATCTATTCTTACAGTGGCAGTCTGTTCCCAGTACAGATTTCTAATTAGGCGGAGGTCTTTTGAATCTAGATCTAGAGTTTCCTGTAATATTTCAAATAACTTATTGTGCTTCACTTTATCAAGTGTTTTTGTGTAGTCGATAAAACAAACAAATCTTTTTGCACTTGAATAGCTTGTTCTGATAGTATCCTTCACATCAATATTGTGTTTCTTGTACCTTTGTCTTTCACAAAACCACATTGTTCTCTACCTATTTCAGCTTGTATCTTACTTTTACCTCTTGTCATCAAAATTCTTAGAAGTATCTTGGTGATATGACTCATTAAACTTATGGTCCTATGTAATTCATATTCTATTGCTCCAGGTTTCTTAGGAAGAGTGATAAATATTGATTTTTTCATCTCTTCTGGTATTATTCCAGTTTCATAAATGCCATTGTTTAAATCAGTAAGTTTTTCAATTCCATAATCTTCAAGGGCGATAATTTGTTTTGTTACTGCTATCAGGACCTGCTGACTTTCTTCATCTTATTTATTGCATTATGAACTTCAGATTTTAAAATGTTTTTCTTAATTTCTGGTTTTTCACCTCAATCATCTTCAAACAATTCCTGAATATACTCAGTCCATCTGTTCATAATCTCATCTTTTCCATGATAATGGTACCATCCTTTGCTTTCAAACATCCACCTGAAGAACAGAGGAGCTTTTTACCAGTGATATTCTTGATTTGTTGATGTAACCTTTTGGATCAGTAATAGGGGTTCTTTCTATTTGCTCACATTCCTGGTTTAACCATTCTTCTTTGGCTTTTTGACATAAGCTTTTAACTTTTTTATCAAAGGACTTATATTGGATAGGATTTGCTTTCTTCTGTCTCCTTTCTTCCATTAGATTTTTGATTTCTTCTGTCATCCATTTATTCCTTGTGCTTTTTTCTTTTTTAGGAATCACTGACTTTGCTGATTCTACCAAGGCATCCTTTAGAGAGTTAAACTTAATTTCTACATAATTGCTATCATCTTCGACAGATTCTATTTCTAGACTTTGAAATCTATTCCTTACTTCAATTGTAAATTTTTGTCTTAAGTTTTTTTCTTTAATTAATTTTCATTACAAAGGCTTTTATAGGATTTATGTCACAAACCAGACTATTATCAATTAATCATTAGATTCATAATAATGTGAAATGCTATTTCCTGAACAATGTATTTTAGAGATAGTGATGAGCGTATCTCAAAGGCAATACTATCATTTTTTTTTGTTTGTCTTCATGAGTCAGTGATGGCTTCAAATTGGGAACTGGAATCTTAATCACACAGTGAGTCTATTGATTTAATCAGCTTTATTTTAAATGGATCTTCCCACAAAATAGCTTCCTATTAGAACATAGAACATAGAAAATTTACAGCACATTACAGGCCCTTCGGCCCACAATGTTGTGCCGACCACGTAACCTGCTCTAGAAGCTGCCTTGAATTTCCCTACAGCATAGCCCACTATTTTTCTAAGCTCCATGTACCTATCTAAGAGTCTCTTAAAAGACCCTATTGTATCTGCCTTTACCACCTTTGCCGGCAGTGCATTCCACGTACTCACCACTCTCTGTGTGAAAAACTTACTTCCGACATCCCCCTTGTACCTAATTCCAACCACCTTAAACTATGCCCCCTCGTGTTAGCCATTTCAGCCCTGGGAAAGAGCTGTGGCTACTATACGATCGGTGCTTCTCATCATTTTATACACGTCTGTCAGGTCACCTTTCATCCTCCTTTGCTCCAAGGAGAAAAGGCCAAGTTCACTCAACCTATTCTCATAAGGCATGCTCCCCAATTAAGGCAACATCCTTGTAAATCTCCTCTGCACTCTCTCCTTCCTCTAATGAGGTGACCAGAACTGAACACAGTACTCCAAGCGGGGTCAAACTAAGGTCTTATATAGCTGTAGCATTACCTCACAGTTCTTGAACTCAATCCTGCTGTTGATAACAGCCAACACACCAGACGCCTTCTTAACTACACTGTCAACGTGCACAGCAGCTTTGAGTGCCTATGGACACAGATCCCAAGATCTCTCTGATCCTCCACACTGCCATGAGTCTTACCGTTAATATTCTGTCTTCAAATGTGACCTACCGAAATGAACGACTTCACACTTATCTGGGTTGAACTCCATCTGCCACTTCTCAGCCCAGTTCTGCATTCTGTTGATGTCCCACTGTAACCTCTGACAACTCTCCAGACTATCCACAACACCCCCAACTTTTGTGTCATCGGCAAACTTACTAACCCACCTTTCTACTTCGTCATCCAGGTCATTTATAAAAATCACAAAGAGGAGGGGTCCCTGAACAGATCCCTGTGGAACACCACTGATCACTGTCCTCCATGCAGAATACAAACCATCCACAACCACCCTTTGCCTTCTGTGGGCAAGCCAATTCTGGATCCACAAAGCCTCAATACTTTCTGAGTGAGCCTCGCATGGGGAACCTTATCAAATGCCTTACTGAAATCCATATACACTACATACTCTGCTCTATCTTCATCAATGTGTTTTGTTACATCCTCAAAAAGAATTCAATCAGGTTTGTAAGGCACGACCTGCCCTTGACAAAGCCATGCTGACTATCCCTAGTCAGATTATGTCTTTCCAAATGTTCATAAATCCTGTCTCTCAGGATCTTTTCCAACAACTTGCCCACCACTGAAGTAAGACTCACTGGTCTATAATTTTCTGGGTTATTTCTACTCCCTTTCTTGGGCAAGGGAACAACGTTTGCAATCTTCCAATCCTCGACATTTGAGACAAAAGTGCCCATTTAATGTGGGCAATGAAGTAAATAAAATTTTGATTGCCATTTTACGTGGGAGAAAGTTAGAGCAAATGAAAATACTACTTCAAAGGATGCATTGATCGAATCATAAATAGAACACTTTCCAATTGTCAATAATAGACTAATGTAACATTAATAATAAATTATAACGACAGGTGAAATATTTTAACATTTTCAAAGTATTATTTTGAGAATTTTTTTTACTTTATAAATTTATAAAAATCCAATGGTGTTTGCTAAATTGCACTCTTCTTTGAAGGATGAACTGATCTACATGCTGCGAAAACTTCTGTTGAATATCGGAGATATGCCAGCTCAGACATCTCATATACTTTTCAACTATCTGGTGAGTATTAGTGGTGTTACTAATTACTTAGGTATTATTAACCATTCCTAAGCAATAATACCATAAGCTTTAAATATAAACCATCCAGTTCCATTCATGTTGTCACACCATATTCCATCAGGGTATTCTCCAACGGGATGGCATGAACATTGATTTCTCTAACGTCTGGTAATTTCTCCCCCTCCCCCTTCTCTCTTTTTCCATTCTCCATTCTGGTTCACTTCCCATCCTTTCTCTTCTCCTCACCCGCCTATCACCTCCCTCTGATGCCCCTTCTCCTTTTCTCTTCCATGTCCACTGTCCTCTCCTGTCAGATTCCTCCTTCAGCTCTTCACCTCTTTCTCCTATCACCTCCCAGCTTCTTATTTCATTGCCCCTCACTCACCCACCTACCTTCCCCCTAACTGGTTTCACCTATCACTTGCCAGTTTGTACACCTTCTCTGACCCCACCATCTTATTCTGGCTTTCGTTCCCTTCCTTTCCAGTCCCAATGAAAGGTCTTGGCCTGAAATAGCGACTCTTCACTCCACACTAGATGTTGCCTGATTGCTGAGTTCCTCCAGCACTTTGTGTGTGTTGCTCAAGATTTCCAGCATCTGCATAATCTCCTGTGTATGTGATTCACTGTCACATCTGACCTTTTCTAACTGAAATTAAAGCTGTTTTCTTTAATCTAGTGGATTGAGACAGAAGCTGACCAATTCTTCTCAATGAACTTTATGATAGAACTATTTAAACGGCAATAAAATTCATGAAGAATGCTGCAAAATTCATTCAAATGAATTTTGTTTATATATATCAATTATCTACGGGAGAACTAATGATGGTGTGGGAATGAGCATGGCCTAGAAATACACAGGATAGCCTTGCCCTCAGTTGATCAGTTGATTACACAATTTGCCTCCATACTGAAACACGTTTAGTTTTCATCACTTCCTTTTGCCTTGCAGGTTGGCCTGATTATGTATTTTGTGCGCACCCCTTGTGAATGGGGCATGGATGCAATCTCAGCCACTGTCACCTTTCTATGGGAAGTTGTGGTTTATGTCGAAGGACTTTTCTTCAAAGACCTGAAGCAAACAATGAAAAAAGAACAGTGTGAAGTCAAGCTGCTTGTCACAGCCTCAATGCCAGGTAGGTGCACAGCTGCCTAACAAGAACAAGCAGTGACAAATGATGTGAAACATCCTTTTTCTGAATTCTAATTACTTTCAACTATTTATCATTTTTGTGCATTTGCAGAGATCGATTGATTGCTACTTAGCAGTCACAAACTGTAAATTGTGATTTGGTTACTAACATTGTATCAGATTTCTTTCTCTACACTGCTGTCACCTCTTGACTAGCTGCCATTGTTTGATGTCAAGGCGAGAAATTCTTTCCGTAGCTTCAGTTGAGGCTCTGTTGATGGTGATGTCCCTACTAGAAATGGGTCCCTCATAGCAGAAGTTCAGTGTTAGAGTAATGGTGTAAAGATCTGCGGCTGCTTCATTGGAAAACGCGTGTCTCCCTGGGGCTAGATGTTCAGCCGCTGCTGTTCACACTGGTGACATGTGACTGCATTGCTAGATCAAGTTCAAACCCATTCATCAAGTTCGCTCAACGACGACAATGAGACAGTGTACTGAGGGGAGCGAGAGACACACACTGGTGGAATGGTGCAAGCACAACAGATTGAGCCTCAATATTGGTTAGACCACAGAGATGATTTTAGATTTTTAGGAAGGTGTTGGCCACTCATCACTGCACATGCACAGCGCCTGCATTCAGAGAATTAGGAGCACCAAGTTTCTGGGAGACCATATTACAAATGACTCCAACACCTACACTTTGGTCAAGAAACTCCAACAGCATCTTCACTTCCTAAGGATATTGAGGCATGAGGATCCCTCTTCTCCCATTTTTACAGGAGAACTATCGAGAGCATCCTGACCTGCTGCATCACCACATGGTATGGGAATGTCAAGGCATCTGAACACGTACCACAATGGATTGCAAGGTCTGCTGAAAGGATCTCTTCCACTTGTTAGAGATATTTATTAGGAGTGCTGTGTACACAGAGCCCTTAGCATGGTCAATGATCCCTCCCATCCGTCCAACAATCTCTTTGACCCCCTACCATCAGGCAGGAGGTATCACAGCATTAGGACCAGAATGGTTAGGGTGAGAAATAGCTTCTTCCCTCAAGCTGTAAAACTATTGACCTCCCTACCACCTCCCAGGTCTCATCATGTATGAAACACCAGTGGCATTATACTGTTTCCTTTTTAGCTTGTGTCGTATATGTACTTTATTATTTGTGGTCTTAATACTTTATGTGTTGTGTGTGAGTTATATTGTACTGTGTAGTGCACCGTAGTCTGGAGGAGTGTTGTGTCATTTGGTGGTATACATGAGTCCAGATGAATGACAGTAAACTGAATTTGAACTTGAACATGAGCTGAGTGTCTCCTCAGTATCCCCATGTGTCCTGCATATCCTATCCATATTAGGTCCAGCTGAAGCATGTGTGTTCTCAACGGAACAAGCTGTTGATCCCAACAGCAGTACAGTAATATAATTAACTGCTGAAAGATGAATATCCCGTAATCCACTTGTGGGACTGTAAATAAATGGCGGCCCTTGTTCATCAGCTTGAAGTGTTGTTAACACAGGAAAACATCCCTAAGGATTTTAGAGGAGTAATATTTAACCAAATAGGATATCCATTCACATACAGTGGTGCTAGAAAGTTGGAACCCTGCAGAATTTTCTTTATTTCTGCATAAATATGACAAAAATATGATCAGATCTTTGCATGTCCAAAAACTAAATAAAGAGAACCCAATTAAATGCATAACACACAAAAAAACATTATACTTGCTCATTTATTTATTGAGAAAAATGACCTACTATTACATGTATGTGTTGGAAAAAAGTATGTGAACCTCTGGGGTATTGCCTTCTACGAAAGCTATTTGGAGTCATGTTTTCCAATCAATGAGATGAGATTGGAGGTATGGGTTGTAGAGGTGCCCTGCCCTATAAAAAAGACATAAAAAGTCAGGTTACTGACATAGCCTGCTCTTCTCAAGAAAGGTCTGTTTATATACACTAGGCCTTGATCAAAACAACTTTCAGAGGACCTTAGAAGAAGAATTGTAGAGATGCATGAAGCTGGTAAAGGTTACAATAGCATTTCTAAAGACCTGAGTGTTCATCAGTCCACAGTAGGGGAAATTGTCTACAGTAAGGAAACAAATTCAGTACTGTTGCTACTCCCTAGGGGTAGGCATCCTGCAAAGATCACACCAAGAGCACAAGGTGCAATGCTGAGGGAGATGAAAAAGAACCCAAGGGTAACTGCTAAAGACCTGCAGAAATCTCTAGAACTTACTAAAGTCTCTGTTCATGTGTCTAACAAAAATGGTGTTCGGGGAAGGACACCATGGAGGAAACCACTACTTTCCAAAGAAAGCATTGCTGCACATCTCTAGTTTGTGTGATCTTTGCAGGGTACCCATTCCTAGGGAGAGTAGTAACAGTACTGAGCTCAGCACATCACACAAACCAACCTTCCATCCTTGGACTCACTTTACACCGCACGCTGTCGGAGCAGTGCTGCCAGGATAATCAAGGACACGACCCACCCAGCCAACACACTTTCGTCCTTCTTCCCTCCGGGAGAAGGCTCAGGAGCTTGAAGACTCATACAACCAGATTTGGGAACAGCTTCTTTCCAACTGTGATAAGACTGCTGAATGGATCCTGACCCGGATCTGGGCCGTACCCTCCAAATATCCGGACCTGCCTCTCGGTTTTTTTGCACTATCTTACTTTCCCTTTTCTATTTTCTATTTATGATTTATAATTTAAATTTTTAATATTTACTGTCGATTTGTACTCTAGGGAGCACGAAAAGCAGAATCAAATATCGCTGTGATGATTGTATGCTCTAGTATCAATTGTTTGGCGACAATAAAGCATAAAGTAAAAAGTTTGCAAAAGATCACCTGGATGTTCTGCAGTGCCTCTGGGACAAAGTTGTGTGGAAAGATGAGACAGAAGTTGAACTTTTTGGCAGAAGTGCACATTGCTATGTCTGGAGGGAAAAGGGTGCTGCGGCTCATCCCAACTGTGAAGCATGATGGAAGGAGCATCATGATTTGAGGCTGCTTTGCTGCCTCAGGGCCTGGACAGCTCACAATCATTGAGGGACTAATGAATTCGAAATTGTATCAAGACATTTTACAGGAGAATATCAGGGTTGCAGTCTGTTAACAGAAGCTTAATAGAAATTGGATAATGCAATAAGACAATGATTCGAAAGACAAAAGTAAATCAACAACAGAATTGTTTTAAAAGAAGAAAATCCGTGTTTTGGAATGGTTGAGTCAAAGTTCTGACCTTAATCCTATAGAAATGTTTTGAAAGGACCTGAAGCAAGCAGTTCATGCACGGAAGCCCACCAACATCCCAGAGTTGAAACAGTTTTGTAAGGAGAAATAGCCTAAAATCCCTCCAAGCCGATGTGCAGGATTGATCAACAGTTACAGGAAATGTCTGGTTGAAGTAATTGCTGTACAAGGGGTACACACCAGTTTCTGAAAGCAAAGATTCACATACTTTTTCCACAAATACATGCAATTTTGGCTTTTCAAGTTTGTACTAGCTCTGTTTATGAGCAATCCTATTAGCTCCACTTCCCCAATCACTTCTATACTTCTGCAAGTTATTTCAGATACCCAACCAGCTTCTGTCTGAAATACAAATCTGCATGTGTCTCCACTAACCAAATCTGACCCCTTGCTGCTAATAGAAAAAAGATCATTATATGGCACTGAAGTTTATCTTTTTGTAATAAGGCAGTTGCTAATTAATTGCTTAATCTTTATAGCAAAGAATTTATGTCGATGTTGGGCTTTTTGTTACACCAGGCACAAAGACTTTGGTTGTTCATGGACAGAATGAATGTGATATTCCGACACAACTTCCTGTGCATGAAGATACACAATTTGAAGCTGTTCTAAAGGTGAGGAGATATTATTTCAATAAAGAATTTACATTCTTTTTGATCATTGGATTTATCATACTGTATGGTTGTTATATTAAGTACTATATAGTGAATACTTCATTTCTAATGTGTTTTTGTTGCATTAAAAGTGCCTGATACTAATATATGGTATTTACATTCATGTATGTTGTAAGTTTGCTCTATCTTTTTGTGTTTTTTATACATTGATTCCCTTTCGGTTTATACCTCTTAGTTATTTACTTTTAATGTTATGTGTTCAATTTATGTCAATATTTATCAAGTATTCATTCCTTTCCCATTAGATGTTTAGTTACAGCAGTTACTCTTTTTGCTTTTTTTTTACTTTTTGTGTTTATAATACATAAGCACACAAAATTATGATCCTAGCTTTAAAATTTTAAACACTATCATATATTTTAATGGACGGAAAATTATAGTTAAGACCCACATTATTTGACCAAAGATCTCACTGCTGACATTATTCAATTTTGCAGAATTTGCATTTTGGTGAGTACAATTGAATTGAATGCAGTAAAACTGTGCAAAAATTTTGTTATGGTAATTCAAAATTGAGCTTTGGTTTTGATGAAAATATTAGAGGATGACGTGAGGAGGATTTCAGGTATTAAGTCATTATTACATAGACTATATGGCATAATAATGGACCATCGAGCCAGTCTGGCCCATACTAGCTTCTTGCCTTTCTCATCCAAGTCTTCTAACTTCTCAATTGAGAAAATCTCAATTGTGCTTGTTTAGCTTCCATCTAAATGCATCTTTGCTGTTTGCTTCAACCATTTCTGGATGGAGCCTTCCATATTCTTATCATGCATTGAATATTTTTTTTCTAAATAACTATTTGGATTTTGAGCTGACTATCTTATAATAATGCCCACTAGTTAACCATTTCCAGATAAGTGGAAACATACTCCCTGCATCCATCCTTTATAATGTTAAAGTTTGGTGACCCCTCAACCTTCATTTCTGAAGTTTTTTTTTAGCTATTCAATATTGCCTTTTGTCAAACTTGTATTTTTTTCAATCATCATCTTAAAAGCATGTTATTTTGTGGTGACTATTGCTGAGATATTGAGATGCCCCTCTACATCAAATTATTACCTCTGCTATTTTTTTTGAAGTTTAGATCCTAATTGATGACATCCCTTTAGCCTCATTCATTTTCCTACCTATATTATTTGTTTCAGCGTGGGTCACAACAACTGTATTTATTCCCTGCCTTTCAAAACTGTTCTTCAGCTACTGAGAGATATCTCATATCAACTTCATGGAAAGGCAAAGCATCGTTGTCCTTGGCTGCAGAGAATGCTAACTGTGTCCCTAATGTTAGAGTGCCCTATTACTACCAGATTACTATCCTGCCCTTTACCCTTTCGACAAGTTTCTGAACCATTGTACTTTGGTCTCCAATAAGTCTGTCCACTTTGCAATTTATCTTCTTTATTCAAAGATGCTAAGTGCCTCAAACCTGCAAGAACTGTTTTTAAAAACTTCTTCAGCTTCTCGTAAACTTTTCTATCTGACTCTATAAGGGTCACGGTTTGCCCATCTTGGGCATGCTTTCCTTGCAACTAGTGGGTAGAAACAGCTTGACCCTTAAGCGTCAGAATGTTCCCAATTCAAATTGCAGTCAATAACTGGGCTAGAGACATTTACCACAGACACCATTACTCAGGATAATTATCAGTATCTGTAAATTTCTGTAATCGAGACTCACAGTCTGCCCTCCTGTGTCTTAGAAAGGTCTTATTTAATTGGTCTTTCTTCAATTATTATTTATAGTTATACTTAAATTGGCTACATTCTCTAATTTACTAAATTTAATATTGCATGCTGTAATTCCTGATTCTAGTTTATATCAATGCCTTAGTCTAAAGAAGAAAATAGTTTGATATTCACCATCTCATCGCCCACCTGCTTTCTATGATATCTCTCTTGGAGCCCCCACCAGCTCAATCTTTCTTTAAACTCAATGAGTTTCTATCTCCCAGACTGTTCCTAAAGTCAATAAACTTTCATCCTCTTGTGTTGAAATGCTTAGAGTTTCTGTCTCCTGCAATGTTTTCAGCCTCATGGAGCCTCCTGTTTGTGTGCTGCTTTTAAACTCTCTGTTCTGTCTGTGAAAACTAAGAACTTTGATTTTAAACTGTCCAAGTTTTTCTCTTATAATTTTTTTAAACTTCGGATTACCATGATCAGTGTGGCATTTGACATCAATGGGATACGCACATTACTGTCATAGTCTGTGGCTAGCTTCAATAACTATTCCAACAGAAGTGAGCATGTTTTACAGAACTGAATCTTCAGATGGCAAATATTGTTTAGTGATGTTGGGACCATTCCATGTGACTCAAATGTATTGGTAGAAAACAATCATCTAGTAACTATTAAATACCAAATTTGGGTAATTTGAATGCCAAATTAATGAATACTGAGTTTTAATGAAAAATGAGTTATAGTAGTTTATCACTGATTGTGGAGTGGGTACTAATGACAACCTCCTGTGATGTCTTGTCTTATACATGATTCAAATTAACGTGACAATGTGTTCTAATCAACAAAGAAATTTACTCTTATTTGCTGTTCTTTTGGTTCATTTGTGTTGTAATTGTTGGACTTATCACATTATTTTCTTCCAGGAATGTTTGGAGTTTTTTAATATTCCTGAAGCTCAGTCAAACCATTACTTTTTGATGGATAAACGCTGGAACCTGATACACTATGCTAAAGTAAGATTGATCTATTTTACTTAGCAAATTTCTAATGTTCTGCTGGTTATTATACAAAGGAAGGACTGGAAAACAGGAAAGCAACTTGATGAATAATCAAATTATTTGCCTTTCAGGATGCTTACAATATATTAGAAAGCCACTCACTGCAAAATATCCAGCCTCTGCCCTGCTTCTACATAAGTGCTGGTCTGGTTACACTTTTGATCACTGGCTACTCCTAACATTGACATTGGAAGATACAGTGATGGAACACCAGGAAAGCCAGTATGTGATGAATGAATTAGTAAATAATATGGAACTGTGAGAAGCAGGAATATTGCTCCACCCTTCTCCATTGTGTCAGCATTCACTGACAACTCACAGCTGCTATCCTGTGCTAAATGCACCAGCTGCACCTGTGTCTTGCCCTCCCGCTTCCCCAACCTCTTAGACTCATCTTTGGCTTTCATTTACCATCCAAGCTGAAATTTCTGGCTGGAAAGCTGATGTATCACACCTGCAGCTTGCTGAAATTACGATGGTAAAGCCCAACGATGAATGTCTACCTTTGATGAATGTCGGCCTTTTCATGTTTTGGGTGCCAAGGATTGAGAGTTAAGAAGCTCCTGAACTGAGGTTCGGTGCTCAATTGTAAGCCTACTTGTGATTTTGTTTAGTGTTGTGTTTTGTTTTGTGCTCAGATTCTCGATCCAGTTTGAATCCGTGTCTTGATTCTTCCCTCTGATACTCTAGCATTTGGACCTGGGCCATCCTCGTCAAGGACTCTTGTCACACTCCCCTCTCACTTTATACCTATATCCTCTAGTTCTTGATTCCCCATTCCCTGGAAACAGACTGTGCACATTTTCCCGATTGATGTCCCTCACAATTTTATACGCTTCTTGTTCTCCTATGCTCCAGTGAAAAATGTCCAAACCTGCTCAACCTCCCTCTGTAACTCATGCCTCAAGTTTCAGCAACATCCTTATAAATCTCTTCTGCACTCACTTTAACTTAATGGCTTCTTTACTTTAACACACTGACTAAAGCTGAACACAACTTTCCAAGCGTGACCTCACCAACGTTTTGTACAACTGAAACATAACATTCTGAACTCTATACTCAACACACTAACTAATGAAGGTTAGTATGCCTGAAGCTATCTACCTGTGATGCCACTTTTGGGGAACAATATACTTGTACTCCTAAGGCCTTCTTTTCTACCACACTCTCTAGGCCTCTGCTGTTCACTATAGAAGTCTTATCCCCATTTGCTTTCCCAAAATGCAACACCCCACACTTACCCAAATCTAACTCTATTTGCTGTTCCGCAGACCACTTACCCAGCTCATCAGGATCCCTCTTTAATCATCTTCACACACAATGCCACAACCTATTTCTGTCAAATACCTCATAATGGCTGTTAAACCAAATTCCTTCCAGTTACAAATGGATGTATTTTTGTGTTTTTGTGTGCTTTTCACAAAATAAAATAATGCAGGGCTAATGAACTTAGTTCACTTAGTTTTTTTGGCCAGAACACAGGAAGCTCTAATTTGACTAATTCAGCAGCTAAGCTAACTGGGGAGCCAGTTCTATTTTAATGTCTCATCGAATAAATTGCTCCTTTGAGAATTTAGTAATTTCTCAGCATTTAAGCTAAAAATTAAAAAATGTGAAGTTGATGCTGTTCAACAATGATCCAGCTGAGGGAGGCACATACGAAGAGACTGAGTCTATATTTCTGGAATCAATCCCTCACCAAGCAGTGTGTTTGCTTGTTAGATTAACCTGCTTTTAACGGTATGGATGGTTTTGATTTTGCAGACCTATGTACGAGACATTTACCCATTTCGCCGATCAGTCTCACCACAGTTGAACCTTGTCCACATGCTTCCAGCTAAAGGACAAGAACTAATCCAAAAACAGGCAAGTAGGAGGCCCGTGTGAAGAAATGTCATTTAGAACCCTTTGCTGATATTTTTTGCATTTTGCTTTATCCTATAGTCTTGCAGATTTTGTCTTATTTGAATATATTTGAGCAAAATATTAAATTATGCAAAAGAAACCTATTAGATTTCAAGCCAGTTGATGATCCCTGCTGTATTCACCCAAATACACCCCTTCATTTTACGTAAACAACAGGAATTCTGCAGATGCTGGAAATTCAAGCAACACACATCAAAGTTGCTGGTGAACGCAGCAGGCCAGACAGCATCTGTAGGAAGAGGTGCAGTCGACGTTTCAGGCCGAGACCCTTCGTCAGGACTAACTGAAGGAAGAGTGAGTAAGAGATATGAAAATTGGAGGGGGAGGGGGAGATCCAAAATGATAGGAGAAGACAGGAGGGGGAGGGATAGAGCTAAGAGCTGGACAGGTGATAGGCAAAAGGGATACGAGAGGATCATGGAACAGGAGGTCCGGGAAGAAAGACAAGGGCGGGGGGACCCAGAGGATGGGCAAGAGGTATATTCAGAGGGACAGAGGGAGAAAAAGGAGAGTGAGAGAAAGAATGTGTGCATAAAAATAAGTAACAGATGGGGTACGAGGGGGAGGTGGAAGTTAGAGAAGTTGATGTTCATGCCATCAGGTTGGAGGCTACCCAGACGGAATATAAGGTGTTGTTCCTCCAACCTGAGTGTGGCTTCATCTTTACAGTAGAGGAGGCCGTGGATAGACATGTCAGAATGGGAATGGGATGTGGAATTAAAATGTGTGGCCACTGGGAGATCCTGCTTTCTCTTTTTCTGCTTTTTCTGTCTCTGTCTCTGTCTCTGGAGACAGCTTATCCACTGATGTCTGCTATAAGCCTACTGACTCTCACAGCTATCTGGACTATTCCCCTTCTCACCCTGTCTCTTGCAAAAACGCCATCCCCTTCTTGCAATTCCTCCGTCTCCGCCGCATCTGCTCTCAGGATGAGGCTTTTCATTCTAGGACAAGGGAGATGTCTTCCTTTTTTAAAGAAAGGGGCTTCCCTTCCTCCACTATCAACTCTGCTCTTAAACGCATCTCCCCCATTTCACGTACATCTGCTCTCACTCCATCCTCCCGCCACCCCACTAGGAATAGGGTTCCCCTGGTCCTCACCTACCACCCCACCAGCCTCCGGGTCCAACATATTATTCTCCGTAACTTCCGCCACCTCCAACGGGATCCCACCACTAAGCACATCTTTCCCTCCCCCCCTCTGCATTCCGCAGGGATCGCTCCCTACGCAACTCCCTTGTCCATTTGTCCCTCCCATCCCTCCCCACTGATCTCCCTCCTGGCACTTATCCGTGTAAGCGGAACAAGTGCTACACATGCCCTTACACTTCCTCCCTTACCACCATTCAGGGTCCCAAACAGTCCTTCCAGGTGAGGCAACACTTCACCTGTGAGTCGACTGGGGTGATATACTGCGTCCGGTGCTCCCGATGTGGCCTTTTATATATTGGCGAGACCCGACGCAGACTGGGAGACCGCTTTGCTGAACATCTACGCTCTGTCCGCCAGAGAAAGCAGGATCTCCCAGTGGCCACACATTTTAATTCCACATCCCATTCCCATTCTGACATGTCTATCCACGGCCTCCTCTACTGTAAAGATGAAGCCACACTCAGGTTGGAGGAACAACACCTTATATTCCGTCTGGGTAGCCTCCAACCTGATGGCATGAACATCGACTTCTCTAACTTCCGCTAAGGCCCCACCTCCCCCTCGTACCCCATCTGTTACTTATTTTTATGCACACATTCTTTCTCTCAGTCTCCTTTTTCTCCCTCTGTCCCTCTGAATATACCTCTTGCCCATCCTCTGGGTCCCCCCCTCCGCCCCCCCAGTCTTTCTTCCCGGACCTCCTGTCCCATGATCCTCTCGTATCCCTTTTGCCTATCACCTGTCCAGCTCTCGGCTCTATCCCCCCCCCCCGTCTTCTCCTTTCATTTTGCATCTCCCCCTCCCCCTCCAGCTTTCAAATCCCTTACTCACTCTTCCTTCAGTTAGTCCTGATGAAGGGTCTCGGCCTGAAACGTCGACTGTACCTCTTCCTACAGATGCTGCCTGTCCTGCTGCGTTCACCAGCAACTTTGATGTGTGTTGCCTTCATTTTACGGATTGGTTGTAAGAAATGACATGGAGCTTGTTGTTATGAATGAGAAAGTAAAAATAATTAGAATGACAGCCATTTTCCTATTTGTGTATCTCTGCCACAGCAGAGAGCATATAATGGTGATTAGTTCTTTTTGGCATAGCAATGTTAGGCCCAGTTTGTTGATATGCTAAAAGAGACCATGTAGGAGAGGATATATTTTTTCTGAAGGTATGTGAAATAATTGAAGGGTTATTTTCATTGAACAGATGGTTGAGTTGAATCTATTAGGGTTAAAAAGGTCTGATATGGTCATGTGTAAGATGTGCTCAACTGATTAGTAATTCTCCTTTAAAAAGCATAAAACAAGTGTAATGCTATGCTGTAGGTATTTTGCTTTAGCAGTTCTGTAAGAGCAGTCAGTTTTGCATGTTTGGGTTTGAGCTAATGATAAGGATTATATTGTTCAACTTAAGAATATTGTGTCAGCCATTCAGGTTGGGAGAAGGTTCTAGAGTACATGGACGGAGAGGTTTTGTGATGGACACTGGCGTGGGTAGAGGTCTTTTTGGCTAGAGCTGGGAGAAGACAGGAGGGAAGATGACTGAGGACGCCATCCCTGTTGCATAAGGTGCTTTTTGCAGATGAATGGCTTCAAGGAGGAAGGGCCATTGCTCCCATGGGGGGAGCCCGTTTAATCGAGATGGGGTTTCGAGTGACATTCGAACGGTGGAGTGTGCTTCCACACAGACTGTGGGTCCAGTGCGTGAGTTAAAGACTACTTCAAGATGTGCGCCAACTTAAGTGCACATTTGGACTGGGTTAACTATTATGGGCCCCTTTTATATTTTCTTTTTCCTACTAACTGTTCGATAAAGCTGAAATTTGTAAATATGCTTTCTTTAAAATTGTATGCCGTGTACGACCTGTCATTTCTTGCCGATGGCTAATTGCATGGGGGCCATATTTACACAGTATTCACACAGATCGGGGTTCGGGTGGTCGATATATCCCAACTTCCTGGTTTTGGTGGGACCCAAGTCATGCTGACCCTAGACTTAACGGAGTTTGGGAAAGGTGGTTTTCTCACTACTGAGTCCAGTGGCTGTTAGCGAGGGGCTAACGGGCCGCATCTCTAGAGACACCCGGTAACAAGGGGTTTCACAAGTATTAGTGGTAGTGTTTAAAGGAATTTGTAGGAATTCCTTTGTAATTGGAAGTTTTACAATCATCCTGGATCTAGCAATATGACAAGCTCATTATTGTGTTTAAGTGTTTCCAAACAGAAAAGAAAAATCAGCAGCAATTACAGAACTTTACTAAAATGCAAAAGAACTTAAGATGCTAGAAATCTGAAGTACAAATAGAAGTTATAGGAAGTATTTAGATGGACAGACAGCACCTTATGAAAAAAAAAGTAGTCAAAAATTTCAAGCTGATGACTTTCATCAATACTAGAGTTCAGGAAGTTTTTCTTTGATAGAAGTAGGTTGTGTTTCCAAACCTGGAGGATTCTGCTTGGTTCCTGTAGAGATGTGCAAGTAATTTGGAAATACGTAACTTTAGATCTGTAATGGTTTTTTTGACAGCTTCCAGTTGATTTTAAAACAAGTTTTTAAATTGCCATTTGCTCCATAGTTTTTGATGTACTAGAAACAACATCTGTTGGTCTGCTTTTGGAGGAATAATCTTAAGCAATGGCTTTCTGTGTTTTAAAACCCATTCAAGGGCAACTCCAGTTGCTGAATCTGAATATTTTGCTTTGGTAGAATATGAAGAGAGCGCTGATATGATTTCTTATTGATGAAGTCACTGACATTTTAAAAGAAAGGGTTAACATCATTATATTATTCTTAAAACAGATATTTTAAAAGCATTTTGCCTTCACAAAATCTAATATGCATAATCTTAAATAGGTATTTACACGGAAACTGGAGGAGCTTGGGCGAGTGATGTTTCTGATGTCCCTTACTCAACACATACCAGCTGTACACAAACAGTCCCATGTATCCTTGCTTCAAGAAGATCTGCTCAGATTACCATCATTTCCTCGCAATGCGGTAGATGCAGAATTTTCCTTGTTTGCTGATCATCAAGGTAAAATTCCTCTTCAGCAAATGTCAAAGTTTTTCAAATGAAATTTTCAAGCAACCAAGTAATTCTCCATGCACTTTGTCCATTTTCTAAAGCATAATGAGTATTACTGGAGCTAAGCATAAAGCTACATAGCAGGGGAAGGAATTTCAGAGCTTATGTACATTCATACTAGCTGTTTTCAAAACGTTGTATTCCAGGAATTCTTTTGATTAAATTAAATAGTTTTTAGTTTTCATGAGCATTTTTATGGATAGATTTAAGTTATTCACTTATTCAGTTAATTCAGAAGTTTGAAATAAAACAGGTCTTCATGAATGGTATCTGCATATCATGAAAATTGTCATTGTTTTGTCAGGGAAAGAGCTATTTGGACTTGATACTCTCCATAAGAGTATGTGGATCAAGCTATTAGAAGAGATGTTTTTGGGAATGCCGAGTGAATATCCGTGGGGCGATGAGATCATGCTGTTCCTGAACGTGTTTAATGGGGCTTTAATTCTCCATCCAGAGGACAGTGCATTGCTTCGACAGTATGCTGCTACAGCAATCAACACGGCAGTGCACTTCAACCATCTTTTCTCACTGAGCGGTTACCAGTGGATCCTTCCTTCCATGCTTCAAGTAAGTTTATTTCAGCAAGTGATTGGTACTTAAGTAACCTCTACTTCTTAATGAATGTGTTTGTATTTTTTAATCTTTAAAAATTGCCCTGAAGTGGGAGATGGTAAAGGTTTTATTTACAAGAAAGAAGATGGCTTGATCAAATCAGAAACTGCAGGTATCCACTCATGAAAAATTTGATCACCAGATTACATGAATGTAATGTAATTGGCTAAAGAGCAAGATGGGAAGGATCATTTTTACATAATTATGAAAAATAATTGCAATGCCTAAAATGTTGTTCAGTACTCATTTTCAAAGAGGAATTAGACATGTGCCTTACAAAGAAATTTTCAGTAATGTAACTATTAGTGCACTAATCTAAGAACACATCTTAAAGATAAGAACAGAAAATATTAGAAATACTTAGTAGCATCTCTGCAGAGGGGAAGGACAAAAACTCTTAAAGTCAATGGCCTTCAATCAGAGCCACATGGGGAACTAATGTGACAAAATCCACAAGTCCTGATGTAACAAACATTCTGCTCTGCCAGACGACCATACCAATTGATGGCAACACTGCTGATGCAGACACAGGAACTGTTAGATTATGTAGATATTACAGAATATTCATCTGGAATATTATGCAAGTATGGTCTCTTGCAATTAAAAGGAGCCATAAGAAAGTGTATTTTTGTACAAACATAATGGTTATAGCACTTTTTAAATGCTGCCACCTTTAAATTTCGCTTTTTCTTTTCATCAGTCTGCATTTGGACATATATTTGAAAACATTAGAATAATGTCTAAATAGGAAAATTAAATTCTGGTTCTACCTGGGCATTAAGTAACAATTGAAGAAAACTTACTGCATAATATACATCTGTGTCTGAATAAAAGACTATATAAAATTTTCAGTTGCTTTGCTCTAAGATTTTTCAAGTTGATGGTGTTTATTTGTTAGCTCACTTCTTGAACTTGTATATTTTCAATGTGCACAAAATAATGCTGGTATATTTTCATAGTCCAAAATACACAAAACAGAATAAGGAACAAGAACAAAGCACTATTCAAACATTGTTATAATCTTGTCAGAAGACTATGTTACACCAATAAAATAATATTTACAAAATTATGTCAGAACCATGCATAATCTCTTCTCATTCCTTCACTTACCGTCCTTTAGGTTCATTTGCTTTATTTGCATTGAAACTGAAATGGCTCTATTTAACTTTTAATTAATTTTTCATGGCCATTTTTCTCTCTGCATTCTCTCTACCATATGTACTTTTATCTTCTACCTATTCTCACTCACTTCCTTCTGAAAAGTAATCTATTTCCTGCCCCTCAGTTTCTGCTAGTTGTTTCATAACTGAGAGCACCCGTATTGAGAGATGTCATTCATTGGTAAGATGGATATACGGTCCTTCATTTTATTTCATCAGAAATTGAGCGGACTACCTGGTGTTATTGACTATTCTTAAATTTGCCTACTCATGATTAACCTTAAGAGAGTTTATCAGTAGTACATCTTCCGTAGTTCATAAATAAGAATAAATTAAACTGTCCTGAAGACTACAGTGCCTTGTAAAAGTATTCATCCCCCAACTCTTTGTTCACATAGATGAGTATTGCAAGCAAGGATTTGATCAATTTAACTGAGAATGTTTATTTATGAATCACATAAATAAACCATAGTGAGAGGTACAGAAAGGGGTTTCTGTGGCAACAGGCGAGATTTAAGGATGGTGTGTTGCCTCCCTGGTGCCGCGATCCAGGATGTCACGGAGCGATTGCAGGGAATCCTCAAGAGTGAAGCTGAACATCTGAAAGTGGTGGTGCATGTCGGGACAAATGACGTGGGGAAGAAGAGGAAAGACATTCTACAGCGTGACTTCAGAGAACTCGGAAGAAGGCTGAAAAGCAGGACTTCCAGGGTGGTTATCTCCGGTTTGCTTCCAGTTCCCCGTGCTGGAGTGGGCAAGAACAGGGAGATAATGGATCTGAATGTGTGGCTGAGGAACTGGTGCAGGAAGCAAAGATTTACACTCTTGGACCACTGGGGTATGTTTCGGGGTAAGGATGAATTGTACAAAAGGGACGGGTTGCACCTTAATAAGCGGGGCACCAGCATTCTGGCAGGCAGGTTTGCCTCTGCGACATGGGTGTGTTTGAACTAAGTAGTGGGGGGGGAGGGGACGAACTAGAAACATAAGGATGGAGTAAAGGGAAAGTGAGAATAAGAAAAGTTAAGAATGACAGTAGAATCAACAGAGCAGAAAGCTCAAGAAGGGATCGTACAATACGGCCAAGTGAAATAGGAATTGATATGGGAGGTGAGGGGAGTAATGAATTGAAAGTATTGTATATGAATGCACGGAGTATAAGAAATAAAGTGGATGAGCTTGAGGCTCAGTTGGAAATTGGTAAGTATGATGTTGTGGGAATAACAGAGACATGGCTTCAAGTGGACAGGGCCTGGCAAATGAATATTAAAGGGTATACGTCCTATCGAAAGGACAGACTGATGGGCAGAGGGGGTGGGGTAGCTCTGTTGGTGAGGAATGATATTCAGTCCCTTGCGAGGGGGGACATAGAATCAGGAGACGTAGAGTCAGTATGGATAGAACTTAGAAATTCTAAGGTTAGAAAGACCCTAATAGGAGTTATCTACAGGCCCCCAAACAGTAGTCTGGACGTAAGGTGTAAGTTGAATCAAGGTTTAAAATTGGCATGTCGCAAAGGTAATGCTACAGTTGTTATGGGGGACTTCAACATGCTGGTAGACTGGAGGAATCAGGTTGGTACTGGACCCGAAGAAAGGGAGTTTGTGGAGTCCCTCCGAGATGGATTCATAGAACAGCTTGTACTGGAGCCTACCAGAGAGAACACAATTCTAGATTTAGTGTTGTGCAATGAACCGGATTTGATCAGGGACCTCGAGGTAAAGGAGCCATTAGGAGGTAGTGACCATAATATGACAAGTTTTAATCTACAATTTGAGAGGGAGAAGGGAAACTCGGATGTGTCAGTATTACAGTTGAACAAAGAGAACTATGGTGCTATGAGGGAGGAGCTGGCCAAAGTTCAATGGAACAATAACCTAGCAGGGATGACAGTGGAACAGCAATGGCAAGTGTTTCTGGGAATAATGCGGAAGATGTAGGATCAGTTCATTCCAAAGAGGAAGAAAGATCCTAAGGGAAGTAAGGGGAGGCCGTGGCTGACAAGGGAAGTAATGGACAGTAGAAAAATAAAAGATAAGAAGTATAACATAGCAAAGATGAGTGGGAAGCTGGAGGATTGGGAAACTTTTAAAGAGCAACAGAAGGTAACTAAAAAGACAAACACGGAGAAAAAATGAGGTACGAAGGTAAACTAGCCAAGAATATAATGGAGGATAGTAAAAGTTTCTTTAGGTGTGTGAAAAAAAAATAGTTAAGACCAAAATTGGGCCCTTGAAGACAGAAGTGGGTGAATTTATTATGGGGAACAAGGAAATGGCAGACGAGTTGAACAGGTACTTTGGATCTGTCTTCACTAGGGAAGACACGAACAATCTCCCAGATATAATAGTGGCCAAAGGACCTAGGGTAATGGATGAACTGAAGGAAATTTATATTAGGCAGGAAATGGTGTTGGATAGACTGTTGGGTCTGAAGGCTGAGAAGTCCCCAGGACCTGATGGTCTGCATCCCAGGGTACTTAAGGAGGTGGCTTTAGAAATCGTGGTCGCATTGGTAATCATTTTCCAATATTCTATAGATTCAGGATCAGTTCCTGTGGATTGGAGGGTGGCTAATGTTGTCCCTCTCTTCAAGAAGGGAGGAAGAGAGAAAACAGGGAATTATAGACCGGTTAGTCTGACGTCAGTGGTGGGAAAGACGCTGGAGTCAATTATAAAAGATGAAATTACGACACATCTGGATAGCAGTAACAGGATCAGTCCGAGTCAGCATGGATTTACGAAAAGGAAATCATGCTTGACTAATCTCTGGAATTTTTTGAGGATGTAACAATGAAAATGGACAAGGGAGAGCCAGTGGATGTAGTGTACCTGGACTTTCAGAAAGCCTTTGATAAAGTCCCACATAGGAGATTAGTGGGTAAAATTAGGGCACGTGGTATTGGGGGCAGAGTACTGACATGGATTGAAAATTGGCTGGCTGACAGAAAACAAAGAGTAGCGATTAACGGGTCCCTTTCGGAATGGCAGATGGTGACCAGTAGGGTACCGCAGGGTTCAGTGCTGGGACCGCAACTGTTTACAATATATATTAATGATTTAAATGAGGGAATTAAAAGTAACATTAGCAAATTTGCCGATGACACAAAGCTGGGTGGCAGTGTGAAATGTGAGGAGGATGTTATGAGAATGCAGGGTGACTTGGACAGGCTGGGTGAGTGGGCAGGTGCATGGCAGATGCAGTTTAATGTGGATAATTGTGAGGTTATCCACTTTGGTGGTAAGAACAGGAAGGCAGATTATTATCTAAATGGAGTCAAGTTAGGAAAAGGGGAAGTACAACGAGATCTAGGTGTTCTTGTACACCAGTCACTGAAAGCAAGCATGCAAGTACAGCAGGCAGTGAAGAAAGCTAACAGCATGCTGGCCTTCATAACAAGGGGAATTGAGCATAAGAGCAAAGAGGTCCTTCTGCAGCTGTACAGGGCCCTGGTGAGACCACACCTGGAGTACTTTGTACAGTTTTGGTCTCCAAATTTGAGGAAGGACATTCTTGCTATTGAGGGAGTGCAGCGTAGTTTCACAAGGTTAATTCCCGGGAAGACGGGACTGTCATATGTCGAAAGATTGGAGCGACTGGGCTTGTATACTCTGGAATTTAGAAGGCTGAGAGGGGATCTTATTGAAACACATAAGATTATTAAGGGATTGGACACACTGGAGGCAGGAAGCATGTTCCCGCTGATGGGTGAGTCCAGAACCAGAGGCCACAGTTTAAGAATAAGGGGTAGGCCTTTTAGAACAGAGTTGAGGAAAAACTTTTTCACCCAGAGAGTGGTGGATATATGGAATGCTGTGCCCCAGAAGGCTGTGGAGGCCAAGTCTCTGGATGCTTTCAAGAAAGAGATGGATAGAGCTCTTAAAGATAATGGAATCAAAGGTTATGGGGATAAAGCAGGAACTGGATACTGATTGTGGATGATCAGCCATGATCACAGTGAATGGCGGTGCTGGCTCGAAGGACCGAATGGCCTACTCCTGCACCTATTGTCTATTGTCTGTTGTCACATGTTCTTTTTGTCAAAGTATTAAGTTCAGAAAAAAGGGAAAATTGTAAAGCATGAAAAGCTGTAAGTCCAAAAACTGAAATGAATGCAGTTCAAAAGTATTCATCACCTTTTTGTTCAGAACGTAGTTGAACCACCTCTGGCAGCTATTATAGCCAGTAGTCTTTTTGGATAAGCCTCTATTAGCTTTGCACAATGTGATTGAGCAAGATTTGCCCATCCCTCCTGCAAAATTGCTCAAGCTGTGCCAGGTTCGTAGGGGAGCAGTGGCGCACAGCAATCTTGCCAGAGGTGTTCGATCGGGTGAAGGTCAGGACTCTGACTGGATCACTCAAGGACGTCATTTTAAGTGCATGGTTGCTCTAGCAGTGTGCTTTGGGTCGTTAACCTGCTGAAAGACGAACGTTCTCCCCAGTTTAAGCTTTTTGGCAGAGGCTAGCAGGATCCCTGTATTTGGCAGCATTCATCTTCTGTCATTCCTGACCAGGCTTACCATCCCTGCTGTTGAATAGCATCCCCATAGCATGATGCTACCTTCATTATACTTTACAGTAAGAATGGTGTCACCCTGCTGATGCACAGCATTAGATTCACACCAAATGTACCGCTTAATATTAGAACCAAAAAGTTCCACTTTAGTCTCACCCGACCACAAGTCCTTCTTCCATATCTTTACATTATCTTCTAAGTGATGCTTTACAAAGTCTTTAAGGAGAAGGATATGTTTTTTTTTATATAGCCAGGGCTGCTTCCTTGCCACTCTTATACAAGTTTTTGTGTAAGACCTTAGAGATTGTGGAGCCATGAACTTCATCTCCAGTTGTAGCCTCTAACTTCTTCAGCTCACTCAAAGAGACGGTCTTACAGTGCCATTCTCCTCTGGTGAGTAAATTTAGAGGGGCAACCTGACCTAGGTGTAGCTGTGGTTTCTTTTTTTCCCACTTTTTCACAACGGACTGCACTGGGCTCCGAGGTATGTTCAGTGCCTTTGAGGTGGTCTTGTACCATTCCCCAGATTTGGCCTTCTCTATTATCATTTCCCTGACTTGTCTTGAATGCTCTTTTGTCTTCATTTTGGTTTGGTCTATTGAACAAATCTACCATACAGTTGGGCCTTACAGAGAAAGGGGTTATTTATTCTTATGAAATCATTGAAAATAGGTGATCTTCCAATTTTCTACATCAACAAATTGCATGAGTTGGTAAGGTAATACTGTGTAGTGCACCAGAGGAAATTTAGCGTAGTATAGTGCCAGAGCGTGGTGAATTTGTGGGATTTATTACCACAGGGGGCTGTGGAGGCCAGGTCATTGGGTGTATTTAAGGCAGAGCTTTATCGGTTCTTCATTAAACATGGCGTTAAAGGTTACGGGAGAAAAGGCTGGGGAGTGGGGCTGAAGAGGGGAAAAAAGGTCAGCCATGATTGAATGACAGAGCAGACAAAGGGCCAAATGGCCTAATTCTGCTCCTGTGTCTCTTGGCCTTATTTACAAAGGGGATGAATACTTCTTCAGCCTCACAATTTTGCTTTTTAATTTTTGGTTAATTGCTGACAGGTTTTGAATTTTTTCTTTTGATTTGACATGACGCACAATGTTTTATCGATTAGCTCAAAAAATCCTACTTCTATATAGGTTAAATTTAGAAAATGAGACAGTAAAATGTGAAAATAGTTTTGGGGGTGTAATATTTTTTCAAGGCACTGTATATTGTAAGCCAAATATTTTCTTTTGTATCTGTTTCATACATACCTGCAGCCTTATGTCATTTAGGATGCTATTAAATGATGTACATCTTTTTGCAATGAAGAGTACAACAGCCTTGGCTCACTTAATTGTTATTTCCCCATTGAATCAGGGTTGTGGGTTTAAGCTCAACTCTTTTCGCTTGAACAATAATACAAGACTAGTATTAAAGGAGCTCATCTCTGTTAAAGGTGCAGGCTTTTGGATGAGATGTTAAGCAGAGTGCTTCTATGAGTATACAGGCAAGAAGTAAAACTGCTACTGTTTGTTCACTTTAGTAATAAGGCTACAGGTCAGATAGCACATTTTCTTTGTTATGCTTTAGTCTTGTATAAGAATTGAAATAAATTAATTGGAGAAATTTAGTTATATGGCATCTACATACCACTGTTTAAATGTTCAAAGTAAGAATAATTAATTGACCTTATATTACATTTGTTTTATATTTGCATTTATTCTTCATTGAAATTTTAATTTTTCCCCGGCTCTCCTTTTACAGGTCTATGCTGATTACGAAAGTAATCCGTTACTACGCCAAGCAATTGAGTTTACATGTCGACAGTTTTACATATTGCATCGAAAACCTTTTATCCTCCAGTTATTTGCCAGTGTAGCACCATTGCTGGAATTCTCAGTAAGTAAAATAAAATTATTTGCATCCCTTTCCCTCTCCTTCCCCAGTTTTTTTTTCAAATCTGCCTGCAAGTACTTCGAAGGCTAAGTTATACAAAGATTATATTTTAGGAAGTCTTAGATTCTCAAACTGTTGTAGCTTTATTTTCATCATTTGAATTCTAACTCAGATCCTAGTGCCACCTAACGTTTAAATCTGATGAGTTTTTCCCTTGCTTATACAGACATTAACTATTATACAATAATATCAATGATCTCCAAAAAACTCTTACAAAACCGTTCATCATCATCATCACCATCAGTTTTTCTTCAGTAAATGCATAAACAAATAGTATTTATCCTAATCAATTTTTCCTTTGTCCCATGGATTCTTTTTCACAGATGATAGATATTGTGTGTAGTGATTTCTCTTTAGTGAGCCACATTGTGAATTTGGAAAACTCGAAAAAGGCCAATTACAGTAATCACTGTTACTAAGATTGAAAAGCCAACACCCATATAGTTGAATCAAAAACAAAATGAGGCTCAAGGGATTTAAATGATATTTGATAAAGATAGAAATCAATATTGAAATAATTTGCTTTAAGTAAACTTATATTTCTGCTTTGTATTTAGGATGTATCAAACAATGGATCATCGAAGGGTGTATCTTCTCAATGTTTGTTTGATCTCTTGGTATCCTTGGAGAGTGATACACAAGACATATTGGATGTACTGGAATTAGTAAAAGCTGAGAAGCCTCTAAAATCGCTAGGTAACTTTAATCTTGGCAATAAGCAATGATTTCAAGCAGGTTATCTATGAAATAAGGTTAAATATTATAGGCTACAAAACATCATTAAATTGATAATTCTGCTGAAAATTATTCAATTTTTCTCGCAGCCTCGGTAAAGCAGAAAACATAATCAAAGACCAGACATTACCCCACCCTGGATATATTCTTTTCTTCCCCCTCCCATTAGTCAGAAGATACAAATGTTTGAAAGCATGTACCGCTAGGCTGAAGGACAGTTTGTATCCCTCTCTTGTTAGACTATTGAATTATCCCCTAGTACAATGAAATGGATTCTTAGCCTCAGAATATATCTCATTCTGGCCTTGCATGTTATTGTCTGCCTGCACAGCACTTCCTCTGGAGCTGTTGCACTTTATTCTACATTCTGTTACTGTTGTTACTAACATTGTTTTCCCTCAGTGTGATATGGTGTTGAATTGCTCTGTTTGAGCATTGAACAGGACAAGTTTTTCATTGTGCTATACATGTGACAATAATAAACTAATTTACCAGTTGAATCAGAATCGGATTTATTGTCACTGATTTATGTCATTAAGTTTGTTGTGGTGAGGTAGCAGTACAGTGCCGAGAGATCAAATTACCATAAACTGCAAAATAAATAAATTGTTCAAAAAAAGGAATAGCAACGTAGTATTCTTGTGTTCATTGACTGTTCAGAAATCTGATGGCAGAGGGGAAAAAGCTGTTCCTAAATCACTGAGTTTGAGTCTTAAGGCTCCTGTCCCTTCTCCCTAATAGTAGTAACGAGAAGAGGCCGTAGCTGTGATGGTGAGGGTACTTGGCGTTGGATGCAGCCTTCTTGAGGTACGGCCTCTTGAAGATGGCCTTAATGGTGAGGAGAGTTATACTGGTGCTGGAGCTGCTTGAGTCTACATCCCATTGCAGCCTCTTGTGCTCCTGTGCATTGGAGTCTCTATACCAGGCTGTGATGCAGGCAGTCAGAATGGTCTCCATTGTATAATGTGAAAAACTGTGACAATTTTAATTTTTGTTATAATCTACATTTCCTAAAAGAGAAGTATCATTAAAGAAACAACTGATCAATGTATTCTGTCCATATCATAATTAAATCATCATATTAAGAAAAGTGATCATTCGCAGTTTATTGTCTTTAAAAAGAGTCTTATGACATGCATTTTAAGTTTTCCTGTGGTTGACTGCTAAGCATCTGACATGTGGAAATCCATCATCAAGTTCATAATTTTTCAAATGAAATGAAAAGATCATGGAGGTGAAAATGTACTTCATCACTTTAGCTTCATATGGATGGAAAATATATGACTACAAAAGATCTTGACTACAAAAATCCTATGGGTGTTCTGACGGACTCCTGTGGGAGTTGATTAATTATCAATAGTGATCTGGTATCAAGCTCTATAAATAGCCTTTTCTGAATGAAAAGGGTTGTGTTTATTCCAATAATCCCACAGCAGAGATGTAACTTTGGATACAATTCTGTCTCCAAAATTCAGATTAATTCCTATCTCTACAGAAAACGGTAATATATTTGATTTCACACTGGAGCACTGACAGATTTGTTCTTGAATCCTCATCGGGAGAACATCAACAAGAAACTCCTCACAATAAGTTTTTGAGTTGGAATGTGTGACATGGTGAGGGTGCACAGTGTACAGATTCAGTCTGCATCAGGATCAACTGATCTGCCTCAGTACCTGAGAACTTGTCTTTTTGTAAATTAAAGAATGGACGTATCATTGTACAGTAAAGCACATACTCTGTGCGTCCCAAGATATTCTGTTGTGACAAGTCAAGCAGTTCATCTCATTGTCAGTGGTTAAATCTATCTCCACTAACCTTTCAACTGCTATTGTTGCACCCTATACACATTCAGATAGTTTTGCTACCCTTTGGAGGGGCCATTTTCATTTGCAGTTCACCTCGCTGAATTTAATTAGAGTTGATTAGAGAATTTTGGATATTTAATTGCTGCTTTTAGGTAACGTAGAACAACAGCTCGGCCATTAATAACCGTCATGATATCCTTAATACATCAGCTGGATCTGGTTAACATGTTTTTAATTATTAAGTACTTCAGATTGTTACCTATTGTTGTTATTACCAAATGTTTTATGAAGTGAGAATGTGATGAATAACATAATTAAAAAGAGTAGTTTCGCTCTAATTTAAACATGGGTCTTTCCTCATGTAAATCAAACATCAGGAAAGCCATCTGAATAGTTAACTATATAATAATTTTCCATGTACTTCTAGATTTCTGCTATGGAAATGAAGATCTTGCCTTCTCCATCAGTGAAGCTATCAAGCTATGTGTTACTGTAGTCGCCTATGCTCCAGAATCACTAAGAAGGTTTGTGGGCCGAAGGGCCTGTATTGTGCTGTAGGTTTTCTAAGGTATTGCAATGATATTTGGAATTTCACATGAAAAATATTTGCTTATTTATTCCACACATTAGTAAAGAAGCCCAATGTAAAATAACAAAGATATCCACATTAATAATACTATAAAAACCTCCTGAAAATAAATTCTCAAATGAAATGCATCACAGATTTAGGTGCACAATTGATAGGCTGCTAAAGTGTAGATAACAATATAGCAGTTGTGGTATTTCTGCATTATTGAGCTCTGCACTGCAGGAGTATGTAACCAGTGGCACATACGACTTCCCACTCCATTGTACTGAGTCTTGGGACAATCAGTCTTGCTGAGCTGAGGGACCAGCTACACATCTCAGTCCCTCAGCTACATGAAAGACAAGACTGATGAATATAACATGGCTCTATTTAATTAATCATATTTTTGTTTAATTTAAATCAACTAACTTTTTGCATTTATTGCTTACTTATTTCAAAATAATTTGTATCTATTTCCATTGCTTTTAAAAGATGGTATATTCTTTGAGCTATCAGAAGGTCGTCAAGATAAATACTCAAGATACAGCTTGTAGTTTGAAAGCTGTTTCTTATTTGTTTTCACCCTAACAGCAGGAAGATGGTATCAAGTATAAACAGAAACTACGGTGAACACATGTTTTAGAAGCTTTCTAGCCAATGGAAATTGAGTAGTTTCTATAACATTGGCTGATCTGCAAAAGCAAGGGGAACCTGTTAACTCATTGTATCCTGCTTGGATGAGAACAAAGAGCACAAAATCAAAATTCAAAAATGTAAAATAGGCACAACAAAAAAAAGATGAAGATAGCAAGTAGACAAGTTGGAGTAATTATTAGCATTGAGCTTAGATAAAGTTTTAACGGCCAGAAACGTGATGTATGGGGTTGCTGTTGCAGGATTGTTTCATATGCAAGTGCTGCTGGAAAACAGATGCCATCTACTGGCAATAATAGTCATAACCTCAATTGTTACTCAACTGATCCTGGATCCATATGATGCAACCCAGAAAATACCTGCCCCATTGCTGAACTAACAACAAACCAGGCACAAAATAGCAAAAAGTCTAAGCAGCATATTAGATGTAAAACAAGAACACAAACACAGCAGATCAGGCAGCTTCTGTGGAAGGCAAAATGCACAATCTGTGTCAATCCCACATACCAGTCCTATCCCTATCCATTGTGGCTGTATTATAGCGGAAAACAGTCAGCCTTTATGTACTATATATATTGTTCATTAACAATTTCTATCAAAATACTGTAAAATCCTGTTTGTTATAAAGAAAAGCAAATTGAGCCTGTCAGTGGTTGTTTCATAGGAACAAATCTTGTAGTTATGTCATTACATCACACATAATCACACCATTTCCTAATAGTTTTTATGAAAACAAAAAGAGTTTAGAGATTCACTATTATATTTTGCCTTTTAGATTCTGAAAATCTCACTGCTGGAGTATCAGTTTTAATGGGCATTAATGTGGTTCTGTTGCAGCTTTATGAGCATGGACGTGAATCAGCCAGCTATGCTTATTGAGTTGCTTTGGAGCGTATGAAATACGAGGAGTGATTGATAAGTTCGTGGCCTCTGGTAGAAGGAGTGAGTTTTAGAAAATCTAGCACATTTATTTTTCAACATAGTCCCCTCCTACATTTACACACACAGTCCGGCAGTCATGGAGCATACGGATCTTGGACCTCCAGAAAGGGTCCACAGCAGGGGTAATTGACAAGTTCGTGGCCTAAGGTAGAAGGAGATGAGTTGTACAGCTCTTGTTAACACGCACATGTGGTTGAAATCTTTGAGTGATTATGCAGAAAGTTTGAGGTTAATAACTCATTGGGGGTCATTGATAAGTTCGTGGCCTAAGGTAGAAGGAGATGAGCTATTAACTTCAAACTTTCTGCATTATCACTCAAACAGTTGAACTGTATGTGCATGTAATGGGAGTTGTTTTACTCATCTCCTTCCACCTCAGGCCATGAACTTGTCAATCACCCCTACTGTGGGCACTTTCTGTAGGTCCAAGATCTGTATGCTCCACAACTGCTGGACTAAGTGTGTAAATGCAGGAGGGGACTATGTTGAAAAATAAATGTGCTAGATTTTCTAAAATTGACTCCTTCCACCCTAGGCCACGAACTTATCAATCGCCCCTTGTAGCAGTAACCATATTTTATGAAAACAAGAGATTCTGCAGATGTTGGAAAACCAGAGCAACACACACGCCATAGACCATGTGGCCCTGTGTGTCAGTTTCACCTTTTAATATCGTGCTGATTTGATCTTAGTTTCAACACATTTTTGTTTGTTCCTCACAACCCTTGACTCTCCTATTCTTCCCCATCGAGCTAACCTACCGTCACACATCAGTCAATTCCAAACTGTAATGAAAATGTATGAGCTTGTGTTTGCTGAGATTGAACTTAAATTTCACAATTATCAATGCTGTAAACTAATCCATTGCCAACAATTGAATAAATGATCTTTGATGATTGTCAAGGAAGATGTCTTGTTTGGTTTAATGATCCTGTTTTGTTCCACAGTCTGCAAATGCTGATGGTTCTCGAAGCACTAGTACCTTGTTACCTACAGAAACTAAAGAAACAAACTTTTGAATTGGAGTCAGCATCTGCAGCACGGGATGAAATCACTGCCATTGCTTCACTTGCTACATCTATACAAGCTCTGTTGTACAGTGTTGAATCGCTCACCCGGTAATGAAGAAAAGATAATCCTTTGCTTGTAAACAACAGGAATTCTGCAGATGCTGGAAATTCAAGCAACACACATCAAAGTTGCTGGTGAACGCAGCAGGCCAGGCAGCATCTCCAGGAAAAGGCACAGTCGATGTTTCAGGCCAACACCCTTCGTCAGAATCCTGACAAAGGGTCTCAGCCTGAAACGTCGACTATGCCTCTTCCTGGAGATGCTGCCTGGCCTGCTGCGTTCACCAGCAACTTTGATGTGTGATCCTTTGCTTGTACAGTTTTTTTAGCCTGGTTAATAATGTGTCATGTTCTTCTGAAGGAAACATACAATGGTGAAGGAATTTATACATTTTAATATATTACTTCGTATTTTAAACATACCTTAAGTAATAGATTCTATGCATATCACTGAGGCAAAAGGGAAGGTTTTAAATATTTGACAATGACAGTGATTGCTGTTCCTTCCACCTCAGGATGTCAATCCCAATTGGTAATTAAATCCTAAACTCAGCAAAATTCTGAACTGATGTCAACTATATTAGACTGGAACAAAAACTAAAATTAAATATTTTTGCAGTTAAGATTGTTTTATTATTAGTAATTGGATCAATGAAATGACATTGACTTAAAAAGAGGCATTATTTGACTTTGTGTAATGTGTGTTGGTTTCTTCCCTGCATTCGGTACAGGCCAATGACGGCTCCTCAGATGAGCAGGTCTGACCAAGGTCACAGAGGAGCTCCAACAGCCAACCATGCCATGTCTGGAGGAGTCAACACAAGGTCAGGAAGAATCTATGATCATTTTTACATATTCTGTTTGTCACCTTGCAATCTGTGCAAGCAATGGACTGATAGTCTCCTACACTGTAATTTTCATCAATCTAGTTTGTTTTTCCTGAGATACTTTTCCATGATCTCATTTTAAAGATTAGTCCAAAGAACATAGTCATCGTTGTCTAAGAGGGATTTATGATCCTTGAGCCTAAAGCAGTTGGCAATCAGAAATATTGTAATATATTTTATTTTATTAATAAATTAATAAGAAATATTTTATTTTTCCTGGCTTCCTCCAGAGGTAAAACTACTTTTTGTCAACTCATCAATTCTTTAAAAAAACTCTATAAAAATCAAGTCAAAAATTCCTTCACCTTTTATATTACAGGGTTTACAAATATAGTGTATAATTTATCCCAGAAACTCAGTCCTTGAAATCCTGATAGTATTCTGTTGAATCACAGTTGCACGTCCAGTGCTCTCTGATCAGTGGTAGATTGCCCAGCACTGTATTTAGTGTTCTTAGACCGGTGTAAGAACAGTTCTGTAGCAAAACCTCTTCACATTTCTGTTCAAAACTTTCACATACAAGACATACATTTCTATTACCCCATAATCATCTATGAATGTAGTCCCTAAAATCCCTGGGCCGGGCCCTCTCTGTTCATAACATTAAGTTGTTTAGAGATATTTGGATCTAGCCATTACTAGTTCAATTTGGATGACTACAGAATTGCTTGTTTTAATTCATTTAACGTGACCCATTCTCAATATCTTTTTTGTAATTGTATGGTCCTGTCAACATTATGCCACATCATGTTATTAGCAAGACTAAGTCATTAATAAACACATGGATAGTTAAGGCCTAGACCAGATTCTTGAGAGGCACCACTACTTCTAACTTGAATACAAGTCTATTATTCTACTCATTATTCAGCTGCCTAACCAATTATGAAGCTTTAGGTAATGCCTAGTAAAATGCACACATTAACTTTTGTTAAGTGCACAAAAAAGTTGGTGTGTTGGTCAACTTGTAAGCTATCTTGCGCATCTCTTTAACTTTCCTTAAATGTTCAATTATTCTCTCATTGAATATAGATCGAAAAGATTTCAAAATTTAAGATTCAAGATTGTTTATTGTCATTCTTCAGTACACAAGGGTAAAAGGGGACAAAATGATTGTTGCTCTGGATCTGATACAGCACTTAAAACAAACACAATAAGCATAAAGAACACAATAAAAAAACAAAAAGAAAATGCATTTCCCAAATGTAATAGCTTTGTAATTTTACTATTTTTGGGACAAATGTAAGTTCAAAAATCTATAGCGAGTTATGGTTGAAGAATAACGTACTGCTATATTTAGAACAAAGATGGTAATTGTGGGTTTTTGTCACTGGTCTGAAGATTATGATGTAAAGTGTTGCTGTGTTGCAAGCTACCTAGTGTATGGAAACAGCAGAGGATCAAGTTGTTCTTTTGGGATGAATCCTGCTGTATATATTTTCCTCATTTTTGAATAGCTCTTTAATGACATCACTGTTTCAGAAAAAATTGGCATTACAAGCAAAAGAAAATTCAACAAATTGGCATGTCTAACAGTAGGACTTTAAGTTCACCACAGACTGAAGCAAAAGGGAAGATATGGAGAAGTACACTGCTTTGAAATATTTAGCGATGACAGCCTCTGTTGTTCCTTCCAGCTTCAAGGTGTCAATCCCAACTGAAATTTAAATCTGAAACTGAGCAAAGTTTTGAAGTAATGTGACTAATATATAAATCTTAGAACAAATGGCTCCAATATTATCTAAAAAAAAATGCTTAGTGATGTGAGGTTTACCGAGGGTAAACTATTTATTCTGCTCCCTACCATAGAGAACTATGAAATGATTCAGCATGAAAAAAAGGAATCAGTCTGACCTTTCTAGTTGCAACAACTCTTTCAGTAACACTTATGTCATATCACTGCAATACGTTTGTCTAATAGATAGTCATTCAGTTCCTATTAAGTGTTACTGTTGAGTTTATTTCCATTGTCCTATTAGGATATCCAATTTGTAACTGTTCACTTCCAATAACTCTTTCTTCATGTCCTTTTGCTTTGGTCAACTTAGATAAGGCACAGAAAGATATGGTCCCCATGTGGACAAATGGAATTGGTGTAGATAGAATTAAAAAGTTGGCTTGGATGTGGTGGGCCAAAATGCCAGCTTTGGTGTTGTTTGGTTTTGGTGTTGGACTCTCTTAACTCTGTGGCATCTTGATGAGCTCCTTCAACCTGTGGAAATTTACTTTTTATTTACTCCATCTAAGCTGTCCGTTTTTAAAATATTTATGTTTGATCACAAATTCCACCTTCTTGTGTTTATGCCAGGGGTTCTCAACCTGTTTTATGCCATGGACCAATACCATTTAGCAAGGGGTCCATGGACCCCAGATTTGGAACCCCTGGTTTAAACACTTAAGAGTAATCCCAAGGAGTGTTGTTCATATTTGAAAGCAATTCTTCACCTGAACCAGAGCAACAAGAAAGAAGCTAGGAGGTGATAGGTGGAAAGGTAAAGGGCTGAAGAAGGAATCTGACCTTACTTCATTTCCCTCCCCCACCCACTCACCTTGCCCCTCACTTGGTTTCACCTATCACCTACCAGCTACTACTCCTTCCTCGCCCCCCTCTTTTCATTCTTGCTTATTTCACCTTCCTCTTTTCAGTACTCATGAAGGATCTCAGCATGAAATGTCAACTGCCTGACCTGCTGAGTTCTTACATCATTTTGTGTATGTTGCTCTGGACCTTCAGCATCTGCAGCATCTCTTGTTTTTGTGTCTTCATCTGAACCAATATTTTTACGTAGGTTTACCACAATTTTCTTCGCAATTGTGATGTTTGTAAACCCATTTTTGCATAAAGTATTAATCTGTCCTGCCATTTTCAAAGATTTACACCCCTTTTAAAATAATTTCATTTAAATATATTGTGTCTCTGTCCCAACCAAAGTGCATCAATTCACACTCTGTGCATGGAATTTCATCACCTACCTATTCCATTAGCCGATGTTCTGTGGAAATTAGTCAGCAACCAGTGGGATACTTGAATTATTGTAGTTCTCATACTGTTGGTAGCTGTTTGATCACATTCCATGAGAGCTGGCAGGATTTTGTTTTCTTTATAGTTAATGAATTATTAGTTAATTATTTTTATTGATTACTGATGATGTTGAATTGTTATAGAAAATAATACTGTTGTTTATCTGCAGAGATAACCTACATTTGTTGGAAGAGGGCCAGAGTCTTCCAACTGAAGAACTGGATGAACGCATAGCAAGAGAGGAATTCCGCAGACCTCGGGAGTCACTCTTAAATATTTGCACTGAGTTCTTCAAGCACTGTGGCTCAAGGTTGAAAATTCTGCAGAATATGGCTGGAGAGCCAAGGGTCACTGCTTTTGAACTTCTTGATGTGAAGTCACATATGAGGTATTACTTTAAAGCAGTGATTCCCAGTGGGGATGGTCACGTGTCCTAAGGGGTTGTTGGGGAAAATAGAAGTCATCAGGGGAGCGTTCAAGAAGTTTTGGGGGGTTGGCGGTAAGCGGCACCCTAACTTGAGACACGAGACCTAACCAACCATTAGTAGAGCAGGCACTTCCGAAAAAAAAGGATAAGACACTGGAACACAGGAAAGACCATAGCTCTGCAGGTGGAGAGCATTCATCGTCACAATGCATCTGAAACTCAGCAATCTCGTCCGACCTTAACAACCAAACAGACATTATTGAGGATGCATAAATTAGCAACCAAGTGCCCAACAGTTCCCCTTAACAGAACAAGTTCATGCAATTTAACAGTTGGTAAGTAAAGTACACCCTCTCAACTTTCTCTGCAGACCTACAGAAAACAGGTTGCACAATGATAAAGTGCTGGCTAGAACCAAATGGTGAAGTAGAGCCAATCAGTGAACTTGCCGACCCCGAGGATTCTGTTTGAGGTGTCCAAAGCAACCTCGGCTTCATATGTGCAGTTAAGAACTGTCTTTGGGGATTATGAGACCTTACGTGATTGGTCACTCGCATTATCTAGAATAGTGTAAAGGTAGCTTGCCGAGCACCAGCTCTATCCGGACTAACATTCGGATTCCAATGGGAATCCTTGTCAATGTAATTTTCGCTGTTGTGACCGTCTTCATCTTCACCTTGCCATTTCCTTGCGTGCTGCTACCATCGTTCCATCCGTGTCAACTCACTGCCATCATCAGCATCCAATAGGCATTCCTAGTTTGTGTTAATATTTTAGTTTAATCTAGCATCGTCAATGATGGATAAATATGTATGTCACAATCTCTTTAAGTCTGCAGGCAGTGAAGCCTTGAATTTTAATTCTGCTAAGAAACAGAAACTACAGGGAATGCATCAATACAATGTTACATACCTGAAATATGGTTTTATTCCATTCCTGTCAGATCAGCGACGCCCCATATGTCTTATTTGTAATACTGTACTGTCTAATGAAGCCATGAAACTATCAACATTGCAGGAACGCTTCCGTAAAAGACACCCTGAAAAGGCTATTTATGAGATTACTGAGTTACAGAAGATGAAAGAAGCATTTGAAAAGCATTGCACACTCGAGTTATTGGCCAAGAGAGCTAAAAATGACCTTGATAGTGGTCTCATTGCTTCTTATAACATTTCCAAAATGATAGCAAATTGTGGAAAATCTCATACAATTGGTGAAAGATTGATAATGTCTGCTGTATCAGAAGTGCTTACCACTGTTCTCAAAATGGATACAAGTATCTTAAAATCAATTTCTCTGAGTAATAACTCTGTAGCTCATTGTATTGATGAAATGAGTGAAGGCATTGAGTATCAACCATGCACAGGGCCACAAAAAACAGTGTTTAGGACACAACTGGATGAGTCAACTATGTGAGACAATGAGGCATTGCTAATAGCATATGTACAGTTTATCAGAACTGGAAAAGATTATGAAGAGATCCTGTTTTGTAAAAAGTTAAAAACAACTATCACGAGAATCAGTCTACAACAAGCTCAAGATGTACATTGATGATAGAAGTATTTTGATTAGGAACATGATTATTTGTGCAACAGGTAGAGCACCATATATGACAGCTCACCATGCTGGTTTTGTAGCATTTATGAGAAAAGAAATTCCAAGTCTTTTTGCAATCCATTGTGTAATTCATCAACACCTCACAACCAAAAACCTCAGTCAGCAACTTTTTTCAAGCATAACTCGTGTAATATCTGCTATCAACAAAATTAAAGCTCATCCATTAAATAGCAGACTATTTCACCAGTTGTGCCAAGATAACGAAGAGTTTGAATGCTTGCTTCTTCAGAGGAAGTGCATTGGCTGTCAAAAGGCTGCTGCTTAAAACATTTCTTTGATCTTTTTTACATCAACCACCACCCCAGTTCGTGTATTCCAGGCACCCACCACATAAATTGATAGATTGAATATACCATGTGTTAAAAGGTCTGCGATTCCTTAAGAGCGAGTAAATTCCAGGAGCAGCAAATTGTATTACAAAGAGCATCCTATATTCTGTTTCATGTATTCTTTAATCTTGTTTATATTACTGAACATTGCAATACATAAAAAGACATATAAAGGATATCATGACAGATCTTGGTATATCTTACCAGTGTCTGCGGTTATCTTCATTGGTCTTAATGCCTTCTGCAGTTTGAAAGTCGAAAATTAATGTATTTCCTGTGATAGAAAAGTTAAACTTCTTTAATCAACAGTTATGTTATTTTGTGCTTTTATAAAAAATGTGATGTAATTTGCCTCTTAGGCTGGCCGAAATAGCGCATTCCCTTCTGAAGCTGGCACCATATGACACGCAAACTATGGAGAGCCATGGACTTCGAAGATACATTATGGAAATGCTTCCAGTCACTGATTGGACGACAGAAGCTGTGCGGCCAGCTCTCATTTTAATCTTAAAGCGATTAGATCGAATGTTCAATAAGATTCACAAGATGCCGACTTTACGGTAAATTGATTTGTTACTTAATAAATATTGGGGAATATAGTTGAGAATGTAGTGCAGAGAACACAGTTGGACTTTTTCTTCCACATACATCTAGGTCTCTCAAATTTTTGGTGACCATAACATGAACTGATGTTCTATTTTAATCTAGAGTCCATCCCAATCATAAAGTATTTAATATAAAATTAAATTCAAAATTGATTTGTTGTTGTGGTGAATTCTTCACTGAGGTGGGCATTTTAAGCCTCCTTGATGACATCACCTGCTGGATGCCCAAGGTTACCTAGAATGGCTATCTGGCAGCAACTAATGTCAAGAAAGAACAAATCCACATCATAGAATTTGTCGGGTCTTCACAACCAGTCACAAGTTCCAGGCCAGTAATTTTGGTTCTGCTAATATACACATAAGCACATCAGCTCAAACTTTGACACAGTGGACTTTAATGTAGACTAATTTGATCTTCTCCACTATTAGTGTTTATTTCTAGATTGAGTTCCTACTTTTGAAGAGAGCCAAGATACACAGCCAAGAGAAAGGCAGCAAGAAATAACTAGTTTTCTTTCTTTTTCTTTTACTTCTTTGTGACTGGCTTTTTGTATAAATACATTACTTTAACCAGTTGGATATAAACATTTGCATATACTGTATCTTGCATGTGTAATACTTCAGTTGGATAGTTTGTGAATGACAGACATGTTAAGTTCAGGAAGTTTGGCTTAGCAGAACCAAACTCATTGGCCTGGAATTAGGGCAGCATAGTAGCATACCGGTTAGTGTAACACTTACAGTGCCAGCGAGCTGGGTTCAGTTCCCACCACTGTCTGTAAGGAGTTCTTGCAGTCTGTGTGACCATGTGGGTTTCATCTGGAAGCTCCAGTTTTCTACCACTTTCCAAAGTCGTGTAGGTTAGTAGGTCAACTGGTCACATGGTGTAATTGGACAGTGTGGTCTTATTCACCTGAAGGGGCTGTTACTAAATAAATAGATAAATTGTTCCCATTTATCAAAAGCTAGTACTTTCCATGGCATGATGTTCTTACTGTCATCATTGTGCCAGACATTAAATCATGCCAGTTTCTGAAATCCAGGAAGTGATGTCATCAAGTCAATCATATTAGAATTCACTGAGACTGCAAATCAAGAAATGAAAAGCATTAAGATAAACTTATGAAATATTTATCACAGTGAAACCAATGTTAGGTCATCCAGTTTTTAACCAACAAAGTAGCTTGAAGTATTGTGATATTTTATCAGGTTCTGGTTAAACTCCATTTTGTCTGTTCAGGCGCCAGGTGGAATGGGAAGCTGCCAGCAGTTTAATAGAAGGGATTTGCTTAACACTTCAGCGACAGCCGATCATTTCATTCCTGCCACATCTTAGGTCATTGATTAATGTCTGTGTTAATTTGGTGAGTACAATGTAAGCACTGGGATTTAACCAACTTTGACTACCTCTATGTGAGTAAAGCTCTTGCAGTGATACATTATAGGAAGGCATCACCTGTCAAGCACTCAACTGCACAGATCAAAAGACCAAGCTTAATTTTCAATCCATCCATTCTGATCAATTTTTATTGAGCTACTAGTTGCATTCTATATTTGGCCCTTCTTGTCAACACTCAAGTGAAATGAGAAAATATTTGCATTTCTCTCCTCTTTGTTGGCATTAGATTCACAATATGAATTTTGCATTAGAAGGATGAAGACTTAAGTGAGGTATCAAGTTACTGATTTTCATATATTTGCCTCCTAGCAAGATTTTTCTGGGAAGAAATCAATGGGGAAATGTATTTCAATGACTGCACAATGGCAGTTACCCACCTCTTGTTCCTGGGCATCGTTATTTCACAGCACCACATGTGGAAGAATATATCTCCTTCATTAACAAAAAGGCTCAGCAGAGGATATACTTGTTGTGGCAGATGATAAGATTCCATCTTCCCTAGAACATACTGGAGCAATTCTACACTGCCATCATAGAGAACATGCTCATATCAGCCATTAACGTCTGGTTTGGTGCGATATCCTTTCACAATATACAAAACTGCTGCGAACTGTTGGGTCAGCAGAAAAGTTTATTGGCTACAGTCTACCATCACTGCAGGACTTGTATGTGACAAAATAAGCGAGCAGGAAAAATCACTGCAGACGCTATCCACCCTACAAACTGCTTTTCCCAAAAGTTCCATTCTGGAAAGTGCTGCTGAGCTACAAAAGCTTCACACCATCTTAAATATTTCCTCCAGGCAGTTAATCTGATCAACCATTCCAGTTAGCCCCTGCCCCCATTCTCCTCTTTACATCAGCACTGAACTGCACTTCAAACACTTTAAACCACTTTTAAAATGATCTTTACATTGTAAATACCATGATTTTAATTATGCACACTTTATGCCAAATCTGCACTTTATTTTTTATGTAATTCTTCATTATTGTTGAATGATGTTGTTTGTGGTTGCATGTCATGCCAACACACTATATCAAGTTCCTAATACTTGTAAATATATAAGGTGAATAAAGTTGATACTTGGAAGAATCTAATTATTTTTCCCCTTCAATCCTATCTTTTCAATTCCATTTACTCGGCTGTTGACCATTAGTCAGGGAGACTGATTTTGGAAACCACCTTGGGAGCTTTATTTTCTGTACTCAGTACCAGGATGCTGAGACAATTGTGTTACGGGTGTTGCACAGCCAGCGAGGCCAATATTTATTGACTCTCACTACTTGTCTTATTTTCAGGTCATCTTGACCTGCTGCAGTTTATGTATCGAAGATACTTTCACACTGTATTTGAGTATGTAGTTGCAGGGTTTCACCAGTTTGGTGTGTAGAAGAACTTACAAATAGTGCTGCTTCCATTTGCCTAGTAGCTTTGCCTTTCTCGATAGCAGAGCTATTTATAGTCAGAAGGTGTGATCAAAGAAACCTTTGCCAGAGATCCTTATAAATGGTATACAAGAGTGACTGATGATGGAGCTGTAGTGCTAGTTGTGGGCAATTTTGTTCCCAACTTTGTCAAACTTCATGAGGGTTATGGGAATTGTCATTGCAGCCCTGCCTTTGACCTCTCTGAGATCATTCTTTAGAGCTATCTGAACAGTTGAGGTATTTAAACAGGCAAACTACATCTGAGACTCAATTGTGGGTTTTGTATTTGGTTGTTCTTTCAAGAAAAAACTTAAAACAAGTGCACTTCCTTCAGCACGTCAAAGTGAAAATATTAAACAGAGTAGTTTATGAAGAGCACTCCAGTCATAATATATAGCTTAATATAGAATGAAAATACTCAGATTTTGTTAGTTATCAGAATGCGAATCAGGTTTAGTATCACAGGCATATGTCGTGAAATTTGTTGTTTTGCGGCAGCAGTACATTGCAATGCATAGTAATAAAAGCTGTAAAATTACAGTAAGAAGTGTGTGTATACAGATATATAAAGTTAGACAAGTAGTGTAGAAGAGTAAAAGGAAAGTAGTGAGGTAGAGTTCAATGTCCATTCAGGAACCTGACAGAAGAGGGGAAGAAGCTAGTCCTGAATTGTTGATTGTGTCCCTTCAGGTTCTTGTACCTCCTCTCTAATGGTAGCAATGAGAAGAGGGCATGTCCTGGGTGATGGGAGTTCTTAATAATGGATGCCACCTTTTTGAGGCATCACTCCTTGAAGATGTCCTGGAGGCTAGTGACCATGATGGAGCTTTCTGCAGCTTGTTTCGTTCCTGTGCAATACCCCTCCCCTATACCAGCCAGTTAGAATGCTCTCCATGGTACATCTGTAGAAATTTGTGACATGGCAAACCTCCTGAAATCCTAATGAAATATAGCCACTGTTGTGCCTTCTTTGTAACTGCATCAATATGCTGGGCCTGGGATAGATTTTCAGAGATGTTATAAGCTAAGGAAGATTTCAGGAAGTGTTATTTGTCTGATTCATCACAGTGAAACTTGATTCGCTGATTGATTATCCCTAGGTAATGGGTGTTGTTGGACCATCAAGTGTTGCTGACGGTCTCCCTCTTCTGCACCTGAGTCCATACCTTTCTCCTCCACTGCCCTTCAGCACAGCTGTCGTTAGACTTGTTGCTTTACAAATTCAGGTATGTTCATTTTGTTGATAAATGTCATGAAGATAATATTTAGATTAGATTATGAGGACACTCAGTTCTCGCTTATTGTCATTTAGAAATGCATGCATTAAAAAATGATATAATGTTCCTCCAGAATGATATCACGAGAAACACAGGACAAACCAAGACTAAAACTGACAAAACCACATAATTATAACATATAGTTACAACAGTGCAAAGCAATACCGTAATTTGATAAAGAGCAGACCATGGGCACGGTAAAAAAAAAGTCTCAAAGTTCCGATAGACTCATCATCTCACGCAGACGGTAGAAGGGAGAAACTCTCCCTGCCATGAACCTCCAAGCGCTGCAAACTTGCCAATGCAGCACCATTGGAAGCACCCGACCGCAGTGGACTCTGAGTCCGTCTGAAAACTTAGAGCTTCCAACCAGCCCTTTGACACACCATCTTCTGAGCACCATCCTCTGCCGAGTGCTTTGACCCTGCTCCGGCTGCCGAGCAACAAGCAAAGCCGAGGACTCGGGGCCTTCCCCTCCGGAGATTTCGGATCACACAGTAGCAGCAGCAGTGAAGCAGGCATTTCAGAAGTTTCACCAGATCATCCTCTGTGCTCTCACGTCCGTCTCCATCAAATCAAGATTGTGCACGGCACCCTACTTGACAAATAACAGACATCACCACTGGAGTGGCCGCTGCGAGCTGCGTTGCGCAGCCATCTTCTCCTCTCCTATTCTGCTGGGGTTTCCTAGAGTCCATCAAATTGCAGTCATAAATATGACAGAAACCATAGAGAGAAATGACTATACAAATTTATGTAATTGATTGAGGTATTTTTTGCCCAAACTGCATCCAAATGTTGGGAGAACCATAATCAATACATGTCTGTTCAATGAGCAGGGGTTATCCTGTCTGTCAGTTTCCTATTACCTTAATTATGATGCTGCTAAAGGCTTGAATAAAGAAAATGCATTTCTTCAATGTTGATTTCCAGAACTATAAATGTGCATTAACAGAAATGTTTTCTAAAATATTTGTTAAGTTGAACTACAGTATCAGTCAATTTTGACTTGATCTGAAGTAGATATTAAACATTTCAAATGTCTTAAAACTTCCAGATAATTAACTAAAGATCAAAGCAAAAATTCATTCTGAACACATTGAAGTACTGTTTGAAGTGTTCTAAATAATCTTTTTTTTAATGAAAGGCTTTGAAAGAAGATTTCCCTTTAAGCCATGTGATTTCCCCATTCACTAATCAAGAAAGAAGGGAAGGGATGCTTCTGAACCTTCTGATACCATTTGTGCTAACAGTTGGAACTGGGAGCAAAGGTCAGTTGCTATGATTCTCTTTAAGAGTTATTCTTATGCACCTTACCATGATGAATTAAGATCATGAATCTTAGTTTGGTTGGTTTTTATAGTCACCATAATTTTTCAGTGGAAGCAAATAGGCCTGGAGGCAGAAAGGCCAGTAAAGGGATAGAGGCAATGGACAGCAACATTAAAGAAATTTATCTATTAGAATTCCATCTATTTACTAAAAAATAGGCTGATTCTTCACGATTTGAAATTGAACTTGATATGAATGCTGATACATTTCTTTCATATTTTAAATAACACAGTTATTCCTCTCTGCTATAGATAGCCCAAACTTGGAGCAGCTTGAGGTATTCCTGCTATTACAGACAGTAATTAATATCCTTCTCCCACCACGAATCATCAGTACTTCCCGTAGCAAAAACTTCATGCTGGAGAACTCTCCAGCACATTGTTCAACTCCAGGGGATACTGCAAAGGACTTGCGGAGGGAAGGATTAACCGAATCAACAAGCCAAGCAGCTTACTTGGGTAAAGTGGGAGAGCACATGTTTTAATGATAGATAACAAAAGAAGAGCTTTAAGTTGACTTTATCTGTAGAATATGTTTTGTCTTTTTGTGATATTAATTGCCAAATGGATGTGTCACTACCACTGAGATATTTCCATATCTGAACTCAATATGATTTTAGGTTTGTACCATCCGTCTGTACTTGTTAATTAACATAGAACAGATACTAGTCAAGAAATAATGTACCAACCAATGTTTGAATTGAATATCATGTAAGTAGCAACAAAGTGATTGTAGAGTTTGTGTAACTCAAGAAATTGGACTGATGACTAGGTTGGCTGAAATAAATGTAAATACTTAAGAGCATATCTGCATGCTACTGACTGACATTTTCATATACTGTATTTGCAGAATTAATTGAGAATTTCAAGGACAGAAACACTATACTTTTAATTTTATTGATTTTAATATGATATTCAGTATTCATATTTATTTATTTAATCCCTTATTTTAACCCAATTAGCTATATTGTTAATCCTGGATAAAATATACCTAATTATTCATTAGTTCTCAGTTACAGATTTACCTTTTTTAATTACCCTGCTTATGTTAGCATTAAAGGTGATCCTTGTGTGCTTTGAACATCATTTGGGCAGCCAGTGGTACAAGCTCAGTTTACAAGTTAAAGAAATGGCACTACGGAAGGTTGGAGGTCTTGCCATGTGGGATTTCATAGACTTTATAGTGAGAACAAGAATCCCTATCTTTATTCTTCTGCGTCCTTTTATACAGTGCAAGGTAAATAAAACTTCCTCTGGTTTTGCTTTTCAGTTTTGAATTAGTGATAATTGACTTATATCATCATATTTTCTGACCTTCTGTAGGCCTGAAATTTTTTTTTGAATTTGAAGAAGTCTCTCAGTCCTAATTTTCCACTCTGACTCATTTACATATTGCTGAATGTAATTAGTCATGTAAAATACAATTGCTGTTTTAATTTTGATTTTGTATTGTTCCTTTGTATAAGTGAAAATGGTAAGTTAGTGGTTCAATTAAAGCAGCTGAAAATAGATGCTTATAATCAAAATATTAATCTACCACTTAAGTAACATGGTTTTAAGTTATTATTGTACACTCAGTGGCTACTTTATTAGGTACCCCTGTACGCCTGCTTACTACTGATCTTATCAGCCAATCATGTTGACAGCAACTCAATGCATAAAAGCACACAGACATGGTCAAGGGGTTCAGTTGTTGTTCAAACCAAACATCAGAATGGGGAAGAAATGTGATCTAACTGATCATGGATTGGTTGTTGGTACCAGATAGGGTGATTTGAGTATCTCAGAAACTGCACAATGGTCACAATGGAGAGTTTACAGAGAATGGTGCGAAAAACAAATAAACATCCACTGAGCTGCATTACTATAGGTGAAAGTGCCTTGTTAAAGAGGGAAGTGGCCAGACTGGTAAATTAACAGGAAGGCGACAGTAACTCAAATAATCACGTGTTACAGCGGTGGTGTGCAGTGGAGCATCTTTAAGCACACAACACGTCAAACTTTGAAGTGAATGGGCTACGACAGCAGAAGATCACAAACATACACTCAGTGGCCACGTTGTTAGGTACAGGAGATACCTAACAAAGTGTCCTCTGAGTTTATAGTTTTATTTGTCTTCTAAAAGTATATTTTTATTATGTTGGAGAACATTTGTTATGGTGTCACAGAGCACAGAATCAGAACCTTCGGCCAACCACGTGCGTACCAAACATCATGTACCCATCCTTATTAATTCCATTTACAGCTACTGATTGGTATCCTTCTGTGCCTTGGCCATTCAAGTGCTCAACTGGAAGATTTTTAAATGTTGGGGCGGCTCGGTGGTGTATTGGTTGGTGCAATGGCTTTACAGCACCAGTGATCACTGATCAGGGTTCAGTTCCCTCCGCTGTCTGTATAAAGTTTGGGTGTTCTCACCACGAGTTTATTCTGGGTCCTGTAGATTTGTATGGCTAGGGTTAGTGAGTTGTGGTCATGCTATGTTGGTCTCAGAAGTGTGATGACACTTGTGGGCTACCCCCAGCACATGGGTATTTGAATGTCTTGATGCTTCAGTGTGGCATGTGACAAGTAAACTCATCTTTAATCTCTATCTCTATAGTACCCACCTCCTGCTTTCAGTAATGTGTTCCAGATCCAACCACCCGCATGGTGAAAAATGTCTTCCTCTCTTTGCCCTCTGATACCTTCACTATATTAATTAAATTCTCAGTCAATTGAAACAAAAAATCATATTTAACAGTTATCATGATTTATTTAGATTGCCACTCACCCCAAAAGATTGAATTTGATTTTTAAGGCCTCCCTGATGGCTTAGAAATTAATTCCATTTTAGGGAAATTGCTAGTGGTAATTAACTTAAGCTTGGCAAATAGCCAATTAGGCTGCTAGGCTTGCTCCTAGCACAAAAGACTGCAATAAATCAAATTATTGTGAACTCAGACGTGTTGCTGCCAATTTTGACCAAAGAAGCCTTTGCAAATCTTGGTATTTTCCTTTGTCACTTAAAGAGAATTAAATTGACCATTAACCAGATCATTTTCTGATAGTTGATTCAAACTCAGTCAGCTATTTGGTCCTTCAATTCCATGATGCATATCTGTTTCAAGTACTACATCTACCCTTATCTAGCATCTAAAATTCTTGGCTCTTCCTGTTACTATTCGCTAGACTGCTTCTGCTTTTGGATGTCTTGATGTGTAATTGAATAAGCTTTGCTCCAGGCTAACAACATTATAAGTTTCAAATGTAACTAAAAGCTCTTGAAAGCCTGTCTATCCTCAACATTATTGGTTCCTAATTTTAGTGTAACATATGGTGAAAGCTTGGTCTATTTGTTTAATGAGAGATGTCTCAAAAGATTGATTTCTCCAGACAAATCAGCCGGTACAATTACTACACTACTCGTTTCCAACTGGGCAAACTCTCAGATGGTTAAACCTAAATTATGCTGTCCTTTACAAGAAACATAGTAACACAGACAAAATGCTGGAAGAACTCAGCAGGACAGACAGCTTCCATCAAGGGGAATAAACAGTTAATATTTGAGGCCGAGATCTTTCATTGAGACTGGAGAAGGATGGGGGCAAAGGATAAAGGGTCTCAGCTTGAAATGTTGACGGTTCATTTCCATGCATAGATGCTGCCTGGCCTCCGGTTCCTCTGGTGCTTTGTGTGTGTTGCTCAAGATTTCCAGCATCTCCAGAATCTTTTGTCAAGTAAAAATTAAAGGCAAGATCAACTCTTGATCTTCAGTTAGTTGCTAGCTGCAGAGATTTGTGGAAGTACATTAGCTGTATCTGTCAACAGTACTGATATCCTAAGAGGGAATGGAAAAGATGAAGAGGAATGGTATTTAAATAGGGGTGAAATCAAAATAAGGGCAATTTATAATTGCTCATTTTCTTTGGGATTCTTTTAGCTGCTAAGTCAACCAGCAGAAAATCATGAGGAAGTAACTGCTCGGCATCACATTATAGACCAGTTGGAGCGCCGATTTATTCCAAGGCCACTCAGCAAGAGCTCACTTGTCGCTGAGTTTAACAGTGAATTAAAAATCTTGAAGGAGGCGGTACACAGTGGATCAGGTAATGGTAACCCAAGCACACAAATTTTGTTCCTTGTAAATTACTGCATTTCAGGGATAAAATTAATGGTTTATTTAGAACTCTTTGACCTTAGATGTAAATCAGGAAGAGTTTATTATGTATCAAACAACTGATCAACGTTCCAGTCACCATGATGTGCACTTTCATTACTCTCCCACTTGTTGCTTCGCTGCTTTGAAGTCATGATTACTAATCACTGACAAGGTGAATAAAATTGACTTGAAAACCTGTCTGACTGCATTTGCGATACAGTGGTTTGATATGTGAACCCCTTAAAAGATGCTTGTGTGGTGAAGATTTCAATGTAATTCTGTTGAATAGTAGATGTGTGTGAATGCATTGGTAGATCATTAAGACTGTGTAAGGGAGCTAAGGTGGGTAATAAATGTGGCTTATGCTTACAGGTAATAGTTCTGAAGTAACATTTGGACAAGGTCCCTGGTTACAAGTCTTGCTGAATTGTCTTAAGCAATGGCTTCATCTCCTGGTGTATTTACAGTCTGTGCATTGAGCTTAGCTGGCATATCATTTTGTTCCATATCCATGCACCCACTGAATTTCAGGAGACTGTATCCTTTTGTAGGGAGCTTAAGATAGAGGAAACCTTAGGAAACAATGATCATAATATAATTCATCCTGCAGTTTGAGAGGGAGAAGATAAAGTCAGATGTTTTATTATTACAATGCAGTAAAGGGAATTGCAGAAGCATGAGAGGAACTGGCTAAAGTTGATTAGAAGGGGACACGAGCAGGGATGAAGGACGAGCAATGTCCAGAGTTTCTGGGGACTATTTAGAAGGTGCAATATAGATGCATCCCAAAGAATCAGTCGTATTCTAAAGGGAGGATGAGGCAACTATGGCTGACAAAGGAAGTCAAAGACAACACAGAAGGAAAAGAGAGGGCATATAATAAAGCAAAAATTAATGGGAAGTTGGAGGATTGGGAAGCTTTTAAAAACTAACAGAAGGCAACTGAAAAGCTATAAGGAGAGGAATGATTAAGTACCAAGGGAACCTAGCCAATAAAATCGAAGAGGATACCAAAAGATTTTATCAAATATATAAAGAGTAAAAGAGAGGTGAGAGTGGATATCATACTGCTGAAAAATGTTGCTGGAGAAGTAATAAGGAGAGACAAAGAAATGGCAGATGAACTTCATAAGCTTTTGCATCAGTCTTCACTGTGGAAGAGAGTAGCAGTATACTGGAAATTCGAGAGTGTCATGGGGCAGAAGTGAATGTTGCTGCTGTTACTAAGGAGAGGGTGCTTAGAAGATAAAAGATCTGAAGGCAGATAAATATCTGGACCAGATGGACTACACCCCGTGGTTCTGAAAGATGTAGTTGAAGGCACTGTCAAGGCATTAATAACGATCTTCCAAGAATCACTAGATTCTGGAATTGTTCCAGAAGGCTGAAAAATTGCAAATGTCACTCCACTCTTGAAGAAGTGAGGGAGGCAGAAAAAAAGGAAATTATAGGCCTATTTGCTTGACTTCAGTAGTTGTGAAGATGTTGGAGTCCATTATTAAGGATGAAGTTTTGGAGTACTTGGAGGCGCATGATAAACAGGCTGAACTCAGCAAGGTTTCCTTAAGGGAAATCTTGTCTGACTAATCTCTTGGAGTTATTTGAGGAAATAACAGACAAGGTAGACAAAAGAGAGTCAGTGGATGTTGTTGACATGGATTTTCAGAAGGCCTTTGAAAAGGTGCTACACATGAGGTTGTTCAGCAAGATAAGAGCCCATGGTTTTACAGGAAAGATATTAGCATGGATTGAAGATTGGCTGACTGGCAGAAAGCAAAGAGTGAGAATAAAGAGGACTTTTCTGGTTGGTTGCCAATGACTAGTGGTGTTCTGCAGCAGTTGGTGTTGGGACTGCTTCTTGTCACATTATATGTGAATGATTTGGATGATAGAATTGAAGGCTTTGTGGCCAAGTTTCTGGACATAACGAATATAAGTGGAGGGGCAAGTAGTTTTTAAGAAGCAGGGAGTGTGCAGAAAGACTTAGATTGGGAGAAGGGGTAGATAGAATATAGTGTAGGGAAGTGCATGGTCATGCACTTTGGTAGAAAGAATAAAGGTGTAGAATATTTTCTAAACGGGGTGCAAATTTAAAAATCAGAGGTGCAAAGGGACTTGGGTGTTCCTGTGTGGGATTCCCTAAAGGTTGATTTGCAGACTGAGTTGATGGTATGGAAGGCAAATGCAATGACAGCATTCATTTCGAGAGGACTAGTATATAAGAACAAGGATGTAATGCCAAGGCTTTATAAGGCATTGATCAGCCCACACATCTGAGCGGTTTTGGGACTCTTATCTAAGAAATGGTGTTCTGACAATGGAGTGGATCCGGAGGAAGTTCATGAAAACGATTCTGGGAAAGAAAGGGTTAGTGTATGAGGAACACTTGATGGCACTGGGCCTGTACTAATTTGAGTTACTAATGAGGAGGGATCTCATGAAACCTATCAAATATTGAAATTTCTGGATAGAGTGGATGTGGGAGGACGTTTCCTATAGTCAGTGATTTGAGGTCCAGAGGGACACCCATTTAGAACAGACATGAGGAGAAATTTCTTTAGCCAGAGGCTAGTGAACGTGTGGAATTCATTGAGTATATTTAAACTGGAACAGTAGTTTCTTGATAAATCAGGTTATGGGGAGAAGGGAGGAGAATGTGGTTATAATAAATTAGCCATGGCGGAACAGACAATGGGCCAAATGGCCTAATTCTGTTCCTGTGTACTATGGTCTTATATTTTCCCTGCAGATTTTAATATATATTGAATTATCCCATTTCAACCATTAATGCGCTCTTTGACCACTATCCACAAGGGGTGTTTTGGAGTAGATTATATAGTAGATTAGGCTTTGCAGCTTAATGCCTGCATTAATCAAAAACATTTTTCAAAAGAAACAATTTTCCTAACATTTGCAACAAGACTGCAGAATTGTCCATATGTCTCATTTGTTGCTCTGTGTTGGTGTAAATCATTTTCGTAATGGAAGTCAATAAAACTAAGGATTAGTGACAATGCCATCCACACAATGGAAAGGAAAATTAACACAATACTGTTAAAATGACATAAATATCAGAATGTAACCTATGTTTCTATATGACAGTAACTATTACACATTCAGATTTAAACATTAATTTATTAAAAAAATTGAATTATGGTTCAGCTTTACCAAGTCTACTTCTGTAATTCCTAGTATTAGTGGCATGCGAATGTAGCTTAGGGACTCAGTTGTATCACTATCTCTTTGCATGTACTGTTCCTTTAAGATACATATTTATGTTTTCTTCATTTTGTCAAATTTCATTGCCTTACAAATTGCACACCATTGTGCATCTTCTGCATTGAGCGCTAGATAGTCCAGTCACAGACTTCTGCTCAACTGCTGTCTGTGTACTTTCTGATTAGGTGGTGAGTGAAATGAACTCTCCTTGGGTAGTTTCTAACTGCTTAGCACAGAACTAAATAAACTTGCCCAACTGTAATAAGCAGTAACACAGCCTTAAGATTCGGACTCAAATCTCGTTTGAGCTCCTACTTTTCTTTGGCAGCCTTGGCAGAAACACCTAGTCCTGCTCTCAGATTAAAAACTGGCAAAAATTTCACATTTTCCACTACCCTTTACAAAAAAAGATTTGCATTTTATTGATATTTTCAGCTGATTACAATTTTTTTGTGCAAGACTCCTGTTGCTGCTTGCAGTTGATGAAAGTACTAAGACTCTAATCAGAAACTTGCAGTGCCATACTTGTCTCTCATAACTTGTTCATTATATCTTTGCAGCATACCAAGGCAAACCTTCCATCAGCACTGTGGGAACTTCCACATCAGCTTACCGCTTGAGTCTGGCCACCATGTCTCGTTCAAACACGGGGACGGGCACTGTGTGGGAGCAGGATAGCCAACCTTCTCATCAGGCCTCTCAGGACACACTAAGCAGGACTGATGAGGAGGATGGTGAAAGTGAGCATTTGTCATTAACAGAGCTTCAGTTTAACTTGCATGTTAATTGCTTTTAACAGACTGCACAATTTATTCCTCATTTGCATTTTTTTCCCATTTCAACAAGCGTAAGTTAGGGCTCCAAAAAATAGCATGAGCTGCAATTTCTATATTTGACACATATAAGTTGGATTGTCTTTGAATGGTGCATGTTGGAATGTTGAATGCACCGCTTTAATTTAAAAATATTTCCATTTTTAAAATTATTTGCAATAAAAATTATTAAAGCCTCACATTTACACAGGCAATTTTAATTCAAATTAATTCATCGACATGCACATACAGAGCATGATGATTAATATAACATTTTAACTTTAATAATTTTTAATTTGGGACATATTTGGCAGTTTGTCAAAAAATGTTTTCTGCTTTTTGATTGAAACAAAGCTTTCCTGCTTTACTTTTTCCTGCTTTTTTTAATCATATGATACTGGGCCACAATGATTAGGTTTGTCCAGGTGGATCCTGCCAATGTAGTTAATTAAAAATATTACAACTAGAGTTGTGACACTTAATGGCAATGGAGGATGGGGCTGCCTGCCTGCTGTAGGCATCTTCTCACTCCAACTTTAATCTTACTAACACTCCCCCTACCCAACCTTTCACTGTTTCATCTGCAATGGAGTATTAATCATGCTTATTACAGATAGAAACATAGAAAGCCTACAGCACAATACAGGCCCTTTGGCCCACAAAGCTGTGCCAGACACGTCCTTACCTTAGAAATTACTTGGGGTTACCCATAGCCCTCTATTTTTCTGAGCTCCATGTACCTGTCTGGGAGTCTCTTAAAAGATCTCCAGTGCAACATAGCCTGTTTTGTAATCTTGCTTTGAGAAAATCTATCCTAGCATCACTAGGCTAGTGGATGAAAAAGATGGGGATTTTTTTCTCTTGATTGGTGCTGAGAGGGTTTGTCAGTTCCTTGTTAGAAGGGCATCAGAGTTAAAATAGTCCAGAATACTCATAAAAGTTTACTGGCAGCCTAAAGGTAAATCAACAATTAATTCATAATTGCTGGGTGATCTTTGAAATTGTTCTGCTCACTGGTCTATGCTCTCATGTTCCACAATTTGCTGGATGAGTTTATCACATAGAACAATGGCTTGAGCTGTTCAGTTTCATAAAACACGCACTGCATCATCCTTTCAGTGTTTTAGTTACCATTTTAAATACTCTGGCACAAGAAATATTGCTTTCAATTATGGTCAATTAGATGACTATTCTACCAGTAAAGCGATTTCCTCAAATACCAGGAATTCTATTATAAAAATGTAAGAATTATCAAGTGTAGCCTGGTTTGAAATATGGATGTTCAACCTGCTTGATATCCATTATACAGTAAAAGAGGTTTCTATTTGTAATGCATGTATTTTCTTCAGAGTATCATTAACATCTTTGCATCCAATTTTAAATTAGTAGTGTCCCATAAGCAGCTTGTGATGGCCAGCTAAATTGTAGTTAGTATTTGTTAAAGGATCAAATTTTGCCAGTAAGTTGAATGAACTTGGATACGTTTCCAAATCTGCATGTATTGTTCATTTCTTTTCATATTTACTTACAACACAAAAGGAGTCTGTGCCAGGTCTTGGTGCAGTCCATTACCCACTCATTTTCCTGTAACCTGTTTTCACACATCCACCTAGACTAGGATAATCTGCAGTGCAATTAGCCTACCAAACAGCAAGTCTTTGATATGGGGGTTGCTAGGGTGTGGAGAGTTGTCAAGGAATGCAGAGCATCCAGGGGAAACTGATGCGCTTCCTGGGAATACCAGCAACTGCACAGACAGCATCTGAGGTCAGCATTGAATTGGAGTGGTGGGGCTGTGAGATAGCTGTACCACATGCAGTGCCACTGAGCTGTTCACCACCACTTAACTCTCACTCTGCCATCCATCATCACTTTTTCTCCTCATAGACAGCAGAATAAGCACGAGACAGAAAGTGGTTCCAGGTGTTGGGTGTAGCTATATACACAAGTACAGCCTGTAATCCTTTTCCTAGCTTTCTCTCTATCTCCAGCTCTGGTGGCATCATCCCAACAATATAACTAAAGGGATAAAGTATATCAAATATATCTTGTCAATATTTATTTCTAAGATCACACAGGCAAAAAAAGTATTTGGTTACAATCTACATCCTGATGAGTTGAGTTGACTAATAAAACTGATTTCATTGTTGGATGCAGAGTTGCAAGAATAAAGATATGTGATAAACCCTTCCGGGTAAGTAGGAAGTGATGTAACTAAAACCGAATATGGGAAGGAGAAATGAATATTAATGAATGAGAATGGCTAACTGAAGGAACTTTCTCACAGAGCTTAAACAGTTCATGTGGATTCTGAGTTAATGTTCCCTGTTCCCACCGTAGACGAATTGTCAATCATTCATGCTGAAAGAATTTAAACTTTTATTACTTATCAAGTATAATTGCACAGAAGGGAACTTAATTCTGACATTCTGACATTTATCAGCTTATTGGATCATCTAATTCTTCACTTTTAGAATATTTATATGAAAAAAAATCTTGTAACTATGCTTTGCAACTGCTAAATCCTCACTCTAAAACAATTTAAACTGCTTTTATTAGGAGTTCCATCATGCTCCATGTCAGCTTTATCATTTTAATCACTGTCATAGGGGCATCATAACACTGCTATTAATTTGGAAAAGTGTTTAAATAGTTTTTTTTTTCCTTTTTGCCTTGCAGACGACACTGTAAGCATGCCTAGTGTGGTTAGTGAACAAGAAGCATATCTGGCCAGCAGCATTCAAGGCCGCCGTCGATTTTCCAGCCACATCTCTACCATGTCTGCTCCTCAGTCCGATTCAGGCCCCAGAATTTTGCCCTGCCACAGGTAATATACCAAGTAATTTTCTGCTCCATGCCATATAAAACACAAATTTCTATAAATTATTAAGCTTAATTGCTCCCTCTATAAGATTTGGAATTTTTACTATGGTGATCCAGTATGGGGATATCATTGCTTAAATATTTTCTGTCAAGTTTTCCTTCATCCTGGAAATGTTGTTTTTCCACTTATCAATGTTAAGCAATATCAACTAAATAATTCATGCACTTTATTTCTGAAAGATGTAGAATTGATCATGAGACAGTTAATGCCAATTACATTATATCTGATAGGATTAGACACAAGCATTGCATATTTTACTTTCACCTATTATGAATATACTTTATTTCTTACATGCTTCTTGCTTTCTGCAGCTACAGTCCAGATACCTTTTCCAGATTACCAACTTCTTTTGACTTATGACAGTGCTAGAGAATGTAGAATAATCTGGGGACTACACAGAATGTTATTCCCACCTATATTGCTCATTTACAATTGATATAGCGTAGTATAAGAACTGATAACACAATCTAAAGTTGACTGATTAAAAATTAACCTGATGTTTTGTATTTAGTTGGATTGTGGCTGGAACTGTGCCTATACCATATAACTTGCTTTGTCAGTTTGCTCTGTTGTTCTTTTGGTATATGATTTTACTTGCATCTTAAAATTTACATGCATATTATCAATATTTGGAACAAATATTACAATTTCTGTGATATACTTACAAATTATATGCAAAATTACACCATGGAAATTGTGACATGTTGAAACACCACATTTTCAAACTGTTGTTTTAATCTTCTGAAGGCCATAAATTGAGAAAAAAAATTGGTAAAACAAGTCACTCTATTTTGTTAGAATTCACTACCTCTGTATAACAATGCCATTAAATGCTAACAAATGTAGGTGGCCATTCCAAGAACTTCAGCTTAGGAACCACAATATTCTTCACCATAATTTCTTCTATAATTTATTTATGTTAACCTGCCGTTGTTGTACTTTATTGCAAATTAATCAGTACCATGATTGAAATGAACAGTATTCCCTTACTGAAGGGCTTGGAGGTAATTTCCTGCAATCACCTGCAGTAGTTCTGGAACTGCTCTGGCTACGCATTTTCTCCTTCAACCTCGCATATATTGTTATGTTGCTTGAACGTGTCAGAAATCTGATTAAAAGGCGGACAATGCTTGGATAATCATATTCATTTTCAATTTGTTTACCAGTAGTATAATTAGCAAAATCACTATTAATAAATTAAGATATAGAAATAGTTAAAGAAATAGTGGCAAGAAATAAATTATTTTACATTTCTTGTTTCTATGATTAATTAAAATTGATACAGACGTTCTTGAAAGAAGATGATGTTATTGTCAACATTTACATTTAGATTGCTTTCTTAAATTGCACTCTAGTAATCGCTACTATGTAATGTACTCTGAAAACAAAAACAGCATCTTGGTTCTGAAAACATTTTAAACATTTGTTTTGAAGTGTTATTTTCTGCACTATGACTATCCCTTTTAATCACAGAGGTTTCTGGACAGGTGCAGCACATTCAAGTATGTCAATTGCTTGTTTAAACTAGCTACTAAATGACAATCAGAATTAATATGAATTGCCTCACCCGATGTCATTAATGCCACCTCCACGCAGGATTGTTCTTGTGGTGTAAACTATACTTTATAATTTCATGATTTGTTTATTTGCTGGAAAAAATGCGAAGTTTTGAATTTGTAGAATACCTGATGTCCTAAATATATACTATATATTCTGAAGATAGTAATAAATAACATTTTATTTTCAGGTATAATAAATCTTTGATGTTATAAAACAGATTTATGCCTTTCTCAGCTGTCTATTTTTGCTGTAAGAGGAGCTCCGACATTGATTTGTTTTTGTGGACAATATTACTGTGTGAAATCTATTGAGTTTTTCAAGTGTTTTGAACATTAATTTGATCTTCTAGTCCCTAAACCTGTATAAATTTATATTAATTTTTTGTGGTGTATATTAGTTACATGCTGTTGAAGAGCATGTAAATTTGTGAATTGCCCTGTTTGTGGACAAGGCATGCATAATTTCCTTAAATACTCATCTCCCTGCTCTGCAGTGAACCTAATGTCCTCGATGAATCCCAGGGGCTGGCTGCTGAGATTAACCTTTCTAGGTACAGTGTAATGTTGTATTTATGTCATATATGTGTGGCAATCCTAAAAAAAAACGATTTCCTTGTCATTTAACAAGTCTTGTTATTTAGTTATCATTTAACCTTTTTCCCTTAAAAAACATACTTCCATTCACCTGTCTTTAATCTCATAAATTTTTGTGTTTTTTTTTGCCTGTGGAACTGTGATATAATTAAAAATCAGATCTCCTGTGAAGATTCCCAATGCACTGATTTACAAACTCATGGTCTCATAGTGTTCATTAATGCACATGTCCCACTTTTGTAATTAATCAAGTCTTTGATGGAAAATTGGATGGCAAAGGTGGAAATGTGGCTTAACACAATTACTAAGAAATAGGAAATAGTAGAAGGCCTCTTTTTGATGACTTATCTCTGTCCACTGCAATGTATTTATCCTAATAGATTTAAATCCAATCATAAAAGGCAAAAGCTGAAATGGACCTAAAGTGGCAAAGATACAAGAAATTAAGGGGACAGGATATTTGACTAATAGGATCACTTGGCTATGAGCCGACATGGGTCACATGAGCCAAGTGGTCTCTTTCTGTCTCATTATATAACCTGAGAACTTTTAGTGAAATCTCTGCACATAACTTACTGAGAAACATTTTCACTCTTTAAGCTGTATATATCTGTCTCAGTCTCTGTCATTATATTAGATTTAGTAATGGAAAGCCGGATATAATGTATGTGATCATTGCATTATTGATTTAAAAATTAATGCTCCCATTGTGTGCATGTTTCCCCGCAAGTTGTGAAAGTGACACTGAATAAAGGTGAAGGATGTAAAATATGAAAGATCTATAGTAGATCAATTGCCTTCCAATCTGATTTTCACACCAGTATGCTGTAGTCTCTATTCTAGACATTTTTCTACTCTAGTGTTATTGTTAACACATTTATCTAAGGACCTGATCATTTTTCCCTGTTAACTTTACTTAATTAACTCAATTACCCCGTGCTATTTCAATGGATACAGTGAAGGGCAATTACATGAAAACATTTTATTCTGTTATTCCTCCCTACTAAATATCCAGACCTCATGTCACAGTCTATCACATATCATCTATTAGCATAGCTCTGTCTATTACCCAACAGTTCTAATAGCCTTAAGAACGTAACATCACAGGAACGTCTAGCATGGAGGCAGGTCCTTTCTCCACAGCTTGTCTGTGCCGATTGTCGTCGGTCTATGCAAATCCCATTTGCCCGTATTGGCTTGAATTCCTCAATGCTTTTCCTAAACAAGTAAATGTCATAATTGTATCTGCCACCACCACCACCTCTACCAGACAATCACTACCCTCTGTGTGACTGTGCCTTAGGTCTCCTTCATCTTAAGTCTGTGCCCCCTAGTTCTAGGTCTCGGAAGAAAGGTTCTGGCCATGCCCATCACTTCTGTAAACCTTCATTAGATCAAGCCTCACCCGCCTACCTTCCGTTTGAGAATGTGTGAGCTCAGTTTTAGTTTGACTGTGATCTTATTTACAAAAGTAAAAAAAAATTACTGCTCATCTAATCGGCCCAACAGATGCAGACATAATAATGTGGGTGATTTCTTTGGGACAGCTGTGTGTAGAATCAGTACCAGTAGATGCTTTCATATACAGCTATGTAAACTGAGAAATATGGACAATTTTCAATTTAGCAGTAATATTTCTTGAAATTGTAATTATATTGAGTAAACTAGAATTTTGATTCCCCTTTTATTCTTTATTGTTGCATAATATTTGAAATAATACTCCACCATTGCCAGACATATTTTTGTGAATCAGCAAATCTTTGTGATCTCAGTAGTTTTTGCTTCTGTTTTAGCAATTTTACCTTCTGAGTGAAATTATATTCAGCTCAGCTGTTTGCATGTGGGAAGAAATTTATTTAGACTGAAAAACTAATATTGTTTTGGCAAAATGAAAATATTGCTTATTTTAGTATTATTTACACAGGATTTCATCATTTTAGTAAAATCCTCATCTTGCTAATTGTTGGACTTAGCTAAGACCAGAAGTAAGTAATTAGGAAAGAATTTTATTAAATTACTAGCTGTAAAATGTTTTAAATCTTAAGTGCATGAAAATTTCAATTAAAACATTTCAGATGCACAAAATACAATCCTGAAATTACTTATTGTCCTGTAAATTAAGCTTTAATTGAGTGACTTTAATTTATAAACAATGTACTTGCATGAATTAAAAGGAATATTTGAGATTTTCCCAGTCAATTGGTCTTTAGGACTATCTATAAACTAAGCTATAGCACTGACATCACTGTTAGATTAGAACTGCTTGTCACAAAAACATGAAGCAAGAACTGCAAACATGAGGAAATCTGCAGATGCTGGAATTTCAAGTAACACATAAAAGTTGCTGGTGAACGCAGCAGGCCAGGCAGCATCTCTAAGAAGAGGTACAGTCGACGTTTCGGGCCAAGACCCTTCGTCAGGGCTAACTGAAAGAAGAGATAGTAAGAGAATTGAAAGTGGGAGGGGGAGGGGAAGATCTGAAATGATAGGAGAAAACAGGAGGGGGAGGGATGGAGCCAAGAGCTGGACAGTTGATTGGCAAAAGGAATATGAGAGGATCATGGGACAGCAGGCCTAGGGAGAAAGAAGGGGGGAGGGGGGCAGCCCAGAGGATGGGCAGGGAGTATAGTGAGAGGGACAGGGGGAGAAAAAGGAGAGAGAGAAAAAGAATGTGTGTATATAAATAAATAAATAAATAACGTATGGGGTACGAGGGGGAGGTGGGGCATTAGCGGAAGTTTGAGAAGTCAATGTTCATGCCATCAGGTTGGAGGCTACCCAGACGGAATATAAGGTGTTGTTCCTCCAACCTGAGTGTGGCTTCATCTTTGCAGTAGAGGAGGCCGTGGATAGACATATCAGAATGGGAATGGGACGTGGAATTAAAATGTGTGGCCACTGGGAGATCCTGCTTTCTCTGGCGGACAGAGTGTAAGTGTTCAGCGAAACGATCTCTCAGTCTGCATCGGGTCTCGCCAATATATAGAAGACCGCATTGGGAGCACCGGACGCAATATATCACCCCAGCCGACTCACAGGTGAAGTGTCGCCTCACCTGGAAGGACTGTCTGGGGCTCTGTATGGTAGTGAGGGAGGAAGTGTAAGGGCATGTCTGTCCACGGCCTCCTCTACTGTAAAGATGAAGCCACACTCAGGTTGGAGGAACAACACCTTATATTCCGTCTGGGTAGCCTCCAACCTGATGGCATGAACATTGACTCTCAAGCCTCCGCTAATGCCCCACCTCCCCCTTGTACCCTATCCATTATTTATTTATTTATATACACACATTCTTTTTCTCTCTCTCCTTTTTCTCCCTCTGTCCCTCTCATTATACCCCTTGCCCATCCTCTGGGCTTCCCCCCTCCCCCTTTTCTTTCTCCCTAGGCCTCCTGTCCCATGATCCTCTCATATCCCTTTTGCCAATCACCTGTCCAGCTCTTGGCTCCATCCCTCCCCCTCCTGTCTTCTCCGGTCATTTCAGATCTCCCCCTCCCCCTTCCACTTTCAAATCTCTTACTAACTCTTCCTTCAGTTAGTCCTGACGAAGGGTCTCGGCCCGAAACGTCGACTGTACCTCTTCCTAGAGATGCTTCCTGGCCTGCTGCATTCACCAGCAACTTTTATGTGTGAAGCAAGAACTGCTATACGTTTTATTGAATAATTAAGTCTTGTAATCTAATTTGTGTTTAATATGCTCATCAGGGTTGCGAGTGTACAAAGTGAACCTGGTCAGCAGAATCTTCTTATCCAACAACCTTTGGGAAGAAAGAGAGGTCTAAGACAGGTGAGGGTGAATTATGAGCTTTCAGAGTAATGCAGAAAGCTCAAGAATTAAGCTATGAATGTTATTTTGAAACGGATAGGGTGAAAAAGTTGCTTTAATATTCTGACGTTCCTTAAAACAAACACATGTATTTGTGCTGATCAGCATCTTGGCTCCTGGTCTGTGGCTTTATTTATAATGTGTAGTTACATTTTGTGCCGCGTGTAGATCAACAATAGACAGGCTAAAACACCAGCAGGGTTTGTCAGGCCAGGCCTCTGTTAAACTCCACCTCACTTGTCAATGATTAGTACAGACAGGGCACACTTGTGCTCATGATTTGTAATGTTGGTACCTCTAGATAATTGAAATGTGTATCGCTGGAGACGCTTGTTGGCTGTGGCCTTCCTTACGGTGCATTTGGGGTCGGAACCACATTTTAATCTACGTCATAAATACGCACTCAGCCAAGGTTTTCCTCCCCTGTGCCCTCAGAGGAAGTGAAGTGTATATTGAAGAATAATCTTTCAGCCTGCTCTACCCACTTAAAATTACATCAGTATCTTCATCCTCCACGATTAAGTCAAAGCTTGGCATTGTATTAATTCAGAAACAAAAGTTCTGAACTTAAAGAGGGGTAACTTTGAAGGTATGAGACGTGAATTAGCTAAGGTAGACTGGCAAATGACACTTAAAGGATTGACGGTGGATATGCAATGGCAAGCATTTAAAGGTTGCATGGATGAACTACAACAATTGTTCATCCCAGTTTGGCAAAAGAATAAATCAAGGAAGGTAGTGCACCCGTGGCTGACAAGAGAAATTAGGGATAGTATCAATTCCAAAGAAGTAGCATACAAATTAGCCAGAGAAAGTGGCTCACCTGAGGACTGGGAGAAATTCAGAGTTCAGCAGAGGAGGACAAAGGGCTTAATTAGGAAGGGGAAAAAAGATTATGAGAGAAAACTGGCAGAGAACATAAAAACGGACTGTAAAAGCTTTTATAGATATGTAAAAAGGAAAAGACTGGTAAATACAAATGTAGGTCCCCTGCAGACAGAAACAGGTGAATTGATTATGGGGAGCAAGGACATGGCAGACCAATTGAATAATTACTTTGGTTCTGTCTTCACTAAGGAGGACATAAATAATCTTCCAGAAATAGTAAGGGACAGAGGGTCCAGTGAGATGGAGGAACTGAGTGAAATACATGTTAGTAGGGAAGTGGTGTTAGGTAAATTGAAGGGATTGAAGGCAGATAAATGCCCAGGGCCAGATGGTCTGCATCCTAGAGTGCTTAAGGAAGTAGCCCAAGAAATAGTGGATGCATTAGTGATAATTTTTCAAAACTCGTTAGATTCTGGACTAGTTCCTGAGGATTGGAGGGTGGCTAATGTAACCCCACTTTTTAAAAAAGAAGGGAGAGAGAAACCGGGGAATTATAGACCGGTTAGCCTAACGTCGGTGGTGGGGAAACTGCTGGAGTCAGTTATCAAGGATGTGATAACAGCACATTTGGAAAGTGGTGAAATGATCGGACAAAGTCAGCATGGATTTGTGAAAGGAAAACCATGTCTGACGAATCTCATAGAATTTTTTGAGGATGTAACTAGTAGAGTGGATAGGGGAGAACCAGTGGATGTGGTATATTTGGATTTTCAAAAGGCTTTTGACAAGGTCCCACACAGATTAGTGTGCAAACTTAAAGCACACGGTATTGGGGGTAAGGTATTGGTGTGGGTGGAGAATTGGTTAGCAGACAGGAAGCAAAGAGTGGGAATAAACGGGACCTTTTCAGAATGGCAGGCGGTGACTAGTGGGGTACCGCAAGGCTCAGTGCTGGGACCCCAGTTGTTTACAATATATATTAATGACTTGGATGAGGGAATTAAATGCAGCATCTCCAAGTTTGCGGATGACACGAAGTTGGGTGGCAGTGTTAACAGTGAGGAGGATGCTAAGAGGATGCAGGGTGACTTGGATAGGTTGGGTGAGTGGGCAAACTCATGGCAGATGCAATTTAATGTGGATAACTGTGAAGTTATCCACTTTGGTGGCAAAAATAGGAAAACAGATTATTATCTGAATGGTGGCCGATTAGGAAAAGGGGAGGTGCAACGAGACCTGGGTGTCATTATACACCAGTCATTGAAAGTGGGCATGCAGGTACAGCAGGCGGTGAAAAAGGCGAATGGTATGCTGGCATTTATAGCGAGAGGATTCGAGTACAGGAGCAGGGAGGTACTACTGCAGTTGTACAAGGCCTTGGTGAGACCACACCTGGAGTATTGTGTGCAGTTTTGGTCCCCTAATCTGAGGAAAGACATCTTTGCCATAGAGGGAATACAAAGAAGGTTCACCAGATTGATTCCTGGGATGGCAGGACTTTCATATGAAGAAAGACTGGATGAACTGGGCTTGTACTCGTTGGATTTTAGAAGATTGAGGGGGGATCTGATTGAAACGTATAAGATCCTAAAGGGATTGGACAGGCTAGATGCAGGAAGATTGTTCCCGATGTTGGGGAAGTCCAGAACGAGGGGTCACAGTTTGAGGATAGAGGGGAAGCCTTTTAGGACCGAGATTAGGAAAAACTTCTTCACACAGAGAGTGGTGAATCTGTGGAATTCTCTGCCACAGGAAACAGTTGAGGCCAGTTCATTGGCTATATTTAAGAGGGAGTTAGATATGGCCCTTGTGGCTATGGGGGTCGGGGGTATGGAGGGAAGGCTGGGGCGGGGTTCTGAGTTGGATAATCAGCCATGATCATAATAAATGGCGGTGCAGGCTCGAAGGGCCAAATGGCCTACTCCTGCACCTATTTTCTATGTTTCTATGTTTCTATTCCTTCCCTGACCCCGGAGGCCTACTTGTGGCTGCAGCTTCTCTGAACGCCTCTTTTACTGTTGAATCCAGCACTTGCACCAGAGTGAATTTCACTTCCAGAATTCTAGAGAGTTGGTTCCCTCAGGGTTAGTAGCACCTAACCATGTGACATCAGTGCAAATGTGTGTGGGAGAAACAGTTTGTGGAACGCAAGGAGAATTTCGAGTTGCTCTTCCAGAAAGCTAATTGCATTGGAGCAGGAGTGCTAAAAAAAAATAAAATTCATTAATGGTTGCATTGCAGAAGGACATTTCATTTCTGTGTTAAAGTTCAATATACACTAAAAGTAGCCCCTTTGCAAAGTTTGTCTAAGGAACTGTTTTGCTCTATAGATTTCTGAATAGCAATAGAAGTTGCTAAAGATCTTAAGATCTTTTTAAATAAAAGATGTAGGGGATTCACGTGATTGTTTAGAATCTTGTTGCACATTAGGATTCCGTTTAAATACATTATAGGGGCACAGAGTTGTGAGTTGTTCCCACACAATGGATTCTCAGTGCCATATTTGTCAACTGAAAAATGTAAACCATTTGTGATCTTGACGATATCCTGGCCGTTAGCTGAAAATCTTCTTGACAAAGTAAATAAAACAACTGACAGCAGTGTCAGATGGGATTCAGATTGCATTACTCGTGTAAAATCACTGGCCATAGAATTAAAGCACAGGTGACAAGCCAGATTAATAGTAAGTTATTATTTGCGCTTGGCAGAATGGAGTTTGATTTGTGCATGCTTACCCCTACGTAGAGCTATCCCCCTTTAGTGACATGACACTGCATTGGAAGAGTGAGATCAATCATTGCGTAAAATGGGCCCCATGAGAGTTGGAGTACTCACAACTGGGTTTCAGAGTCAACTCCAGAATCATATTACAAATACCACATTGAAATCCTGTCTTAGTGGGAAAGGCAACAAAGGTTAGGACAAAAGAATACTTACTTAAGTTGAATTAAAGTAATTATTGGAACATACAGTATGTTACATTTAGACTCAGTTTATTGGCACCAGGAAGTTTAAAGATGAAAAACATGTTCTAACACTGATGAGTTTCACACTGCTAAACTGAAATATAATTCCTAACAAGTTGTAGGTAAGAAATTAAAATAAGTGTTTGGGGAAAAAAGACTGGCGTGTAAAACCCACAGTCAAATTGATGAATGTTCCTTGTAGCCTCGGCGTGCTCTCCTCTCTCGGCCCAAGTTACAGACCGATGTAAGAGGACGACAGGGGGCACGGTTGTCCACTACCAGACGAGGCATCCAGCCAAAAGCTAAACCTCTTGGTAAGACTCAAAAATTTGTTTTCATTATTCCAAGCTTTACCTAATAACTAAGTATGTTTAGAAACTGGAATTGTAGTAAGTATTGTATGGAAATGCAAATAACTTCAAACATACATTTATGTAGTATAGGTGGGGTGCACAGGAAGGGGTGAGGGCAAGGCACTGGCATCTGTCCTCCCCAGAATCATCAAGAACATAAGAATGTGAACATTTGGGCAGGTATGGGTTTAATTTATGTGTGTTTCACAAGACCCTTCAAAAGAGGTCAAAACTAAATTTCTATGTAATATGCTTATACAAAAGTGATGCATACAAGTACTAAGTTAAATAAAAGACACATAAAGTTGAGGCTTTATACCACATTGGTCAGACTGCACTTGGGAGTATTGTGAGCATTTCTGGGCCTCTTATATAAAAAAGGGTGTGCTGTCATCAGACAGACTCCAGAGGAAGTTCACAAGAATGAAAGCATTATCGTATGAGAAGCTTTTGATGACGCTGGGCCTGTACTCATTGGAGTTTAGAAGAATGAGGGTGGAGCTCAGTGAAACCTATTGAATATTGAAAGGCCTAGATAGAGGGGTGTAGAGAGGATGTATCCTACAGTAGGTGTGTCTAGGACCAGAGGGCACAGCCTCAAAATAGAAGAGCGTCACTTTAAAGCAGAGATGAGGAAGAATTTCTTTAGAGGCTAGTGAATGTCTGGAATTCATTGCCACAGATCGCCGTGGAGGCCAAGTCATTGGGTATATTTAAAGAAGAGGTTGATGGGTTCTTGTTTAATAAGGGCATCAAACAAGGCAGGAGAATGGAGTTGAGAGGGATAATAAATCAGCCATGATAGAATGGCAGAGCAGACTCGATGGGCTGAGCAGCCTAATTCTACCCCTATGTCTTATGGTCTTATAATTAAAACCCCATTAAAAATAGGATTCCAATGAGATTGTATACTGTAGTTCTAATCATGAAATGGTGTAATTCCCCAGAGTTCTTTTATAACATGGTCACAATTTTTGGCAGTTATTATACCTAAGGTGAGTGTTTTCTGTACTTTAGTTTGGATTGTAATTGACAGGAATCAGTGTTAGTATTTATTCCACAAACATTACACTATTTTTCAGCAACACACATCAAAGTTGCTGGTGAACGCAGCAGGCCAGGCAGCATCTCTAGGAAGAGGTACAGTCAACGTTTCAGGCCGAGACCCTTCGTCAGGACTAACTGAAGGAAGAGTTAGTAAGAGATTTGGGAGGGGGAGGGGGAGATCCAAAATGATAGGAGATCCAAAATGAATGGAGCCAAGAGCTGGACAGGTGATTGGCAAAGGGGATATGAGAGGATCATGGGACAGGAGGCCCAGGGAGAAAGACAAGGTGGGGGGGGGGAACCCAGAGGATGGGCAAGGGGTATAGTCAGAGGGACAGAGGGAGAAAAAGGAGAGTGAGAGAAAGAATGTGTGTATAAAAATAAATAGCGGATGGGGTACGAGGGGGAGGTGGGGCATTAGCGGAAGTTAGAGAAGTCGATGTTCATGCCATCAGGTTGGAGGCTACCCAGACGGAATATAAGGTGTTGTTCCTCCAACCTGAGTGTGGCTTCATCTTTACAGTACAGGAGGCCGTGGATAGACATGTCAGAATGGGAATGGGATGTGGAATTAAAATGTGTGGCCACTGGGAGATCCTGCTTTCTCTGGCAGACAGAGCGTAGGTGTTCAGCAAAGCGGTCTCCCAGTCTGCGTCGGGTCTCGCCAATATATAGAAGGCCACATCGGGAGCACCGGACGCAGTATATCACCCCAGCCGACTCACAGGTGAAGTGTTGCCTCACCTGGAAGGACTGACTGGGGCCCTGAATGGTGGTAAGGGAGGAAGTGTAAGGGTAGTTGTAGCACTTGTTCCGCTTACAAGGGTAAGTGCCAGGAGGGAGATCAGTGGGGAGGGATGGGGTACAAGGATAAGTGCTATTTTTCAGAATGGTATTTGAATGCTTCTTGGACACAAAGATGGGCGGTCTCCTATATTCTCACCACAATCCATAAACTGAAGTATTTGTCTTTACAGGTATATGGTGCATTCTAGTGGCTTTCTAAACTTTGCTATTCCTCATCTAACCTATTGCTGCTTCTTCATATTTATACATGAGCTACCGTATAATTAGAGTGATATGATTAGCACATTATTTGCATAAAACAGCATTATTTTGTAATGCCAATGACATCTTTGAAGATACCACACTAAACTAGAAATACATGGAATGGTGCAGTGCAGAACAGGCCCTTTGACCCATCATGTCTGTGCTAACCATGATGCCAATCTAAGCTAATCCCATCTGCTTGCACATGGTTCATATCCCTCTTTTCCCTGTCCATTCGTGTGCCTGTCTCAAAGCTTGTGTGTGCCTATAACTGTATATCTGTTTCTACCACCTACTTAGCAGAGTGTTCCAATCACCCATCACCCTGTGTATTAAAAAAAACATTGCCTTACAAGTCTCCATTCAACTTCCCCATTTCAACCTATATCTATGCTCTCTAGCATTTGACTTCTCCACCCTAGATTAAAGACTGCCTAACCTATCCATGTCTACAGCACCCTTTCTGTTTTTGGCCACTACATTTGGCTTTTGTTATTTGATAGAATAATTTCAGGTCAGTCTGCCTTTGTGTATTTCTTTTGATTAGAGACCGTTACAGGGCAAAAGGAGAATTACAGGAACGAGAGGAAGAAATTCAGTCAGACAAAATGGGCAGCAATAAATCACATCATGGTGTCAGAAGCTAACAGCTAATCTTCTAGTTATGTGACAAGATTATCTATCCAGCATATTGAATAAATATGTGTTATGGTTGGTGGATTGACTTTATCATCATCTTTTGGTGTTCAGTGTCAGAATTATTTAGAAAAATAAGCTTACTGTGTTTTACTTGGATTCTGACAGAGCAAAAGAGATCAGTGACCTTCACTGAAATGCAACAGGAGAGCATGGCCACTCAGCAACAGGCAACCATTGTAGAAGGAAAGGAAAGTGCACCAGAGCAAACGGAGGGCAGCGTTCCAGGATCTGCCGCAGAGCCATCTTCAACCCCCACTTCACCTGTTTCAGCAGCACCACTTGCATGCCCTTCAAATCAGGATCCAGGCATGCTCGAGAGCAGCCAGGTAAATATACTTAAAAGGAAGCTAAAAGTTGGGAAAAAAAATTACCAATAAAATGTCAATGTCGTGCTTTTAAAAAAAAGTCAAATGCTTACTGGCTTCTTCATATGATGATGAAACAAATACATTCATAAGGCATATTTCCTGCCATGAGTTTTCAAAGCTTAGTCCCTCGTGCATGAAAGCAACAATACGATTTATACAGCAGATCCTCACAATCAATATTGTTAGAATTAATCTATCCTGGTGTTTTTGGCTGAATGATGATCATTAATCAGAACATCAGGGGAACTACATCGTTATTAAGAAAACATTTTTTATTCTTAGTAGAAGGCAGATAAGGAACACACACAAAATGCTGGGGGAGCTCAGCAGATCAGGCAGCACCTATGGAAAGGAATTAACAGTCGATGCTTCGGGCTGAGACCCTTCATCAGGACTGGAAAGGAAGATGAAAGAAGCCAGAATAAGAAGGGGAGAGGGGATAGAGTAAAAACTAGAAGGTGATAAGTGAAGTAGCTGAAGGGTCAGCTCTGTGAGTGGGGAAGGGGTATGAAGTGAGGAACAGGATTTCCCAGTGACCAACCATTTAAATTCCACTGCCTATTTCCGTTCCAACATGTCAGTCCATGGCCTCCTGTACTGCCACGATGAGCCAACTCTCAGACTGGAGGAGCAACGCCTCATAATCCATCTGAGTAGCCTCCAACCTGACAGCATGAACATCAATTTCTCTACCTTCTGGTAATTTTTATCCCCTCCACCTCCACTCTTTTATCCATTCCCCTTTCTGACTCACCTCATACTTCTCCACACCTGCCTCACACCTCCCTCTAATGCCCCTCCTCCTTCCCTTTCTTCCATGGTCCGTTCTCTCCTATCAGATTCCTTTTATTCAGCCATTACTTTTTCCACCTATCACCTCCCAGCTTTTCACTTCATCCCCCTTCCTCCATCCAGCCACCTGCTCCCTCACCTATTACCCTCTAGTTTATACTCCTTCCCCTCCCCATCTTCTTATTTTGGTCTTCTTCCCCTTTCCGTTCCGGTCCTGATGAGCGGTCAGCCTGAAATGTTGACTCTTCATTCCTTTCCATACATGCTGCCTGACCTGTCGAGTTCCTCCAGCATTTTGTGTGTGTGTTACTCTGGATTTCAGCATTTGCAGAATCTCGTTTTTAAGAAGGCAAACAAGATCTGGTTAACTTTTTATCTGAATTATCTGCAAAACTTCACACTGAAATCTGCTGGGTTAGTTCAATTAGGCATTTAGATTAGATTATGAGGACACGCAGTCCCCTTTTATTGTCATTTAGTAATGCATGCATTTACATGAACTAACTAACCAGAACAGAGGCAAAAGGTGGAGTAACCCATACTCATACTGATTTCGGACTCTGTGACTTATATCCTTTCTAAAATGTGATGGTTATTGATTCTATGAAATGACAGCGTTTAAACAAAGTCAAGTTGACAATTAGGACGTAAATGTTTTCTAATGATATCTAAGCTAATTTATGGAATCATAACTTTAGAAAAACAGAAGCTGTTGAATCCATTGCATGTGTGGGCACCATGGTGGCATAGCAGTCAGCATGACGCTGTTACAGCTCGGTGCATCAGAGTTCAATCTCAGCATCCTCTGCAGGGCGTCTAGACGTCCTCCCATGGAATGTGTTTTCTCCGGGTGCTCCAGCTTCCTCCCACAGTCCAGAGACATACTGTCAAGCTAATTGGTCATTGGTAAATTGTCCCATGATTAGGTCAGGGTTAAATCGGGGTTGTTGGGGGTTGCTGGGTGGCACGGCATGATAGGCTAGAATGATCTATTCTGCACTGTAGCTCTAAATAAATAAATGCCAATGAGGTGCCAACATACACACATCCTGTTTCTGTTGTCCCATGAACAAGGATGTTCCTCTTTAAAGCTTGCACTTATTTTCTCTGTGATGCACATACGTTTTCTCAAGCTTTGATATCTTTGATGGATTCTCCTTCATTGTTTTTATTCAACAATCCTGTGAATGAGAAATGAAAGACATTCTCCAAACCTTGTGGTGATCAGGTTTAATTTTTCATGCTAGTGTATTGATGATGGAAAGTGAATTTGTGTTAAGTTTAAATTCACCTTCACAAAATCGTATATTGTTTTGAATTCTATTTGAACTGAAATGAACTCTTTAATCCTATACTTTCTCTAGTTCTTCCAGTGCCAAATTGTAATAGAGTAAGTTAAATGAGGTCTTCTTGAGCTGAAGATGGTGTGGTACGGGATCTGGGGATTCAGGATAAAGAGAAAAATTAAATAAATATGTAATGTTGTTTCACTTTATATAGTTGATGTGGCAGCATGTACTGCTGCAAAAGATGGTGTGATATTAATTCTATCTTACATAATCAGTCCACTGTTGCCATAAAATATGTGGAAGTTTGTCATAAGCTCGAGTTGACCAGGAAACAGGGATGCCAAGCAAACCCTTCAGCACTTTCCTGAGCCTCCAAATTACCTCCGAAGTTTTGTAATGCTACTCAATTTAAGTTATGAGAGACTTGAATGATTTTTCAATTAGATAGATGATTTTGCCGTGAGTTTACTCAAGGGAAATTGTAGCTATTGGTAGCAATGTGAAATTTCATTCATTGGTACTTGCATTTTAGATGGTTAAGTGACTGTGGACTGATTTGTAGAGCAGCAAATGATCAGAACTGGTCAAGAGAATAAGGCATATGCATCTGCTGCTGTGCTTTGAGAAGATATTGAATATGTGAAAATAGAAAAAAAAGAGATAAAAGAAAAGATAGGGTGATGATTTATTGAACTGATGTTCTAACACAGTGAGAGTGACAATTAGATCCTGTTCTGTGGAATTTAGTTTTTTAAGTTGCAAGTCTCTAAATTAAACTGAGCAGCAGGTAGACACAGGCAAACCAAATGTCTACAGGGAAAGGAAAAAGAGAAGTCAAAGTACAAGAGAGTGAAGTCTGCTCCTGCTAATCCTAAAGTTAAAAGAAGGATTAAGAATTGCATGAGTATATTTTGTCTGCTGCATTCAGCTGAAGAACAGAGTTGTGTAAGGGCCTTGATAGACAGGGAAGAGAATGAACTTTATTCTGGTCATAACTATCTATAAAATTGCTGAAACAATATAAATTTTGGGATATTGTTGGCCATGGAATTATTCAACAATATATTGGAAGTACCTCTCAGGGTTTATTTTAACAATGATAATGTATAAAGACACAGAGTCTGACACATAATGGCAAAACTGTGCACTGTCCTCTCAATACAAAGGCAGTATATTCTAAAAAACACTGCACTGCCAATCCATGACTTCTCCTTTAGAACTGTAGAATAAGATGGCCTCTATAAAAAAAACTGTGCATCATTCACAGGGATGATCAACAACAGTGAACGGGCACAGTTTGAGTCCAGGTTGCCCAGAGCATTGCTTCAGGAAGGATAAAAGGAATACCACTCCACCTATTATAAAACAGTGCTTATATTTTTTTAGGTGAAGCCAGCGTTTTCAGAGAGTGCACATAAAGATCGTAACAAAGAAAACATGGTGCAAATTCAGACAGAGCCACCAGAACAGGTCTCACTTCTTCACAGTGAAGGCATTGGAGGTCTTGAAATAAGCAACTTACCTGAACATCAAGAAACTGCCCTGTACATCAGTGAAGAGGATGGGACAGAAAATCCTCTCCTTTCGAATCCATTAGTTATGTCACATGATGAATCTGGTGAGACTAATGCAAGTACGGATGAATCCCACGTTTAAAGCAGTATTCCCCTGGGACGGAGAACTTTTCGTCCTCCTTCATTGTAATTCAAGTTCCATCATTTTTTCAGTAAATGTTACGATCAGTAATATGGTTCATGTCGGCTAACTGACTAGTCCTGTGTAAACTGTGTTATTGTCTAGATCTTTTAACAAAGGTATTTATTCCTGATGTTTCAAGATAGCTGGTCAAAGTCAAAAATGTATGTGAAAATATTGTCTGCTGGAAAACTAATTTGGTGAATTTCATTCTCATAAATTTTATTAGTAGTTTACAGAATTTGTTGATCCAAGGCAACTGCGGAACAATGTGCCATCATGTGACTAGTGCAAGGAACTATTCATTAACATTCCAAAGCTTAGTCGGTGAATTACCAGCCATAAATGTATTGCTTTAATGAAGTCTGATTCGTGATTTGTGTGTCTCAAGTCTTGATGGTCTGTTGTAAAATAGCACCACTGGAAACAAATTATTGCCTTATGAGTGTATTGTACTACAGAAGTGAACTCGTTTTATGTGAATCAGCTTATAGAGTCAGATCATGTAATATACAATAAAGCCAAGTTATTTGTCTTCCAGATCTAACTTGTCAGGAATTTTGCTATTTCAATCTAATGCCAGTGAGTAGCATAAACCGTATCTCAGTTTGTTATTTACATTGTAGTTGCTTTCTTTTCCTTTGTAACCCTAGATAAGACAAAACCTTGAAAACTTTCGATGATTTGTAATTATGGTGGACATTGAGATGCATATTTCAGTGTTAATGTGACGTGTCTAAAATATTATGGGAGTATTAATCAACAATAGAGTTATTTAGTTCAGTTTGTCATTTACGTGAACTACCTAACCTGAACAGATACAGAAGGTAACGTAACTCCTGTATTGATTTCAGATTCTGTGATTTACATCCTTTCCAAAATGTGATGGTTATTGATTTGGAATTGGTTTATTTAGATAAGCTTTTCTTGCATACTGTTCATACAAATGAAATCGTTAACATAGTGTAACTATGCTGCCAGTGTAACCATGAAGGTAGATAAATCACCTGGACCAAATGGTCCACACCCAAGGGTTCTGAAAGTTTGTGGAGGCATTAGTAATGATCTTTCAACAATCAATAGATTCTGGCATGTTTCTGGAGGACTGGAAAATTGAAAATGTTACTCCACTCTTCAAGAAGGAAGAAAGGGGTTTATAGGCCTGTTAGACTGTCATCAAAGCTGGCTGGTGGTGTCATGCCATCCGTGCCAGACTTCAAGGCATGTGGTCCCGGGTTCAAATCCAGTCTGCTCCTTGCACACTTTCCATCCACGCTGAGTTGAGAGTCGAGCTAGCAACTTGGCCTTGTAAAAAAGCCATAAATGCTAAAGAGATGACAAAGTTGCATCTGATGCACCACAAGGTACGAAAGGAATAGCAATAAAACGTCTGACCTCAGTGGTTGGGAAGATATTAGAGTCAATTATTAAGGTTGTGGTTTTGGAGTACTTGGAGGCACATGATAAAATAGGCCATAGTCAGCATGGTTTCCTTAAGGGAAAATCTTGCCTGATAAATCTGTTGGAAATCTTTGAAGAAATAAAGCAGGATAGGCAAAGGAGAACCGGAGAATGTTGTGTACTTCAATTTTCAAAGTGCTGCTTAACAAGTTCAGAGCTCATGATGTTACAAGAAAGATACTAGCATGGATAGAGCATTGACTGACTGGCAGAAGGCAAAGAGTGGGAATAAAGGGAGCCTTTTCTGTCTGGCTGTCGGTGACTAGTGGTTGTCCATAGGGGTCTGTGTTGGGACTAGTTCTTTTTACATTATATGTCAATGATTTGAATGATGGAATTAAAGCCTTTGTGGCAAAGTTTGCAGACAATACGAAGCTAGGTGTGGGGGGGGGGGGGTAGTGTCGAGGAAGCAGGGAGGCTGCAGAAGGACCTGGACAAATTAGGAGGATGGGCAATTAAGTGGGAGATAGAATAGTGCTGGGAAGAGTATGTTCATACACTTTGATAGAAGAAATATAAGAGTAGACTATTTACCAAATGGAAGGAAAGTACAAAAATCTGAGGTGGAAACAGACTTAGAAGTCTTTGTGTAGGATTTCCTAAAAGACAATTTTCAGACTGAGTCAGTGGTGAGGAAGGCAAATGCAACATTAGCATTCATTTCAAGGGGATTGTTTCTTAGATAAAGGGCCCAAAACTGCTCACAATTCTCCAACTGAGGCCTCACCAGTGCCTTATAAACTCTCAACATTACATCCTTGCTTTTTATAGCATGAGTAGATCTTTCCCATGCAGGGCAGGGCAGTGGAATAGCAAAGAGCATGTGCACTGGTTCGCAATGTTTTCGAGCTTGCTCCCCATTTTGTGTTAGTGAGCTTATTCAGGATGTTGTTTTGTGCGCTCACTTTTGCCTTTGTCTTATTGATGTGGTTCTTGAAAGTAAGGCATCTGTCAAGGGTGACTCCTAAGTAGATAGGGTGCTCGCAATGCGTCAGCGTTGCTCCACACCAGGTAGGATAGACTGAGGGGAGTCAGTGGATGTCAATCAGTCAATGAGGTAATATCAGTGAAAGTGAGAAAAGGGCAATTATTTTGATAAGGTTATATCATAAGTCCAGTAGTAACAGGAATTAGAAGAACAGATACAAAGACAAGATGTAGTTAAAAACTGCAGTAGGTGATTTTAACTTTCCCAGTATTGACTGGGATTTTCTCAATGTAAGGAGGGTGGCTCGGGTGGAATTTGTAAAATGCATTTGAGAAGTTTTTGAAGCTGTGTGTAGAGTTCTACTTGGGAAGAGGTGTTAATGGATCTTAGAGAATAAGGATGAGCAAGTGATGGAAGTGTCTCTTGAAGAACCCTTTGGAAGCAAGAACCCTAGTTCACTAAATTTTAAAGTAATCACAGAAAAAGAAGATGATCCTAGATTTAGGTTTAGGGGAGCGCCAATTTCAACAGTATGCGGCAGGAAGTGGCAAAAGTAGATTGGGGCCGCAGCTAGAGGGAAAACAGTATTTAGAAAGTGGGGAGGAGTTGGGGGCACATTTAACAGTGAGAAAGTAAGAACTCTTAAGTCAGCACATTTGTAATACAGGTAAATGTAGGGAACTTGTATTCAAAGGAAATTAAAGTTTTGGTCACCGTTGGAAGTACAGGGCAGGTACTGGCATTTGGTTTCATTTGAACAGGTACTTGGACAGGGAGGAGTAGAGGGATATGAACCTATTGCAGGCAAATGAGACTGACATATGTGGGCATCATGATCAACTTGGGCAGAAGGGTGTATTTCTCTGCTGTGCAGCTCTGACTGTGTATGCAAGCAATTGACCAAACAGATGTATGAGGGGTGATTGATATGTTCGTGGCCTAAAGTAGGAGTCAATTTTAGAAAACCTAGCACATTTATTTTTCAACATAGTCCCCTCCTACATGTACACACTTAGTCCAACGGTCGTGGAGCATACGGATCCCTTCTTTGTAGAAGTGGTCCACAACAGGGGTGATTGATAAGTTCGTGGCCTAAGGTAGAAGGAGGTGAGTTATACAGCTCTTGTTACATGTACTTGCAGTTCAGCTCTGAATGAAAGTGCAAAAAGCTTGAAGTTTGTCCTTATCTCCTTCTACTTTAAGTCAAGAACTTATCAATCACCCCTGCTGTGGACCACATCTGGAGGTCTAAGACGCCGACTTCTACAAAGAAGGTATCCGTATGCCCCACAACCGCTGGACTAAGTGTGTAAATGTAGGAAAAATAAATGTGCTAGGTTTTTTAAAATTGGCTCCTTCTACCTTAGGCTACAAACTTATCAATCACCCCTCGTACTATATACATAATTGCTGAATATACAAGAGGGTTAGGTATCCTTCTCATTTGAGCATCCATCTGCTGTTAGAGCTGGTCAGTTCATTATATTGATTTGGGCCTAGAGTTTTACAGCTTTATTCCCCAGGTATTAAAAAAAAAGGCTGTATTCATTTGTGGCAGCTTTCATGATAAACCTTGAGCTAAAGTAGTCCCTATGTACCTCCATTCTGATGGGAAGTACTTTGCAGGTCCCTGTTTTATTTTCTGTTAACATTCTTCTCTGCCTGGTCAAACCTGTTCTCACTTTGACCAAATTCTTTTTTTTAATTCCTGTCACTTTCAAAGGTATAGCACTGGGCACTTACATAGGCCACAGGTACATCTTATTTGGCTTCATGAAAAGGCCCTTGTTCCAAACAGACCATAGCAACATTTCCCAAATCCTTCTCCTCTACATTGACACCTATGTACTTCTGTGTTCCTTCGGTACTTGTGTGGAACACATCTATTTCATTAACTTTGCTACTAATTTTCACCCCCATCTTATATTCACCTGGGCCTTTTCCAATAACACTCTCCTCTTTCTTGATCTCAGATAACAAACTATTCCACTGATTCCCCGTAAAAGTAAATGAAAAATGATCAGTGCTTTTCCAGCATTGAAATGTCAGAGTTGACACCTGAAGCTGACAAGAGTTTATGTATCCAGTGACATTTACTGCAACCGATTGAAACCTACACTACACCTCCTACCATGCTGTCAATTTCCGTCTCTCCTCAGTTGCCTCCAGTAACACAGCGCTTCCAGGCGGGCACACACTCAATGGATGCCAAGTGATCAGTAACGTATATCCTACCAAAAATTGTGCTATATTCTGGCACAATGATTTTATAATTTGTACAAATACTAAATGGACAATATGAACTTTATTGGCTTCTCTGGTGATTTCATGTGCTTTACAATGAGTTTACATTAGATTTAATTAAATATATACAGGATGTAATATATAATTTGATTTACAGTCTTTTGGAGTATATGGTGGTGATGGTTGTCCATCACATCTGATGACTGGAAACCTATGAGGGTCAGTTTTAAAGTGGAAAAGTTTTTTCACTAGGGTAGTTCCACTCATTTAATCTCGGAAGTCTGGGTTCAGCGCTATGAACAATGGTCATAACCAGGGTCTTCATTGGTTGCAGTGGATGATCATGATTTCTTCTGTGCCTTGTCATGCCCTTTGCTTTCCATGGAGTGTTGTAGAGCTACCTTCATGACCATTGTATCTCACTGTAGATCTCATCCATCCAGTCCACCAGAGCTGACTTCATATGCTAGGACAGGCATGTCCCTATCTCACCAGGATATGAGGATGTCAGCTACACCCACCTGTGAAAGTGGTGTACCAGGGTGTGGCTACTATCACATGCAAACAGATTTGCTATTTGTGTGTAATAACAATGTAATTTTGTTGAAACATGGCTCAATGCAACAGTTTCTTAAAGCAGTATTTTCCTTCTGCGAGCAGAACTAAAAGTATGTATCTTTGTCATGTTTTAGTAATAGATGATTCTACAAACTAAATGAATACTGTAGCACTTACAATCTTCCACTTTTGGAGTATTGAAATATGTTCCTCAAAGGCAAAATACATTGAATGAAAACTTTTTACTGTGATGGAATTCGTTGTCTATTCATTGTTTATAAATAAGAAATCCATTATCAGTATTGTCGTATAAATCCCTTGGCCATGAGTTGCAAAGTGCTAAGCACTTGATGTGCATAAATATTCCATATCCTGACAATACTAGGTCCCAGCCTTTTAATGCATGGAAACTTATCTGAACATTGTTTTCGATGCATTTTAAAAAATAATTGTACATTATCATCAGACAGTACAATAATGACTTAGTCTTTCCACGATTTTGCTTTCTTACAGCAAAAGTAGTATACTGTTCAATCTTTCAATTGAACGATTGTAACCATCTTTGTTTATTTCAAGGCTCTGAGCATTTCATAGTAATTATCTTGACTAAAACAAAAATTATGGCTGCTTCAACTTTTAAATCCCTTTATGTATATCCTACTGATCTGGAGAGCAATTTCTAACAGCTCGCTCCCCAAATAAAACATTGTAAGAAGGTTCTTTTGACAAGAATATTTTGATATAATCTTCTGCATTGACTTCGAGAAAATTATGTAGCGGAAAAATCAAAAAAAATTAGAAAGTGGCTTTGGATGGCGTTTCCAGTTTTAGGAAATTCAAGAAAAAAAAAGTATAATTTAGTTAACATTAATAGCTCTTAATTTATTAGTGAGATATAATAGAATGAGAAATGGTGAGATAAATCATTAAAAAAGCTCATTTCTTCAAGTCAGAATGGGAACTGAGCGTGTCCACATGAACACAGCTACTTTAAGTATGGTTCATAGCAGTAATCAATGTAATCTTCCTTCATTAGTACATCACCATTTCCATCAGCCAAAGCAGTTCCATTTAGCCTTTCCTCTCTGGTTACACCAATGTAGCTAAACACCAAAGAACATTTAGGTTCTTAGGAAATTAAATGATTACCTTCTTAGTTTGGTAAACAGGCAGGTACCTTTAAGCAAGTAATATTAAATTAGAAGTTCCATGTAAAAACAAAATGGGTGTTTTCAATTAATTAATGAAAAAAACTACAGCTCTACTCAACACTTTTGTCGTCTTTTACCCTCTTCTCAACAACCAATTTTTATCTCCTCAGAGTACAGATTAATGACATTAGTTCAAAACATTTTAGTCCCATTGGCATTTCTCAAATATCCTTGCATGGTTGGTTGTACGGACAGACTGAGCAGGACATAGGCCAGTTACAGCAGTCAAACAGATCTTATTCAATTTGTCATAAGCTGCTTTAAGAGAAATGAAGTAGTATTACAATGGTATCCACAGGTGCTGGCTTGGTTTGGTCCTCCATTATTTACTATTTTCCTCATGCTCCATCTCCAGAAGTGGGCGTCAAATATCGGAACAGGAATAATTTGTTATCTGCTCCACCGCTTAACAGCAACTGGAAAAGGGGGAAAATTGGGAAAAAAAAGTGGTTTAGTCTGTGAGGATGTGAATAGATCTTTCAGAACATCAGTTAGCCTTTCAGCATTATCATACTAAAAGACAATCAAACTCAGCAAAAAGCTTGTGTTAGTTGAGATATTAGCTATCTTGTTAAATGTTACCCAGATATTGGCTGTGAGGTCCAACTTACATCTGTCTCTTAAGAGTTTTCAGTGAGCAATTACAATCCACATCAAGCTAAACAAGTTGTATGGTGTTCCTTTTAAGATCATGCCCATTATCCCTCCCTGTTTGGATTTCTCTCACAATTTAAAATACATAAAAAAAATTCTTCAGTTATCATTTAATAACTAGATACCTCATCCAAGCAATGAAAAAGGGGAAAGTGAGCTTCTATCTGCACCACAGACTGCTTTCACAAGATTAGGTGTGGGATAAAGTAAACTGGTAATAAGACATTTCCAGTTTATTCAATGCGTGCTTAAATCCCATTTTCGTAGACACCATGCCAAATATTAACAATTACATTGCTAACTAGCGGTTCCTAATGTAAGATATCAAATAACAATGAACTACAGTTGACACACACAAAATGCTCCCCACACTGATGAATTACTTTATATAATTTGCAATTCCTTATTTCAATAATTCTGTATAGTATTACAAAGTCATAATAAAAGTTACCATAACAATCACAGCAACCTTACCCCAGTCTCTGTCCAGTCCACACAAAGTACTTTATCTTCATGTGCATCCATATCATATAATGGAGCCTTGCAACTAGAACAGAAAAGAGGTGAAACTATTTTTGTGCATCTCAAAGGGTAGGGTATGAACTTGTACAATGAAATGTGTTCCATCCGAAAGATTCTTTTTGTATAATTGCTAGTGGAAGAAATTGGTTCAGAATTTTTGGATAAAGTTCAGGTTGGGCAGCAAATTAGAACTAGAGAAATGCTGAGATCAGGAACCCCCCAGGAGACATTAAGATAAATTGTACAAAAACTAGTATTGTAGTAACAGGATGATTAAATATAACTTGCTTTAAAAAAACACCTCACACCATTCAAATATACTCTTAATATTTTCTTATATTGTAAGGACTGGGATGGTTACTGCCACAAAGAAATTATATTTTGTTGATCTGGGAGAAGTTATTCATTTTAAAGTTTTTTCAGTAGTAGAAAGAGTGGGGAGATGAAACTATCATGCTAATCAGCTTCGGCACATTTCCAACCACTATGAACAGAGATGTTTCCAAGGTACCTTCGTGTGTCCCAAAGCTTGACCAGTTTGTCAAAAGAACCTGAAATCAACTGATATTCATTCGTGGGTGACCACTGGACTGCTGTTACCCATCCATTGTGTGATGTTAGAGAAAGCAAAACTAGAGATCCATCTGAAAGAGAACAAACAATTACTCATATTAACTAAACTCTTTCAATTTAATATATCCAGAAAGACAAGGTCTAATACACTTACATTCCTTACATAGAATAATTTTGCTGGTCTGTAGCACTAAATTGCTAAGAACCAGAAACATCACTGAATCCAAGTTCTTTGTGTAGTAGAATCAGGAACAAGAATAAGTAGATCATTCAATACAATCACAGCTGACCTTCTGTCTCAGACCCACTTTTCTGCATTAACAAGCTACCCTTCAATTCCACTGATAACCAAAAATCTCAATCTACTCAGCAACTGAGTCTCTATAATCCTCAAGGGTATGGAGATCCAAAGGTTTACTACTATCTGGAAGAAGAGACAAGTGACTGCCCGCGCTGAAATCTACTGGAGGGACTCAAAGGCTCAAGCAGCACCTGTGGTGGAAATGAATTGCTGATGTTTCAGTCATTGAATGGTATCCTGATGTAACGTCACAAACTTCAAACTATTTTGGAATAGAACATGTTGCATTCAATCTGAGAGCTATGGTTTTATTGTCTTGCTGAATAACCCACAAACATATTCAACGTCCATGCAAGCATACTTTGTATAGTTAGTAGATCAACATCATGCATGACAACCCCACTGTATATTACCTTTTGAGCGTGGGTCCCACAGTCTGATGTGCCTGTCTGTGCTGCCAGTGGCCAGCCTTTTACACAGAGGAGAATAAGAGATGCAGTTGAACACTTTATTCCCCGTCTGCAGAAGACAGAGAAGGAAAACAAGTTGTTTCAGAATGCACAGGAGTAACACATCTCATCAGATACTTAGCATACCATAAGTGATTTAGCTAGCTAGGAAGAGATGATCTATTCATTCTATTTTTACAATATGCCATAAATTGTCCAAATGAAAGGCGTTGGAAGAAGGAAAAAAAAAGATGAGAAGGATTTAACAACACACAAGTAATTTTATTAACAGAAGTTACCTGTAATGGGCCACTGTATTAACGAAGAAAAATGCAACTAATGACTAATGCACAAACAGATGATGAAAGAGTATTATTAACTTTCTCTGAAGGAAAAACCTGAGAGTTTAGCACAGGTATGGTCAAGATTTCACTCCAAAGAACAGCAGGGGAATCAAAACTGGTGGTTTTAATCATAAACATAAGAAGCTTCTCAGCATCTGTAACTTTTAACTGAAAACTACCCCAAAGTGTGTGACTTACTCTGCTTTGTTTCAATAATGACGTACTAAATTAATTAAAAGCACCAAGAAAGAATTGTTCTTCCATTTCCCAACACAAAAGATCTGATCCAGGCAGTTTAAGAACAAATTAGAATTCGTGTAAAATCCATATTGAGCAAGGGAGAAATATTGCACACAACTGAACCAAAGGCACACCATTATACACAACACTTGTACCGTTACCTGAGAAAATTAATTTGTTAGGCCAATTTAAGTACTTAATTCCAGAATTTAAGCTACTCACTCACCAGGGAACATTTCTGGGCTCCTGTCCCAGCATCCCATATCTTTATGGTGTGATCCCACGATGCACTACATAGTTCCTCAGTATCAGACCAGAGGACTGAAGAAACCGCTTCAGTGTGACCGGACAGTGTCATCATGGGAGTCTGTGGAAGGAGATATCCAATTTAACAAATCAAATATCCACCCAGTTTGACTTGCATTCCCAAAGACTTCCCTAATTAATTCTCCACTCACAACCATCTTCATTTTGATGAAGTGATCTTAAAAGGGTAATTGTACATTTTTCTCCCTCCTTAAATTAAGATCTCAGCAGGTAAAGTAAGCAATGGAAGTCACATGGGCTCTATTCACTGACCGTGAAGTTTTTCTAACTTATGAGTGAAGTACTGCATGATAATAATCACTAAGTTACATGTCAAGCAAACTGAAATTTCTAAAACTTGTTACATTTTTAAAAATGTTTGCTCAAATTTAACTTAAATAACTGAATCTGCTTTATGGCTGATTTTAATCCAATATGTAACCAGAAGGCTTTTGTGCTTTTAAACTAGCATTGTGCTCCATTTCAATTAATCTGAATGGTAAAGATACATGACGGCTAGATACTACGATATAGGGCAGACGGTAGTGCAGTAGTTAGATCAATCACTTTACAGCACTGTGATCACCGATTGGTATTCAATCAGTGATTGCTGGTGCTGTAAAACGATTGTCTGTAAGGCGTTTGTACATTTTCTCTATAACCACGTGTTTCCTCCCATTCTGAAATTCGGCAATTTGGAAACAATGACTAAGGTCAAAAATAAAGGCAATGAAGGTTATTCAAATATAAAGATCTTTAAAGATTCACTTTATTTGTCACCCGTATATTGAAACAGTGAAATGCATTGTTTGTGTCAACTACCAACAAAATCCAAAGATTGTGCTGGGGACACCCCATGGGGCAAGTGCCCCCATGTTGCAACTCACTAACCCTCGTGAAATATGGACAGAAACTGAAGCACCCAGGAGAAACCCATGGTCATGAGGTTTAATCTGGTTACATATCGGATTCAAATTGCCCATGAACTAGATTCAGATATTCAGGTCCAATTCAAACAATTTTAAAAATGTAACAAGTCAGCACATTACCAACAGTTCTTACACAGTGTAACTGTTTTGTTACATTGTATGCTTATGTTATATTTGGATGGTTCGCAATCTTATTATTTACTCCAAGGTTTATCAGCTGATCCAGCATCCCTGGATACACTGGCAAGAAGTGAGAGTAAAAGCAACAATGACAACTAGGAGCTGGCCTTACCTTTCCAAATAAGAGCACCAGTTAGGAGATCAAGGCTAGCTAAAGGGTCATGAGGGGTTCAGGCTGCAGACAGCCACCCCCTGCAATTGCTGAAGTGAGACAGATGGTGCAACAGAGCAATCAATAATGATAGCAGCAAATCAAGTGGCTACATGGGGACAACCTGCTGGGACTAATTCCACTGCCAACTCAGCTAACCTTCCTGCATTTTAGAAGTAGAGTAATGCCAGCAAGATGATGTTAGATGAGCTGTCCTCATTCAGCCAGTGCAGACCAGCTGGTCTGGCTCTGCCATCCAGGAATAGCACAAAGAGCTATCAGCTGCCACTTCAATTGGAGGCCAGCCAACTAATGTATAACTCTATCTTAATCCCTATTGTCAAGTCAAGTCAAACGTACTTATAAAGCACATTTAAAAACAACCTATGTGAGAAACAATATTGATTTTTGGAGAAAGGAAAAAGAATTCACTAGAGCTTTTATTTTCTTCACTGATCATTTGATAGTACCCATGTTATTAGTGTTTTTACCTGGAGCTTTTAACACTTCTTGCAGATGACTTGTGCACTCAACCCCACACTACATCTTATCTTCCCAAGAGATTACATATACTTACTGTATGAAAACCATGTCATGGCTTAACTGACCTGACTGTTTTACATAAACTTAACCTATACAAACATTATTCTATTTTACAAAGCAGGATTTAAAAACTGTGTGTTGTAATTTCAAGCAATGCAACCTCTTAAAATGTGCAAACACCCATGCTTTACACGACAGCTATACATGAAAAGCACAGGAAGAATTTGATACAATTTGTGAATGGCATCTACCTGACTGTGTGGTATATTGCCCAGGTATGGCTTGGACACAAACATCAAGGCAAATCCAATCCAGTAATTACCATCCCAATGGTCTCAATTACCAGCCAATGACTGAAGGGCTAATTGATAACATTATCAAGTGGCACTGAAGAACAATCTGCTCACAGAGGCCGTATGGGTTTCATCCTAGTCCAGGGGTTCCCAACCTTTATTATGCCATGAACTAATACCATTAAGCAAGTGGACTCTAGGTTGGGAAACCCTGCCCTAGTCATCCACCACCTGTCACTCATTCCAATGCAAAGCAGGAGTTTGCACCAGCTACAGGATGCACTGCAGCAACTCACCAAAACTCCTTGGACAAAAACTTCCAAATCTACAAAATCTACCAGATAAAAGGACAAGGGCAGCAAAAGTATGGGACCATCCCACCTGGACGTTGCCCTCCAAACCATGTACCATTCTGACTTAGAAAAATATCACTGTTCCTTCAACATCGCTGGGTCTAAATCCGGAAAACCCTCCCTCACAGCAGCATTGGTACGTCCACACCTCTAGACTGCAGCAGATTAAGGCGGCAGCTCACAATCACCCTCACAAAGTCAGTTAGAGACAGGAAATTAAATGCTGGCACAGTCTGCGGTCCACATCCCCTTAATGAATAAAACAACAATGTCACTTTCTGTGAGAGTCCAAACATCATTCCCAATAGGTCACAACATAAACCAACTTACTCTTGTTAACCCCAGTTGTTCAGTCTTCTGTTTCTTCCTCGGTCGATCTTCGGACTCTTCCTCCATTTCTTCATCTTCATTGGGAACTAATAAAATACAAAGCCAGGATAATGAGGTGTTGGTGCAGCAGGGAACCGAGGTTTACACGTACAAACTACTTATATGAGAAACTAATAATTTTGATGTAACCTGTAAAACAGAAAGACCAACAGAAAGGGATATGTTGGATTACACAGTATGACCGCAAATTTCAATTGTACTGGCAGTGGCACATAGAAGTGACCAATTCATCCCTGTAGCCAGGTTATGATGTACTGTCCTTCAGACACATGGTGGGGAGAAATAACACTAGCCATCCTGTGATGTGCTTACCCTACTTCCTAATATATGCAACTCCACATGGAATTTTTCAAGAGCTCTTGGCTCCTAAGGACCATTATTATAATAACCCGTAAGTGTTACAAATGCATATTCTCACAAGAGTTTTGAGTAGCTCAAGTTCAATGAATGAGGTAGATGGAACAGTATTGAACAGCATCAGATTTTTAGACATATGGACAATTCAGTGGCCTAGAAAAGTTAAGGCAAACCCTGAAGCTTAATTGCACCAATATAGCATCAATTATACCATGACTCTATTTAGCACAAAATGTGTCTCTCAAGAAATACTGCTGATTGTCAGCAACTTGTGTCCTTGCAAATGGCTAAGATTGATTGGAGAACAAAATAACAGAGTTCAGAAAGTGGCTGAAGTTGTTGGAAAATTTTGTGAAAAATACTTTGAATCTAAAGTACTGGATTTTTGAATCCAAAAATCATACAAAATTATCCAGTACCTGTTGACCAAATCTTCACCATCTTGTCCCAAGAGCCACTGCAAAACTAAAAAAAAAAATGCATTATTAAATGAGATATGAAAATAAATATTCCACAAAACAGCGATTAACAAAAATACCACCATAATTATACTAACTGCAGGGTCATGAAAGGTTATTAAATCTATCATGCATATCCTGGTACAAATGTAGACTAAGAAGCCAACACATTTCTCAAAACAAAACTGATATAGATATGAGCTCCATCTGTCATAGGCTTTGCACTTTGGTCATCTGTGCTCCACTTGCTCTGCAATTTTAACACTGAATTCTTCATTTTTTTAATACTATCTTGATGCACATATGTATGGAATGATCTGTCCAGATGCCATGTAAACAAACGATTTTCCACTCTACCGTGGTACATGTGACAATAATGTCTCTGTCTGGTAACAATTTCGATGTTAATTCTGGGCTATGAAGAAGTGGACAACCAAAGAGATGGGGAGAAAACAGCTTCCATCACATCCAGGAAGTGGTGATGCAAGAGGCTTACGATTTTAGTGGTCTGTGAACACTTGGAGACGTCAGCTACCAGCAAAGGACGATCTTCCCTGTGTTGGCTAGGGCAAGTCCAAACCCCATACCTCAGCAATGAGGTGACTACACTGCTCATCGCTGGCCTGCCCAAAACAGCTTCACAGTCAGCCTCCCTTGACTGAGTCATGAACCATGTATTACATCTACATAGATTTATTATTCTCTTAGCTCCCTTACTTCAGGGAACACACTGTGATGCAAGTCTTCCTTTTTTTACTGACATCAACTCTCTCCACTTCCTTATACTTTTATAGAAAAAGTATTATCAAACCAAAATAATTTCAAGAAGAGATAAACTCACTTTAGTTTTGGAGTTGTCCACAGCAATCGATTCCACACTAGCAGCATGTCCTCGACAAGAGTGCAATGCTTTTACTTTGTTCTTTTCACAGTTCCATTCCCATAAAATAACACTCTGGTCCTGCGATGCAGTGAGCAGCAAACTGCTGGGGCCACCTAACAGAAAGAATACGCATAACTTAAATAAATGAAGCCACACAGGAGAAGCATATGAACAGCAAATAGTCATCTAACTGCACACATAATAATCTGCTGGGCCGGTGCATAGCATAAATGAAAGTCAATCTGATAACAGTAACCACCTGATGGGCTTTGCCTCAAAAATAAACCAGCGTCAATCACACATAGAGCAGCAATTTTCTTTCAGCACAGCGACCAGTCATCAGTGGGCATGGTGGCATTGATCTAACAACTGCTGGTGTGAAGAACGCAAAGGTAAGAAAATACTGCTTCTGTCCAATAGGCCATGAGTAACAAGACAGTTGTGTCCTGCTTTCATTAATGAGTGTACACTTGCTTTTGTTTTTAATAAATCTGTAATTGAACCTGGACCTTTGGGCTTATAGTCTGTGACGAGAATACACATAAAATCAAGATGTTTGCTGGCCTGGGTTAGCATCAGTGGCATCAGTGGTCTGCCACCTGTCCTCAGGGGAAGGAGAGATAAGGAACAATGGAGCAGCATCTGGAGATGTGTAATGAAGGGACGGGAGAGAGAGCTGTCTGGAGCGGCTCCCCCTTTGAACCCTGAACTGTTTGAAGTGATGGACAGGCGATACCCCAGCAGGAGGATAAAAAGGGACAGGTTCGCTAAGGCAGGAGACACACGACACCCGAGGTAACGAGACACTGGAAGCGGTGCGCCTCTCACGAGTCGGTGGGAAGTACCGGGCCATAAATGCACAGGGTGGAAAGGTACGATCAGCGGGAACCCGGTGTGTGTCCACCCTCGCTTGGGTGCCGGGTTCACTGCAGAGGATCGACCGCATCTGGAGGAGGGGTCACAGTCGGTGACCTCAGGTGACATCACCAAGGACCTGCCCGAAAGCTGCTTGTGAGCAATATCGCCGGTCTGTGAGTGGAAGCCGTGTCTGAATGATCAGTCGTTCCTGTTCTCTCTCTCTCTCCCCCCACGTTGTCCATTGCCATGGCAACGATTACTGCAAACTGAACTAAATTGGACTGAACTTTTGTGTCACTTTGAAATTTGGTCATTTACCCCTAGACAACGATAGAGCTTGATTGATGCTGTTATCTTAATTCTGTGCACATGTGTGTTTATCATTGCTGAACTGTTGCATTTATTATCCTCTCGATTACTGTGTTGCTTGTTTCTTTAATAAAACTTTCTTAGTTCTAGTAATCCAGACTCCAACTGAGTGATCCATTTCTGCTGGTTTGGCAACCCAGTTACGTGGTACGTAACAAGTCAAATTCTAACTATTTTGCATCTACAATGCCTTTGAACTTTTCTTTCCCTCACCAAGAGATGATATGCTCAGTTCCTTACAACAGCGCTGGAAGAGAACTGGAACACTAGCTCACAGACTGAAAAAATTAAAACTAGGTCAGCAGAGAGGCTCATCTCATACTCAAAATTAGTACTTCAAAATGCCGAATTACAGGCAGCACACGCTGATTTTGACAGGAAAAATAATATATATTTTATTCTAATACATTTAATCATCTTGACAACATTCCTTCAAAATTTAATAACCTATTTGTCAACAGTACACAAGATACTGCCTTCACACTGATGTCTTGTTTTACACGAAATAAGGTGAGGGGAAACATTGACATGGTAACAAACTTGAATGCACTGGATGTAGGTGTTTACATTCTAAAGGACAAGTGAAGGTAACATTATATATTATACTCCTAACTTTGAAGTACTTAGTGATGACAACGTGCGTAGTATAAGAAATAAGGTGAATGATCTTGTTGCACTTTTACAGACTGCCAGGTATGATACTGTGGCCATCACTAAATCGTGGCTGAAGGATGGTTGTAGTTGGGAGCCGAATGTCCAAGGCTGCTCATTATATCAGAGGGACAGGAAGGTAGGCAGAGGGGTGGTGTGGCTCTACTGGTAAAGAATGACATCAAATCAGTAGGAAGATGTGACATAGGATCGGAAGATGTTGAATTTACGTGGGTTGAGTTAAGAAACTGCAAGGGTAAAAGGACGTTGATGGCAGTTACATACAGGCCTCCCAACAGTGACTGGGAGGTAGACCACAGGTTACAACAGGAAATAGAAAGGCAAGTCAAAAGGGCAATGTTATGGTAGTCACGGGAGATTTTAACATGCAGGTCGATTGGGGAAATCAGGTTGGTAATGAATCTCAACAGAGTGAGTCTGTTGAATGCCTAAGGGATAGCTTTTTAGAGCAGTTTTTTTGTTGAACCTACTAGGGGATCAGTTATGCTGGATTGGGTATTATGTAATGAACCAGAGGCAATTAGGGAGCTTAAGGTAAAAGAACCCATAGGAACCAGTGATCACAATATGATTGTGTTCAATTTCAAATTTGACAGGGAGAAAGTAAAGTCTGATGCAGCAGTATTTCAGTGGGATAAGGGAAATTACAGTGGTATGAGAGAGGAGTTGGCCAAAGTAAATTGGAAGGAGCTGCTGGCAGGGATGTCAGCAGAGCAGTAATGGCATGCGTTTCTGGGAAAAATGAGGAAGGTGTAGGACATATGTATTCCAAAAATGAAGAAATACTCAAATGGTAAAATAGTACAACCATGGCTGACAAGAGGCGTCAAAGCTATTGTAAAAGCAAAAGATGATGGAATAGATGGCTTTGTTGCTAAGTTTGCAGATGATATGAGGATTGGTGGAGGGGCAGGTAGTGTTGAGGAAACAGGTAGGATGCAGAAGGACTTAGACAGATTAGGAGAATGGGCAAGAAAGTGGCAAATGAAATACAATGTTGGAAAATGCATGGTCATGCACTTCGGTAATAGAAATAAATGTGCGGACTATTTCTAAACAGGGAGAGAATCCAGGAATCTGAGATGCAGAGGGACTTGGGAATTCCTGTTCAGAACACCCTAAAGGTTAACTTGCAGATCAAGACGGTGGTGAGGAAGGCAAATGCTATGTTAGCATTCATTTCAAGAGGTCTAGAATACAAGAGCAAGGATGTAATGCTGAGGCTTTATAAAGCACTGGTGAGGCATCACCTTGTGTATTATGAATAGTTTTGGGCCCTTCATCTTAGAAAAGATGTGCTGGCATTGGAGAGGGTCCAAGGGATGTTCACAAGGATGATTCCAGGAATGAAAGTGTTATCATACGAGGAATGTTTGATGGCTCTGGGTCTGTGCTCGTGGGAATTCACAAGGATGAGGGGGGATCTCATTGAAATCTTTCGAACGTTGAAAGGCCCAGACAGAGTAGATGTGGAAAGGGTGTTTCCAACGGTAGGAGAGTCTAGGACAAGAGGGCACAGCCTCAGGATAGAGGATCCAAAGCAGAGATGTAGAGTAACTTCTTCTGCCAAAGCGTGGTGAATTTGTGGAATCTGTTGCCACATGCAGCTGAGGAGGCCAGGTTGTTGGGAGAAAAAAGGAGGATCGGCCATGATTGAATGGCAGAGCAGACTCAATGGACCAGAAGGCCTAATTCTGCTACTATGTCTTACGGTCAATGTAAAATCTTATGTACTTCACAGATCCTAAACGTTATAAATAATTTAGCTAAACACATTTTGTTCTTAAATCTAGAGGAGTTCTAACAGCATAAGAAATAAAACTAAACATGCAATGACTATTCCTCATATTACCCTGTATAAATATAACCACAGGATTTGCAGGCTGGGCAGCTGCTCAGGTGCAGAAGTACAGAACTATATTCTGTTGCATTAAGAAATTTTACCAATCACAAAAAATGGGCATCTAAAATTTAAACCGTTAAAATATTTAACAGATCCACATGAGACTCCTAGTGAATTATACACAGCTAAAGATACCCTATTTAGAGTAAACGCAATATTCTAGCTTCATGACTGTGCTAAAAAAAAGAGAAAACCTGCAAACTGTAGTACACGCAGAAATAGGACAGAACTGGGTTGTAAATGCCTGTGACAAGACAATCAAAAACTCACTTTTCTTTATCCATGCCACATCTTTGACTACTTCAGTATGTCCGGAAAGAGCCACAAGTGGTCGACCATCCAATGTCCAGATACGAGCAGTTTTATCATATGAACCTGTGAGAATCCTGGGAGAACACAAATTAACCACATTAATACTTTAAGTATTGCCACTCTACTACAGGCAAGGAACTGATAAAGGAAATGTCTCCAAGAAGTGATTATTACAGGTAAGTTATAAAAAAAAATTAACATCAAATTACTTGCACATGCTAACACAAATTATGGACTCTCCTCCCATTAGAAATGTTTCTGTAATAATAGTGCTCTTTTAAAGGGAGTGCAGGAGAGCAGTCCAAAGAACATAAAGAACTGTGAATGGGTACCCAACTTTAGTCATTGTTTCTGCTAGATAAACTAAAGGGAGAAGGCCAAGTGAGACACCCTACTCCTGGAAGATGAGTATGTACCCATCTCTACTGGAAGATAACAAATGCCACCAAAATTGGGCAACACGAGGAGGGCTACAGTTTTTCTGGAGAAGTTTGTGGGTTCTTGGCCAGTCCAAAGCTTCAGGATTCTCAGCAATTGACAGCTGGGAGTGGTTCCTGAAGTAAGCAAACTACAGGTATCAGCAGGTGGCCTCAGTCTGGGAGAGAACGAGAAACCGGCAGTTACAGATCAGAGTTCACAGGGGCAGACTGAGTGTGGAAATCGAGAGGGGAAGTAAAGGGAATTGCTTGACATAAATATGGTATGTGAAGGGGGAACTGAGATGGGTTGAGAGACTGCAAGAGGTGGTGAGATTGAGTGAGACGATCAGGAAGAGGAGAATAAGGGAAGAGTTCAAGGCAAAGAGGACAAGAGAGGGGATCAGGGTGGGTGGTTGCTAAGGAACATGGATGCAAGATTGTGGGTGATCAAGTATATCTGTGTCTATTATGAGCTAGTTGTCCTATGAGGTCAATGCCTTGGACCTCCTTGCCATTGGGCATCGTCAAGATGTGCGATAGTTCATGTGCAATTGCAATGTGCTTTTAAAAAGAAATCATGTCCAGATAGTTCCTACTTCTCAGTGGAAACAAGTCATTCTCAATCTCAAGGGAATGTGCAAGAAGGAACCAACAGTCCGTAAGATTTTCTACAGTACATAAAGAAAAAAATAAACAAAAAGTACAGAATCAATTCAAAAATTATCCAATTGGTACTGATCAATTTAAAATTGAAGAGAATCTTTTCCAAAATATTTTGTAAAGAAAGCAATTTTGATCGATCATTGTTTTTACATGCACTAGGAGTCAATGATTGCACTATATTGCAAGAGACACACTAAACTATGAACATGAGGAATTCTGCAGATGCTGGAAATTCAAGCAACACACATCAAAGTTGCTGGTGAACGCAGCAGGCCAGGCAGCATCTATAGGAAGAGGTGCAGTCGACGTTTCAGGCTGAGACCCTTCATCAGGACTAACTGAAGGAAGAGCTAGCAAGAGATTTAAAAGTGGGAGGGGGAGGGGGAGATCCAAAATGATAGGAGAAGACAGGAGGGGGAGGGATGGAGCCAAGAGCTGGACAGGTGATTGGCAAAAGGGATATGAGAGGATCATGGGACAGGAGGCTCAGGGAGATTCCACGTCCCATTCCCATACTGACGTGTCTGTCCACGGCCTCCTCTGCTGTGGAGATGGGGCTGCACTGAGGTTGGAGGAATGGCACCTTGTGTTCCATCTGGGTAGCCTCTGGCCTGATGGCGTGGACATTGACTTCTCTGGTTTCCGCTGATGCCCCGCCTCCCCCTCGTACCCCATCCGTTATTTATATACAAACACTTTCACTCACTCTCCTTTTTCTCTCTCTGTCCCTCTGACTATACCCCTTGCCCATCCTCTGGGCTTCCCCCCCTCCCCCTCCAACTTTTAAATCTCTTGCTAGCTCTTTCTTCAGTTGGTCCTGACGAAGGGTCTCGGCCTGAAACGTCGACTGTACCTCTTCCTAGAGATGCTGCCTGGCCTGCTGCGTTCACAAACAACTTTGATGTGTGTCACTAAACTATGATAATTTTTTTCAAAATGCTCGACTAAAATGACAAATAGCCTATTTGCCTAACAAAATTTAAGCACTCATGGAATTCAGCAGTTGCTGACTCTAGCTTGAAGTTAAAAAAAAATTGTTTGGATCTTCTGCATCTTGTGTTAGAACCATTTTTTGCCAGCCATTTGAATGCCAAACAGTTTTAATCTTCCCTTTTCTTACCAATCAACTTGTGCCTCCACGGCACTGACCCAGTCATCATGGAAGAAACACTCTTCTGGCTGAGGAGCACTGTATCGTTCTACATATTCAATCTCAACCACCTCTTCCTAGTACAGTAAGAAAAAGCATTAGTGTTCTTTACTTCAATTTAGTCAACAAAAGAAAAAAAAACATATCCTTCAAACATCAATTTTGGTTTCAATTTTACCCTGTAATTCTATCGATAATGATCACTGCATTACTAAGGTTCATCAATATCTTATGTGATGACTTACTGTTGAAATGTTCTCCAATTCCATGTGTTTACCCAATGGCACCCGTAGGAACTGGCCTTTGATGAGGAAATCAAAGTCTGCATGCTTGTGATTAACTGCAAGGCAAGAGATAACTGTAATTTACTTTCCAGATTCTAGCAGAAAACATACACTCATCATGCCTAATACCAGTACAATGCTACGAATTGTCGCTACATATTATTCAGCTCTAATCTCACATGGAGAATCACACAAGTCAAACTTGTGGAGTTTGTCGAAGTTAAGTGGAAGCCCTTGAGGCATAATCCCTTTCCTCCTATGCCTCTGGTGAACTGTACATACTGTAGCATGGCCAAGTACACTGTAACATTTTGTTCCGTTTTCTCAACCTAACTCTCTAAACATTTTCTTCACATTTTCCATTCCATTCCTCACAGAAATCTGAGAAATTTATCTGGTACCTTTTCAATATCAGATGTTAAGCAGAGTTAAATGTGATTTCTCCTTGGTATATGCTAAAATAATATGGAAGTCTGTAAGACAAAATGGTTTTAGCTTGGAGGAAGTACAAGAGAACCAGTTCACAACTAAGTTTTGAAAAACATTTGTCTGCACTAGAGTTCATAAGAGATAATAGGGTGCAGCAGGGATGGAAAAGTACTAGTGTAAGGGGTTTTGAAGGGTATAAAAAGTGACGTTTTAAAAGTGGGAGAGTTTTGTCTTAGGCTAGGTCACAGTCGATGTTTGTGCTAAGAAGATAGGGGCAAGTACATCAAGTTAGTTAGAGAGAGAGAAAACAGGTTGTGTGTAAGATTGCCACATCTGTAGCTCCCATCTGACATTACAGAGATTGGCTTGCTTTGTGGATGGTGATTATTATTTTGATTTCTGTACTGCTACTACTGTATACTTAAAAACACAAACACCAGGAAATCTGCAGATGCAGGAAATTCAAGCAACACACACAAAATGCTGGTGGAACACAGCAGGCCAGACAGCATCCATAGGAAGCAGCGCAGTCGATGTTTTGGGCCGAGACCCTTCGTCAGGACTAACTGAAAGAAGAGATAGTAATATTCCGTCTGGGTAGCCTCCAACCTGATGGAATGAACACTGACTTCTCTAACTTCTGTTAATGCCCCTCGCCCCCTTCTTACTCCACCCGTCACTTATTTATTTATTAATTATTTTTTCCTTTTTTCTCTCTCTGTCCCTCTCACGATAACTCCTTGCCTGTTCTCCATTTTCCTCTGGGCTCCCCTCCCCCTTCCTTTCTCCCTAGGCCTCCTGTCCCATGATCCTCCCCCTTCTCCAGCCTTGTAACCCTTTTGCCAATCAATTTTCCAGCTCTTAGCTGTATCCCTCCCCCTACTGTCTTCTCCTATCATTTCAGATCTTTCCACCCTCACCCCACCTTTCAAATCTCTTACTATTTCTTCTTTCAGTTAGTCCTGACAAAGAGTCTCGGCCCGAAACGTTGACTGTGCTTCTTCCTATAGATGCTGTCTAGCCTGCTGCGTTCCACCAGCATTTTGTGTGCGTAACTACTGTATACTTTTTGTTTTCCTTTCTGTAGTGCACTTGTGCCAGTTCTAATAAAGGGTTTTCTTGTGGCCCTGAACACACGTGCAGTGTCTCTGTTGTTAGCAAACACATATGCTAATAGTCTGAGCTGAATGAAAAAACACATAACGGATTTTAAAATAATTTTCTACACATCAGAACAGCTGCATATCCACTGTAATTGCATATCAAAGGACTAGCACCTTCTACAAATAAGCAAAGGATTCAAATCCAAACAGAATACATTTTCACACCATTTCATGGAAAAAGACTTTGGAATATTGAACTGTACAACACAAGAACAGGCCGTTCAGCCCACATCTGTGCAGAATACCTCTATTCAGTCCCCAGCAGGCCATTGAGCTTCCACTGATTTAATTCTCAATTCCATTCTTGATTCTGATTTCTATATTTGACCCCTACTTTGCTCCAAGGATGCCCAGCAGAAATTTGAGCAACCCCACTATTGCTGCCTGACCCACTGACTGCCTCTAGCAATGTTTTTATTTGGAGTACTGATCTCAACAAGTGCTGGTTGACAGACACCAATTAGAACAAATGCCCAAAATTTGTGTACAGCTTAAACTCACCATGTTTAGCTTCTAGTAGCTTATTGATGATTTTACTGAGGTCAGGAACTTCAGATGCAGCTGGCACAGAAAATGGTATGTCATCTACTTCATATCTGTAAGCAAGAAAACATAGCAGAAAGTCACAATCATTTTTAATTATAGACTCCCTCACATTTTGATCCCTAAAAACAAAGACAAATACTAAGGAATGTTGAAGACATTGGGGATTAAGTCCACAATCCCTAAAATGTGGGAATACAAAGAGATAGAGTGGTGAAGAATCCACATAGCCCACTTGCCTTCATACACTGGTGACGGTGTAGAAGAGATTCAACAGGATGCTCCCTGGATTGGAGGACTTTAAAATGGGGAAAGATTGGATGAACTAGGTTTGTTATCCCTCGAGCAAAGGAAGCTGACAGGTTATCCAATGGAAATACACAAAATTCTAAGGAGCATAAGCAGTATCTTTTTCCCAGGGCAAGGATATCAAAATCCAGAGGACATAAATTTAATGTGAGAGAAAGTGATTTGAGGGGAAAGGTTTTTATTTAATAGTGAATGATTGTTATCTGGAATTGGCTATAAAGAAGCCAGCAGAGTCAAGATACAATCAGTGTGTTTATAGTTAGAGATCAGCTTTATTTGTCACACATACATTGAAACATACAGTAAAATGCGTCGTTTGCAACAATAACCAACACAGACCAAAGATGTGCTGGGGACCAACCTGCAAGTGTCATGCTTCTGCACTAACAGAGCATGTCCACAAATTACTAACCCTAACCCATAGGTATTTTGGGAAGAAATCCACCGGGAGGACGGACAAACTCCTTACAGAGTGTGACTGGAATTTCACCCTGCTCTTCCAATCACTGGCACTGTAAAATGTGTTACATTAACCGCTACACTACCTTGCCATCCCTAGTGTTTAAGGGATACTGACTGATAACTCAAAACTCTCACCCACTGTGACACCCACAAGTGAGCAAGGCACACAATCAATTATACAAACAACTGTACTGACAGCTAAAGGCACCAATGAAATTCCACTACAACACACTCAAAATGCTGAAGAAACTCAGCAAATCAGGCAGCAACAACGGAGGGGAATAAACAGTCAATATTTCAAGCTGAGACACTTTATCAGGACTGGAAAGACTGCGTCCCGAATCGTTGACTATTTATTCCCCACCATAGATGCTGTCTGACCTGTGGAGTTCCTCCAGCAGTCTGAGTGTTACTCAAAATTTCCAGTATCTGCAGAATCCCATGAGTCAATGACATTCCACTAATGAGATTCTTCTTGTAATGATCTATTTCACTAAATTATCAAACAGTACAGTATGGGCAGTGATCATTTGACACAGAATCTGTCTCACTCCCCTGGTCTTATTTTATTCCCTTTTTTTTTCACCTTCCAAGTACTGATCCAATTTAAATAAGTAAACAGTGCTCTCATTACCAACTCAGTTTAGGAGTTATTGGTTTCGACATCTCTAATTAGGAGGATTTAAAAAAAAACAACGCATCTTAGTCTCTCTGCTCTTATGAAATCAAACGCTTCTAATTTCGTGCCTCCATATATTTGGATCAGGGTGGGAGGAGCGGAGTGCGGAGTTGGAGGATGTAGACGAAGGAGAACATATAACTGATGGGAAAGCCAGGGGAAACTGGGGAGGGGGATGGTGCTGTGGTGAGGTGGGTAAGGACCAGAAGCAACACTGGGGTCGAATGGAGGGGATGAGGGCACACCGCGAATGGAGGAACACTGGGAGTTAGGGGGTCCGGGGATTGGAGCATGAAAGGGTGAGAAGAGGGGAGAGGGCACAGGAACATAGACCAGAGCAGCAGCGGGTACCAGGTGGCTCGGGGCCTGATAGCCAGTCTCTAGCGGTCGGAGTGTCAGAGCAGCCAGGCCGCCGGTGCTGGGTCATGTCGGGGAGGGGGCCTGGATGTTGGGGAGAAGGGCGTGCGGGAGTCTCCTCACCTCTTGTCAGCAGTGTGGAACCGTACCTGCACCTGAGCCATGGCGGAGCAAGCGTGAGACGCGGTAACGCATGCGCATTGACCGCCGGTGTCACAGACAATCGGCTGCACGTGGTGCGCCAGGCACAGCCAGTCGAGCGCCGAGCCATCCGGCGCCCCTCCATTGGTCGAGTCTGAGAGGGTCCGCATCCGGCAGAGTGCGGCAGTGCACGGTATCACGGGTCCCCGAGCGGGATGGCAGAGCGGGGAGAGCAGCCCATCCAAATCTCCAAGGTGTACAAGGACTGGCGGAAGGCCAACAGCCTGTGGAAAGCAGGGGGGCGAGGTGGCATCTCCAGCGGCAACTGGGGAGGGGCAAGGGGTGAGTGGGTGGCAACCCACCCAGCTCCACACCGGTTGAGGGAGGAGGAGGCGGTTGGGGTGCGGGGATAGCCTAGTTTCACACTATTCACATAGATACTGACCTGGTCACCGAACCTAGAGAGAAAGGTAATTCAACGGATATGCACATTTAACGTTCATTGGCAGGAAACTATCAGTTCGTCGTTAAAGGCTGTTGTATTTTGTGCCGAAATTCACGATCGACCATGGGGGTGAAAGTGACCGGAGGCAACGCGCAACAACCGACCAAAAGCAGGATATTCACAATGTCCATTTTACCCCATTGAAAAGTGAGTTATAACAGCGCGTACTGTGGTAGTGTGCTTGCGGTGAAATGTTGCATAATTCGATTATTGCGAACAAATTATGTTATTAAGAAGCAAAGCACATGTTTTGCCTCCCAGGTCCGTAAGGATTTATTACCACAGCCACCAGAAGAACTGCCTGCTTATTTTTTTTATTTGGCGACAGATTATCTAATAAAGGAAACAAGAAAATTCTTCCAATTCGCTTGCAATATTTCGCCGTATCAGTGGAAGCATCTCGCTTTTTGCGAAGATAGCGATGAAACTGCAGAAAACATTTAATGTTAGATGGATTACAGAATATTCTGCTAACGATGCTGAAACAATTTTCCACATCATTTTGAAAGCCAACTGTGCATCACAGATCACACGCAAGTCTTGCAAACGTGCAGATGACCGGCTGTCAGTTGTTATAATATTTATAAAATACATTGCCATGTTTCTATGTCCACAGCACATATACAAGAAATGTTTTTTTTTGAGAGTTTGTAGATATCTGATGGAAAGAGCTGCTAGACTTCCAATTTATGCAGCTCTTCGTCAGCTTTAGAGAAGTTGGCCAACAACTACAACCTATTTCAAGTCACTGTGTGAATCTTGTCCGATAGCACTAAAGAACACATTCACAGTAGATGGAGATTATATCTGCATCATAGAAATCTACACACCTTTTCTACAGTGCTTCTTCAATTTTGATAAATTTGTAAAAAAAAAAGTTGAAAGATCGAAAATTATACATCTCAGGTGTAGTTGCCACTTTAGGATAAAGATGTTCAACAGGAAAGAGGAATGTCTTCTTGGCTTTTGAGCCAACACCTGATGTAAAGTTACCACCAGCAGCACAACGAAAAAGTTAACTTCATGAAGTGTTACTACTTTCTTTTGTACATTGATAAATCCTTTGATTTCTCTGCTGACAGTGTGATGTGGCTGAAATCAATTGGCCTCTGATAAGTGAACTGCAAATTTGCATAAGTTTTGAATTGCCTTGCAAAAGTTTTTCACTTAAAGATCAGGAGTTCAAAGTTAATTATTGAAGTACATAAATGTCACCATGTACATCCCTGAGATTCATTTTCTTGCAGGCATACTCAATAAATCTATAATAGAATAATAGCTATAATAGAATCAGTGAAAGTCTGCACCAACTTGACTTCAACCAATGTGCACAAGACAAGTACAGAAATAAAGAATAAAAAAAATAAACAAGCAATAAATATCAAGAACATGAGATAAAAAGTCCTTGAAAGTGAGTCCATGGGTAGTGGGAACATTTCAATGATGGGGCAAGTTAAGTCATACCGTTTGGTTCAAGAGCCTGATAGTTGAGGGGTATTAGCTGTCCCTGAACCTGGTGGTGTGAGCCCTGAAGCTCCTGTATCTTCTTCCTGATGGCAGCAGGGAGAAGAGAGCATGCCCTGGATGACGGGAGCTCTCTGATGATTGATGCTGCTTTCCTGCGACATTTCGTGTGGATGTACACAATGGTGGACTGGGCCATGTACACTATTATTTGTAGGATTTTCCATTCAAGGGCATTGGTGTTCCCATACTAGGCTGTGATGCTGCCAGTCAATATACTCACTACACATCTGTAAAAGCTTGTCAAGAGTGTTAGATGTCATGCAGAATCTTTGCAAACTCCTAAAGGAAGTTGAGGTGCTGCTGTGCTCTCCTCATAATTGCACTTACATTCTGGGCCCAGGACAGGTCTTCTGAAATAATAACACCAAGGAATTTAAAGTTGCTGGTCCTCTCCACCTCTGACCCTTTGATGAGGCCTGGATCGTGGACCTCTGGTTTTCTTCTCCTGAAGTCAATAAACAGTTCCTTGGTGTTGCTGATATTGAGAAAGAGGTTGTTGTTATGGCACCATTCAGCCAGATTTTCAGTCTCACTCTATGCTGATTCATCACCTATGACAGTGGTGTTCATCAGCAAATTTGAATTCAGCATCGGAGCTGTTCTTAGCCACACAGTCATAAATTTAAAGCAAGTAGAGCAGGGGGCTAAGCACACAGCCCTGTGGTACACCTGTGTTGATGGAGATCATGGAGGAGATGTTGCCAATCTGAACTGCCTGGAGTCTGCAAGTGAGAAAATCCAGGATCTAATTACACAAGGAGTTATTGAGGCCTAAGTCTTGAAGCTTATTGATTCATTTTGAGGAGATGATATAATTGAATACTGAGCCGCAGTCAATAAGGAACATGCTGAAGTATGCATCTTTGCTGTCCACGTGTTCCAAGATTGAGTGAAGAACCAATGAGATGACATCAGCTGTGGAGCTTTTGCTACCGTGGTCAAATTGGAATGGATCCAAGTCACTTCTCAAACAGGAGTTAATATATTTGATCATGTAACTTTCTTGTTCATCTGACTTGAATGCCTGATTTGGCCCACAGTAAATTATGGATCTCATGGTTCATCCAAGGCTCCGAGCTGGTGAAGATGCTGAATGATCTTGTGGGGACACACTCTTACAAAAATCAGCAAAACATACCCTAACAAATACAATCAATTATCCCCTTTGCTTCAAGAGCCTGATGGCTGAGGGGCAATAACTGTTCCTGAACCTGGTGGTGAGTCCTGAGGCTTCCTGGAGGACAACCAACAAAAAGCAAATCTGGGCCCACTACCAGCATAAATCACTTTTGTGCAAGTGATACATTTCCAGTATGCTAATGCATTAAATGATGTCATTTGTCATGTAATGCAATTTTAAGCATTGCAACATGAGAACTAGTTGTTTTGCAAAATGTACCAAACACTTGCAAAATCAACCAGTTTTTAATAATGCTGTGTTCTTTACAAGGACAATAACACTCTCTCATGGAACTTACACCATTTGTTGCACAGGAAATTGATCATTCTGAAACACTCCTAATCAGCATTAAGGCTCTGATTATGCACTTGTTGCCATTCCTGAATCTGGAAGTTTAAAATGGGCACTTCCTTTGTACTCTTGCCAGAAGACAAGAATGTCCTGTTAACAAAAAGCAACATAAATCCAGTCTACTCAAATTCATCAGCGGTGAAGGAAGATGCCAACCAGAATACAATCAATTTTCTCTCCAATAATCTACTCACCTTGCCTGGTTTGGGTTCCAGCAAAACCATCCAGCCTGGGATCTCGTCACAGCTTTGGTCGCAATGTGAACCAAACAGCTGAAATTCCAGAGATGAGGAGATTGCAACTGTCAAATACTGTCATGGTGTCAGGAGCAAAGGGTGGCATCAGAGCCCTGCTAAAACCTTGAGTGGATGTCAAGAGGAGAATACCAGGTAGTTCGGTTCATACTTGCACAATGAAAAATAGTTGAGATTGTTGTCCACCATTTTATTCCCACTATTTTACTACACGGGTTCCTCTGGAGGGTGTTCAAGGCTCAATCTTCTACATTCATTCAAAAATTTCCTTTCATCATAACACAGAAACTTAGAAAAACTACAGCACAATACAGGCCCTTCAGCCCACAAAGCTGTGCCGAACATGTCCTTACCTTAGAAATTACCTAGGGTTACTCATAGCCCTCTATTTTTCTGAGCTCCATGTACTTGTCCAGGAGTCTCTTAAAAGGCCCTATCGTATCTGTCTCCACCACAGTCACTGGCAGCCCATTCTACACACTCACCACTCTCTGCGTAAAAAATTTATCTCTGACATCTCCTATGTACCTACTTTCAGGTACCTTAAAGCTGTGCCCTCTTGTGCTAGCAATTCCAGCCTGGGAAAAGGCCTCTGGCAATCCACACGATCAATGCCTATCATTTTAATGACCTCAGGTCACCTCTCATCCTCTGTCGCTCCAAGGAAAAAAGGCCGAGTTCACTCAACCTATTCTCATAAGGCATGCTCCCCAATCCAGGCAACATCCTTGTAAATCTCCTCTGCATCCTTTCTATGGTTTCCACATCCTTCCTGTAGTGAGGCGACCAGAACTGAGCACAGTACTCTAAGTGGGGTCTGACCAGGGTCCCATAAAGCTGCAACATTACCTCTCAGCTCCTAAACTCAATCCCATGATTGATGAAGGCCAATACACCGTATGCTTTCTTAACCACAGAGTCAACCTACGCAGCAGCTTTGAGTGCCCTATGGACTCAGACCCCAGGATCCCTCTGATCAACAACACTGGTAACAGTCTTACCATTATTATATTCTGTCATATTTGACCTACCAAAATGAACCATCTCACACTTATCTGGGTTGAACTCCATCTGCCACTTCTCAGCCCAGTTTTGTATCCTATCAATGTCCCGCTGTAACCTCTGACAGCCTTTCACACTATTCACAACACCACCAACCTTTGTGTCATTAGTAAATTTACTAACCCATCCGTCCACTTCCTCATCAAGGTCATTTATAAAAATCACGAGGACTAGGGGTCCCAAAACAGTTCCCTGAGGCACACCACTGGTCACCGACCTCCATGCAGAATATGACCTGTCTACAAACACTCTTTGTTTTCTGTGGGCAAGCCAATTCTGGATCCATAAAGCAATTTCCCCTTGGATCCCATGCCTCCTTACTTTCTCAATAAGCCTTGCATGGGGTACCTTGTCAAATGCCTTGCTGAAATCCATATACATTACATCTACTGCTCTACCTTCATCAATGTGTTTAGTCACATCCTCAAACAATTCAGTCAGGCTCATAAGGCACAACCTGCCTTTGACAAAGCCATGCTGACTATTCCTAATCATATTATGCCTCTCCAAATGTTCATCAATCCTGCTTCTCAGGATCTTTTCCATCAACTTACCAACCACTGAAGTAAGATGCACTGGTCTATAATTTCCTGGGCTATCTCTACCCTCTTTCTTGAATAATGGAACAACATCCACAACCCTCCAATCCTCCGGAACCTCTCCCGTCCGCATTGATGATGCAAACATCATCGTCAGAGGCTCAGCAATCTCTTCCCTCGCCTCCCACAGTAGCCTGGGGTGCATTTCATCTAGTCCCTGTGACTTATCCAACTTGATGCTTTCCAAAAGCTCCAGCACATCCTCTTTCTTAATATCTACGTGCTTAAACTCATGTGTATATCCATTAATAAGATTATACATGATAGCAGAATTAGACCATTCATCCCAACAAATCTGCTGCGCCATTTCAACATGGCTGATCTATTTTTCCTCTCAACCGCATTCTCCTGCCTTCTCCCAGTAACCTTTTGCACCAAAGCTAATCAAGAACCTATCAACTGCCGTTTTAAATACACCAAATGACCTGATCTCCACAGGCGCCAGTGGCAACAAATTCCAGATTCTTCACCCACTAGCTAAAGAAATTCCTCCTCATCTCTGTTCTAAATAGGACGTCCCTCTATTCTGAGGCTGTACTCTTTGGTCCTAGACTCCCCCACTATAGGAAACATTGTCTCCACATCCACTCAAACCAGGCCTTTCAATGTTCAATAGGTTTCAATGAGATTCTCCCACCACCACTCCCCCCAATTCTAAATTCCAGTGAGTACAGACCCAGAGCTATCAAATGCTATTCATACATAGCCCTTTCATTCCCAGAATCATTCTCGTGAATCTCCTCTGGAACCTCTGCAATATCAGCACACCCTTTCTTAGATAAGGGATCCAAACTGCTCACAACACTCCGTGAGGCCTCACCAGTGTCTTACAAAATGTCTTACATCCTTGCTTTTATATGCCTTCTAAAGTGCCTTACATCCTTGCAGTGTTTACTTCCATTTATAACCCCTCAGTAATTCAAGCTGTTCAGGTGTCAGTTTGTGGCAAATACGTTACCAGTCACTGAAAAGAAAGGGAATTTCTACCTCCAATGACTTGTGACTTTGCAGATGACACCAAAATTGGGCTAATGGACAGTAAATAAGGATATCTAAGATTACAACAGAATCTAGTCAGCAAAGGAATGGCAGATAGCATTTAACTCAGGACAAGTGTGAACTGATGCATTTTGGGAAGTTAAACCCAGGCAGAACATACTGTTCACAATACATGACACAACACCACCATGGTTTTAAAACAGATTTGTTTTCTGAAAATTGAGAAATGGGAAGGCAAGACGATGAAGATGGCATATACTTGCCTTCAATGGACTGGGCATTGCTAACTGGAGCTGTTATGCAATGTTACAGCTCTACAAGACATTTGTGAAACCACAACTGGAATATTGTTCTCTGTGCTAGTCACCAGAATGTAGGAAGGATATGATCAAGCTATAGAGAGTGCAGAAAAGATTTGCAAGGAGGTTACTAACACTGGAGTTCTTTTATAAGGAGAGACTGGGTGGTCTGGGACTCTTTTCGCAGGAGCGAAGGAGTCTGAGAGGTGACCATACAGAAGTTTATAAAATTACGAGAACCATAATTAAGGTAAAATGGTCACAGCTTTTCCCCCAGGGTTGTGGAAATCTACAACTAGAGGGCATAGATTTAAAGCAAGAGGGGCAAGATTTAAAAGGAATCTGAGGGACATGACTTTCACACAGAAGGTGGAATGAACTGCCAGAGGAAGTGATAGAAGCATGTATAATTACAACATTTAAAAGACAATTGGACAGGTTCGTGGAAAGGACATGGGCCAAAAGCAAGAAAGTGGGAATAGGTCAGAAGGGCACCTTGCTTAGCAATTTTTAAGTTAGGCCTAAGGGCTGACTTTGATAATATATAACTATGAATATATGCCTTTTGAATTACCAGCAACTTTGATGTGTGTTGCTTGAATTTCCAGCATCTGCAGAATTCCTGTTGTTTGAATATACGCCTGTTAGGCAGTGCACAAGGTGAATGAAAGCAACAGGTTAAGTGCCAAGCAGATACTCCACACTTATCATGTAAGCTTTTTCTGACACTGGCCTCCTTTGGCCAGTCCTGGTGTAATTTTTTAGTATCACAGAATCATCAGAAGTTACAGTACAGGAACAAGCCCTTTGCCCCATCAAGTCCTCACCAGTCTACAACCATCCGTTTACACTCATCTCACATTAATTCCATTTTTTAAATTCTCTCCCAAGATTCTACCACTTGTCTACACACTAGGGGCAATTTACAGTGACTAATTAACCTATCAACCTGCACATCTTTGGGATGTGGGAGGAAACTACACCTTTGAGAAAAAAACTTAACAGTCGAAGGGAGAACAAGCAAACTCCACAGAGACAGCACCCAAGGCTAGGATTCTACAAGCTGCACTCCTCTCCTACCTACATCAGCAGTATTAACTGCATTTACCCTCCAATATGCTAGCATAATGGATTTTCTTCTCTTGTCTGACAGGGGAAGAGAGATAGGTGTGGGCATGTCTGCCAATCAATATGGTAGACTGAGGCTAAGGCAGGACATCTATAGCAAGCGCAAATTTAATTTCACAGATCCTGTGATGTTGCTGAAGGATTTTGATGCACTGTTTAAAACAAACACAAGGGTAATGTGCAGAGCTGTTTCAACAAAATTTGGTATCAAGAGAATTTTAGGACAAGTCCTTACTTTAAGCAGTGAAAATGATCAAATTGCTAGAGTCTCAAATCATGAAACAGTGTAAAGCATCATGACAGTCTGGCATAACAGATTTGTACAACAATCTCCCTTACTCCTCAAAACAGAACTGTATTCCAAACATAACTTAATAAATGAAAAAACACGAGTAGAGAATTTATAATTAAAAGTGTCTTTATTTGAATTATTTTACTTTTGTAAACAATGCAATCTTCTGCAAACACTGATGTACTAAACAGTATCTGTGATCAAACCTCTGCAGCAAAAGTACTTTTTAAATGGCTCATGTCAGGTAGATATGTGTAATCAGAAAAACACAATTAATCCTGTTTGGGTTGAGTTGATCTCCAATCTCGGCAATTTGCTGGCAAACATTTCATCACCATGGAAGGAGACATTGTCAGTGCAATGTTGATTGTGGTGTGTCCTCTGAATGCTTGGCCTTTATATACTTTTCAATCAGCTGATTGGACATCATTTCTGTAACTCATTTGTGATGCGGGGAGAAAATATCACCACTGATCGGCTGAGAGACGAAATTTGTGTGTTGTGGTTTGGAATTTTGCCCACATCGGCTAAATAGGATTGAGGTCTACGTGTTTGCTTACAGAATTGTTCTCGAAAAACTATGCTTCTAGGAGTTCTCTTGCATGCTTACGCTGTGACTTTCACTAATGCCTAGTCAAATTTGTGACCCTCTCGATCTTCATGGGCAGAGACTAGGAAGAGTTGGTTGCCGCCCAGCCAATCAGCAATGAGATCTCCTCCCCACTTCACAACTGAGTTTCCAAAATGATGCCCAATCAGCTGATTGAAAAACATATGAAGGCCAAGCATTCGGAGGGCACACCACAATGAACAGCGCACTGATGATGTCTTCTCGCATGGTGATGAAACATCTGCAAGCAAATTGCTAAGATCAGAAAACAACTCAACCCAACCATCAACCACCCAAGCTACACATCTTCCAAATTATTTCCAACAATTAATCCTCATAATGCCCATATTAAAATTTGTTTAGAGTATAATGGCAGTACCCAATTAGCTAGCTATAAGGCAGGGCAACAGAAAAGTTGGTCCTACTTTAGCTGAGAAACCCATTCCATTTGTTTCACAGCACTGGAATAAGTTTCACCACCGAAGATGTTCTACTGATTTAATCATTCGATCATCTCCTGAGGAGGCACACTTTCCTTATCTATTTTTTTTCTTTTAAAAAAAGTTGTGTAAGTGTTTCAAAGATCTGTAAGGCTTCCAAAATATAAATGACAAGATTTTAAATATGATTGCCCATGGCATCTAAAGATAAATACACATTTTTTGTAGTTAATTAGATAATGATATGAACTGTCAAATCAAATTGTACTGACATAAATGCTTGGGAGTAATTCTCTGCCCCCTCAACACGAGAATCATAGCCTAAAAATATGAAAAGTTCTGGTGGTAGTTTTGCCACGATTGCACATGCACTGCTTATCACTAACTGTCTAAGACATGTGATTACAAGGGCATTGTTCCATAGCCTGACTGGAAGTAATCTCTTTACTCCCAAACAAAGCATCTCAATCACAATCATACTAGTCTAGATGGGAAAGAGTGCACATCTCTCACAAGCTCTTACACCCTTCTGCCTCAAGAGTATTCTGCAAAGACAGCTTTCCTCTCCGTAAATCAACTGAGTTCAAAGAAGTAATGTTTTCTTTAACTGTAACGTTAAACTTCTGTATTCCTGCTGTCCATGCTACAAGCAAGTTTTTCAAAACACAGTCGGGATTGCCATTGGCAGGAAATCATAACGTACAGTAGAAATAAGCTGCAACACATTAATTCATCTTACAGGCTTCAGAAGAATGCTTTCTGATGGTAAACGCTCATTGACTGTCTGTTCCAGAGTGAAAATCTAACTGCATTTCCAAGCTCTGCCAGCTAGATGTCTGTATTGTAATCCTGAGAGGCTGCTCCTCAAGAATTTTGAAGATAAAATGAAAGACCTCAATTGTGCCTCCATCTCTGACACTAAACAAACCATTACCAATATAAAATGTGTCCACATTTGCCCATTGAAAAAAGTTTTGAATAAATATATTAGTCTGATCAGATGTGGCATGCTTTTAATTCTTGTTCTTTTATCAGCATAAATCTGGTACCAGCACCAGAAATGACATTAGCTAACACTGACAAGCAGCGAGGACAAAAGAACCTTCAATCAAGAGTTGCAGCAGTCTTGTGGTAGAGATCAGTACTGAGGATGATCTTTCATGTTGCTGGCACAGGCTCCAAAACCAGTTGGAAAATACTGAGCTGCACAACATGATCTATTATCTGCATTTGCTGATATTTCAAGGAAAGATATTAAACTGACCATCACAGCTGATTTCTTTAAGCAGCCAATTTTTGTTGAAGCGTTCGCTGCCCCCACTGTTGACACTCGAGGAGAACGAGTAGGAGGTCCATGCATTTAATAAATTTCTCTTTTCAAAATTACCTCCTTCAAAACAGGCAAACATTCCTGCTATTTGAGTGGAAGATAAACGTTAACCAGGTTTGTGTATGAAACCAGGTTCTTCCCTGTTCTATGATAGTTTAGGAATTTCCCCCATGCCAGGTGCTATTGAACTCTCTGTACCAGGTGATTTTTTTGGTTGTGCACTTGGAGTGAATGAAGATCTTCAGTCTCCTGGTCTAGCTATTTCAGGCAAGCAGGGCTCAGGTGCAGGCAGAATCCCATCTTCAGATTCCTCTTTCACTTGGTTGATGTAACTGTCTTGCGCTAGAATCACATTGCAAAAAAATACAAAGTAAGTGATAGTATCAAACACTAGGTGTTAACTAAAACAAGCATTTTCCCCCAAGAGGAATTTAGAAACAATTTACATTTATTTTATAGATACAATTACATATTTAGAACATAAATAAAAACAGCAAGTGCTGGAATACTCTGTTGGGCAAGTGGCATATGTGGAGAGAGAAGCATAATTATATGTTTTGGGTCAATATCTTCTGATCGTTAATTCCGCTTGCCTCTCCAGATACTGCCCGACTGGCCAAGAATTTCCAGTATTTCCGACTGAATTCTATCACAATACTATAGGAAGGATGTGATTAAACTAGAGAGGGCACAGAATAAAAGTTCTAAGTTTGTTACCAATATTGGAAGCTGAGTTGAGGATAGACTGGGGCTACCCTTGGAGCGAAGGCTGAGGAGTGACCTTGTAATTCATAAAATCATGAGGGGCATAGATAAGGTGGAGAGTAACACTTTTTCGCCCCAGTGTAGGGGAATAGGTTTAAGGTGAGAGGGGAAAATTTAATGAGGACCTGAGGGGCAATTTTTCCACAGAGGTAGTTAGGGATATATATCAAACAGTCAGAGGAATGGTAGAGGCAGGTACAATTACAAAACTTAAAAGGACATATGGACAGGCACATGAATAGGAAGAAGGGATATGGGCCAAATGCATGCAAACGGGATGAGCTCAGAAGGCACCTTGGTTGGCATCGACAAGTTTGGCTGACAATCAACACCGGTGCACCACAGGGGTGTGTGCTTAGCTCACTGCTCTACTCTCTACACCCATGACTGTGTGGCCAGGCATAGCTCAAATGCCATCTATAAACTTGTTGATGATAAAAATCACAGCTGGCAGAATTTTAGATGGTGACGAAAGGGCGTAGGGGAGCAAGATATCTCAGTTAGTTGAGTGGTGTGAGGGAAACAACCTTGCAGTCAACATCAGCAAGGCCAAAGAGCTGATTGTAAACTTCAGAATGGACAAGGCAAAGGAACACAAACCAATCCTCATGGAGGGATCGGAAATGGAGAGAGTGAGAAATTTCAAGTTCCTGGGGTGTCAATATCTCTGAGGACTTCACCTGGATGCAACATATTGATGCAGCTATAAAGAAGGCAAGACAGCAGCTGTATTTCATGAGGAGTTTGAGGAAATTTGGCTTGTCAACTAATAAAACACTCTAAAACTTCTACAAATGTACCATGGAAAGCATTCTCACTAGCTATATCACCATCCAGTAAGGTGGGGGTGGGGGGGGGGGTTGCTACTGAACAAGACCAAAGTTGCAGAAACGTGTAAAATCAGTCAGCTCCATCATGGGTACTAGTCTCCATAGTATCCAAGATATCTTCAAGAAGTGGTGCCTTTGGAAGGAGGGATCCATCAGTAAGAACCTTCACCACCCAAGACACTCTTTACAGTTGCCATCAGGAAGGAGGTACAGAAGCCTGAAGGCACACACTCTGCGATTCAGGAGCAGCTTCTTCCCCTCTGCCATTCGATTTCTGAATGCTGGTTTTATTTCTATTTTTTGTGCTACTTATTTTAACTATGAGCTAGGCAGAGACAGACACACAGAGATAGATATAAATATATGTATCTACGTGTGTGTGTGTGTATATACATATATACATACACACACACACACTTAATGTAACTGTTTTTTGCTCTCTATATTTAATCAATCATTTATTTAATTGTACTGCTGCTGTAAAGTTAACAAATTTCATAACATATGCCAGTGATATTAAACCTGATTCGGATTTCATTATGGACAAATGCAATGCATACATTTGCTAGTTAGATAGCTCCTGTGGCACTAGCAGCCTACATATTCAGGTCAAATAGAACACATAAAGTCCATTATTGAATTAATAAACCTGATAATATTTTCTTATCCTTCTCATACATAGCTGCTGCAAACTAATGACATTAGAGAACATTTCAGAAATGTAAAATAAATTTTGGGAGAACTACACAAAATTATGAGTTCATTAAATCTAGAAAATCTCAGAGCACCAAGTTCCATTAACAAAGGCAATTAAACTTACAGACTGTTGGTGGCGATGAAGCTTCCATAATTTGTACAGGAAAGGTCTGCCCAGGTCCAAGCAAGATCTGGTGAACTCCTCCATCTAAGCCAGAGTCTCCACTGATCGATGGCCCCACTGTTACCAGCTGTCCCATGCTGACCATATTCTGTTCGGATCCTGCCACACCCACCAGGGTTGAAGCTGCAGAGTCACACTCTGACAGTGAACTGCTGAACTGCAGGAAGTGAGCTTGGCTAAAAACTTGCTGCTGTGCAGTGGGACTGCTGGAATCCAGCACTATGGAAGAGCTACTGATTGCAGGTTGATGGGAATTCAATGTAACTACTGCTGTGGTCGAGTCAGAAGCAGCAAAAGCTGGCTGTAATTGTAAACCCTTAAAGAAAGAAAATGTGCAACAGTAAATTACAAGACACTGATGCTTTGAAAGTAGTTCAACATTCTACATCAAACAGAGATTGCCAAGAAAAGGAAAATCACTCGGAGGCAAATTCCTGCATCAGGTTGCAGTGAACTGAGTGAAACAATTTCAAGCTCCATTTTAATGATCTATTGATTGCAATACAAAAAAAAATGGTCAGTTGAGCTTGAAATTTAAATATCAAAATTCCTAATCCATGAAGCAAATTTCTTTCTGTATATACTGTACTGCAAATACAATGGACACACACTAAACCAGTAACAACTTACATTTATATACATACATGAATATAACATTAAACAGGTCAGAATATACATTTCAATAGGTACATTTAATGTCAGAGAAGTTTATACAATATACATCCTGAAATTAGAATAGACAGAAAGCCAAAACCAAGAAAAACAACTAAACGTTTTGTCAAACAGGAAGGCTTTAACTAATACTGACTGTATTGGGGGGTGGGGGGAGGACAGGCACCAACATGGGCCTGATGGGGCAGAGAGAGAGAGAGTGACGGGGCAGAGAGACTGAGAACAGTAAAAAAAATTGCAAGCTGAATGGCAAAGGATTCTGCAATAGTAGAGTTAAGGAAATGATGAATATACACGTGGCCACATTTGAAAGAGATTACAAAAGCAGGAAGGGATGAACACAGTGAAATAATTTGGGCAAAAGAATGAGAAGTTAAATGATGGATGGATCAGTTAAAATCTATTGTCAACCAGCAAGAACAGGGTAGTGGCTCAAAGGACTTCACAATCAAAGGCAGAAGAATCAAGGTCGAGTTTGTGGTAAGTGGATGCTGGGAGTTCCAATCAGGAGGTAACACTGTTTCTGAAGCAGAGGAACTCAAGCATCAGGAGGCTAATAACAATTTCTGAAGCCAAGCTTAAAAGCCAGACCTTTCCTGTTGGGGGAGGGGTAAAGTTGCAAGTACACAAATCAACAGCTCACTGAAAGGTGAAAGATTTGAGTTTCTTTTAGCAGAATATATCAATCTGACCTGTAATTGTGCAAAAAGCTTTGGCTGCAATGAGGAGATGGAAGAAATCTGTGCTGCCTCTGGAGACAGCGTATCTGTTAGCTGGGCTGGCTCCACCTTTGTAATGATTGAATCAGCTGTAGTACTCTCTGTGGATGAACAATATCCATGTTAAGATGTATAATGTAATCATTTTATCTTCAATTTTATTAAAATTAGCTAAATTCTGTTATCCAACAACATCCCCAGCAATAGAGTAAGATGAGGCAATTTGGTACATAAATACCAATGAATCTCCTCAGAACAATGCAAGTAACCACAAAAGTCACTGCCTCTCATCATGATTGCAAAAATACAATGCTTTGGAATTGACTGAAGCAGGTGTTACTGTGGATACTTGAGTAACAATAACATTCACAATTGAAATATAACGAAATGGAATACAAGCATCTTGCAACACGAAGGAAAATCACATTTAGCTTTAAAAATGGCAAATCCATCGACATGTATTTTGTGTTTATTTTCTTATGGTGAAGTTCAACTTTAGCATAGCTTAAGATGCAGAAGCCTGAACAAAAGCCTTTTCCCTTAGTGAGCCCAGGTTGAGTGTCTGGTATGAAACTGGAATAGTTAACATTCTGAATTAGAGGTATGATTACTATCACTCTCCAATAGATAACTTTGCTGTACTCTTACATTTAAATCAAAACTATAAAGTTGTCAGTCACTTCCTGCTTCACAACATAATTATAGACTGGATATTGAAATGATAAATAAATTTGTATTAACACTTACCATCCCCAGGAGCGGATGCAAGTGTGACTGTCACTGTCTCTGTGTGAAGACTCCCATTGGAAGCTGTCCATTGCAGCTGGAAAAATAAATTTTATCATTAAACAGAGTTGGTGACCCAGCCACCATTACACATGCTAAACATTTAAAAGATATCATAATCTAGTGTTAAAGACAGAATCAAAGAGTCGTAGTCAGAATGAAAATGGACCCTTTAGCCCATCTAGGCCACTCTGACAAAGATTCATATCTAAGACACACCCATTTGCATGTATTTATATTCCTTCATATTGTTCCTGTTTTCCCTAATACTCTAGCTAAAATTTATTCTCTTTACCAATATCAATAAAGCATGAACTGACTACTATTTCAGACATCCCAGCTCTCCCGGAAGTATGTATGTACAGCATAGTTTCACTGAGCAAAATCGCCAAAAACGATTTGCAGAAAAAAATCAGCACACACACACATGCGCACGCAGTTGCCCACGCAAGGCTTCATGGTCATGGTAGTCTTTATCGGGGTAAACACAGTGAGAAAGTTGGCAACCTTACCCCCTCACCGCAGGTTGGCCGGTCCGCCAAGAATATTGTCATTAAACCGGTCCATGGTGCAAAAAAGGTTGGAGACCCCTGGCCTACGTGATGAGGCCAAACTCCTTGTAGACTTGCTTAAAGTTGTAATAGTATAAACATGATAAGATAAGTACATATTTTAATGTCACATTTTTCTGCATATACCCAACTTGGTTTACAGATCAGACAAAGTCACTAAACGAAGTATTACATACACCCTTGGAGGTTGACTGTGCAGGGGTGATACGGGGTTGCGGGGGTTGGGGGTGCTACCACCCTGAAATGAGTTTTTACAGCGTGGGATGTCTGCTATATGACTGCTTTATCTGGGACCTCACTATTAATAAGTTAGCTTAAAATCTTTGTTTTCCTTCTGGAGGTAATTGGCATGTTGCTTCAAGATACTAGGTAACATGTCTGTGACACTGCATACCCAGGTCATTAAATTTCATCCTACCACTTGTGCATAGTTGGGAAATATTTTGGTTGCCAGGTTATAGGAAATATATTATTATTAAACTGCAAAGAGTACAAAGAAGTTCTAGATGATGCTGTCAGGATTTGAGTTATAGGCAAAGGTTAGGCAGGCTAGGGCTTTATTTCTTGGAACATTAGAAACTCTTGGTGTGATCTTAATTAAAGTGTATAAAATCATGAGAGGCATAGATAGGGTGGATGCACACAGTCTTTTTCTCAGGGAAGGGGAACTAAAAACTAGAGGGCATAGGTTAAAGATGATAGATGTAAAATTTAATAGGGGCCTGACCCTTTTTCACGCACAGGGTGCTGCTGCCGGTGAAGTCATTGAGGCAGGTACAGTGACAATAGTCAGAAGACATTTGGATAAGTACATGGAGAGGAAGGGTTTACAGGGATATGGGACAAATGGCACCAGCTCGGTAAGCTGTTTCTATGTAGTATTACCCTATGACTACAACGTTTTAAAAATTACTGGAACTGTATTTAAGTTGTATAGTTTTCCTACGTACTCATGCATGTCATTGTACTGCAATTAGTTAGAATATGATTATGCAGTCCAGTACTACAGCCTGACACTATACAATCCCACAAAAAAAGTTAGTTTGTTTTTTAGTTAGTTAGTAGTTCCTCCACCATCAACTCTGCTCTCAAACGCATCTCCTCTATTTCACGCACACCTGCTCTCACTCCATCCTCGTGTCACCCCACTAGGAATAGGGTTCCCCTGGTCCTCACCTACCACCCCACCAGCCTCCAGGTCCAACATATTATTCTCCGTAACTTCTGCCACCTCCAACGGGATCCCACCACTAAGCACATCTTTCCCTCCCCCCCCCCCCCCCGCTTTCCGTAGGGATTGCTCCCTATGTGACTCCCTTGTCCATTCGGGGTCCCCCCCATCCCTCTCCACGGATCTCCCTCCTGGCACTTATCCTTGTAAGCGGAACAAGTGCTACACATGCCCTTACACTTCCTCCCTTACCACCATTCAGGGCCCCAGACAGTCCTTCCAGGTGAGGCGACACTTCCCCTGCGAGTCGGCTGGGGTGATATACTGCGTCCGGTCCTCCAGACGTGGCCTTCTATATACTGGCGAGACCCGATGCAGACTGGGAGATTGTTTTGCTGAACACCTACGCTCTGTCCGCCAGAGAAAGCAGGATCTCCCAGTGGCCACACATTTTAATTCCACATCCCATTCCCATTCTGATATGTCTATCCACAGCCTCCTCTACTGTAAAGATGAAGCCACACTCAGGTTGGAGGAACAACACCTTATATTCCGTCTGGGTAGCCTCCAACCTGATGGCATGAACATTGACTTCTCTAACTTCCGCTAATGCCCCACCTCCCCCTCATACCCCATCCGTTATTTATTTATATACATACATTCTTTCTCTCTCTCTCCTTTTTCTCCCTCTGTCCCTCTGACTATACCCCTTGCCCATCCTCTGGGTTTTCCCCCCTCCCCCTTTTCCCGCTCCCTGGGCCTCCTGTCCCATGATCCTCTCATATCCCTTTTGCCAATCACCTGTCCAGCTCTTGGCTCCATCCCTCCCCCTCCTGTCTTCTCCTATCATTTTGGATCTCCCCCTCCCCCTCCCACTTTCAAATCTCTTACTAGCTCTTCCTTCAGTTAGTCCTGACGAAGGGTCTCGGCCCGAAACGTCGACTGTACCTCTTCCTAGAGATGCTGCCTGGCCTGCTGCGTTCACCAGCAACTTTGATGTGTGTTGCCTGAATTTTCAGCACCTGCAGAATTCCTCGTGTTTAGTTTGTTTTTTGCCTGAAGAATTCTGACTACATGAACTAATGAACAAAACTCTCATGGCCTTCTATAACCTCCTCTAGCTTTACAACATTCTGATGCCATCTTATTATTACCATTGGGAAGGAGGTAAAGAAGCCTAAAGGTACACACTCAGCAATTCAGGAACAGCTTCTTCCCCTCTACTATCCAATTTTTAAATGGTTATTGAACCCATGAATAGTACCTCACTAATTTTTCTTTACTTCTGTTTTTAACTATTTAATATACATTTATACGTACTATAATTGGATTTTTTCCTATATTTATCAGTAATCGTACTGCTGCTGCAAAGTTAACAAATTTAATGAAATACGCTAGTGATATTAAACTCGATTCTGATTTCTGAACTCTTCCATTTCTGGTTTGCTGCACAAGGGGTTTATAGACATTGGCCATGTAAGTCACTACCTAGATCTAAGCTTTTGAATTATCCCCTCAACTTCTGTAACAACTTTTATATATTCTCTAAGCTATGTGGTCTGGCTCGGAATAGAAGCTATCTGAAAACACTTGTGAACAACTGGAGCTGTTTCTTTATTAATTAAATAGCACGGTAATTGCTGTTAGTACGTCTGACAGATAAACAGCAAGACTTTATACCCTGTACAAGTTAAAAAGCATTTGAAAGCCGTGAAGGCAAGGTGTTCCTGAAGTAGAAAGTCAAACCTATATTTTTAATATTGGATATATCCCATGTGTGACTGAGTAAAATTTTCGAAGACTTACTCACAAGGTCCAATAGTGACTCTTGCTCATCTGTGTTACATATCTGAACTCCTATACATGAAGTAATCCTTGTAGTCTGCTCATCAAAATGCCTATACTGAACTGGCATTCTACCTGAAGACTCACATCAAGACCCGAGAATGTTATGGGAATTTCTTTTTTCTTTATTTCCCTATTCTAAGCCTCTTCTCCATAACAGGACACAAGAACATCCATCCTACTTAAGGTAAAAACTATTCTTGGTTATCTTCGGAACACTTTCAGTACGCTGGATGAACTCAGCAGGTCGGGCAGCATCAGTTAGAAACGATGAGTCCACATTTCGGGCCGGAACCCTTCGTCAGGACTGAAGAATGAAAGATGGGGAAGGATTTGAAGAATGCTCATAGCTTCACTGACTGAAGCTACAAGCATTCTTTAAATCCTTCCCCATCTTTCATTCTTCAGTCCTGACGAAGGGTTCCGGCCTGAAGCGTCGACTCATCGTTTCTAACTGATGCTGCCCGACCTGCTGAGTTCATCCAGCGTATTGAAAGTGTTGCTTTGATCACAGCATCTGCAGATTATTTTGTGTTTACTTGGTTATCTTCACTGATGTTCCAAAACATAGATATTACTAATGAAACCAAATGTTGAATAAAGATGGTGAAAACATGAAGCTAAAAGAGCACAGAATGGGCTTAATTCCTTGCAAAAATGTTCCAATCAATCCATTATATTTTGCCTAGACGTTCTTCATATCTGAACCATGATGATATGTTGTAGTGGCTCTTGATCATATAGAACATACAAGTGATCACATTTTTGCCTAATACTCACATGCAGAGATGACAAAATAACATTCAAAGACAAGAACTCTAATTTATTCTCACTCTACTTAGTTCATCAGAATCAAGGAGAACTGAAGGACCTCAATTTCTCCCCTAACCAACTTCACCTAATGAATAAATGGTGAATAACATGTCTACTGCAATAGATACTTCCACTCATGCTTTTAAGTAAGTAGTTTTTAAAACTAAGGCGGGGCAAGCAAAGTGGCCATTGTTTGAGTTGGGCAGCGTTAGAATGAGGCAGCTTTTGGCTTTGGTGACATTAATATCTGGTAAGGTTTTTCTTGCTCGTTCTTCTTCTGTAAGTGTATAGTTAGGACAGTAAGAAAGGTCCCAGGGCTGCAATTTGTTCTTTGAGTGAGATGTGGGAATTCTGGGAGTCTTCCGGAAAACCACAACTGCACTAGGTGCACTGAGCTGCAGCTCCTCAGAGAGCATATTAAAGAACTAGGGCTGTAACTTGATGACTTTTGGCTCACAAGGGAAACAGGGGAGATGATAGATAGGAACTACAAGAAGGTAGTCACCACTCGGTTGCAGGAGACAGGTGAAAGGCTGACTGTAAGGAGAGGGAAGAGAAACAGGCAGATGGTACAGAGCTTTCCTGTAGCCATTCCCTCAATAGTAAGTATGCTGTTTTAGATACTGCTGGGGGGGCCCTACTGGGGGGAGCCACAACGACCAGATCGCTAGCATTGAGTCTGGTGCTGTGGCTAAGAAAAGAAATGGCAGAGGAGGAATGCAGTGGTGATTGGAGATTCCATAGTTAGAATAGTAGATAGGAGAGTCTGTGAACGCGATAGACAAAGTCAGATGGTTGCCTCTCAGGTGCCAGGATCAGGGATGACTCTGATCGTGTCCATGACATTCTAAAGGAAGAGGGTGATCAGCCAGATGTCGAGGTATGTATTGGTACCAATGACATCAGAAGGAATTCTAAATAGAGAATTTAGAGAGCTAGGTAGAAAGCTAAAAAACAGCACCTCCAGGGTAACAATCTCTGGACAGCACCCTGTGCTATTCACCAGTGAGGCATGAATAGGATGATTTGGTAGATGAATGCATGGCTGATGAACTGGTGCAGGGGGAAGTGTTTCAAATTTATGGATTATTGATCTCTCTCCAGACAAGGTTTGACCTGTACAAAAGAGACAGACTAACCCTGAACCTGAGGGGGACCAATATTGTTGCGGGCAGATTTGCTAGAGCTGCTGGGGAGGGTTTAAACCATTTGGCAGGGGGATGGGGACCAGAGTGATACGGCTGAGGAAAGGGATGTTAGTTTACAAGCAGAGGCAGTGTATAGTGAGACTGTCAGGAAGGACAGGCAGATGGTTTGACAAAATTGCAGTTAATGGGATGAGTTGCACTGTAAAAGAGGGACAAAAAGTGAACAGCGTAACAATTACAGGACTGAAGGTGTAATGTTTGATTGCACACAGCATATACAAAATAAGGTAGATGATCTTGTCGCACAGTCAGAGATTGGCTGGTATGACATTGTGGGTATCACAAAGTCATGGCTGAAAGACAATTGTAATTGGAAGCTTAATATCCAAGAATACACAGGCAGGTAGGTGGAGCAGGAATGGCTCTGCTGGTAAAAAATGAAATCAAATCTTTAGAAAAAGGTGATATAGGATTAGAAAATATAGAATCCTTGTGAGTAGAGTTAAGAAACTGCAAGGATAAGACAATCCTGATGGGAGTCTGAACAGTAGCCAGGATGTTGTCTACAACTTAACAGTAGGGGATAGAAAAAGCATGTCAAAAATGCAATGTTATTGGGGATGTCATGGGGATTCAATATGCACATAGATTGGGAAAATCAAGCTGATGCTGGACCCCAAGAGACAGTATTTGTAGAATGCTGCCAACATGGCTTTTTGGAGCAACTTATAATTCAGCCTACTAAGGAATCTGCAATTCTGGATTGGGTGTTCAGTAACAAAGTAGATATGATTAGGGAGCTTAAGGTAATGGAACCCTTAGGAAACAGTGACCATAATACGATAAAATTCATTCTGCAATTTGAGAGGAGAAGTTAAAGTCAGATGTATCAGTATTATTGTGGAGCAAAGAGAATTATAGAGGTATGACAGAAGAGCTGGTCAAAGTTGATTGGAAGAGGACACTAGCAGGAATGACAGTTGAGCAGCAATGACTGGAGTTTCTGGGAGCAATTCAGAAGGCGCAGGATAAATACATCCCAAAGAGCAAGTATTCTAAAGGCAGGATGACACAACTGTGGCTGACAAGGGAAGTCAAAGCCAACATAAAAGCAACAGAAGGGGCATACAGCGGAGCAAAAATTAGTGGATTGGAAAATGTTTATAAAACAACAGAAGACAAGAAACAGAAGGGGGAAAGAGATAAAATCTAAAGGTAAGCTAGCCAATAATACAAAAATGATACCAAAAGGTTTTTTCTTCCAGATATATAAAGAATAAAAGAAAGGTGAGTGTAGATATTCGACTGCTGGAAAATAATGCTGGAGATATAGTAATGGGGGACAAGGAAATGGCAGACAAACTGAAGTAGTATTTTGCAACAGTCTTCACTGTGGAAGATACCAGTAGTATGCCAGACGTTTGAGTGTGTCAAGATGCAGAAGTGACTGCAGGTGCTCAGGAAACTGAAAGGTCTGAAGGTAGTTAAGTCACTGGTCCAGATGGGCTACACACCATGGTTCTAAAAGAGGCAGCTGAAGAGATTGTGGAAGCATTAGTGATGATCTTTCAAGAATCAATAGAACTGGACTGGAAAATTGTAAATGTCACTCCACTCTTCAAAAAGAGAGGGAGGTAGAAAAAAGGAAATTATAGGCCATTTAGCCTGAGCTCAGTGGTTGGGAAGATGTTGGGAGTCGATTGTTGTGGTTTCAGGGTACTTGGAAGCACATGACAAAAGAGGACAAAGTCAGCATAGTTTCCTTCAAAGAACATCTTGCCTGACAAATCTGTTTGAATTCTTTGATGAAATATCAAGCAGGATAGACAAAACAGAATTGGTGGATTTTCAGAAGGCCTTTGACAAGGTGTTGTACACGAGGCTGCTAAACAAGATAAGAGCCCAGGGTATCACAGGAAAAATACTAGCATGGATAGAGCATTGGCTGATTGATAGCAGGCAAAGAGTGGGAATAAAGGGACTCGTTTTGAATTGGCTGGTGACTTGTGGTGTTCCACAGGGGTCTGTGATGGACTGCTTCTTTTTATGTTGTATGTCAGCAATCTGGATGATGAAATGGATGGCTTTGTGACCAAGTTTGCTGAAGATGCGAAGATAACTGGAGGGCAGATAGTGTTGAGGAATCAGAGGAGCTGCAGAAGGACTTGGATAAGGTGAACGGGCAAAGAGGTGGCAGATGGAAAACGGTGTCGGGAACTGTATGGTCGCGCACTTTGGTAGAAGGAATAAAAGCATACACTATTTTCTAAACTGGGAGAAAATTCAAAAATTCAAGGTGAAAAGGGATTTGGGTGCCCTCGTGCAGGATTCCCTAAAAGGTAATATGCATATTAAATCGGTAGTGAGGAAGGTGAATGCAATGTTAGCATTTATTTCAAGACAAGTAGAATATAAAAGCAAGGACGTATGCTGAGGCTGTATAAGGCACTAGTGAGGCTTCACTTGGAGTATTGTGGGCAGTTTTAGGACCCTTATTTAAGAAAGGATGTGCTGATAATGGAGAAGGTTTATGAGAATGATCCTGAATATAAAAAGATCATATCAGCAGCAACTGAAGTCTCTGGACATGTACTTGCTGGAATATAGAAGAATGAGGGGAATCTCACTGAAACCTATCGAATGTTGAAAGGCATAGGTAGAGAGAATGTAAAAAGGTGGAGGTGTCTAGAACCAGTAGAGGGACATCCATTTAGGACAGAGATGAGAACAAAGTTCTTTAGCCAAAAGGATGGGGAATCAGTGGAATTCATTGCCACGGGCAGCTGTGGAGGCCTAGTCACTGCGTGCATTTAAGGCAGATGTTTGATAGGTTCTTGATTAGTCAGGGCATGAAAGGTTATGGGGAGAAGGCAGGAGAATGGGGTTGAGAAGGAAATGGATCGGTCATGATGAAATGACATAGCAGACTTGATGGACTGAATGGCCCAATTCTGTTCGTGTCTTATGTATGGATCAGATATATCTACTTGAACTTAAGAGAAAGAGAACTGGGGACTGAAGAAGAAAAAAGGTCGGTGCTATTTCTAACTACTGCTCAACATGATACAGCCTTAGGACTCAGACAAACTGGATACTGTTCAGGAATTTAGTCAATTTCTGTCAAGTCCAGTAAAGATGGCTAATATAGACTTTAGGCCCAGAAAATGTCCCTTTCTTTTGGTTGGCAGCATGTAGTACTTAACTAAAGTGAACTTAAGTCTGTTAGAAAAGAACGGAGCATCATTTGTGGCTGGTATTCCAGTTGAGTGACTGAAGTCATCTAGTGTACAATGATTCTAAGGATTTAAGTTTGGAAAAATTACGAAAAGTAAATGCTGTGGATGTCTGTATTTAGGGAGCTGATCCCAAAGTTCTGGTACAAAGCTGAAATTCAATATTAGACTGACACTGGAGGAGTTGAATGGCCAGAATATCTTAGATGGCATCATTTAAATACAGTTGACCTTCACTAATCCGACTACTTGTAATCCGGTTCCTTCGATAATCCAGCACTGATTAAGCTTAATGTGATCCTTCTGTAATTTGGCATTTTCACTAATCCAGCACTCCTCAGGTCCCAATGGCGCCGGATTAGTGAAGGTTGACCTGTATATATTTCTAAGAAAACAACAAATCGAACAAAATATCAAAGAATTTTTAAAAAACTGTTTGCTTGAGACCACTAAGATATGAATGAGAAAAGAAAATTCATGTACAACACAAGCCAATAACTGTTGGTAAAATTTTGCACGCGGCTAAGACAAAATATTAGGGCAGATGTCCATGCAATGTATGGAACGGAAGGCAAATCACAGATGCCACTGACAGTGATAGTAATTTCTATTTGTAGGGAAAGGTTAACAACTCAGGAGGATATTCCATTCCTCATCTTAGCATGCTATTTGCAAATCAGAATACACAGATCTTACTGCTGCAGTCATGGATCCAGATGTGTACTCTAACTCGCCTCTCTGTAGTGCCAACTGTGCTTCATGGATGTGATTTTTGATGTCATTGACAGTTGGAAAAAAGGAGAGATTGTGTCTCTCAGGAACATCATCTGGTTTAAATAGTTCCCTTTCCACAAATTTTCTGCACAAAGAAAAAAACAACCATCAATTACAGCCCAGCACATCACTTGTAAAGACAACAGAATTAAATTGATCTATTTTTTTTTGATAATGAAACAATTCACTGGCCTTTGTCACATACAATCATTACAAAGCAAATCAAACAGCACAACTCGACCTACCTTACATAACCTGACAAAAAAAAGAACTCTAAGATTGGTTAAAAGCCAAGCAGAAATGAACAAGTTATGATTAAAAGTAGGAACAAACAAACAAAACAGATGAACAAATGGCCTGATTTCGACTTACTTGGCTGCTTCCCAATTCTCCTCCTAATCTATCTGCCATTGATGGATAACAACAGAGATTTCTGCAGGTCTTTTACTATTAGTCTTGGGTTCTTTTTCACATTCTTCAGTATTGCAGGTTGTGCTCTTGATGGGATCTTTACAGGATGTCCACTCCTAGGGAGAGTGGCAACATTACTGAGTTTCCTCCATTTGTAGACTATTTTTCTCTTGCTGTGGACTGATGAACACTCAGATCTTTAGAAATGCTTTTGTAGTCTTTTCCAGCTTCATGCACCTCCACAATTCTTCTTCTAAGGTCCTCTGAAAGTTGTTTCAATCGAGGCATGGTGCACATAAACAGATCTTTCTTCAGAAGAGCAGGCTCCGACAGTAACCTGACTTGGTGTCTCTTTTTTTTATAGGGCAGGGCACCTCTACAACCCACACCTCCAACCTCATCTCATTGATTGTAACACCTGACTCCAATTAGCTTTTGTAGACCACATTACCCCAATGGTTCACATACTTTTTTGAACCTAGACTATGACTGTTTAAATGGTGTGCTCAGTATTGATGAGAAGTACAATTGTCTGATTTAGACAGATCAGACCACATTTTATGAGTAATTATGCAGAAAACTGGGTAACTTTTTCTTGCAACTGTATTTACTTCGCATTTATCCTTGGTTGTTGCTAGGACATTAAATAGGTAAAATATACTCAAAATATCCAAAAGGATTTTAATCACAAATCTCAACTTTTAATAACAAGTCTTGTTAGTACTGTTCACTTTAAGATGCAATATCAATTTAATTCTTGTACAGACATATCCAATGGAAAACTAGGTAATTGAAAATCAGATTTTAAAATGCTGAAGAAAGCAAAAGATAAAATGGAGTAAATTTTAACACCATTAATGATTCACTTTTAAAAAAAAATCTTCCATCTTTAGAACCAAACTGCCAAACTGACACTGAAATAAGGTGCAGAATTCAGCCAACTGCCAGTTTATATTTTGCTTGGACGACATGCAAGGGAAAATGTCAAAATGAGGTGGTCTTTTTTACATACAGCAGTGACAAAGGATTCAATATTGTTGAGTTTCTCTGCAGGTACATTTTATACTTAGCTCTCTTGTGTGGGTTAAATGAAACACAGAAAACGCAAAAAAAGAAATTTCAGGTCCAGTAAAATGTGAAACAGAGCTCACATTTTAACTCAATGATCTTTCATCAAGACTTTCATCAATTCCAAGTAAAGCTCTTAACCCCAAATGTTATAGTGCTCTCTCTCACAAAGATGTTATGATTTGTTAACCATATCCACTATTTAACATTTCCAGATTCACAGTATTTGCTCAACTAAAACTATACCTGAGCTGCTTCCGAACCATGTAGACCTGGTCAATTCCCTGAGCAACCAGTTCTCGAATCTTCTCAGTGACGCGTGGGTGCAAACGAGATGGAAGAATCCCATTTTCATCCATCATACCAATATCCTCCTCTTCAATGGAGACATATGTTGGCGGTGGTGGCAATGGAGGTGGTGGCAAATAGGAACCATCTTGATCGTGATACTGATGAGCCTGTGGTGTAGGTAATTGCACGTACCACCTATGGCAAAAATGGCCATGGTTAATGGCAAAAGCCTCCAGCTGCCAGAAAATTCTTTAAGCAATAAAATCATTGTCCAATGAACTGTGTGAAAATCTTGATGCCTAATATAGTTATTTCAGTCTAGAGATATGCCAGTGAAATTATCTGGGATTAATATAAGACTATGATCTTTGTAAATTCAAAGCAAAACTAAATATTTTTAATAATTGCAATAAAATTATATGGTCAGATATGACCATAAAATACAGGAGCAAATTAGGTTGTTCCGCCCACTGTCTCTGCTCTGCATAGCTGATCATGGCTGCTTTATTATCATACTCAATCCCATTCTCCCCATAACCTTTGACACTGTTACAAATCAAGAATCTATCAACCTCTGCTTTAAATGTACCCAGTGACTAGGCCTCCACAGTCTTCCATGGCAATGAATTCCAGATTCACCACCCTCTGGCTAAAGGAATTCCTCCATGTTTCTGTTCTAAATGGACGTCCTTATGTTCTGAGGCTCAGTTCTCTGGTCCAAGACTCCCCCACTATAGGAAACATCCTCTCCATATCCAGTCTACCTAGGCCTTACAATAATATGATAGGTTTCAATAAGATTCCACACCCCGCCCCCCCAATTCTGCTAAACTTCAGCAAGTACAGCCCTAGTGCCAACAAACACTCCTCCTACGTTAACACTTTCACTGCTGGGATCATTCTCATGAACCTTTTCTGGACCCTCTTCAATGTCAGCACATCTTTTCTTAGATAAGAGGCCCAAGCTGCTCATCATTTTCCAAGAGTGGTCAGAAGAATGCCTTACAAAGCTTTAGCATCACATCCTTGCTTTTATATTTCAGTCCTCTTGAAATGAATGCTAACATTGTATTTGCCTTTATTATCACCAACTCAAACTGCAAAGATAACCTTTAGGGAATCCTGCACGAGAATGCCGAAATCTGATTTCTGAATTTGCTCCCTATTTAGAAAATAGTTCACGCCTTTATTCCTGCTATCAAAGTTCATGACCATACACTTCCCTACACTTTTATTTTGCTAATCTGTCCAAGTTTTTCTGCAGCTTCCCTGCTTCCTCAACACTACCTGTCCCTCTGCCTACCTTTGTTATAACATGACATAATACTCATTCCCAGTCCAAGTTATACTATGTAGCAATGTTGAACTCATTTTAAAATGGCAAGCTCTGGATTAATTCAGTGCAATATATTGTTAAGAGTACAAGTAGGAAAATGTGTTATCAATGGATAGTTAGAGTCATGGTACAGGAGGAGGGGATTCAGATCCTGGGGGACATGGTTAGTTCTATGGCAGTATGACTTGTTCAAGATACACACGTTGCACCTAGACAGAACTGGAACCAAGATTCCCACAGGGAGTTTAACAAGTGCAGTGGAGCTGCGCTTAAGCTAATTTGGCATGGGATCAACCCAAGAGATTCTGAAAATGCTGAAAAAGCACACACAAAATGTTGGAGGAATTCAGCAGGTCAGGCAGCAGCTATAGAGGGGAATAAACAGTCAAATTTTAGGCAGAGTCCTGATGAAGGGCCTTGGACTGAAACAGCAACTATTTATTCCTCTCATAGATGCTACCTGACTTGCTCAGTTCCTCCAGCATTTTGTGTATCTAATTCAGCATGGGGCACATTACCAAGATGTAATGTCAGGAGAACTGGAGTGTAGAAAAAGTTGGGACAGTCAGAAATATGACAGAATTAATTGGATGTCGAGAAATAAGCAGGTTACCTGCAAAATCTCAAGTGAGTGTGCGTTAAGAAGTGAATTATGTTAATAGGGTTAGGAACCAAGTTGCAAACAAGACTGTAGGAATTGTGTCATGGAAGATATAACTCAGTAAAGAAAGAAAGATAAATACTAAACAAAGAACAAACAAAGAAGAGGGCACTGACAGGTATGACTAACGGAAAATACCCGAGTGCTAGAAAGGAAGTCAAAGGCACAATCATTTAAACACAATTAAGCAGCAAGGGAACAATACAGTGGATGACATTAGGCCACTAACTAGCAGGAAGGAGATAGAAAACTGTGGCCCCAAAGGACTGGAGGGTACCTTGTTCAAAAGGAAAATGGGAATAATCCAGATAGTTATAGGTCATTGAGCCTCTCATCAGTGATAGGGAAGCTACTGGTGAGGATACTGAGGATAGGATTTATGCACATGTGGAAAGACATGGTCTGTTTAGAGACAGCAGCATCACTTTGTGTGGTGTAGATCATGCCTTGCAAATTTGATTGTGTTTTTTAGTGAGGAGGTGGAAATGATGCTTGATAAGGGTAAGACAGTAGATGTTTTATCTACATGGAGTTTAACCCATAAAACCTAGCAGCAGAATTAGGCTATTCAGCCCATCATGTCTGCTCCACAATTTGATCATAGCTGATTTATTTTCCTTCTCAACCTCACTCTCCTGTCTTCTCCCGTAATCTTTGATGCCTTTACCGATCAATAAATTATCAATCTAATTTAGACAGGCAAACTTAAGTATTTTGCATTAGTCTTCACTATGAAAGACACGAAGTTTAAGAGATCAAGGGGCAGAAGCAAGTGAAGTTGCCTCATTAGGAAGAACTGCTTGGAAACTTAAAAGATCTGAAGGTAGTTAAGTCACGTGGACCAGATGGTCCACACCCCAGGGTTCTAAAAGAGGTGGCAGAAGAGATTATGGAGGCATTAGTAATGATCTTACAAGAATCAGGAAATTCTGAAATGGTTCCAGAATACAGGAAAATTGCAAATGTCACTCTAATCTTCAAGGAGGGAGAGACGCAGAAGAAAGGAAATTTTAGGCCAGTTAGTTTGACCTCAGCAGTTGGGAAGATGTTGGAGTCAACTGTTAAGCATTTGGTTTCCGGGTACTTGGAGGGACATGATAAAATTGGTCAAAGTCAGTAAAGTTTCCTTAAGGGAAAACCTTACCTGACAAATCTATTGGAATTCTTTGAAGAAATAACAAGTAGGATAGAGAAAGGAGAATTGGTGGATGTTCAGAAGTCTTTTGACAAGTTGCACACATAACAAGTTAAGAGCCCATGCCATTACAGGAAAGATACAAGCATGGATAGAGCATTGGCTGAATGGAACTCGGTAAAGAGTGGGAATAAAGGGAGCCTTTTCTGGTTGGCTGCCAGTAATTAGAGGTGCTTCACAGGGTCTGCACTGGGACTTCTTTGTACACTATATATCAATGATTTGAATGATGGAATTGATGCCTTCGTGGCCAAGTTTGCAGACAATATGAAGATAGGTGGAGGGCCAGGTACCTTTGAAGAAGTAAAGGCTGCAGAAGGACTTGACATATTAGGAGAATGGGCAAAAAAATAGCAGATGGAACACAGTGCCGGGAAGTGTGTGGTCATGCACTTTGGTAGAAGAAAAAAAGCAGGGACGATTTTCTAAATGGCCAGTGAATTCAAAAATGAGGTGCAAAGGTATCCTCGTGCAGGGTACCCTAAAGGTTAATTTCCAGGTTGAGTCATTGGTGAGGAAGGCAAATGCAAAGTTAGTATTCATTTCAAAAGGACTAAAGTACAAAAGCAAGGATGTAATGTTGAGGCTTTATAAGGCACTGGTGAAGCCTCAATTGGAGTATTGTGAACAGTTTTGGGCACCTTATCAAAGAAAGAATGTGCTGACATTTGAGAAGGCTCAAATCACAAAAATGATTCTGGGATTGAAAGGCTTATCGTATGAGGAGTGTCTGATGACTCTGGGCCTGTACTCACTGGAATTCAGAAGAATGAGGGATAGCTCATTGAAACCTATTGAATATTGAAAGGCCTTGATGGAGTGGGTGTGGAGAGGATGTTTCCTATGGTGGGAGAGTCTAAAACCAGAGGACATAGCCTCAAAATAGAGGGACATCCATTTAGAACAGAGATGAGGAGTAATTTCTTTAGCCAGAGTGTGGTAGATCTGTGGAATTCACTGCCATTGGCATCTATGGAAGCCAAGTTAATTAAGGCAGAGGTTCACAGATTCTTGATTATCCGGGGCATGAAGGGATATGGGGAGAGGGCAGGAGATTAGGGTCGAGAGGGAAATGGATGAAATAGTGGAGGAGACTCGATGGGTCAAATGGCCTAATTCTGCTCCTATAGCTTATGCTCTTATGGTCCATTTATTGATTTTTTTTTAAGAGAAAACTTAACAAAGGTGACGATAAACTTTGGCATTTACATGTTAATGTTTACTAAACTACTGGATTGTTGTAAAACACATTAGGTTAGCTAATGCACTTCATGGAAGGAAATCAACTATCTAACTCCAAACTTACCCCATGTGGTTGACTCTGAAATGTCTTCTGAAATGGCATAGCAAGCCACTCAATTTATGGGGTGCAGCATGGATTGTGAGGAAAATAAAACAGGATTAGGGTAAATGGGTATTGATAATCACTGCAGTAAAATAGGGGAGTTGATAGGATTGCGAGGAAAATAAAACAGGATTAGTGTAAATGGGTACTGATAATCACTGCAGTATCAAGTAGGCCAAAGGACTTGCTTCTGCCCTGCAATCTTGATAACTATAACCATGAATTAGGAATGCACAATAAATGCTGGCCTTTCCAGTGACACCCAGGTTTTGAAGAATGAGAAAAATAGGGTATTAGTTATATGGATTATAAGATATTTGAGGATGGTTTTCTTAAAACAGAAATTTGAAAGGAAATATGATAAAGGTGTTTAGAATAATAGGATTTAGATAGAACATATAAAAATAAACCATTTGTAAAGTTACTTGGGTCAATACTCAAGATGTACAAGTTTAAGAGAATTTTTTTCAAAAAAACATCAGAAAAACATGCATGGTCAGACTGTCAATTTTAATTGATCTAGGGTATATTATATTTAAAAATATAATCAGATACTGCTATTTTCGGTGTACATGAACATGTAAATACGAATTAAAATGACACCTTTGTCAAGATTTCCATCAAAAACTGACCAACTAGAAGAATGAAAGAAAGAGAGTTGGCCCCACCTCTGATCGATCATTCAAGAAATGCTGATCAAATGAATAATGAAACTTCCTCCCACTGACTTAAGGAGAGAACCTGAATTCCTCTGTGATCAGAAAACTCCTGCTGACAGATAGGGATGTGAAATCAATCACCTCATTGTGACTGCATATAGTACTATTTCATTTCAGTCTGAAATGCTGCCATTTTACCAGCAGTCAGACAGAAGTGGTTGTTTCTCCTGACACTGAACATTCACACCACTAAGCCTTAACACTAGCCATACCATCACTCTTTAATGTAATCAAATATATCAGTCAATCAGTCAATTACAAACACATTTTATACTGACAGCAGTTGAATCCATTAAATTTATGCTGTTGACTACAGCAACAATTTTCATTATGAATTAGAAAAACTTAAAAAGACATCCCCTACATTGATTTTGCACTAGTACTGGATGAAGTTTAATAGAAAGGCAATGAATTAGTCATATGCATATCAAAATATTATAACCACGTACTTAATGATAGCAAACCAATCATGAGCCATTTATTTCTTTGAAATATATGGTATTCCTACCTGACAACTCCACCCACATCAAACCCATTCTTCTTCAGCATATTAAAGGCCTTTTCCTGCTCTTGCCGAATAACTTTCTTATCAATTTTAGGATCTGTCGGAACCCGGTATTCTGGAAACTTTCGCACCTTTTTAATGTAGATTCTGCAGTAGAATAAAAGTAAAATTAGAGTTCAGTTTCTCTAAATGTTACAAAACATCAAGAAAAAAGAAACATTACATTTCCAACTTTCTTCAGATGAATACATCAAGGACCTGGAAATAACATGTGCTCACACTGGGTCTTAAATTGTTATCTTCAGTAGAACCTTTGTGTTACTACTAACTTCATACAGGGATTCAGGTTTGAGTTTGAGTTATGATGGTAAGCAGTTTTAAGGAAGTAAGTGTACCTTAAATGTTGTTGCACTCTACTTATAAATGGCGAGCAGACTCTAAAGTAGCTTGAAACACACAAGAAAATAGCAGGAGTAAGCCACCAGGCCCTTCAAGCCAGCCTTACCATCAGTGGTTTACAGTTGATCTATTCAGGCTCCGCATCAGCTCCTCAGAACCCTCAATTTGTTGGTCTTTCAATATTTATCTAGCTGCACCTTTATGTTTCACTTAGTATTTCAAACTCCAAAATATACAGGCTCAACATGTTTAGCCTCTAAACAGAATACTTCTCTTATCCCAGGAATTAGCCTGGGGACTTTTTTGGACCCTTCCAAATATTATTATTTTTTTTTTAGGTAAGAGGACCAAAACCGTATGTGGCAGTCCAGGTACTACAAACTGTAGCAAAGCTTCTCATTTTCTAATCTCTAACCCCTTGCAATAAATCCCAATATATCAAATTGCCCTCTAACTATTCGCTGTACTTGTCTGCTGTCTTTGTGATTCACACATAAAAAAATACCCAGTCCCTGTGTGCTTCACTCATTTATAGCCTTTCTCAATTAATCTGCCCTTAATTACTCTTACTCAAGCGTATGATCTCACACTTTTCCATTTTATTTATAAAATTTCCAAATTTTCATTAATTCACTCTCCCTCAATCTATCTATACACCAATGCAGTGTCACATTATTCACAACAAGGCCTTCGACATATTTCTATGTCATCAACAAACCTTACATCATGATCTCTTCCACTAACATAACTAGTAAATAACTGAGGGTCAAGAGTTAGATAGACACTTTATTAATCCCAAATGAAATTACATTGTCACAATAGCATTACAAGTACACAGATATACAATTTATAAATATTTTAGAAGAAATGAGAAAGAAAAAAAGTTCCCTCAGTCTAACAGGGAAGGGTCATCACTTCCCCGGCTAAAGGTTGGCTCATTATAGAGCCTAATGGCCAAGAGAAGATTGACCTTGCATAGCGCTCTTTGGAGTAGCGCAGTTGTCTTCGACTATTACTAAAAGTGCTCCAAGGTGGCATGCAGAGGGTGAGAAACATTGGCCAGAATTGCCAGGATTTTCCATAGGGTCCTTTGTTCTACCACAGCTTCCAATGTGTCCAGTTTGACTCCTATTTTAAGAAAGCCAGCCTTTCCAATCAGTTTATTGAGACTGTTGGCATCATCCGTGTTGATGCCATTACCCTTGCACACCACCACGTAGAAGATTGTACGGTGATAAGAGACTGGTAGAACATATGAAAGAAAGTCCTGCATATTGGCTGCCAGTGACTAGTGGACTCCCTCAGGTGTCAGTATTTTGACCACTATTTTTTGCATTGTTTGTCAATGAATTGTATAATGGAATTGATGGCTTTGTGGCAAAGTTTGCAGATGGTACGAAGATAGGTGAAGGGGTAGTTAGAGCTGAGGAAGCAACGTGATTGCAGCAGGACTTAGACAAATTGGAAGAATGGGCAAAAAATTACAGATGGAATAGTGTTGAGAAATGTATGATAATGCATTTTGGCAAAAGGAACATTCGTGCAGACTATTATCTAAATGGGGAGAAGGTTCAAACACCAGAGGTGCAGAGGGACTTCATAGTCCTCATGCAAGACTCCCAGAAAGTTAATTCACAGGTTGAGTCTGTGGTAAAGAAGGCAAATGCAATGTTGCATTTATTCCAAGGGGAATAGAATATAAAAACGAGGAGATAATGCTGAGCCTTTATAAGACACTAGTCAGACCGCATTGATCGTCAAGTTTTGGGCCCCATATCTCAGAAAGGATATGTTGTCATTGGAAAAAGTCCAGAGGAGCCTCACAAAGATGATTCTGGGAATGAAGGGGTTAGCATATGAAGAGTGTTTGGCAACTTTGGGCCTGTACTCATTGGAAGTTAGGAGAACGTAGGGGGATCTCATTGAAACCTACTAAATGTTGAAAGGACTAGATAGGGTGGATGTGAAGAGGATGTTTCCTACAGTGCAGGTATCCAGAACTAGAGGGCATAGCCTCAAAATTGAGGGGCGATCTTTTAGAACAGAGGTAAGGAGGAATTTTTTTTTTTAGCCGGAGAGTAGTGAATCTGTGGAATGCTCTGCTACAGACTGCAGTGGAGGCCAAATCCGTGGGTATATTCAAGGCGGAAGTTGATAGGTGAGAAGGATGTGGCGAGAAGGCAGGGATATGGGGTTGAATGCGATCCAGGATCAGCCATAATGGAATGGCAGAGTAGAGTCAATGCACTGAAAGACTTATGTCTTATGGGTCTGATACACTAAAGGACCTCAGTCTCTTCAGGAATTAGAGACAACTCTGGCCCTTCTTGTACACAGTCTCTGTGTTGGTGGTTCACTCAAGTCCACTCTAGGTGCATCCCAGGTGGAGTACCACATCCACGTCCTCACCATCAATAGTAACAGGGAGCAGTGCAGGCTTAGTCTTCCTGAAGTCTATCACTATCTCCTTTGTCTCACTGATGTTGAATTGCAGATGACTCAGCTTGCACCACTGAACAAAGTCCTCCACCAGGGCCCTGTATTCATCCTCCTGTCCTCCCTTTATATGCTCAACTACTGCAGAGTTATCAGAGAATTTCTGCAGATGACATGACTCAGTGTTGTACCTAAAGTCTGGGGTATACTGGATAAACAGGAAGGGAGCCAATACAGTTCCCTGTGGTGCCCCAGTGCTGCTTATAGCTACGTCTGACACACAGCTCTATCTCTGGATACTCCACTAACCATACCTGCTCAAGTTTGCAGGCAAACTCAATAACCTAAATCTGTTCATTATGTAATTTGCTACCAAAACATACAAGTTATTACATAATATTTTAAAGTTTAGAAAAATGAAATAGGAGTAATATGAAAGTACAGGAAATCAAAACAGCATTACACAACCTGAATCAAGGCAACCACCATATGATGTTGCTCTACCAAATTTCAATGCAGGACTCAATCCAGAAAGAAATAGAGCCTCAAATAAAATATGAACACGTATTGAGTCAAAAACTAATTAAGCCATTAAAAAAAAATTCTGACAATTACTTTGAGAACAAGACTGGCAGCTTCTCTACTTCCCTGCAAATCATATAAAACAGACAAATTGGGTTAGTCAAAGAACACTGACAATTTTTTTCCTTTTATACCAAGTAATTTAATCTCTGATGCAAGGCACAATTCCTATAATTTTCTGGTTTGTCTCTATTACTTTTCTTGAGTGGGAACAACATTGGCTATTCTCCAGTCCTCTGCCATCGCACCTGTGGATCAGGCTAAAGTGAAAAGCACATACTGACAAGAAATGCAGATGTCCAATTCCTTATCTAACAGTAATGTGGGAGCAAAAACAGCAGTTCAAGTTGATAGCTCACCATCACCTTCTTAACCTTTTTTTTTATCATTTGTCACATGTACATTGAAACATCAAAACATAAAGCAAAATGTGTTGTTCACATCAATGACCAACACAGTCTGAAGATATATTGGAGGAACCCACAAACGTCATCATAGTTCCAGCGCCAACATATCCAGAAGCCCACATGGTCACAGGGAGAGAGTACAAACTCCTTACAGACAGTGTGGAAATTGATCCCAGATCACCAGCACTGTAAAATGTTACGCTAGCTCCCACACTACCCTGACACCCCCATAATGTTCTAGGCATGAGCACTGAATACTGACCTGACCAGCAATGACACATACTCTAAGAGTTAACTATCCTGACCGAAGGATGCTGAGTGCAATAGTTGCCAACTCCCCTGATCAATACCATCCCTTTTCTATTACTGAACATGAGGCATGAATGTTCATTTTTAACCTAACTTACACTCAAGGGCCTTTTACTGTGCCAGTGCTGGATAGAGGAAGCAGTGCTGCAAGACATGAAAAACTGCAACATTGTCACCATATACAAGAACAAAGGGGACAGAAGCGACTGTAACAGTTACAGGGGAATCTCCTTGCTGAGTATCGTTGGGAAGGTCTTTGCCCGCGTGGTCCTGAACAGACTGCAGAAAGTAGCCGAAAGGGTATATCCCAAGTCTCAGTGTGGTTTCAGGTCAGAATGCTCCACAATCGACATGATCTTCTCCCTTCGACAGCTACAAGAGAAATGCAGAGAGCAAAGACAACCACTTTACATCGCTTTCATTGACCTTACGAAGGCCTTCGACCTTGCGAGCAGAGATGGCCTGTTCATAATCCTCATCAGGATTGGTTGACCCCCGAGGCTCCTCAGGATAGTTCAGTCATTCCACACAGACATGAAGGGTGTCATTCAGTTCGACGGCTCTTCTTCGGAGGCCTTCAACATCCGCAGTGGTGTGAAGCAGGGCTGTGTGTTTGCCCCCACCCTGTTTGGCATCTTCTTCGCAGTCATGCTGAAGCACGCCTTTGGAACATCAACTGATGGTGTCTACCTCCACACCAGATCATACGGGAGGCTGTTCAGTCTGTCCCGGCTGAGGGCAAAAACCAAGGTTCGCGAAGTACTCATCAGGGACATGTTGTTTGCAGACGATGCAGCACTGGCAACACACTCTGAAGAGCAGCTGCAACGCCTCATGGACAGCTTCTCCAGAGCTTGCCAGGACTTCAGCTTGACCATCAGCCTGAAGAAAACCAACGTGTTGGGCCAAGGCGTTGAGCACCCCCCTGCCATTACCATCAACAACTACCAGCTGGAAATAGTTCACGAGTTTACATACCTTGGCTCCACCATTACGGAGAGCCTCTCCCTAGACCCCGAGATCAACAGACGGATCGGACAAGCAGCCTCAACATTCGCCAGGCTGACAAAGAGAGTCTCGGAGAACAGAAAGCTGACGACGCACACAAAAGTTGCAGTCTACAGGGCCTGTGTCCTCAGCACACTGCTTTACGGCAGCGAGACCTGGAGCCTCTACTACAGACAAGAGCGGCGTCTCAACACCTTCCACCTTTGCAGCCTGAGACGCATCCTGGACATCACGTGGACTGACTGAGTCACCAACAATGAGGTCCTGGCCTGCGCCCAGATACCCAGCATCTTCACCCTGCTCCAACAGCGCCATCTCCACTGGCTGGGCCACGTACACCGCATGTCAGACAGGAAGATCCCGAAAGACCTACTGTATGGGGAACTGGCCTCCGGCAAGAGAGCACAAGGGCGGCTCCATCTTCGTTTCAAAGATGTTTGCAAGACAGACATGAAGTAACTGAAAATGAACGTTGAGAGGTGGGAGGACATCGCAAGCGATCGCTCTCACTGGAGGCTGGAACTACGCAGAGGTCTAAAAAGAGAAGAAGAGAAGCTGAAGCTTGCTGCTGAAGAAAAGCACACTCGTCGGGAAAACAGCACCAAGATAACACTGGAGGACAGCGCCTTCAAGTGCAGTCGCTGCAGCCGAGACTGTCACTCCCGTGTGGGCCTCTACAGCCACAACAGATACTGCTCTAACACAGACTGAAGCAAGACCTTCCAGGCGCAGATCCATGGTCTCGCGAGACTAACAGATGCCACCACCAATATTATTTTTCCACATTTGTAAATCATATATCATGCACTGAAAATATCAGAAGCCCACAACTACCACAATATTATCATGTATGGATCTATTTCAGACAAGTTAAAAATGATTATACATTTTTTCAAGTTATTCAAGAAGGGTTCTCACCGTGCAGCACAAGTTGCCTTATAATGCTGATTTGAGATGTTCTCCTGTTCTGTTTTCTTAGGCTGAACTCCTTTCCGTCTTGGTCCAAACTGGCATTCCATGACGATGGCCCTACTTCCTGAAAGAGACACAAAAGCTCCTCAGGTTATCAGTGAGTCAGGTGACACCAAGTAAACCAGTATTTCCCTGCTTGCACCCTCTAATAATTAATTACAGGCTCATGTGCAAAAGAAATGACAAATGGAGTTACTGAAGGGTTCATCAGCAGCACAGAAAGTTACCTACATTAAAAGCCCATTTAGCTTAACTGGTCTATGTCCCACTGGTTGTACTCCACCATTCTCCCAACCTACCAGAATATTTCTTTTCCTTTCTCCTTCATGTACTTGTCTAATTTCCTCTACAAAGTTGAATTACATAGTGCATCATTTTGGCTGAAATGTCAGCCCAGGAAATCTCATGTGTTTTTACTCCAGCAAATTTAATTTTACAATTTCAACTGAATGCCTTTAAATCTGTGGCTTGCTATCTTGGTATCATAATTTTAGGAAGGTGAAATTGGAAAAGACCTTTGCAGAATATAAAAGCAGGACAGAACTTAAACAGGGAATCGAGGGAGTTAAATCGATCATGAAATGTCCTTGGCAAGTAAAATTAAAAAGTACCCCAAGACATTTCATACATATAGTACATCTCTTCTCACTGCTGCCATCAGGACCCACACCACCAGGCTCAGGAACTGTTGTTACCCTTCAGCCTGAACCAACGTGGATAACCTCACTCACCTCAGCTCTGAACGGATTCCACAACCTATAGGTTCTCTTTCAAGGACTCTACAATTCATGTTCTTGGTATTATTTACTTATCTATTATTTGTTTTTTTTATTTGCACAGTTTGTCTTCTTTTGCACATTGATTGACAGTCTTTGTGTGTACTTTTTCATTGCTTCTGCTGTATTTTTGTGTTCTACTGTGAATGCCTGCAGGAAATGAATCTCAGGGTAGTCTATAGTGACATACAGTTTTGATAATAAATTTACTCTGAACTTTGCATATTAGAAACGAGAGTAATGAAGGGAAAGGGTAGAACCACTCAAAAGAACAATGGAGAGAATTTATGTCTGGAGCCAAAGGAAATGGCAAGGCTAAATGTGTTCTTCACATTGATAGTCATTAAGGAGTAGGACACTGGGAGAGTGAGATCAGGGAGAAGTATGCTGATGTTCTAGGGCACGATGATATCAAAAAGGTAGTACCTCCTGAAGAACATTAAGGCGTAACAGTTGTAAGATCTGATGGAATCTCTCCAAGGTTTTTGAGAGAGGTAAGAAAAGAGATTGTTGGTTTTGCGAAGATCTTTGTATCCTCTTTAGTCACGGGTGGGGTGGCAGAGGATTGGAGAACAGCGAATATTGTTCCCGTTTAAGGGTAATAGAGACAAACCAGAAAATTATAGGAATTGAGGCTTCCATCAGAGATAGGAAAATTATTGAAAATTTTGAGGGATAGGATCTTCTTGCATCTGGAAAAGCATAAAATGGTCAGGACGAATCTGGATGGTATTGTATGGCGAGGTCACATCTTTAAAAACTTGATTTGAGCTTTTATAAGGAGATGATAAAGAAAACTGATGAGGGTAGGCAGTTGATGATGCATACATGGACTTTAGTAAAGCTTTCCGTAAGGTCCTTCATGGTAGGCTGATCCAGAAGAATGTGGCACATGGGATTCACATCGACTTGGTAGACTGGATTCAACATTGGCTTGTTGATAGAAGGCAAAGAGCGGAAGGATGCTGTCCTTACTGGAGGACTACGAACAGTGGTGGACTACAAGGATCAGTGCGGGATCTTTGATGCTTGTGATAAAATGTAAGGTGTCTGTTTCATTACATAAAGAACATGCTTGGAACATGAAGCATTAGAAGCACATACAATATGTTAAAGAGGCATTTAGACAGGCAGATGAACAGACAGGAAATGGAGGGATATAGACCATGTGCAGGCAGACACATGGCCAACACAGACATCATGGGGTCAAAGGGCCTTTTTCTAAGCTGTACTGTTTTATGTTCTATAACCAATGTATAATTAAACTAATTCATACAATCATTCAAGCTTAGAGTAAATGTTTCAGGAGGAACATCTTCTGTCATTATTGCTGGAAAGTTTTCAATCAAAGTATTAATTCTGTTCCTCTTTCCACAGATCCTGTCTGCCATCTTCTCCTCCCTGGTGGAAGGAGAAGATGGCAGCGCGCTGCGCGTGCGCATCTCTCCGGTTAAAAAATGATATCGTATCCATTAGATAGGGGTCGTGGACAATCCTGATCTGATGGAGAATGGACGTGAAAGCACAGAGGAACATCTGGAGAAATTTCTGAAACGCCCGTCCACTGCTGTCATTACTGTGTGGTCAGGAATCTTTCGGAGGGTAGGCCTCAAAATCCCCAGCCTTGCCTGCTTTTGGTGACCGAGAAGGAGGTTGAATCGTTCGGCAGAGATGCCGCTCAGTACTCTGTGTCGGAGAGCTGATCAGAGCTCGAAGTTTTCAGATGACTCAGAGTCGGATTGTGGTCGGCATGGCAGGGAGAGTTTTTCTTCCTTCTCCCGCCTGTGTGAGATGTAGGACATTTCAGAAACTTTGAACTTTACTGTGCTCACGGACTTTCTTCATCAAGTTATGGTATTGTTACACTGTTTGTAACTATATGTATAATTATGTGGTTTTGTCAGTTTTTTCAGTCTTGGTTTGTCCTGTGTTTTGTGATATCACACCGGAGGAAATAATGTATCATTTCTCAATGCGTGAATTACTAATTGACAATAAAAGGTGACTATGTGTCTTCATAATCTAAGATTTCCAGCATCTATAGTTTTGAATTTCATTCAAATCATCTTCAGTGGTAACTTGGATCATTTTCAATTTTGCAATATAAAGTTATAACAGTAGAATGTTAATATTTCAAAAATTCCATTAAAAGTCATCAGCATCAAGCATATCTGTAGCTCAAGGCACATTAATGTTCATGGTCAAAATTTCAAACTGTGTCTGTGACTTAACTGGAAATATTAGAGAGGAAGATTTTATAAGAGCTTACCGAACAGAAGGAAATGCAAAAGGAAATAGCTGCTGTTCCGAACAAGAATCTTTCAAATATATGCGAAGTACAAATTTGAAAAAAGGTTAAATGATAACAATACACTAGGAAGCCTAAAATCAGTTGTGGTACAAAAGAAAATTCATTCAGAAAGTTGGCAGGTTGATTAGGGATAACTACTTTGTATTTGCAAAGGTAAGTTTGCTAAATTTAGTAAAATACTTTGACTGACCAAAGCAGTGCTCATAAGGGCATCAAAGCTAGCAATACGCTGTAATTTCAAAAGGTGAAAACAAGTTCTTGAATAAAGAGCTTTAAATGTTGTGAATTTGAGTGTAAAAAAGATATGGAGAAGTTAACATTTGGATGCAAGATGAAACTAAAATTTTATGAAAGGTGTATTACAGAGTCAAAGAGAGATGAAGCATGAAAATGGGCTCTTTTACTCACCCAGTCTGCACTGACTATCAACCAGCCATTTACAATAATCTGATATTAATTGCATTTTTTAATTCCACCTACAATCCCTTCAACTCCTCCAGATTCTACTACTCACCTTCAAGGGACAATTTAGAGCAGCAATTAACCTACAAACCTACATATTTTTGGGAGGTAGAAGGAAATCACAGTACCCTGGGAAAACCCATACCATAAACATGCAAACTCCACGCAGACATCACCAGAAGTCAGGATCAAACCCAGGCTGCTGGAACTGTGAAGCAGTGGCTCTATTACCGCCAGAAGAATCATTAAGGCACGCAGGGATAGACAGACATTTAAAAAAAAAGAGGACTATGTTAACAAAAATGATCCCATGAAGGAAGGGCTTTACATAAGTGGAGCATTTTATATCTCTGGGCCTATACTCGATGGAGTTCAGAAGGATGAGGAGGAAAATCTCATCAAAACCCACCAGATACAGAATGACTTGGACAGAGTGAACATAGTAGGACAGCCTAGGATCTGAGAACACAGCCTTAAAATAAAGGGATATCTTTTAAAAAAAATGAGATAAGGAGGAATTTTCTTTTCAGCCCCAGGGCAGTAAATGGTGGAATTAATTGCCAAAGACCATGGAGACCAATCACTAGGTATATTTAAGTTAGAAATGATATTTTCTTGATTGGTAAAGGGTTTAAAATTAGAAGCTAGGAAAATAGGGTTTAAAAAAAAGCCATGGATGAATGGCGGAGCAGACTCAATTGGCTGAATAGCTTAATTAAGTTACTATATCTTGCGCTTTATAGCTTTAATCATGTTTAAAAAGATTAGTGTGCATATACAAAAGAGAATGTTCATTTTATTGGAATTCATTAGCCCGATAAAACAACTGCAGTAAATTGAAATACAATGTTGGAAAGCGTATGGTCATGCACTTTGGTGGAAGAAATAAACAGGCAGACTATTATTTAGATGGGAAGAGAATTCAAAATGCAGAGATGCAAAGGGACTTGAGAGTCCTTGTACAGGATACCCTAAAGGTTAACCTCCAGGTTGAGTTGGTGGTGAAGAAAGCAAGTGCAATATTGGCATTCGTTTCTAGAGGAATAGAATATAAGAGCAGGGATGTGATGTTGAGGCTCTATAAGGCACTCGTGAGACCACACGGAGTACTGTGTGCAGTTTTGAGTTCCTTATTTTAGAAAGGATATACTGAAATTGGAGAGGGTTCAGAGAAGATTCATGAGAATGATTCCAGGAATGAAAGGGTTACTGTATGAGGAACGTCTGGCAGCTCTTGGGCTGTACTTCCTGGAGTTCAGGAGAATGAGGGGGGGATCTCATAGAAACAGTCCAAATGTTAAAAGGCCTGAACAGATTAGATATGGCAGATTTATTTCCCATGGTAGGGGAGTCTAGGACAAGAGGGCACGACTTCAGGATTGAAGGACGTCGATTTAGAACAGAGATGCGGAGAAATTACTTTAGTCAGAGGGTGGTAAATCTGTGGAATTTGTTGCCTCAAGCAGCTGTGGAGGCCAAGTCATTAGGTGCATTTAAGACAGAGATGGATAGGTTCTTGATTAGCCAGGGTATCAAAAGGTACAGGGAGAAGGCAGGGGAGTGGGGATGACTGGAAGAATTGGATTAGTCATGATTGAATGGCGGAGCAGACTCAATGGGCCGAACGGCCAACTTCTGCTCCTACATCTTATGGTCTACGGTCTTATAGTCTAAATTATGGACATCCCCAACAACAAAACAAAACTACAAAGAGAGATGATAGGAATGAAAGCATTAAAACAGTGCCTATAGAAATGGATGATGTTTCACTTGTACTAAAACAGTTATGGAAAATTTGACAAGGATCTTTATAATTATGCAATAATTTGATTAATTAAAAAGGAAACAAAAATGTACCGATACTTCACAGCCCAAGGTCAAGAACTTGATATTGGATAGCCTAAGGTCAGCAAAGAATGAAAGAAGAAATCAAAATATTTCTTTCATGCAGCAGATTCTTTGATACTGTCAAAAACGAGTATACATAACAAAGTGGAAAAAGATAAAAAACTGAAAAAAATTAAAGGGTATGGGAGTAAGCCCAATTGGACAACAATAATATCATGAAAAGCCTAGTACACTAATATCTGGGAAACTGTATGTGAAGTGAGGTAAACTGAAAGAACTAGAAATGCGAATAAAAGATATATGAAACAGTAAGGAAATTTAAAATATTTTGAGATAATAAATTTAACTATCCTATAATTATCAACAAAATTATTTCTAATAGATTTGAAATTTTGCTATTTTCTTATAAATATTCTATTCTGACCTGCATTAACAAATGGAATTCCATCATATGGGACATATTGAGATTTCCACATCAGCCTGGTGGCAGGTTTGGCAGGACTCGGAGACTGCCTTGTCCCCCAGACACTTTGTGTTTGCTGCTTGTGGACCGTTAGTACATTTTCCAATTCAGTTTCACTCTCACAGTATCCACGGTAGGAATCTCCGATTTTCTAGAATAATGAAATATTAAACACAATGAGAAAGTTTTTCACTGCACCTGTACTTGTGCACATAAGACTCCACTTTAACTTTGAATAAACTTCAAAATGACACACTTCACACAAAAATGCCTTGATAAAATATGCTCATTTTTGTTCAACCAACACACATCAAAGTTGCTGGTGAACGCAGCAGGCCAGGCAGCATCTGTAGGAAGAGGTGCAGTCGACGTGTCCTGACGAAGGGTCTGGGCCTGAAACGTCGACTGCACCTACAGATGCTGCCTGGCCTGCTGCATTCACCAGCAACTTTGATGTGTGTTGCTTGAATTTCCAGCATCTGCAGAATTCCTGTTGTTCTCATTTTTGTTCATCACCTCTGATGAAAACCACACTCTTGAAGTGTTGAAAAGTTAAAAAAAAGTAATTCTTCAAATATCTAATCTCACTTAAAGCACAAGTAATTGTTCCAACTGTGTACCCTGCAACCAAGGGATAAAAATTATTTGGAAGGTACTTTGCTGAAACATAAACAATTGAAAAACATCCAGCGAAAATGAATATACAATTCACGAATTAACCTCACAGCTCCGAAGTCTTCGTGCCCAGGCAGGGGTGTTGTGTGGCAGTGGCTGAAATGGGACAGAAAAATTGTCTTCAACCATTCTGAAATATAAAAAAGTTGAAGGTTATTGTAAGCAATTTTTCCTATACAACTGCATCATACATTCAGCAATAGCAAAACTACAGTTAGAGGCAAGCAAGACTTGTATTGCTGCTAGATTTAACCTGTGCTACACCAATTAGTTCCAAAAGATAAAGAAATCCCATTCATTACTGCTAACATCCCCAAACTTGGAGAACAATCCACTTCACCAAAGATGAATTGTACCTCAAGATGGGCAACACTTTGAAAGATAGAAGCAGGATTAGGCCATCTGACTCATCGAGAATGCTCCACCATTTCATCATGGCTGATTTATTATCCCTCTGAAACCCATTCTCCTGCCTTCTCCCTGTGACCTTTGATGCCTTTTCTAATCAAGTAATCAACGTTTGCTTAAATATACCCAATGACCTGGCCTCCGCAGCCGTCTGTGACAATGAATTCCACAGGTTCACCACACTCAGGCTAAAGAAATTCCTTCTCATCTGTTCTAAATGGATGTTCTTGTATACAGAGCCTGTGCCCTCTGATCCTAGACTCACCAACTACTGAAAGCATCCTCTCAACACCCACTCTATTCAGGCCTTTCAATATTCGATAGGTTTCAGTGAGATCCTTTTCATTCTTCTAAACTCCAGTGAATACAGGCTCAGAGCCATCAAATGCTCCTTATAGGTTAACCCTTTCATACCTGGAATCATTCTCATGAACCTCCTCTGAACCTTCTCCAATGCCAGCACATCCTTTCTTAGATAAGGGGCACAAAACTGCTCACAATACTCCATGTACAGTTGACCAGTGCCTCAGCATTACATCTTTGGTCTTAATATTATGGTCTTCTCCTTTCCTTACCACTGACTCATCCTGCAAGTTAACCTCTAGGGAATCCTGCACAAGGATTCTCAAGTCCCGTTGCACTTCCAATTTCTAAATTTGCTCTCCATTTAGAAAATTGTCTATACCTTTATTTCTTCTACCAAAGTGCATAACCATACATTTCTCTACTATATTTCACCTACCACTTCTTTGTTCATTCTCCTAATCTATTCAAGTCCTCGTGCAGAGTCCTGGTTCCTCAACACTACCTGCCCCTCCACCTATATATATGTCGTCTGCAAATTTGGCCACCAAAATCATCAATTCCATCAACCATATCATTACATAAGAAGCTGTCCCAACATCAATCACTGTTAAACACAAATGGTCACAAGTAGCCAATCTGAAGGGCCTCCTTTATTCTCACTCTTTACCTCCTGCCAATCAGCTAATCTTCTATCCATGCTAATATCTTCCCTGTAGTACCATAGGCTCACCTTGTTTAGCAGACTCACGTGCGGCACCTTGTCAAGGACAACTGAAAATCTCCTTTGTTTATCCTGCCTGTTAATTCCTCAAAGAATTCCAACAGATTTGTCCGCGCAAGTTAGAGTGGAAACTTTGCTGACTTCAGCCTATCTTATCATGCACCTCCAAGCATTCCAAAACCTCATCAGCCACTGAAGCCAGGGTAATTAGCCTATAATTTCCTATCTTTTGCCTTCTTTCCTTCTTTAAAGAGTGGAGTGACATTTGTAATTTTCCAGTCCTCAAGAACCATTCCAAGATCTAGTGATTCTTGAAAGATCACTACTAAAGCCTCCACAGCCCTTTTAGCTACCTCCTATAGAACCTGGAGTGTAGTCCATTTAGTCCAGGTGACATATCTGCCTTCAGACCTTTTAGTTTCCCAAGCACATTCTCCTTAGTAATAGTAAATACACTCATTTATGCCTCTTAACACTCCCTAATTTCTGGCATTCTGCTGGTGCATTACACAATGAAGACTGATACATAGTACATAAAGAGATTGGCCATCATTTCTTTGTCCCTTATTACTACTACTCCAGCTGCCCAATATCTACTCTCACCTCTTACTCTTTATATAGCTGGAAAAAAAAACTTCTGGTATCCTCTTATATATTACTGGCCAGCTTACCTTCAAATTTCATCTTTCTCTCCTTTTTTTAATTGTTTTCTGTTGGTTTTTAAAAGCTTCCCGATCATTTTTGCTATATTATATGCCCTCTATCCTGTCTTTGACTTCCCTTATCCTCCTTTTAGAATACTACTTCTTCTTTGGGATTAATCTATCCTGTGCCTTTGGAATTTCTCCCAGAAACTCTAGCAATTGCTTGTCTGCCATCATCTCTCCGAGTGTCCCCTTCCGATCAACTCTGACCAGGTCTTCAGTCATGCCTCAATAGTTCCCTTCACTCTACTGTAATACTGATACATGTGACTTTACCTTGTCCCTCTAAAACTGCAAGGTGAGTCAGATTATGATCATTACCTCCAAAGGGTTCATTTACCTTAAGCTCCCTAATTAAATCTGGCTATAGATTTGCACATCCAAGAAGCTTTTGGTGATTAAACGAAAACATTAAACATATCATGAGAAAACAATTACAATCACTTCTACCTATGTAAGTATGCATTCTATACATACCTGACTGCAGTCTTTTTGGGCAACTTTAGTGAAGACTGTGGATGCAAAACATAGCCAGTGTTATCTGCTATTGCAGCTACTGTCACTGTCTGAAGTTCATCACTTATCTGTTTGTCATCTGTTGCATCTGCCAATAAATAGGTTAACATACAAAATTAAACTATCATATCATGTCCTAAGAGTGCTATAAACAGTCACGATAGAGCAAAGACAAAAAAACCCACAGTGGAATGAGATATACACATACAACATTCACAATTCATCCCACAGCGGCAGTACAGTGACACAAATCTCCCACCTCCAGCATCTGATTTCAGTCCTAACCCCTTGTACTGTTCACATGGAGTCTGCATGTGCTCCCTGTAAACAATGGGTTTCCTCCCACATCCCAAATTCATTGCTGGCATTCGCCAGTATAATTTAACCTCTAGTGAACTTGAGTAGGTGGGTGATAAGAGAACTGCGAAACAGTGGGGCTGGAGGTTGAGAAGTTGATGGGGCATGATAATTGTCCGCAGCAAAGTAAATAGGACAACCAGATTAATGGAACTGTTCTTACAACAAGCAAAGATTCAGATAGGCAGAATAGTCTGCCATGTGATAAAGGCATGAGAAAATTTGCAGAGTATATTTAATAGAACATAATAAATGTATGTATATAACTTTTTCCAAGAGAGGTTTATAATACCATAAGTGGCCGAGATAGAATAGACTAACAGCACCCATATCCCTTGAGGTGGGCTTCAATAACCAAGATTTAATATAATATGCACAAAGGTTAGAGAGTACAGAGAATTTCTTTTCATCTGGTCAGGTAAGGGTCTACAATTCGATTGTGGTAGAAATAGCACTTAACCAAAATTAAAAACGAGAGGCACTGTAAAGATGGTCTACAGCATGCTTGCCTTTACTGCACTGGACATTAAGTACAGTTTGAATGTCATATGACAGCTGTACAAGACATTAACACAACCACACCTGGTGTGTGGTATGCCACATGCAGTTCTGATCACGATATTATAGAAAGAATGTGCTAAGCCGCAAAAGGGTACAGGAGAGATTCACATAGATGTTGCCAAAACTGGAGAGCTTGAGTTATAAGTAGAGACTCTTACCTAAATTTATATACCTCTTTCAGGCGTTACTCATTTTTATTCCTAAATCCTTTTTTGACTCTCTGGACTCTATTTTGTGGGAGGAAGTCTTTCTTCGTTTGAACAACTGTCAACTAAATATAGTTTACCAAAAACCCATTTTTTGGGTACTTACAAATTAGAGGTTTTCTGCGATCTCAATTATATACATTTCCTAACAGTCCTGATAAGAACGTATTAGATGAAATTCTTAATATGAAATCATTCTATAATGGTTCAATATCTAATATTTATGATATGTTGTTGGGAATGAGAAATGATTCTTTAGACAAAATTAAAAATCTTTGGGAACAAGATTTACAGACCTCAATTTCTGAAGAAACTTGGAATAAGATTTTTAAATTGGCTAATAATTCATCGTTATGTGCTCGTCATTCCCTCCTACAATTTAAAGTGGTTCATAGGGCTTATGACCAAGGATAAGTTATCTCGTTTTTATAGGGATATATCCCCCTACTGTGATAGGTGTAACAATGGAGAAGCTTCACTTATTCATATGTTTTGGACGCGCCCACGTCTTGGAAAATATTGGAAGTATTCCAAACTTTTTCTATAGTCTTTAAAAGTAAATTTTAAGCCTAATCCTTTGACTGCCCTATTTGGTATTATTGGAAGGAAAGATATCATTTTGAAGACATCTGATCTGCACATTCTGGCTTTTATCTCTCTTATGGATAGAAGGGCACTTTTGTTCAAATGGAAGGATGCTGTTCCGCCTAATTATGTTCAGTGGTTACAGGATGTTAAGGCATGCCTAAATTTAGAAAAGATTTGTCGTTCAATCTCTGAATCTAACCAAGATTTTCAAAATTTGTGGGGGCCGTTTTTAAATTATTTTCATAATCTTTGACTTCTTGTTAAAAGTACAGAAGTTGGTTAATAGTATATTTTATTACCTGATAAGTTTTTTTTCCCTTTTTTTTCTCCCAAACAGCTTCGACTTTGGTAGTAGGTGCAGATCTTCTTTTTTAATAAAATTGTTTATATTCTAATATACGAATTAATCTAATCTATATGAATACAGAGTAAGGAGTTTCTTAATGTGATTCAATATATTGTATCTGGTATTATATTTTTTCTTTTATAATATATATTCTCTTGAATGCTATATTCTTCTATAGAGAAATCAATTAAAAAAATTGGAAAAGAGGAAAGAAGTAGAGATTGGATAGGATGAAACTACTTTTCTTGGAGCAAAGGTGGCTGATGGGTGACCTGACAGATATTTATAAAATGAGGGGTAAAGATAAGGTGGTCTTTTTCCGGCGGTAAGGGAATCCGAAACTAGATTACGTAGGTTTAAAGTGAGAGGGGAAAAATTTACAGGAAATCAAGTGGCAAGTTTTTTTTTTAAATCAAGTGTGGTGGGCATACAGAACAAGGTGCCAGAGGAAATGAAAGAGATGGGTACAATTACAACGTATAAAAGAAACTTGGACAGGTTCATAGATATGAAAGTTTTTGAAGGATATAGGCCAAACACAGGAAAGCAACTTCATTAGGATGAAGAGCCTGTTTCTGCTCAGTATAAATCAATTACTCCAATGTACGAGTCTATAATCCAAGTTGAAAAGCAAATTAGCTTCAAAAGTTCTTTCCTTATAAGCGGATATAATTGAGCCATATATTCATCTTATGTCCCAAAAATCTCTAAAATTCTAATATAATCTCATACATGCTACTATCCAGATGGATAGACACCTAACAATTCAATAACTCAGATGCTTTTCTCTGCACTATATACATTTTTAACTTGCCTATTCCCACTACCTTTGCCAATCAAATTGTAAGCTACCAGAAATTGTAGTGGAATTTAATTAACATGCAATCACAGTTGTGAATAATTGTGCAAAATGAATCTGGTTTAAAATGTAATCATTCTGGTACTTGTTTCTAATCTTCTTTTAGTCTCCATTTAGCATACAGATACATACAGTTATAATGTCAAGATTTATTTCTATACATTCTCTCAATTTTGGCAATCACAATGAAATACAGTAATGCATTTAAATTTAAACAACCTCTTCAATGCTTCCAAGGTAACAGGCTTCTCAAAAATCTTACTTGATAATCAACCACCAATTACAACTGGTTATTAATTAGTTGTGACAATGTTTCATGCTAGATATTTTTGTCATTATTTTGACTATTTCAGAAAATTAAAAGGTGCCCAATGTGTAGCATCAATAAATAAGTATAATTTTATTGTGTGAAATGAATCCAGTAGCTGTCATTTTTTTTTCCATTTTTGTCATTCTCTCAATTTGTCTCATGCTATCCTACAGCTTTCTACTAGAAGGTTCACAGGTGAATAACCTCTTTCACTTTTGATAAAATGACTTACACATAAATAATTTTAAAAGCCCCAGATAATTGTGTTTACCATGTGAACTTGCAATGTCAAGAAGCTGACCCTGTGGAATTAGGACTTGTGCAACACCAGACTGATTGGATGGAATCACATGAAGCACTTGGCCGTTTTCTGACTGGCTGGTAACAATCATCTAGAAATATCAACCAACAGTACTTGTTAGAAATTAACACGTATCATGTTAATCCAAAAACAAGTTGACACTATTGCACTCTCACCTTATATCCCCACATGGAAGTAAGTCAAATAATGTTAAGAGATCTTTTATTAGTTTTACCCTAACCTTTTAAAGTCCTATTAACAAGTGAAATAATATTTGCAGTCAAGCTTATGATTCACAGTATTGAAAAACATACTGTAAAAAAAAGCATAAACAGTTGAAACTCATGACAACTTTTTCCATAATAACTGCCTCTGATCACCCATTTCTGTCCCTTTCCTGGTTGCATCCACTTACTAACCACACATTTTACAATGGATTTGTTGTCCATCTGGTTCCACTTGCTCAACAACTCTCCCTGATGGTTTCCATTATCAGCTTCCTTATCAGATCCCAGCAATGGCAGCCTTTGTGTTTCAGCTTATCACCCTCCAGCAGCTGTTTCCACCTTTACTCCCTCCACCCCTCCCCAACCCCACCCACCTGGCTCCTTCTGAGTGTTTTTACTTTGTCTAATTCCCCATATCACCTACCCATCTCCCAACTTCATCCTTCCCCCTCCCCTACCTGACGATCTGTCTGTCATCCTTCATCCCTCCTTAGTCCATACATCACCCACTAGCCTTCTCATCACTCTCCTCTTTATACCAGCTACCAAACATCCCCACTCTAATTTTATGTTCTTGATGGAAAAAGGGAAACAAACACATCATTTGAATCGCTTTTGTCTATGCTGTGTGGTTTGTTACTAACCATGCGTGCATTTGTGTCTCCCAGTGATTGGAGTTCGTACTGGATAGGATGCCCATTCTGATCCATCAGCTGAAACTGCTCAGTAGAGAGAGTTTGTGGTTGCTGAGACACTTGCACTGTAGGATTCTGTGAAGCACCCGAGTCATCGGTAATATGTACTGTGATAGGAATGACAGTGATTGGATCGTTCCTTCCAAACGTAGAATCTCCATCATCTATCCAAGCCAATTGCTTTGCAATAAAAAAAAAGACAAAACAGAGTTCAGTTTTTTTTTGTACTTAAACAGCAGCAAGATGGAAATACTTCCCAGCTATCACTGAATCACCTTTAAGAAACTTTAATATCTTTTGACTTCTCTCTGTTATCTCACCTGGAAAACTTGTCGTTCTGCCTCAGAATCTTCAGTTATGTCAGAATCAGATCCCAATAATGTACTTCCTTTCTCAATACTGATTTCATCCTGACTGACATCTTCTTCCATCTCAGAAATAACTAAAATAAAAAGTGAAATCTCCAGTGACCAATAAAAATAACAAGTAGAAATATTTAACAAAGTAGCAAACAAGAGGTAGATTGAAATTCATTTAAAAATTGTAGCATAAAGCTAAAAAGTATAAAAAGATAGGAATTAAACAGAAGCCCAGACTGTGGAAGATAGCACAAACAATAATTCAAAACACAAAGTTGAGAAGCAGAACTCCAATCACTGCGCCTATTTGATGAGATAGAAGTATTAACTGCCATCTAGTATGAGGATCAACTGATCCTAATTACAACAATATTCAGAGAAATTATCAGCCAGTTTTGAAAATCTATTTGTCAATTTTTAATGAAAAGCAGCAAAAAGATTGGACTATTTATCTGCAATGCCTCATTACGATGGAATACCTTGCTGACATTCTCCATCAAGGTTCATATATACATGATTACCTGGGAAAAATACTGTAAATTTTGATGCACTTAAAGGAAATGTTCAATTTATCAGTACAGTGTGACATCTTAGAAACTGTGACATTTTTCCTGGACCTCTGTTGCTCAATTCCCATGACATGGAATAAAGCATTTGGAAGATTGTTAAAAACGTAATGACGACAGGCTATGCAAGTGTACGAGAAAGAAGTAGCATTGAACGTCATTTGGATTAATTTGCATAATCATGAGGTAGCACACAAGAGAAAAGAACACATAATTTATTTTTGTGAACAACAAAACCAAGTGGCAGTCCTTCCTAAAATATTTCAGGACAGTTCAAGATGGTGTGAAGGGGAAATAATGAAAAATAAATAGAACATAGAACAGTACAGCCCAGTACAGGACCTTCGGTCAAAGATGTTGTGCTGACCTTTTAACCTACTCTAAAATTAATCTAACCCATAGTCCTCCATTTTACTATCACCCATGTGTCGATCTAAGAGCTTCTTAAATGCCTCTAAAGTATATGCTTCTTCCACCACCCCAGGATGTTTCATGCACCCACCAGGTGCTGTGTAAAAACACTTACCCTGACATCCCCCTTATGGTTTACCCCCACCACTTTAAAATTATGTCCCCCACCCCTGGCTAAGGCCATAGTTACCCTGGGAAAAAGCCTCTGACTAGCCACTCGATTGATGCCTCTTATGCCCCTACTATCATGTGCCATACAACTTGGCAGCTGTTCCTTGGCCGTAAGACGTGGGAGTAGAATCAGGCCATTCTGCCCATCGAGCCTGCTCCACCATCCCTCTCAACCCATTTTCCTGCCCTCTCCCTGCAACCCCCAACACCCCCACTATTCAAGAACCGCCGGAAATCTAAAACAACATCAATCTCCACCCCAAATATACCCAATAACTTGGCCCCCCACAGTTGTCTATGCCAATGAATTCCACAGATTCACCACCCTCTGGTCCTAAACTCTCCCTCTCTCTATTGGAAACATCCTCTCCATGTTCACTCCATCTGCATCTTTCAATATCCGATAGGTTTCAATGAGATCCTGCCGTCCCTCATAAGTATGGACCATCATGCCCATACCAAGCACAAAGCACCCATTTACACTAATCCTACACAAGTTCATATTTATTTTAAACCCCACCCCCATCATCGGCTCGTGGATTATACCCTACACACACACACACGTAACAATTTACAGAGGCAATTTAACCTACCAACCCTCTCGTCTCTGCAAATTGGGAGGGAATCAGAGCACCATGCAGTCACAGGGAGAATGAACAATCTCAAAAGGTTCTTTGCTCAAGCTTTCATGTTATAATTGAACACTTTTCAGTATGCATACATTTACTGAAAACCAAGAAAATGCGGATGCCGGAAATCTAAAACAACAAAATGCTGTAAATACTCAGTACATTAGGCTAAAGAGAAGCAATGTTTCAAGCTGGCGAAGAGTCTGCCAACTGATATATTAACTTGGTTTCTCTTTTCACTGATGTGGCCTAAGAATTCCAGCATTTTCTGCTTTTGTTGTATATGTTTATTCCACCAATGTGAATTTTCTTTCATTTACTTACACTAAAATCCATCCACTATTTGTTAGCCAATCCACTTAATTGTCCAAATTCCTTTCAAAATCTTGAATCTTCTCTTTATTGGTCACTGATAGGATTAACAAAATTTTATATTTAGAACATAGAACATAGAAATCTACAGCACATTACAGGCCCTTTGGCACACATGTAACCATGCCAACCATGTAACCTACTCTAGAAACTGCCTAGAATTTCCCTACCACGGAGCCTTCTATTTTCTAAGCTCCAATGTACCTATCTAAGAGTCTCTTAAAAGACCCTATTGCATCCACCTCACCATCTTCTCTAGCAGTGCATTCCACGTACCCAGCACTCTGTGTGAAAAACTTACCTCTGACATCCCCCTTGTACCTACTTTCAAGCATCTTAGAACTATGTCCCCTCGTGTAAGCCATTTCAACCCTGGGAAAAAGCCTCTGGCTATCCACACAATCAATGGCTCTCATCATCTTATACATTTATCAGGTCACCTCTCATCCTCTGTTGCTCCAAGGAGAAAAGGCCAAGTTCACTCAACCTAGTCTCATAAGGCATGCTCTCCAATCCAGGCAACATCCTTGTAAATCTCGTCTGCACTCTCTCTATAGCACCAACATTCTTCCTACAGGGTGACCAAAACTGAACACAGTACTCCAAGTGGGGTCTAACCAAGGTCTTATGTAGCTGTAACATTATCTCACGGCTCTTGAACTCAATCCCACGGTTGATGAAGGCCAACACACCATATGCCTTCTTAACCTGCGAAGAAGGTTTTGAGTGTCCTATGGACACAGACCCCAAGATCTCTCTGATCCTCCACACTGCCAAGAGTCTTATCATTAATATTATATTCTGTCTTCTACCGAACAGAACCACTTCACACTTGTCTGCGTGGAACTCCATCTGCCACCTCTCAGCCCAGTTCTGCATCCTATCAATGTTGCGCTGTAACCTCTGACAACCCTCCAGACTCTTTACAGCACTCCCAACTTTTGTATCATCAGCAAACTTACTAACTCACCCTTCCAACTTCCTTAACCAGGTCATTTATAAAAATCACAAAGAGGAGGGGTCCCAAAACAGATCCATTGGTCACCGTCCTCCATGCAGAATACAAACCCTCTACAACCACCCTTTGCCTTCTGTGGTCAAGCCAATTCTGGATCCACAAAGTAAGGTCTTCTTGGATCCCATGCCTCATTACTTTGTGAATGAGCCTCGCGTGGGAATCTTAACAAGTACCCACCTCTCACACACAAATTAAGCAGAATTCAAAACAATCAGAGCAAACATTTTCCAACTTCTATTTTCTACTACTTAGAGAATACTGAATTACACAATTTACTATTAACCCTACTATTGAATAACTTCAATATAGGGACAGTACTATATTTTACAAACAATTGTAAAATATTATTTTAAATTGTTTATCAAAAGAAACATATCACATCACAAAGATCTCTTTCAAAGATTGCATATGAAAGAGCCAGTTCTCTAATTTAATTGTACTGCAATTTACTTTCTCTATCATCTGGTAACTCTCAAGGCATTAGATTTGTCCGGTTCAAAACATACCTGTATATCCCCGACCCAAAGCTAAATGAACTGTAAAATTATCATTTTAAAATCATAGTCACAGAGAGACACAGCAGGGAAAAAAAGCCTTCAGCCAGTCACCTTGTGCTTACTATAAGCCACTTATTTACACTAACCCTACATTAACCTGTTTGTTTTACACTTTCCATATTTCATCCTCCAATACCAACACTCACCAAGATATTTGTACATTTTTGGGATGTGACAGAAAACTACAGGACCTAGAGAAAACCCACGTGGTCACAGGGAAATTGTGTAAACTGTATTTAGCAATGAATCCGGGACTCGGGCGCCATAGGGCAGCAACCCTCTTAGCACCTTGAGAATGTAAAATGAGAGATCTCACTTAGGTATATACATTTTGAGAGTGACCAAGGGTGTAAATCTTTAAAAATCATTACTTTGGATGGTTACAGATCTTCAAACACTGAGTTTATCAGACTAAGGATCACAATATTTTAGATACTAATGGAACCAAGAGATATCCTTGATTGCTATTAATTTGGTAGATTCAGCTAGGCTTTGGTACTTCTTTATCTGAGGGAAGGAAAAGGGAAAAATACAAAGAGTCTTGTCTGGAAGGGATATCCATTAACATGGCAAAACATTCAGAAGAATTTTCTACAAAAATAGGAAGGAACAGAAAGTTGTACTGCCATTGTAGTGTTAACTATAATACGTACTCCTTCATTGGCCAACATTGCCATCAGCTGGTTGAAAAACAAAAGACCTTCCAACTTTCCTTGAAAATACATAAGGAAATGCTACTTTTAAAATGAACTGATTCCATCTCTCCATTCCCTACCAATACTTCAAGTCTATTACTTTGCTGGTAACATTACTCTACCCTTGCGGAAAAAAACTGATTTGCAAGTATGTTTCAAGTACACTTTTAACTTCTATGGATTAGGAGTCCTTGTGGATGCTCTATATAATGATAATTGATGTCTGCTTTACCCTATGTAGGGAAATTTGTGGGCAAAATGATATTAACAAATGATATTAACATAACAAATGTCTCATTACAGTTTTGATACCTACCTTATTAATGTGTCCGATTTATTAGATTAAGCACTTTGGATGCCTCATTCTATTTCTTTGATGGTTATGTACAATTCCTGTCTTAATACTGACAACAAAATCCCATGTGATTGTAAAGTGACCCAGAAAAACTGGCCACTGGGTAGAGGGTAAGCTTCCTATTACTTTTAGTCATTATCCTGCAAGAGACTGGCCTCAGCATTCCTCTCAGTGTGTCACTAAGAGTGGCAATGGATACAACAATGGGAGAAATGTCAAGCACAGGTTAATTTGGATTTTTTTTTAATATATGCTACCCATTATCATGTTACAGCATTATCTACTCTACCTATATGCAGAAGATTAATATGGTGCTCCTGATCACATCCCAAGATGCATATGGAACAATACCACAGAACAGAGAACACTGGAAGCTTTTTTCAATAAACTATTTAAAACAACATCCCTTGAGATCAAAACCATAAAAACACCTTTTCAGTCTCACTGTAATTTATTGTAATGTTTCAAGACCACTCAATGATAACGAGAAAGAAAATCTTAAAAGCCTCCACAAATGAGGCCCTTTTTATAGCCTAGAAATAAAAACTGTGGTAACTACTCTGCTGAGTGGTCTGAGAGGCAGAACTGACACATAGGGAAATCACAAGCGGTATAAGAATGGGGCTAGAGTGACAGGGAATTTTAACTTCTGCAATATTGCCTTAGCGTGAAAGGGCTTATATTAGTATCTGAAAGTCAGGTTAATCTACACTTGGTATAGCAAGGATTAACCAAAGATAGTTAGTGTAGCTTTATTAAAGAGAAATCCTGTCTAACCAATGTGATTGATTTTTTCGAAGGGGTAACTAAGTGCATCAGTGGATCAAGCAGTTTATGTACACATCAATAAAGCCCACACAGAATTTAGTCCTAACGAAGGCATAGAGATGCAATACAGAAACAGGAACTTTGGTCCAAGTCGACCCTAACCATCAACCACCAATTACGATAATCTTTCATCTATCCCATTTTTGCTATTCTCCCATCAGATTCTTCTCATTTGAACACTAGTGGCAATGTATAATGTCTAACCTACTAGCCAGTATTTATTTGTAGTATGGGAAGAAATTGAAACTTTCAGAGGCAGTCCATGTGGTCACAGGGAGGACATACAAACTCCAACTCAGGCAGAATCAGGAATGAACCCAGGCCTCTGTGCCATTGCTGCCTCTATATTTTGGGAGCACTAACAAGTTAAGGGCATAAACAATGAATGATAGAGCCCTGAAGAGTATCAAGAAAAAGATGATTTATAAATCCAAGAATCCCTAAAGGTGTAAAGCATAATCCCTAAAGCATAAATGGAAATTATAGTTTATAGATCACCATGCTTAAGATTTCATTCATAAATATTGTTACTAAAAAAATGTCAGACTAATTTGCTGTAAAGTTGTATAACACAAAAACAGGTCCTTCAGCCCATCTAGCCTATGCCAACCAAGATTCCTATCTGAGCTAGTCTCGTTTTTTCTTGCTTGGCCCATATTGCTTTAAACCTTTCCTACCCATGCACCTGTCCAAGTACTTTTTAAGTGTTGTTAATGTTCTTATGTCAACCACTTTCTTCAGCAGCTCATTTCATATACTTGGTGAAAAAGTTGCTTCATACTCATAAATTCTAATAAATCACTATTTTGCATGACTTCATTTACCCTAGGCCCATAATTTTATTTAGAAAAGATCCTCCCTCATTACCTGATGCTCCAGTGAAAAAAAGTTCCAACCTGCTCAACACATTTCCATAAACCTTGACTCCTAGCAATGTTCTTGTAAATCTCCTTTGTGTTCTTTCCAACTTAATGGCAGCTTTCATATGGTGACCAAAACTGTACACAATATTCTAAATACAGCCTTGTACAATGGCAACATAACATCCCAACTTCTACACTCAGCGCCCTGACTAATGAAGACCATCTTGCCAAAACCCCTTTTCACCACCCTTTCCGCTTGTAAAACCATTTTCAGGAAACCATGCACTTTTTCTCCAAGGTCACCCTGCTCTATGAAACTCCCCAGGAACTTGCTGTTCACAGTGAAAGCCCTACCCTCATCCATCTTCCCAAAATGCATCACCTTGCACTTATCAGGAATTGCCATTCCTTGGCCTATTTACCCAGCTGACCAAGATTCCTCTGCAAACTCTAATCACCATATTCACTGCCAATTACACCATCTCTTTTAATGTCATCTACAAACTTACAAACCAGTTCTAAAGAATTAACACACTAGCATTCATCTCCCATACTTCTGGCTTTACAATTTTATCATGGCAACAGAATATTTATAGGTTTGTTAATTCCCTCTGCCACCTAAATGTCTTCAATAGAACTTCCTCCAACACTTGCAACTTAAAACAGAAATAATTCACTGAGGTGTGCACAAACAGGAATGTTCATAATACCTCGGTAAAATTGTTGGGGGGGGGGTTGTTAAGAAGAAGTTTAGTACATTTGTAACCATTTATACGTAAGCATTTTTATTAAACTTTGAAACCAAGTAGACACACTCTCATTGAGTATTTCAGGGAGATTTTCAATGACAAATGTGATAACACAGTGATTGTTTTGGATAATGAGACAAAGTACTGAAAATTGGAGTACAATTCACATCTCAGTCCCATATATTCTGTAGGAAAGGGGATAGAAGTTAAATTTTACTTTAAAGTTATTATCACTTCAATGCACATACCAGGTAATATGCCAGATTTTCAGGTGTAAAGTGCCATCTATTAGCAGTGAGGAAAACATTTAAATTTCATGCCTGTCAAAACATGTCATTGCACATGTTCAAAGCATTTAGCACAGACTCTTTAATCAAATGTGGCTCCCTTGCATTAGGCTTGGCTTTAATCAGATATCAGAATTTTATGTTGAACCAAATAAAAAAGTTTTAAGATAATAAGCAATATTAATTAAAATATTACAACAGTTGGATGTACAGCTTAGTTTTGACCTTATATAAACATTTAAGAGACTCTTAGGTAGGCACGTGGATAAAAGAATCCACCTCTGTTTGAGATTTCCTGCATACTGGCACCAAATTGCAGTAACACTACTGCACAGAAAGACTATGAAATCACTTTGTATCACTTTTCATATTTATTTATAATCACTGAGGCACAAATGGAAAAAGAATCATGGACATAATCAGAACTGAAGACAACCTGCCATATACTTTGAAGCACCTTTAATACATATCTCTGCAAATTTAGTAAAAATATTCACAAGATTTTTAAGCAGTACTACATAATACATAAATTATACAGAAATGCCACATTAAGACAAATTTGAAATATGATCTTTCAAAACAGATAGTAAAAGGAGTTTAAAAATCAAGAGAAGTAGGAAGTCCTGCCATTGGAAATAAAGTTGGAAATAATAATTTTAATTTTCAGCCCCAGTTCTCCATACACCTGCAGACCCAGTTTTAACATTTGAAATCAAAAGGGGCTCACATTTTTATGAAAACAGCTAACCAAATACTTTAGTTTGCAAGATCAAAGAGAAACAGAAAGGAGTCATTGCAAAAAAATTCAGGTTCCTAAGTTTACAATTTCCTATTATTTTAAAGAAAGATCTAACCATAAATAAGCCAATGTCTCTCACTGCACCAAAGGGCACAAATATTTTAACATCCCCAATTTAAGTAGGCAAGTTGGGTTCCAAATTCTATCCCCCCAAAAAGATTCCTTCCAACTGAACTTTCTTTTCCCGTTGTCACCCTGGATCCAACTAACTCTCAATAACATTCCATAAATTTGAATTGTTCAACAGTAGCCTTACAAGAACATAGAAAAGAGGATAAGCAACATTCTTGATTCATATTGATTTAAATATATTAAATTATAAATGGAAAAGTTAAAAATGTCAAGTTCATAATCCATAACCATACATTCACTCTGCCTCTTCTCCTATTAAGTACATCATTCACAATGTTTCAACAGCAATTTCAACTGGAAAATGGGAGTGAGGGAGCTACAGTTTGCACTGAGATTGTGACGAAGGGTCTCGTTACAGGACTTTCCAGATACTGCCGGACCTACTGCGCATTTCCAACATTTTATGTTTTATTATATATCCAATTTCAGGCGTCCAGCGGCTGTAGTTCTGATTTTTATTTTGCAACGACTTACAAGTAAATATTGTATTAGAAATGGTGTTAACACGTTGCTTTTCTTGAAAAAATAAAGTAACCTACAGTTGACAACCTTCTGCGCAGTGGAAGGTGCCGGGGCCCTTATTCCAGCAGCGATGTCCAGCTCTGCCGCCACCACTGCCCCCACCTCGGGCAGTTAGGCTGGGCCCCCCACCACCAACTTCCTACAGCCCGCAGCCTTCTCGCCATTTTGTTGCCCCACAGCTTGGCCCAGAAAACGCCCGCAACAGCCAGCGTTGGACCCTAGCTCATTCCTCTCCTTTCCACCCCTCGCCCTTCCTCCCACCCTCCCTGCCGGGCGCGGCAGCGGCTCTGAGGGCCTGAGAGCGCAGGCAGGCAGACGGCGAGCAAAACACCGGAACGAGTCTACTCAACCTCGTCTTCGCTTCACAACACATCCGCCATGGAGAGCCGGGGCTGTGCGTAGCACGGCTGCGCCGCTCGCCCCCATCCCCCCCACCCCGCGCGCCACGCCAGTGCGCTTGCGCCACGGCCCGAGCCCCGCGGTGTGCCGAGCTCTCGCGTCTACCGCGGTTTCGCGGCGGAGGCAGTAATTTCTCCCGGCCCCTCGTTACTATGTTGAATAAACCAGCCTGTACTTCAGTTTGAGTGGCGTGGGAGATAAATGGATCTGAGGTAAAGTAGGCTGGGCCGGAGCAGCCTCGGCAAGAGGTGATGGTGCCGGCTCTCCAGTCCCCAGGACGCTATTTGTTTTGCAATGCTTATGGAGTCTAGCAGCGTCCGTGAAGGCAGAGGGGTGGTGGATTTTACGGGTCGAGATCCTCTGTCCGGCTGCTCCGCCACCCGCTCAATTCCTCCCAGCAGTTTTTCTTCGCTCCCGATTGCAGGCGTCTGCGGTCTAGGGTCTTTGTGAGCGATATATATATATATATGAGCACAATGGCCTGTCTGACTGTAGTTTGTATGGGTGAAAGGATATTTCTTATTGATAAATGGGAGCAAAGAAATTAATTGCACCTTTATATTATAATTATAAATTAATCTGAATGCGAACTTGTCAGTCCTGTGCACAAGCAGCGCCAGGTTTCTACCAATCTGCTCGTGGAAGTTTACCGCCTCTTTGCAGTAGGATAGAAGGCTATATTTGGTTTTATCTTACCTGCAGTGCAATCAGCATTGATAACTGGGAGAACCGAAAGTCTGAAACGTTAACTCTAACATTGTAGATTGTTGAAATTAGGAAGAGTTTGTTCTTAAAAGGTTAAATCCTATGAGTGTTGCTACCTGCACTACAGTGCATTTAAAGCTCGGTAGTATAAAATACTTTTGGCAACAGTGTCACACCCGTGTCTCAAGATACGAAATGAACTCTGAATTTTGAATGCACCAAAGCTTTAATGCTGTTTTTAGATGCCGTGTGTATGTGAAGTAACGAAAGATGTGCAAGACAAAATTGTAGTGCCAGTCAATTCTGTTCAGGTATACAAGTAAGCATTACTAATGTTTTTGACCATTCTGTAAATAAACTACTCCAGAAACACTTCCCCCATATCAAGCAGTTACATGCTACCGACAGATTTCACACAAATAAAAATAGCTTGCTCTATTTGTCCTTCCTTTTTGTTTATTAAGAGAGCATTACTGATCTCAACAGAGCATGGAACCAAATTTACAAATATTGGTCACTATCAAGAATGTTTATCATATAAACTTCCTGCTGGAACTGAGCTAATCTAGTAGTTTAATTTATGCCATCATTAACCTGTTAATTTGAGCATCTGTAAAAATGAGGCCTTATATTTAACATTCATAAAACAAAAAGTGTTTTGCCTAGGATTCCTGCATTGGGCTCCAACAATAAAGGTTGCCTCTAACAACAAGACAAGGGAAAAGGTGGACAACTTCTTATTATCATGAAAGCCATCTCAGTGACAAAGTTAATGATTGATAATGGTCTGTGCCATAAAGTGTGTTTGAAGATCAAGATCTCAAACCATATGGTGTACTGGACAACTGTGGCCCTTGTACTCCAAGGGATATGTAAATAAACTACAGACTACCTCAAAGCATAATGTGGATGGTATTGAGAACCTGGAGTCCATGAGTCAGGATCACACAAGACCAGAGTTTAAAAACAAGTTTTACTTCATCTGATGATTCAGCAATGGGTCCCGCATCAGCCTCATAGCCCACCTTAAAAACTAGAATGGAAGCAAGTTATCTTCAATCTCAAGGGATTGCTTAGTAGTAAAATCATACTAATCAGACAATAAGGAAAAAAAATAGAATGTGATTATATCAGATCCTAGTGGGTAGGAGAGGATGTCTGCTGTTATGGGAGAATCTAGGAGAAGGGTCCCTGTTTAAAAATAAGGAGTCCATCACTTTTGATAAAATGAGACAGATGTTTTCCACCTGAGGATTGTATTTGGAACTCTTCCTTAAAGGGCAGTCTTTAAATATTTTGCATGACAGAGGTAGATAGTTTGTGGGTAAACAGAAGGGTTTAATGGATACCAGAAGTGCAGAGTTGAGTTTATAGTCAAATCAGTCATGGCCTTATTAAATGACACAAAGTGTAAAATGCTTCTAACTTGTATATTAATAAATATACAGGAATTGAAACTATCTTGTCTGAAAACAATGTTCAAGTTCCACTGGATGTCAAGCATTGAAGTGATACAATTAATAACACATATTGTGCCATGTTACTCAGTTCAGCAATGTAAAGGAACTTAGAATCAGGAGACCAAATTCTAAGAATGAAGACAGTTACCACCCATTCAATTCATACTTTTCAACTTCATTCTGGATAACCTAGACTTCAAAATGAATTGAAAATTGATCATTCATGTTCCATATACACTAAAATCATTTGTAGATGCAAAAGGAGGATTGTGCTTCGACTATAATTCACATTTATTTATCACTTTTAGAAAAAAAGTCAATGAGGTTTAAATAGTAAAAAATTGATACAAAACCAAAATTGAGGGCAATTAAAAGTTCAAACTGGTTTGTTTTATGTGGATATAAAATTAGGAGGATGTAGAGAGGGGATTCTATATCGCTGAACCTTTAGTGCTGTGTGAGAATGGAGAAACAGGCTCAATTGTAGGAAGGATGAGGCTTCAAATAAAGTTAATATTTTAAATTAAGAACAAGTGGACAGTCACTGCAGACTAGTAGCTGCTTCCAGACCTGGTGTAGAATATAATATTTACTTGTAAATGAAGATGGAAAGCCAGATACAAATAAAAATGAATCTTAGCAGGAAATGGGATGCACAGGGAGTTGAGACTATCATAAAGATGGAAAATAGAGTTCTTAGAATTGAAGATGGCATGGAGTCAGAATCATTTGATATGGCCAAAAACAGAGTCAGTCTGGGAGGGCACTGAAGAGAGTGGCAGAAAGCCATTCAAATTCTTGAATTTTCTGACATTCAGTTAAATCATTACTGATCTGCACCTTAAGTTTTATTCACCACATCCATTGCTATCTTATCATCAAACACCCCAAATTTTAAATGTTACCAGTTTCTACAGTTTTTAGAATGATTAATTTTATGAATTTCTACCCAAAGAAATGATTTCACTTTTGATCAATGTGGCAGTGATTTTTATATCTTACCAAACTGTTCTAAATATTCCCTCCTCCTTGTTTTATCCGTAATGTTAAATCTCACTAAGATTACTCTTAAATTCTTAAAGTAAATTTAAAACCTGCAATTAAGGTAATTTAAAATAAAAAGTATATAATAACTATCATAAAAAGACATTAACCATTATTAAAAGATATTGATACAGAATCTGAACTGAATTTGAAAAGCACATTTAGAATGAAGCAAAATGCAAAAGGAACACAAAATTCAACAGAAGAAAATGAGAAATTACAAAGAGACCAGGGAAAGTAAGAGAGAATGCTAAGCAGTAAATCATCCAGGAAAGAATTACTAAGGATCTGGTAGGAATCAGGAAAGTAGGGACGGAATAGGAGCTGTTGCTGAGGGGGAGCTACAGGTTTAGAGAATAGTAGATTAATTGTCCCTTACATGACTATTCTACTTCCTAAATACTTCCTTGGAGTCTTCCAAATAAAACTGTTATGTCAGTTTCTACAGTAGTTGACTATGAGTTGGCTTGACACTCCAAAATCCTATTTTACCTGCAATTCTAATAGTTAACATTAAGATTTCTTTACAAGATGGCTATCATCTTTTTAAACACGATTCTTGCTTGACAGGTAATCACTACTTTGTGATTTGTTATGATTGCACAAAAATAGAAGATAAGCAGACAATTTAAAAAGTTGGCTTTGTATGTTTACAGAGTTGTAGGCAAGGTGTCAATTATTCATCCTGGCTGGAGTCTTCACTCTCTTGAACTGGGGTGCAAACACGACGTGTTCCAAATTCATATTTTCTGATGTTTTCTAAGGTTAATCCTCGCCTTCCAAAACGCCCCACGGGCCTGATCCCACGTCCAGTATACCAAGATGAATCAATATCAGCATCTGCAAACCAAAGCACAATAATTTATGCTTACAGCACATTGTATTCCTTTATTAGAGATGCAAGAAAAAATTGTTTTATTTCAAAACTCTCTTCCTTTTTGCTATAAAGACAGAGCTTAAAATTATCCCAGTAATACTAGAAGCACTTTTGTGCATTTCCCCAGATTCCATTCTTCACTTGCATCCCAACAACCACAGATGAATGAATATTGTTCTTCCCTTGAAGCATTTTGCTCAGCACTCACTTCAAGTTACGACTAGCCATGGTGTGAAGTGGAAAGAGAACAGGAGAAAGAATTACTGAAGCAATCTTCACATCAAATACAGTAATACAGTAATTTTCTTCCTGCTTTAACCTTTCCTTAACAAATTTTGCCTCTTCCTGGGAAGGAAGTATAATATTTAAAAGTTACTGTCAACAGCAAGCACTCCTAGGTCAGGTTCATCATAGACTACATAATCAAATTATAGCATTGTGGTTATAATTATAGAATTATAACTATGGTGCTTTGTTAAACATATCAAGATTGAGTATACCATTGTTTCAATTCAGGATCATGGTGTCTCTATATTTTATCCAGAATCCTTCTATATTGGTACAATTCTACACTGTTCAATATTCTTGTGGCACAATTTAGAATTATGTGGATGTCTTATTGGCTTCCAACTTCAGTGAAGTCCATCCTACTCTGTATTAATTCTCTACCCCAATCAAGGAGAATCATCCTTGGCTCATCCTGTTTAAAACTATACACTGGCACTTGTCTTTAGTTGTTGAAGAACAGTACAGTACAGAATTGTCGGGTGGGTGTAATTTAGTATTGTGGGTCAGCACATTAACTGATATGAAGCAACACAGAACAATTTCATTTGGTAAGGATGAGTTTAGGCAGTGTTATATCCCAATCATTAGAACGCTGCACTGTTTTGAAGTGTTTTTGTGCTCTCGCTATTAATACGGGTTGTAACAGTGTGACTATACAACGGACAAGTTTTGGCTAACCAATAATCTGATAGAGCTGCGTGGAAATTAGCACATTTAAAGCAGAAAATGAGAATCATCCCCTAAACACTTCTGAAAACTTTAAAGTTCACAGTTGACAAGCTTTAGAAAAAATATTTAAAACTTGAGTTTTTGTCTCTTTCGTCCCCACATCACACACGCAATCACTCTCTTTATATTTTAAAATTAGGATAGCTTCAATAGATAGTTTGCAAATGCATCGCGTAGGTGTAGTAGCCAAAGTTAAAGAAAACAAATTCAAAAAAGCTGGAAGCACACAAGTAAAACCCACCCCCAAAGCTCCACTGACGGGTACATCACGGTCTTGCATGCTCACCCTCCCTTCTTCCCTCCACCCAGATGAGAGAAGACTGCATCAAACATCGAAGCTGAAACAAATTTGGCCAGTACAAGTTAATTCTGTTACCCACTCCATGGATGCGTTCTGACCAGCCGAGCACTTCCCTCTTAACTACAAGCTGCTTTAACAAGCCCCCCAGCTCACCCCCTGCGGAAAAGGCGGAACATTTTACTCTTTTCCATAGACGCTGCTTGACCTGCTGATATCCTCCAGCATTTTGTGTTGCTTTGGATTTCAACATTTGCAGATTGTCTCGTGTTTATAGTTTATTCTGTCGCCTTTCCATACTTTCACTGTGATCACACACAAACACCCGAACAAGACAGACTGAAACGATTTAGAATTGCAGAATGACCAGCCCTCAGTCACCGGGCAAAGCGATCACTTACTCCTGATCTCCACCGGGAATCCTTGGACTCGGGAGCACGCATCTGGGTAGACGATGCACATCAGCAAGCAAACGACACAGCAAGCCGACAGCAGCTTCATTCTTCCACAGAGATTTGGGTAAAATCCTCCTTTAACGGCAGCAATAAACAGTTATCTTGCATGGATATATGCACAGATTACATTATAAAAAGTACGAACTCCCAACAAACTGCAGGAAACGTTTTTTAAACAAAAACAACAGAAACTTTGAATCGTTCTAAACTGCAAACCCGAAGTTAAAATGCATGCATGCTCCGCGTAAATCACAGAATTAAAAATGTATCTAACCTAAACTGGTCTACCCAGAGGCTGAAGGCTGTAGAGCAGGGGCTACAAGCCGCTCGGTTCCAGGTAGGGTGTTCCGTGAGGAGACTGGCCCGCTTCCCCAAGACCTGCTTTTTATTCCACGATTTTGTGATGACGTCGGTGACTGGCCGAACCGACTTTGCTCAGTTTCCGTTGGCAGGCGTCACCCCTCAGCACCTTTATAAAGGTAGTTCTGAACTTTGCAGGTAGATTTGGTGTCTCTTCCGTGATCTATGGCAAACTATGTTATTGTGTTCTGTTATATAATCTGAAATAACCATTATTGCTCATAGTGAACAAACATATAAGGTAATTAAACGCCATTCCTCCGCTGTTTTCATAGTACCATCCACAGGTAAAACAGTCTTCCACGAATATGGAAACCCATAACCTCTATAACGAATTGTTAAACGAACGTCCACTGTTTGCCTATCTTTAAAATATGATCTCCCATCTAGCTTCCTGACATTCCTTTTCCCCCCAACCTCATACTACTTTTCTTCTTCCTTAGCTTCTTTATCTTATACTACCCCCACCATCTTCTCTCGATCAATACATGAAGCTCCATCGGACACCCTTGCTTTCTTTTTGTATGTCTCACAAACACGAGAAAATCTGCAGATACTGGAAATCCAAAGCAACACACACTAAATGCTGGAGGAACTCAGCATGTCAGGCAACATCTATAGAAATCAGTAAGCAGTCCTGATGAAGGGTCTCCACACCAAACGTCAACTGTTTACTTGGAGTTTCTCCAGCATTTTCTGTGTGCTATACTTTTCCTATGTATGACTGATTCAGACTTAAAGATAATGAGCAGTAGAAGGAGGTTTGCAGAATATACAATAACTAAGCCTTTGGTTGGCAGTGAGAGAGAGCTTTAGACTGCAAAAAGATACTCATGGTTTAGTCATCTGGATAGATAAATGGCAAATGGAATTCAATTGGGAGAAGTGTGTGGAAATATATTTGGGGAAGCGTAGCAAGGCAAGAGAGTATGCAATAAATGAAAGGTTTCCGGGAGATGTGAGGGAAAACAGGTACCTTGAAATGTATGTCCACAGATACTGAAATTTGCAAGACAATTAAAAGGGCATGTGAGGTGCTTCCCTGCATTAGCTGAGACAGAGAGTATAATAACAGAGAAGTTTTGTTAGAACTGTATATAACACCTGTTATTAGGCCACAGCTTGATAACTGCTTATTGCTTTGGTCATCACCATGCTACAAAGATATGATTGTCTTGGAGAGGATGCAGAAGAGACTCTTGATGATGTTGCCAGGAATGGAAAATTTTAACACTAGGAAATCCTCTCAGACTGAAGAATCTGGAGGTTGGCTTATTTGAGATATATAAGATTAACAGCGGGGGGCTAGTCGTGGCATGGTAGCATAGTGATTAGCACAACACTTTACTGTACCAGCAAACCAGGTTCAATTCCTGCCACTGGCTGTGAGTAGTTTGTACATTCTCCCTGTGACTGAGCGGGCTTCCTCCCACAATCCAAAGACATACTGGTTGGTAGGTTAATTGGTTATTGTAAATGGTGCTGTGATTAGGCTGTGGTTAAATTGGGGGTTGCTGAAAGGCAAGGCTTGAAGGATGAAAAGGGCCTATTCCATGCTCTATCTCAATAAATATATATATTAAAAATAGATAAGTGGGAAGAACCTGCTCTCAGTTGCCACTTTATTAGATACCTCCTGTTCACTGTCTTCTGCTGCTGTAGCCAATCGACTTCAAGTTTCGATGTGTTGTGTGTTTAGAGATGCTCTTCTATAGACCACTGTTGTAACATGTGGTTATCTGAATTACTATCACCTTCCTGTCAGCTTGAACCAGTCTGACAATTCTACCTGACCTCCCCCGACAAAGCATTTCACCCCCACAACTGCCTGCCATTGATTGGATGTTTTCTATTTCTTGCACCATTCTCTGTAAACTCTAGAGATGGTTGTGTGTGAAAATCCCAGGAGATCAGCAGTTTCTGAGATAATCAATCCACCCCATCTGGCACCAACAACCATTCGATGGTCAAAGTCATTTATATCACATTCCTTCTCCATTCTCATGTTTTGTCTGAACAGCAACTGAACATTTTGATCATGTCTGCATGCTTGTATACATGGAGTTACTTCCAAATAATTGGCTGATTAGATATTTGTATTAACGAGCAGGTGTGCATGTGTACCTATAAAGTTGCCACTGAATGCATTTCCCTTATTTGAGGGGCCAAATACCAGATGGTAGAGATTTAAAGTCAATGTTGGAAGGATTAAGGGAAATCAAGGATAAAAGGCTTTTAGTCAGAGGAAGACAGGGACATGGAACTCATGTCTAAAAGGATAGGAAAGCTAGAAATCCTCAACATTTCTAAGCTATACTTGGAAATGTACTTGAAGTGTTGTAACATGCAGGGGTACAGTACAAGTCTAATGCTGGAAGGTGAGAGTGAGTTCTTTATTATGACTGGTGCAGACATGTTAGTTCGAATGACCTATAGTGTAGATTCTTTAATTCTAAAGGTACTATCAGAAATGTTTTAAAACTGGAGTCAGTCATTGAGTTCTTCCAATGGTGTCACGTCCCTTGGTGTTAGCATTTTTCATTAAATGTTTGTGGATTGAATTCCCAATCCTGAGGCATGAGTACAATTGCCTAAAGTGGCATTGCAGTGTGGTATTAAGTGAGAGTTGCCTTACGGATGAAATTGTCGAAAAGGTTCCCATCTGCTCTCATAGATGAATATAAACAGACTTCATCAGCAATGTTCCATTGAAGTTTACCCCAGTATCCCAAAACATCGAAAAGCATACCACGAAACAGGCCCTTCAGCCCATTTAGTCCATGCTGAATTATTCAAACTGCCTACTCCCATCGACCTGCACCAGGCCCATGGCCCTCCATAGCCCTACTATTCAAGTATCTATCCAAACTTCTCGTAAATGTTGAAATTGAGCTTGCATGCACCACTTGTGGTGGCAGCTTGTTCCACACTCTTACAACCCTCTGAGTGAAGACGTTTCCCCACATGTTCCCCTTAAACATCTCCCTTTTCACCCTTAAGCCATGACCTCTAGTTGTAGTCCCACCCAACCTCAGTGGAAAAAGCTTGCTTGCATTTACCCTATCTATACCCCTCATAATTTTGTATACCTCTATCAAATCTCCTCTCAGTCTTCTATGTTCTAAAGAATACAGTCCCAATCTACTCAGTCTTTCCTTATAACTCAGGTCCTCCAGACCCAGCAACATCTTTGTAATTTTTCTCTGTACTCTTTCAACATTGCATACATCTTTCCTGTGGGTAGGTGACCAAAACTGCACACATTACTCCAAATTAGGCCTCACCAACATCTCATACAACTTTAAAATAACATCCTATTTATAGTACTCAGTATATTGATTTATGAAAGCCAATGTGCCAAAAGCTTTCTTTACAACCCTATCTACCTGTGACACCACTTTCAATGACTTATGTACCTGTATTCCCAGATTTCTTTGTTCTACCACACTCCTCTGTGTCTTACTGCTCACTGTGCAGGATCTACCCTGGTTGGTCGTACCAAAACCTCGCACCAGTCTGCATTAAATTCCATCTGTCACATTTTAGCCCATTTTTCCAGCTGATGCAGATCCCTCTGCAAGCCATAATAGCCTTCCTCACCGTCCACTACAACCCCAATCAAGATGTCATCCGCAAGTTTGCTGATACAGTTTACCACATTATCATCCAGGTCATTGATATGGTCACAAACAACAAAGGACCAAGCACCAATCCCTATGGCACACCACCAGTCTCAGGCCTCCAGTCAGAGGGGCACTCTGTACTACCACTGTGGCTTCACCCACAAAGCTAATGTCTAATCCAATTTACTACCTCAGCCTGAATGCTGAGCGATTGAACTTTTTTGAACAGCCTCCCATGGGTGACCTTGTCAAATGCCTTACTAAAGTCCATGTAGACAACATCCACTGCCATGCCTTCATCTACTTTCCTGGTAGATTGCTTAAAAAACTGGACCTGGGTTTACCCGGACAACTTATGCTTCAACTAATACCTATTTGGTTATTGATAGATATGTAATGCTTTTTTTGGAAACCTACTACATGAAATATTACCTCGGTATTTCAATATTCAAACAATAGCTACACTCCAAAAATCTTTATTGTCCTCGGCAGGGCAGTTCAATAATTTATTAAAAAGGTATGAGTTCTGAGTGTTCTGAAAATCTCCACATAAAGTTTATCTTTTGTTTACCTTTCTGTTTATCTTACAGCTTTGCAATAATTAAATATATATACATAGAACATAACTTCGTGGTTGAGTTCTGCATCTGTTTTTTGTTCTTAGAGGATGCTGAGTATTGAATGATAAGACCAGAGCCAAATTTATTTATTAACGATTTATGTTAGAATGTACACAAAAGGAAATTGTTAGGCATTTTAATTGGTCCAGACTTCAAATAGATTCATAGTCCCCGTGATGAGATGCCTTTTCCTATACATTATAGATATAGATTAGATTGCTGGTGCTATTCCTTGAGTCAGCAATTGATAAGTTCAAGTCCTAGATCAGAACAGTAAGTGTAAATTATGACGTGGTGTCTAAGTATCAGACTGACCACCAGTCTAATATATACACCTAGTGGAATCACTGGCTCATTGGTAGATTTCCCACTTTTAACTCTTTATGGTTAGAGTGGAATCACCCTCCTGACAGCCCAGACTACTGAGGCCTAAGCTCTGGCATCGAAAATTGAGGGCATTCAGAAGAAGAACGTGAATCTGATGGCTACTTGTGTTTCCAATCCCCCTAAATCTCAAGCATACAACATGATTTTGATGGGAAGTAGTGAGCCTCTTCAGCTTTGCTTATATCCAAACCAGGAAAAGGTGCCCTAAAAATAAAACAAACCTTGTGGATGGTAATGGGAAACCATTTTAGCAACTTTTCCGAGCTGAATGGTTTAAGGATTAAACCTGGATTAGGACCTGAGTGAGACATCAGAATAGGTAAAATGGGTGCCAGTTGGAATGAAGTATCTAGGGGTCAAACTCAGTTAGAATTTGGATGAAATAATCACTTTAAATTATGTTCAATTATTGAGTAAGATGAGAAATAATCTGGATAAGTGGAGGGCACTGAGACTGTCACTCTGGGGTAAAGTCAATGTAGTTAAAATGGTCATAGCACCTCAGTTTATCTTTCTATAATGCTTCCCTTAAATATATCAGCTTTGATCTACAAGCAATACAACAAAATTATCAGTGATCAGAATTAAAATGAGTAAGATGTGTATGTCCAGGGACATGGGTGGGCTCAGTCTACCTGATGTCAGGGCATATAAATTATCCTTTGAAATGACCAAATTAGCTAAACACTGGGACAGGGCTGATGTTGATTTAGATTGGGTAATTATAGAACGGAGCCTGGCTGCACCACATTCACCCCTTAACATCCTCTCACAACATGTGGAAAACAAGACTAATCTAAATCCTATACTATTTCACTCATAGACTGTGTGGAGTACAATTCATAAAGCCTGTAGAATGTCACATTTAATCCAGTTATAGTCCTCGCTCTGGAATAACCCTGAGATATGTATTGGGAAAAGAATGGGGTACTGGAAAGAATGGAAGATTAAAGGTGTAAATACAGTAGGTGATCTCTACAAGAATGGGATTTTTATGTCATATGTGGATTTGCAGAGGAAATCTAACTTTGTAGATAAAGGGAATTTTCGGAAGTATTTACAAATAACACGTTGCATTAGTAACTTATTTAAGAACAGTGACCCACAAAGTAACTCTTTAACTGAATACTTTACATTACCACAGGAAGTTCATAAAGCATCAGTGTTTTATAAAATGTTCAAGCACTCTGTGGGTGAGTTGTGTAACAATCTCAAAGCGGTATGGCAGAAGGATCTTGGAAGCGATATTGAAGATAATGAGTGGTCAAATATTTTATCAAATGTGGGTAGACACATTAGGGAAGTGAAAGGGAAATTTATTCAGTATAAGAAAGTACACAGATATTATTGGACACTAACTAGACTGTACAAAGATTGTTGATAATAATTTATGCTGGAAATGTAAAAATAATGTGGGCACATATTTTCACATGATTTGGGAGTGTTCCATGGCTCGTCCATTTTGGTGTAAAGTTCTTGATTTGTTGGGAACTGGTCGGGTTCCACACTGCCCTTGTGCCCATGGCTTTGTCTCTTGGGTGATAGGACAATGATACATAATGTAAACAATGCCAAATTTATTATTTTAAAGGTGGGTCTCATCACAGTTGCAAGAATTATATTGCAAAACTGGAAAAAACCCAGATGTCCCACTGTGAAGGAATGGACTGAGGAAATGATTAAGATTTCATCATATGGACACATGTTGGGAAGAATTAGCAGTGAGGGAAAAGTGCAAGACGTGTGGGATCAATTTTGGTTGTATGTTAATTTAAACTTATTTAAATGAGAACTTCTTTCTGTCTCTAAGTTTTATTTGTTTTACTGTCATGGGATGGCTGTGTCAATATGCTGTACTGTATCTACTCTGTGATATGCTGTGCTGCTTTGTAAAATAAGAATAAATAATAATAAAAATTTGTATTTAAAAAAAGAATAGGTAAAATTACGACTTTTATGTATATTTTTTTAATGACACCACAAAGAGCTTTAAAATAAATTTAATATTTACAAAGTTGTGATATAGGAAATATGGCAACCTATTTGCACTGAACAGGGTTCCATTGATAAGTAGATGAAAAGGGAGACAGAGAGGAATTACAAAATGGGAATCCACTGGAGGCTTGTTGAACTGGACAAGGTCACTGTAGCGGTAGCACACATGGTGATGCAAATGGTAAGGCTACTGTCTCTCAGCAAAGTCTCCTGACCTTGGGTGTTGTGTGTCAGCTCTTACCTGCATCTCTCCCATTGTCCACATTTCTGCTACATCTCATCTCACCTCATCCAGAACAGAGGTGGTGTTTCCTTGGTCCTTACCTTTTGAGCTGCAGGTCAAGTGAAAATACTAAAATAGTTATTTTTTCCAGCTCAATGATAATAGGAAAATGTGGGTGATATAGTGTTGAAGTGGATCAGCTGGGGTCTAACTGTTACTAACAGTTGAATCACTATTCACACTGGTTCTTAAAATGAAGGTGTTAAATTTGAACCTAATCTTTTCCTTTTCCTGAGGTCACTGAAAGATCTACTGGCTGATGAGTTTTAGCACATGCACCCACATAGATCTTCAATATACAGTACTCTACTGGCACCAGTAGAGACTAGGCACAAGGAAGCACTTGATTATGAAGTTAATATTCCAAGCAATTCAGGAGAAAACAAAGGAAATTATGAATTACAGAAGTGACCGTGGCAGTGGTATAGTAAAATGTGGCATTGGGCCAAAATAGAGTCCATCTGAGAACAAATATGCACTATTATGCTGTTAAATTAATACTGTAGATCACCTTTGATAAGTCAGAGTTGCAAATGTTCATGGAAATTATAGAAAGGTGCAATAGTTCCAGAAAGAGGACTTCAATTTGGTTTATAAAGATTGGAATATTAACACAATCAAAGGCCAAGATTTCCTGAATTGTGTACAAGAAATCATTCTCGCTTAATATTTCTACCCCACTTAGGGTTGGAGAATGAAATTGGGCAAATAGAAAATAATTCAGAGAGAATATTTGTGGAAAAGCAACCATCTTATCATCACATTTAAAGCAGCAATGGAAAGGACAATAGTGCAATAAAATGATAAAGTACTTAACAGATGGAGAGATAACATCAATGAATTAAAAGTAGATTAGGTGCGGATGGGTTTGAATCAACAATGGCAAGAAAGGATTATTGACCAATGGGGTCCTTAAAAATTTGGGATTTTGAATACAAAATACATATATGTGTAACTATACAGAGACAGTATAGGTCATCCAAAGCTAAAAAAGAATCCATGAATGACTAAAGATGAAGAAGACAGCAGGCATATTCATCAAAAGTATTCATCAAACAACTGAAAACCAAGCTCATGAGAGTACAGAGACCCATAAAATGAAATAAGGCTATACAGAAAGAGCATGAGAATAATTCAAATAATATAAAATGGGATCCTAAGCTTACTTTTCAATGATACTCAGAAGAAGGATGGTCCAATTATGGACTGAATACACTTTCCAATGAAGGCTGGTGATTTGGCTTCCAAATGAAATAAGCACCAAGTAGGTGTCCTCAATCAAGAAAGAAATGCTATTAAAGCTTCAATTGATGATGGCAGAGCAGCAATGACAAGAATTTCCAGAAGCGATTTAGAAGGCACGGGATATATACATCCCAAAGAGGAAGAAATATTCTAAAGGCAAGATGACACAACTATCACTAACAGGGAAGTCAAAGCCAACATGAAAGCCAAAGAGAGGGCATATAATAGAGCAAAAATTAGTGGGAAGTTAGAGGATTCGAAAGCTTTTAACAACCAACAGAAGGCAACAAAAAAAGTCATAAAGAAGGTAAAGATGGAATATGAAAGTAAGCAAGCCAATAATATTAGATTTAGATTTAGATTATGAGGACACTCAGTCCTTGTTTATTGTTATTTAGAAATACATGCATTAAAAAATGATACAATGTTCCTCCAGAATGATATCACAAGAAACACAGGACAAACCAAGACTAAAACTGACAAAAGCACGTAATTATAACATATAGTTACAACAGTGCAAAGCAATACCGTAATTTGATAAAGAGTAAACCATGGGCACGGTAAAAAAAAGTCTCGAAAGTCCCGATCGCCTTATTATCTCTCAAACGGTAGAAGGGAGAAACTCTCCCTGCCATGAATGTCCAAGCGCTGCAAACTTGCCGATGCAGCACCATTGGAAGCACCCGACCGCAGTGGACTCTGAGTCCGTCCGAAAACTTCGAGCCTCTGACCAGCCCTCCGACACTGAGCATCGAGCACCATCCTCTGCCCAGCGCTTCGACCCCGCCCCGGCCGCCGAGCAACAAGCAAAGCCGAAGACTCGGGGCCTTCCCCTCCGGAGATTTCGGATCACTCAGTAGCAGCAGCAGCGAAGCAGGCATTTCAGAAGTTTCACCAGATGTTCCTCCGTGCTCTCACGTCTGTCTCCATCAAATAAGGATTGTGCTCGGCACCCTACTTGACAGATAACAGACATCACCACTGGAGTGGCCACTGTGAGCTGCATCGCGCCGCCATCTTCTCCTCCCACCGTTAAAGAGGATACCAAAAGTTTCTTCAGATACATAAAGTGTAAAAGGGAGGTGAGAGTGGATATTGGACTGCTGGAAAATAATGATGGAGAGGTGGTATTGGGGGACAAAGAAATAACAGATGAACTGAATAAGTATTTTGCATTACTCTTCACTGTGAAGACACTAGCAGTATGGTGAAAGTTCCAGGTTTCAGGGGTCATGAAGCGTGTGTAGTTACTATTACTAGGGAGAAGGTTCTTGGGAAACTGAAAAGTCTGAAGGTAGATAAGAAACCTGGACCAGATGGTGTACACCCCAGGGGTCTGATAGATTTGGTGGAAGAGATAGTGGAGGTATTAGTAGTTATCTTTCAAGAATCACTATATTCTGGAATGGTTCTAGAAGACTGGAAAATTGAAAATGTCACTCCATTCTTCAAGAAGGGAGAGAGGCAGAAGAGTGGATATTATAGGCCAGTTAGTCTAACCTCAGTGTTTGGAAAAATGTTGGAGTTAATTGTTAATTATGTGATTTCAGGGTATTTGGAGGCACATGATAAAATAGGCTGTAGTCAGCATGGTTTCCTCGAGGGAAAATCTTGCCTGACAAATCTGTTGGAATTCTTTGAAGAAATAACAAGCAGGATAGACTAAGGAAAATCAGTTGATGTTGTGTACTTGGATTTTCAAGACCTTTGACAAGGTGCCACACATGAGGCTGCTTAACAAGGTATGAGCCCGTGGTATTACAGGAATGATCTTAGCATGGATAAAGCAGTGGCTGATTGGCAGGAGGAAAAGAGTGAGATTAAAGGGAGCCTTTTCTGGTTGGCTGCTGGTGACTAGTGATGCTCCACAGGGGTCGGTGTTGGAACCGATTCTTTTTACGTTGTATGTTAATGATTTGGATGATGGAATTGACGGCTTTGTTGCAAAGTTTGTAGATGATATGAAGATAGGTGAAGGGGCAGGTAGTTTTGAGGAAGTAGAGAGGCTAAAGAAGGACTTCAACAGATTAGGAGAAAGGGCAAAGTGGCAGATGGAATACAGTGTTGGGAAGTGTAAGGTCATGCACTTTGGTAGAAGAAATGAAAGGGTTGACTACTTTCTAAGTGGAAAGAAAATACAAAAAACTGAGGAGCAAAGGGACTTGGGAGTCCTTGTACAGGATTCCCTAAAGGTTAATTTGCAGGTTGAGTTGTTGGTGAGGAAGGCAAATGCAATGTTAGTATTTGTTTCAAGAAGACTAGAATATAAAAGCAAAGATGTAATGTTGACAATTTATAAAGCACTGGTGAGATCTCACTTGGAGCATTGTGAACAGTTTTGGGCCTCTTATCTTAGAAAGGATGTGCTGAAACTGGAGAGGGTTCAAAGGACGTTCACGAAAATGAATCCAGGATTGAACGGCTTGTCATATGAAGAGCATTTGAAGGGATTCCTGGGGAGAGGCAGGAGACTGGGGCTGAGAGGAAAAATGGATCAGCCATGATGAAATGGCGGAGCAGATTTAATGGGCCAACTGGCCTAATTCTGCTCCTATTTCTTATGGTCTTATGATGAGGAAGTGAAAATTGGAAAGGAAAAAAATAAAGAGCCTGTTAATAGGCAACTAGTCTTCAAAAAAAGAAAGTTACTCTCTCCAGATTAGATGCATCCTAGTTTCCCACCACACTCCCCACCACCATTACTTTATCTTTCCTTGTCAATCACCCTATGCACCAATACTCCTCTATCTCCTATGATGTGCTTCAGTTCTGGTAAGACGAAAGCACATTTGGATGCAGCAGTTTTTATGAGATCAACCAAAGGTGTTATTATCTGTTTAAAGTATATTTTTAGATTGGAAGACCCTGCTAGACATTAAGAACCTGAAGTATGGCAGGTCTACGCCATAAGTGAGATGCTCACTGGCAGAGAAACTGAAGGAGCTGGACTTGGTGTGGACGGTTATGTTATGTGCAACAGAGAGGTGTCTGTCTGCAAAGGAGGTGTGCAATCTAACATCAAGTGATGATCTTAGTCGCTTTTCTGATGATTGCAAGACCATGTTGGACATCGGTGTCCAATTCAGTAGTTTATTGGCGAACGGCGGGGTGGATGGCAGGGGAGCTGCATGGCCTTGGTGGTAATGAGGACTCGGCCTCAAACTGTAGTGTTGCACCAGAGTGCCAGAGGCGGTGTGGCACGGCATCCGTGCTGGAGTTGGTGCTGCCCGCCAGTGTTCACTTGGCAGAAGACAAGCTGTATTATGTTCAACTGCACACTGCTGCAACATTCATCCACTCAGTGAGTTGGACTATATATATTTTTTGTGTGATTGTGTTTTACTGCTATCTTATATGTGCCTTATGCTGTGTATGACCTTTGGTACTTGTGTCATGCACTTTGGCCCTGGAGTAATGCTGCTTTATTTAGTTGTATTTATGCATATTCATGTATGGTTGAATGACAATTCAACTTGAACTTAAACTTGAACCTAGCATCACTTTATGTACATACAATTAGTCTATGTATATAAGCTAATTTTATGTATTTATGTTTATTGTGTTTTTATTGTGTTCTTTATGCTTATTGTGTTTTTAATGCTGCATCAGATCTGAAGTAACAATCATTTGGTTGTCTTTTTCACTTGTGTACTGACAAATGGCAAGAAACAATCTTGAATCTTGAATTATTGAGGGATGGAACTAACAAAGGTCCTGATCCTTCTTAAAGAAGCAGATGATGTCAGAGGCCTAGAGAGTTTAAATTCTTGATAGTAAAATTGTTATTCTGAATGAAGACTTTCAAGAGACCTCTGGCAATTTTACACATTAGAGGAGTGAACAAAATTAAAGGTACAACGGTACCATATTTGGATAAGGGACAGTAAGCAGAAAATGAGTGAATGAATTGCATTTTTTCTCAGTTTAAAAGGAAGAATGCAAAGCTGGGATTAGACCCATTTGTCTATTTAGTTTATGCTAACCTTTAGCTATACAGTACACTATTTCAAACCTTTCAGAAAATATATATAACCTGGAAATGTAATAAACAATCAGAATAATAACAGCCTGCAGAACATAGAAATTGTCCTGTGATTAGTCTAGGATTAAATCGGAAGATTGCTGGGCAGTGAGGTTCAAAGGGCCAGAGGGGCCTATTACACGCTGTATCTCAATAAATAAATAAAAATAAAAAATATATAAAATGAGACACGTAGCGGATGCATTAATTGTACTGTGGCGGCTCGCCCACGCGGCAAGCGAACCGGCTCCAGCAGTCGCGGGTGAGTCTGCAGCCAGCGGCAACCGAGGGGGCTCTGAGTGCGGGACAGATCTCGGCCCGGAAGCCAACGTCACTTCCGCCCCGCAAAGAGCAGGGGATGCTGGGAGCATGCACTTAAGCGCGCGCGGATTGAAACAGTAAACAGTTCAACCAGACCCTGCTCGACTCAGTGTGTTGCTTTCACTCGTTGCGTATCGGCGCGACCATATTGGTGACCCCGACGGTCCAACGGTATTTGGACCCAGCATGAACGACTCAGCTCTGCAGAATGCGGTTTCCCTTAAATTGACAACCTTCTGGACCACTCAACCCCTGGAACCCCTGGTCTGGTTCGAGCAAGCAGAGGCCCAGTTCCAGGTCAGGCAAATTGTCTCAGATGCCACCAGGTATTACTACGTGGTGGGCGCCCTCGACCAGGAGACAGTGGGCTGCGTTATCGACTTTCTGCATCAGCCCCCAGCAACAGACAGGTATGAGGCACTCAAGGCCCTGTAATCCACACATTTGGCCTCTCCGGCCGTGAAAGAGCTGCGCAGTTACTCCATACGGACGGCCTGGGCGACCGCGCGCCATCAGCCCTGATGAGTGACATGCTAGCATTGGCAGACGGCCATAAGCCTTGCCTGCTTTTTGAGCAGATTTTCTTGGAGCAAATGCCAGAAGACATCCGCCTCCTGCAAGCTGATGAAGACTTCAGAGACCTGCGCAGGGTGGTTGCCCGCGCAGACGTGCTTTGGCACTCCAAACAAAATGGCGGAACCACCATCGAAATTAATGCTGCGGCACGGCCGAAAGCCCAGCCCTCCCACACCCCAGCAGCGGAGCACCGAACACCCACACCAAGGGACGACACCACTTCTGAGTCTTGGTGTTTTTATCATCTAAGGTGGGGTTCTAGGGCCTGTTGCTGCCGACGCCATGCTCCTTCCAGGGAAATGCCAGGACCAGCTGTCGCTAATGGCTACAGCGGCTAGTCACCGTGATGGCCTCCTCTACATTTGGGACAAGCACTCCAGGCGTAGATTCCTGGTGGACACAGGGGTGGAAATCAGTGCCCCACCCCCCTCGCGCCACGATACCTGAACTAGAAGAACAGGACCGGAACTTACAGCAGCCAACAGCAGCACCATCCGCAGCTACGGCACAAGAACCAGTCCCTTGCAGTTCGGTTCCAGCCGCTTTACATGGACATTTACACTGGCCGCAGTATCACAGCCACTGCTGGGTGCGGACTTCCTCCGCGCGTACTGCCTGCTCGTGGATTTGAAGGGATGACGAATGGTCGATGCGAAAACGTTCCAGACTTTCTCCCTCGGTGAGGCCAGGTTACTGGCTCCGCACCTGGACTCCATCACTTACTCTGACAACGAGTTCGCCAGAGTGTTATCGGAGTTCCCGTCTATCATCGCGCCGCAGTTTTCCTCAACAGACCCCAAAAACGGCGCGATGCACCACATCCCCACACAGGGACCTCCCGTTCATGTCCCGGCCCGCAGGCTACCGCCCGACAAGCTCCGCCTCGCGAAGGAGGAATTCAAGAAGATGGAGGAGATGGGATTGTGCGGCATTCTGACAGCCCGTGGGCCTCCCCACTCCATATGGTGCCCAAGTCCGCGGGAGGGTGGAGACCGTGCGGCGACTATTGGAGGCTGAATGACGCCACCATGTCCAATCGCTATCCGGTACCACACGTCCAGGACTTTATGGCCAACCTGCACTGGGCGCGCATCTTTTCAAAGATTGACCTGGTCCGAGGGTATCATCAGATCCCAGTCCACCCGGACGATGTACCCAAGACGGCCCTCATTACTGCCTTTGGCCTGTTCAAGTTCCTCAGGACGCTGTTTGGGCTCAAAAACGCGGTGCAGACGTTCCAGTGCCTGATGGACGCAGTAGGGCGAGATCTGGACTTTCTGTTCATCTACCTGGATGACATACTTATCGCCAGCCGCTCCTGCCAGGAACATCTAGCACATTTATGCCTGCTGTGCTGCCATCTAAGCGACTACGGCCTGGCTATCAACCCCGCCAAGTGCCAGTTCGGCCTACCTGCCATCAACTTCTTGGGACACGGAATTGGCCAGCTTGGAGCTGTGCCCCTGCCAGCAAAAGTTGAAGCCATCCACCAATTCACCAGACCCAGCACTGTTAAAGGCCTGCAGGAGTTTGTTGGGATGGTTAACATTTATCACCGATTCCTGCCCTCAGCGGCCTGGATCATACGTCCCCTTTTCGGCTTAATGTCCGGCAAGGTCACAAAGGTCAAAAAGGTCACCTGGACAGAGGAGGCGATGGTGGCTTTTGAACAAGTCAAGAACATACTAGCAAACGCCACCCTCCTGGTCCACCGCCAGGTCGACGTCCCCACTGCCCTCACTGTGGATGCCTCCGACACGGCAGTTGGCGGCGTGCTGAAGCAGCTCATTGAAGGCCAGCAGAAGCCGCTCGCTTTTTTCAGCTGGCACCCACGAGCCCGGGAACTTAAGTACAGTGCTTTTGACAGGGAGCTGCTGGACCTGTACCTTGCCATCCGGCACTTCAGGTATTTCCTGGAAGGGAGAGAGTTCATGGTCTTCACAGACCACAAGCCCCTCACTTCCACGTTTGCCAAAGTGTCGGACCCATGGTTAGGCCGCCAGTAACGCCACCCGTCATACATCTTGGAGTTTACCACCACGATCAAGTACATCTCTGAGAAGAACAACGTGGTAGCTGACGCGCTGTCACGCACCTCCGTCCAATCAGTGCACTCTCTGTCTCCGGGGGCAGATTATGCAGCGTTAGCTAAGGCGCAACGACTGGACAGTGAGATGCCGGTGTACTGAACTGCAGTCTCAGGACTCCGTCTCGAAGACATACCCATTGGGCCCGAAGGGTAAGAAGCTCCTTTGCGATGAGTCCACCAGGCAACCTTGGCCCATTGTCCCGACCGCTTGGAGGTGCCGTGTTTTCGACGCCTTGCACGGTTTAGCCCACCCTTCCATCCGGCTGATCACAGACAGGATTGTGTGGCACGGCCTATGCAAGCAGGTCGGGCACTGGGCCAGGACATGCACGCACCGTCAAACCTCCAAGATCCAGAGGCACGTGAGGGCCCCACTGCAACCCTTCCAGCCGACACATAGGAGGTTTGAACATGTCCACGTGGACATCGTCGGCCCACTGCCAGTTTTGAGAGGAGCGAGACACCTGTTTACCATGGTGGACAGGTTCACGAGGTGGCCGGAAGCTATCCCACTCGCTGACACAGCCACGGAGACATGCGCCATAGCCCTGATTACCACCTGGGTGTCACGGTTCCGACTCCCAGCCCACGTCACTTCAGACAGGGTTGTGCAGTTCACATCGGCTTCATGGTCTGCGCTGGCACAACACCTCAGAACCCAGCACCACCGAGCGACTGCTTCCCACCCGCAGTCCAACGGCCTGGTGGAACGTTTCCACAGGCACTGGAAGTCAGCCCTGATGGCATGCCTCCGAGGGCCAGACTGGGTTGACAAACTCCCCTGGGTGCTGCTTGGCATCTGCACGGCACCCAAAGAGGACCTGGCCGCATCATCAGCCGAACTTGTTTACGGTGCTCTGCTCACAGTTCCTGGTGAGTTTGTGCCAGTACCCCGTGGCCAGGAGAACACACCTACGGTGGTCCTAACTAAACTCCGGGAACGGCTTAGAACACTTGCCCCAGTCCCGACGTCCCATCACGGAACTACACCCTCTTTCGTACCCAAGGACCTACAACAGAGCAAGTATGTTTTCGTTCGCCGAGGTGCGCACAGACCACCCCTGCAGCGACCATATGAAGGACCCTACAAAGTGGTGCGCCATAATGGGGCGACCTGCGTTCTCGACATCAGTGGTCGCGAAGAGACTTTTACCATTGACCTTCTCAAATCGGTGCATCTAGACCTTGAACGCCCGGTTGCTGTGCCACCCCCACGACGACGAGGCCGGCCACCTGAAAGAACTGACAGTGTGCAGGCTGTGGACTCTACACCGCCTAGCGCCGGTTCTGGGGTGGGGTCATGTGGTGGCTCGCCCACGCGGCAAGCGAACCGGCTCTAGCAGTCGCGGGTGAGTCTGCAGCCTGCGGCAACCGAGGGGGCTCTGAGTGCAGGGCAGACCTCTGCCTGGAACCGGACGTCACTTCCGCCCTGCAAAGAGCGGGGGATGCTGGGAGCGGGCACTTAAGTGTGCGCGCGGATTTAAAACAGTAAACAGTTCAACCAGACCCTGCTCGACTCAGTGTGTTGCTTTCACTCGTTGCGTATCAGCGTGACCACAGTACACACAGTAACCACTGATTCTGCCCTTTACTATATTTTTATTTAATATCTAAAATAACAATATGGTGCAAAATTGGGAATGATTTTTTATTGTGCATGTTATCAAAGAATGAAACAAAATATATCATTATATCAGGATTACAATAACAATCATTAGGATTATTCAACAATCATCAAAGCACTTATCTCTTCATGGCAAGAATCTTATCTTCTCCCGAGCAGTAACATTGATAAACTCTTGGATTGTGTCAGATTATAGAGACTCAGTTTTCTCTGTAATGGGTCAATATTATTACTAAAGCACTTGCAATGACTTAACCCTATTTTGCTGTATGTCAGTTTCAGGTTATGATGCTAAACCAATTTATTCACTTTAATTATGCGGACTGATAATTTCTAGAAGATAAAACATATACTGAAAGACCAATTTTCTAGGAACTTTTTTGATGACAATTTTTGCCATCTATTTATTCCTTAATTATAGTTGTTCTTGATGAATTATTATTTTAAAGAAAAAATTGAAATTTTCTCCATGATTTCAGCAGTTTCTCAATGCATCCCGTTTTGGATTTCCCTGTAGATGTCCATCTCAATTCTAAACTTTTCCTGAACTTCAATTAAATAGTTTTCAGTTGATGTCAAAAGTGCAACATTATTAAAAATAACAGAATCCATAACAAAAGGCCAGATCAGTTCCACACAGACTTCCATAAATCTAAAATCCTTAATCACCTTGGGCTTGGTTGAGCGAATAAAAAAATCAAAGAGACTGGAATCAGATGCTTGGTGAGAGTTATTCAAATGTACCTCTGTCAGTTGCTTCACTGAATGTTCTAATAATTTTAGGGTTCAGAGGAACTTTCACTGTCTGATGAACAAGTCCTGATTGGGAAAGGTATTATTGACCCTGGATAAGAATGTAAGGTACAATGTCAATGTAAAATGTCAATACGTGTATGCCTTTGGTAACACAAATTCTGAAGGGGACTGACTATATAGGGCTAATTTTAACACATTTTTAGTAGTTAATATAGAAGATTTATTAAATTCAAGAATATTATATATGGTTTGATAAATGACCAACGAGAGGTCATAGACTGATTTAGGTAAATTAAACGAATGTGGCAGTATATGGCAGATATTAAGCAAAGGGCAGGAAATTCAGGGCAGTTTCATCTCAGATAATAGTAGTTGTTGTAGATAATATATCAGGAATGAGTCTTGAGTTGATTGTTTGCAAAAGGTGTACAAACATTACTAAGTATCTTCAGGTAAATCAAATGAGATATTTAACCACTGTTAGAAATAAGAAAGTAAAATAGATCTTAAATTATCATTTTAGCTTATGGTCTGTACGTTGAAGGCAATATATTTAAGGTCAATATAGTGTACAGAATTTATAGCACGGATCACTGATTGAATATTGTGAAAGATCTTCCCCTGGAAATGGCCTGGGATAATGGTGGCAAATATATAACTATAGCTCAAAGCATCCAAATTGAGGTCATTTACCAGGAACTGAGGTTTTAATCGTTCTTTTAGTTCAGTTACACAATGAACAGTATATTTAGCAATTGGATTGTGGTAGCATCTGCACAATGTATAAAATTATGACAAAAGTAGTTTTGAAAATGTGTAATATGCAATACATTTAGGTTTAAAAACATTTACATTTTTATGAGTATCAAAGCTGTCACAACATGTTCAATTGCACATGCATATATTTCATGCAAAAGATATCGATTACTCAAAAGATCAATTGTGTGCACACTGCATGAAAGAAATAATATAGCACACAAGCTCCTCTGTACGATGTATCATTTAGCAAGCTGATTGTTCTGAAAATGAGGATTTTTATGCTCATTCTGGAAACTTGTGAATCTTGAAAGCTGCAGTAGTAGGCATGTCACGCTGATGGCTGTTCTCTTTATGGTTGCATAGACACGACTGGCTTCTGTTCAGCAAACAAATACATAATGTGTGAACATTTATGGAGAACAGTAATGAGTATGAATTACAGGAGAGCTATTCCATCCTAGTTTTTGGCCATACTATTTGCCTTTCACAAATCTATTAGTCAGGCCACACTTTAAGAACCAGATCTAGTTCAAAATTTTTGTCATAACTGGGAACACAAATTTCTTTCTTAACAAAAATGAATTAGATTAGCAAGAGCTCTGTGCTTTATCATAGAAAGGAGGGCAAAACTGTAATGGAAACACATAATTAAAAAAAAAACCTTTGATACTTTTATTCCACAGCTCAAAATAGATATGTAAAATATTATAAAATGGTAAAAGGTAGGGGTCTGATCCTGACTCTCATTAATGCTTCCTTATCTTATTAACTTAAATTGCCCATTCAGAATTGCATTCACTGAAAAATAATAAAAAGCTTTATTAAAAGCTTTTAAAAATGTTTGGTCTTAACAAATCACAAACCTGATTTCAGAATATTATTTTTTGCAATACTTGTGCTCTGTGCTTGCTCAAATACAGGTTTATTTTAAATTACATTTTTTTAAGTCGCAAGGCTTTTATGTTTCACAAACAAGAGAAAATCTGCAGATGCTGGATATCTAAGTAACACACACAAAATGCTGGAGGATCTCAGCAGGTCAGGCAGCATCTATGGAAAAGAGTACAGTCGATGTTTCGGGCCGAGACCCTTTGGCAGGCTTTTATGTTTCCCAGTTTCCCTTCGGCAGGCTTTTATGTTTCCCAGTTTCCCTTCGGCAGGCTTTTATGTTTCCCAGTTTAGCAACATAAGAGTCAAGCACTATCTTCTTTCTGCGTTACAAACTTGCACCTTCCTCCTATATAGGCAAACCCTGCTCATCTTCCTTCAGCAGGGATCTCCATTTTCCAACTGGTGCCCAGTTAGCCTCCAAGAGATTAGAGGCATAGGGTGGAATGCAAATAAAGAGCAGAGGCACATTCTCTTCAAATTACATACAGTACAAATGCAATGTCTGGCGGTAAGAAAGAAGATTTTTAATGTAGGGACTATTTCCAAATTTTCTGTTGAAAAAAACACATGCTCAAACAAGAAATCCTGATCTCAAAAATGTTGCAGTACAAAAAAAGATGTATGACGCTCTTCACAACAATTGAAGTTTAACTCTGGATTTGAGCAGTTGTTGAGGGAACTGAATTCCAGCTCCGGCATAATCTGAGAGTTTAGCAGGGCATGAAACTGGGTTGAGAACCATGCAGTTACATAGTCTTCTGAGAGTTTCAGCATGAAGGTGGTGCAGACCACAAAAATCTCTAGCAATGTTATATTTACATCTGTACTTACTTACACCCTCAAGGTAGTCGACAAGATCTTTAACATACCCCAAAAACATGGTCCAATCTTCTATTCTTTTTGCTCGGATTCCTTTGAGTGAGTGATCCTTTGTGTTGTATATTTTGCTCATGTGATTCATTCTTGAAAGCTGCATAAAAGGAATATTATTTAATACAACTCAAAACATCTGTATATCCTTTAGCATCAGAAAGGGCTAATTAGACTGACATTACCTTCTAAATGGAAGAGAATGCTAAAGAGAAAGTAATTTGCTATTTATTTAGATAGAAGGGGAATCGGCAGATGGATTGAAGAAATCTATCTATTTAAGTGTATCTATCTACAACTGTTGTCTATTATCTACCGTTAGTGTCTATTCTCAGACACTAATAAAGACAAATGGGAATTTAGGATTAATATCTTTATCCAGAGATTAATGGGAATGTGGAATTTGTCTTCAAGCACATTAATGGAGACAAAGCATAGTTTAAAAAATACATGTTTAGAAGCAATTGCAGTCCAATATCAAATATGCTGAATGCAGGAGGAAAGAAAAATTAGGAACAGGAAAATCAATAGTTTTGTTGTATAGAAATGAATCTCAGGAAGAAACTGTATGATATAACACCTAGAGGAGTTGGGGGAAGACAAGTGTAAAAGAAGATTGAAGAGAAGAAGCCACGGAAGCAGCAAGGGAAAAGAAAGTCAGAATTGGTAGGGTGACCTCAAGCAGGAAAAGTCAAATAAAGGACTAGCAACAAATCAGTATTGTGTGAGAGAGGGGATAGAACAGGGGAAAGGGAAAGTAGCAGTCTTAGATAAGAAAAGACCATAAGATATAGGAACAGAATGAGGCCATTTGGCCCATCATCAGAATGTGATCACAATGCTATTAGTTTCAAAGTAATATACAAAAAAAGATAGGTCTGGTCCATTGGTTGAGATTTTAAATTGGAGACAGGCTAATTTTGATGGTATCAGAAGGGATCTGGCAAGTGTGGATTGGGACAGGCAAAAGTGTAATTGGTAAGTGGGAGGCCTTCAAGAATGAAAATTTGAGAGCACAAAGCTTGTACGCAGCTGTCAGAATAAAAGGTAAAGGTAACAGGCATAGGAAACCTTGATTTTCAAGAGATATAGAACCCCTGGTTAAGATGAAAATTTACAAGGATGTTGCCAGGTCTGGAACACCTGAGTTATAAGGAAAGATTGAATAAGTTAGGACTTTATTCTTTGGTATAAGGTTGAGAAATTTGATAGAGCTATATAAAATTATGAGGGGTATAGATAGGGTAAATGCAAGCAGGCTTTTTTCCACTGAGGTTGGGTGGGACTGCACCAGAGGTCGCAGGTAAGGGTGAAAGGTGAAAAGTTTAAGGGGAACATGAGGGGAAACTTCTTCACTCAGAGGATTGTTAGAGTGTGGAGCCATTTGCCAGTACAACTGGTGCATGCAAGCTTGATTTCAACATTTAAGAGAAGTTCGGATTGGTACATGTGTGGTAGAGCTGTGATCCGGGTGCAGGTCGATGGGAACTGGCAGTTCAAATGGTTCAGCTTGGACCATGTTTCTGTGCTGTACTTTTCTATAACTCTACGACTCTAAAAAAATGCAAATGCTGGAAACTTACGATACTGTCTGACCTTTTGAGTTTCCAGCATTTTCTTTTTTTATAATACATCTGAAGATGTTCATTTGGTATTGATATTGAAGACTCATACAACCAATTAATATTGCAATCAAAATCTTTAGTAATGCACTATGCATGCATATTTCAGTCAAAATCACTACCACTCCTAACTGACTTTCTGATTCCTTATTTCCATTTGAAATTCTGCTTTTTCTCCGAGGAGGCATCTGCATCATCATTGCCTGTAAAAGACAAATAGTCTGGTTAAACAGTTGGTTGTTGGATGAATTACCATTCAAACATGTCAATCAAAACAATTTCTGAGCACAATTAGAAGCTCCAACAGAATGATAAATGTGACCAGTGATTTCTGGAAGCATCCTGTGCCCTTGGGGACCCATAGCATGATCTATCCTTAATATAAGATTAATTTATGGTAATACTGTATTTAATTTATGGTTCACACCTAATAGACTGCTAATGTACATCTTAAGAAAAATACCAGAGAGTGGCAGAGAATTTGACTTTGCGCAAAAATACAGTATTCCAATTCTCCTAGGTTAAGCAAATTTGTACTCAATTTAGACTTGAACAATATTTTTCTCTTGTTTGTAGGCTCCATCATTCTCCCCCCCACCTAAACGAAGACTATGATCCCACCTTACCTATGCTACCATTCTTTTCATTTTAAACTGAGATACTAAGAGCCACAACTAAGCCCAATTTAGAGCGCATTTTCCAGCAAAAGCCACTATCTGTAGATCAGGAGAACAGACCCACACTGATCTTTCCTACCGTAGCACTCAAGTACTAAGCCAGTTGAAAGAGTTCTCCTCTGTGCAACAGGGGATCATTACTGAAACGTTTCATATCTCTTGGTAGTTTAGAACCCAACTGAGCAAGTGCTATGGGTCTTTTTTTTTAAACAAATTCATCATATAGTCTTCTTCTAATCATTAGCAACTGAACTTTACATATTGTTGCATATTGTAATTCAGACCACAAGTGGATGTAAGATTTATCACCCACAGAAATAATACAACCAAATTTTTATTATTATGGTGTCTATCTGAATAGCAGCAACACTTCTATCATGGATATATAATATTTACAGTTACTTTGAAATGTCGTACTTGGTCTTTCTGATGAAACATGCAGAGTATTTCAGTAATTTTGTTTTATAAGATTCAATACAGTAGGTGAAACTGGTTAACAGTCTCAATGAAGAGACGCTACCCAAAATGTCGACTGTTTATTCCGCACCATAGATAAAACCTGAATTCCTCCAAAGTTTTGTGTGTGCTGAAGTAGCTAACATATTGTTTTGTTCATTGAATATGAACAGTTAATAGGCCAGGAATTACATGTACACTAGAGTGGTAACAGTGGCTGATTACTTTCCCTAAAAGACAGATTGAACCAGTTGGGTTTTTATAGTGCTGCAGGTTTATGGTCACGGTTGCTTATATTAGTGTTTTAATCCGGATTTATTTAAATTCTCCACTTGCCTCACATCAATAATTATGACTCTAGAAAATAGTTTAGTGATTTAACTATTATTTTACTGTACACTTTCGTGTAGAAAGCAGATTAAGGCACTGGTGCCTTACCTTGTATTTGGAGACTACAATGACTGCAGTTTTCTAAGAATAATTAGGCACATACATATTATACCACTTGCCAAAGCAATGCCTCATGTATTCATAAATATTCAATTATTTTCTGAATAAGTGAATTAAACTATGGTCAACAAATACATTGGATACAGAACAAAGACCACCATTTTTAACAATCTGTTTCAGTTGAGTAATAAGTCCTTCACAACTTTTTATCTCCTACTCCATCCTCTCAGTACCTCTTCAAACTCTGGCTGAGAAATACATCCTGAACTGTTTGTCTGCCATGATAATTTTCTCTGATTACAACATTTTGTTTTGAAGTTAGGTACTGGCTCCTATTTGATATCATTTTTTAAATGATCGACTTAGGCAAAGAATGCAAACAGCCTGCCAGACCGGAAAGGTGTCACTGAGTTCCAGCATTTCCTTAGCTGATATCCAAGCACATATTTCATATAGTTGGCTTGAAGGCAGAGAGTAATTCTTGATAGCTGGTTTTCCCTCTACATGACCTTTCAACAATTTGTAACTGCCCCAGATGCGACCTGGCCGTGATCAGCTAAATCAGTAAAGGCCAGAAATCGAATCATGACATCGTAGTCACCCTTACTATAACACCTTCAGTTACTAAAGTAGTTGGGAAAACTTCTAGCATTGCTTTAATCAATAGAAACAGACACTTCCAGTTTCCGGACTTATGTTTCCCCCGTGACTATCAGTGGTGGTGGTCCCTTTTCACTTACACACACACACCTGTCCATCCTGGTTGCTTTTGGGTTTTTCCACAGTTGAGACATTCATCCCAGCAGCACTCAGAGCTGCAATCCGGTTTTCTAATTCTGAAACCTGCAGTACAAAATTGCACTGACATTTCAAACAGCGGTAATATTGAGCTTTCTTGTTTAGCAACACTGTATGCCTTTTCCTTTTTGTTCCCCTGCTGTTACTCATGCACCATACTTTGATAAACTGACAAACAAGTTCTGAGTTACAACCAAACTTATCGTCACAGCCTCCTTAGATCAACTCTTTACAACGTCATTATGGGGAACAGCCGAGAGAAAAATAAAGATATTATAGAAGAGAGAAAATTGAATCAACACTGGAGAATCCCAAAGCTGGAATCTGGAGCAACAGACAATCTGCTGGAGGAACTCACTGTGGATCGAACAGTATCTGCGGTGTGGGGGGCGGGGTGGTGGTGAGAAATTTTTCAATGTTTCAGGTTGAACCCCTGTATCAGGACTGAGGGTTGGAGAGGGGGAGATAGGCAATGTGCAGAGGAGAGGGGGAAAGGGTACGACAGGGACCAGAGGGTGATTTTTCAGCTGATTCTTGGCCCACCTATCCCCGTTTCAGCCCTCCACCTCTTCTCTTTATATCAGCTAACATCTCTCTCCACTTTGTATCCTGATGCAAGGTCTCAACCCTAAATATTGACATTTCCTTTCCCCCACAGATGCTGCTTGACCCATTGAGTTTCTGTAACAGATAGCATTTTGCTCTAATCAGAATATGTCTGTTAATGGTATTTATTTATGGAATGCACACAACCACCAAGATACTATGAAAATGCAGTCATAGACAAAACTCTCTAGTTGGAGAGATAGAAACCACAGGCTTGAAATTAAGTAGCCCATTTCTGTGTTACTCGTAGCAGGACTTGACCTGAAATCAATTTTCGCCAATGTGGTACACCGTTAATAACCATTACTAAGTTGATTTATGTTAGTTGTGAAATTCAAATGGACACATTCTGTTGTGAATACCGATAAGACCCGAGAGCTTCTTGATACACAGGATGGACTGGACTGCTGATTCAGTGAAGGCAAAAGGTGAGGGTCTGTGTTCCATGAAAAACTCTTTGAGGAATTTGGATGCGGCAGTCTTGTTGCACTCTTATTCTCCCAACCTGAAATATCTAATGATGAAGTGCCAACTATTCTACTTATCAAGGGAGTTCTTCCCCCATGATCCCGACCGCAGTTTACATAATGCCAAAGGCCAACATTAAACAGGCACTTGATATGTTCAGTGCTGCCGTCAGCAAACAAGAAATAGCTTACCCCAAAGCCTTTGAAATAATTGTCAGGGACTTCAGTCAGGCTGGTTTAAAGAAATCTTTGCCCAATTATTAACATATTCCCTGCAGGACCAGGGTTCCCAATACTTTCGACCACTGCTATACTATGATTAGAATTATCTACCATTCCATGCATGCACTGCATTTCAGGAAATCTGATTTCTTAGCTGTCTTAACATAAATTTCCTACCTGCTTACAGACAGAGGCTAAAGTGCAAGGCTTCAGAGATAAAGACAACAAAGAGTTGGACACACAAGGCAGAGGAGCAGCTACAGGATTACTTTGAGTCCCACAGATCTCGATGACCTTGTAATTTCGGTCTCTGAGGCCTATGTGAGAGCATCCCATGGAAAGGATCCGGGCAAGATGGGGTAACTGGCTGAGTACTAAAGTATGTACTGATCAACTGGCTGGAATGTTCACCAATATCTTTAACCTCTTATTTTGGCAATCTGAAACACCCACCTGCTTCAAGCAGTCTTCAATTATTCCGGCGCCTAAGAAGAATGTGGTAACTTGCATCAGGGATTATCATCCAGTAGCACTTACATCCACTGTGATAAAGTGCTTTGAGAGGTTGGTGATGAAACATATCAACTTGGAAGCAATTTGGATCTGTTCCAATTTGCCTATTGTTACAACAGGTCAACGGCAGATGCTGGACAGCAAAGATGCATACATCAGGATGTTCTTTATAGACTACAGCTCGATATTCAATACTAACATCCCCTCACACCTAATCAATAAGCATCAAGATCTTGACCTTAAAACCTCCTTGTACAATTGGATACTTGACTTCCTTACTGGCAGACCTTGTTCAATTTACATGGGCAACAGCAACTTCTCCACAATCTCCCTCAGCACATGTGCACCACAAGGCTGTGTGCATACCCCTCTGCACTACTTGCTTCATACTTATGACTGTGAGGCTAAGCACAGCTCCAATACCATACTTAAGTTTGCTTATGACAGACACCATTTTGGTTAGCCAAATCAAAGGTGGTGATGGATCAGCATATAGGAGGGAAATTGAAAATCTGGCTGAGTCATGTCACAACAACTATTTCTCACTCAATGTCAGCAAGGAACTGATTATTGACTCCAAAAGGAGGACACTGGAGGTCCTGAGCTACTCCTGATCAGGGGATCAAAGGTGGAGAACATTACCAACTTTAAATTCCTTGGTGTTATAATTTCAGAGGATCTGTCCTGGGCCCAGCACGTGAGTGCCATTACAAAGATAGCATGGAATGCCTCTACTTCCTTAGAAGTTTGAGAAGATTCGCCAGGACATCTAAAACTTTGACAAGCTTCTACAGATTGGTTTTTGGAGAGTATATTGACTGGTTGCATCATTTCGTTGTATGGAAACACCAATGTCCTTGAACCTGCCCATCATGGTAAAATCGGCCCCACCATTAAGCACATCTACATGGAGTGCCATTGCAGGAAAGCAGCATCTATCATCAAGGAACCTCACCACCCAGACAATTCTCTCTTCTCGTTGTTACCATCAGAAAGAAGGTACAGTTGCCTTAGGACCCACACCACCGGGAGCAATTATTACCCTTCACCGATCAGGTTATTGAACCAGAGGGGATAACTTCACTCAACTTCACTTACCCCAACACTGACCTGTTCCCACAAACTATGGACTCACCAAGGACTTTCCATCTCATGTCCTCAATACTTATTGTTTATTTCTTCTTACTATTATTATTATTTCTTTTATTTACTTTTTGTATTTGCAAAGTTTGCAGTTTGTTGTCTTTTGCACATTGATTGTTTGTCTGTCTTGTTGGGAGTGTTCATTCATTGATTCCAGTGTGTTTCTGGTATTTACTGTGAATGCTAGCAAGAAAATGAATTTTAGGGTTGTATATGGTGACACAAACATACTTTGATAATAAATTTACTTTGAACTTTGTGCATCTAATGTGATATCTGTAATAGATATATTTCTAATGACATAATTTTTCCCAGCTATTGCCCTTTATGAAGCGTTGCCGGAGATGTCAGTGAAGGTTTTAGTAATGGCACTCAGTGCGGGAACCTACTTGGGTAAACCACAATACTTATTGCAGTGCATTGGGTCTCTCACTTCATTAATTCCCACACTTCTCACACTTCTGCGCCCCCCCCTCTACAATTTCTTCATTGGCTTAAGACCCAAGATCCCAGCTCCCTGACCTAAGATTGTCTATCCGTACCTGCACAACCCATCCCTAACTCCCAGACTCCTTCCAGTTTTCTTAGACTCAACCCTATCCTGTTAGTTGAGAGCCCAGTCTCCTGCCTCCTGCTAACAAGGCACTAATTTGTAGCCAGCCATATATTCCCTCAACAGTCAATCATAGGCTCCGATGTGATATCTGTTTATTCACATACTGCTGGCACAATCACAATGGCACCGGTCAACCTTGCTGACGTTCTGTGGGCTGTGGACAATACTTCTAATCATGGCTCCAGACCACGGTTTTCTCTCACCCTTGATACTTCGGCCTACATGCTGCATTTTTCTTTTGGCACTTGTGGCCTGAACCTATATTGTGCATCATGAAATGTTTCTAGGTCAGAACTCTCATTTTATAGCCTTCAGGAACGTGATGAACTTCCATGTGTTGTCACTCCAAACATACAACTGGATATTTCTGAGCTATGAATAGTCACAATTGCCATTTAATATTGACTTTGAAAATGTCAACAAAATTGATGACAGAAGTTTTCATAAGTTTCTGCATGAATAGCTCAGTCATATTCAGCTTGATTCTTCAGTCATGACCTTCATCTTTGGGATGTTAATGGAAGCACCATAATTGTGTTCAGAAAAGGAATATTAGTCAGCGTCCTATTACCGATCAATATCCAATGTTCCCACTGTAAGTAACTGAAGACGCAATCAGCCTCTTCCAAAATTACTGGTGAATATTTACTGCCAAGGTTCAGGCTTAAGTAACAACTGTTTCAACAAGATTTTGAGATGGTTTACCAAATTCTGATTAGTCAAATGAGAAATGCATAGCACGCTTCAAAGCTATGGAACTGATTTTCAGGAGGATGCCCCTATACAAAGGGAAGTGATGAGGATAAAATAGAAGTCAAAATTTCAGGGTCTGAGATATTGGAGGTGGATGCTATAAGAAAAAGTTTCACACACCTGAATGCCATTACTACTGCTGAACGAAGTTTGGGGAAGGGTCAGAATTAGTCTCTGCATCTTGATTGAAGAGGAAGAACTGAGAACTCCTTGTGTTCACAGGTCCTTCACAGATGAGACTGAATGCACCTTTTGTGTTTGCCAAACTAAGGAGCACTGAGTGTGCCAATCAAGATACGTCACATGCAGTAAGGCATGATGTCATGTCACTGCCAAATGTCAAAAAAATGTCAGGTGGATTTTTTAAAATGGAAAATAATCCAGTTTCAAAGTTTTGTTCATTATATCTGTAATCTAACATAGATTACTTATCCCTTTGAGCCAACACATTTCCAAAGCTTTTAAAATATCTGATCTAATGCAGCCTACTTACTCTCAGTAAGTGTACTTTATTAGGTACACTTTTACACCTGCTCATTAATACAAATATCTACTCAGCCAATCAAGTGGCAGTAAATCAATGCATAAAAGCATGCAAACATGGTCAAGAGGTTCAATCGTTGTTCAGACCAAACATCAGAATAGGGAAGAAATGTGATCTAAGTGACTTTGTCCGTAGAATGATTGTTGCTGCCAGATGGGGTGGTTTGAGTATCCCAGCAACTGCTGATTTCCTAGGATTTTCAAGTAGAACAGTCTCTAGAGTTTACAGACGATGATGTGAAGAAACAAAAAAAAGTCCAGTAAGTGGCAGTTCTGTCGGCAAAAACACTTTGTTAATGAGAAAAGTCAGAGAAGAATGACCAGACTGATTCAAGCTGATGGGAATATCTCAGGTAACCACATGTTACAACAGTGGTGTGAAGAAGAGCATCTCTGAATGCACAACATATCTAACCTGGAAGTGAATGAGCTGCAGCAGCAGGAAACCACAATCATGCACTCAATGACAATTTTATTCAGTACAGGAGGTACCTACGAAAGTGGCCACTGAGTGTATATTCATTCACTTATCTTGTGGTGGGGGTAGTCATCCCTTTTATTGAGGTACTGACATGGTAGGAAAGTTTCCACCAGCATCAGCTGAGCACTGTGGTCTCTGTTAAAAGACCATCCTTGAGAAAGGAACATGGCTCAGTGCAACACAAATATATCACAATGACTATCTGTCCTGTGTGGCTTACTGTGTTAATATTCTGATCTAGAATCAAGCTGCTGTTGTTGACAACCATGTCAGAGAAGTGTAGATTTTATTTTGCTAATTTCATTCAAGGAAAGGACTCCCACTTCATTACACTAGATGAATGGACCCATTTGGACCTTTAAGAATTTATTGTATATATCAAAAATAGGCAGAACGCATCGTGTGACTTTTTCTGAGTTGGAAGCTAACATATGTAAAATCATTGTGTTATTGCTTGTGCTAAATTAGTAGAATGTCATCTGAGCTCCTTAACTAATCATCTGTTATGATTCCCATAGAATGCTATGGGAAACAAGGGAGGAAATTGCTGGAGCTCCAGCTGAGGTATTTGCATCTTTATTAGTGACAAAAGTACCAGAAGACTGGGGGATCGCTGCTGTAATTCACTTATTTAAAAAGGGCAGCAGGGATAAGCCAGGTAACTACAAACTGGTGAACCTAATTTCAATTTGATTCCATCAGTGAATGGAATAACAAACAAGGAAGCAGTTTTCCAGGATTGTCCTTGCAACAAAGAACTAAGCAAGGGAGATGAAGCTGAGTACAAGGCTACGGTAGGAAACTTTGTCACATGGTGTGAGCAGAATTATCTGCAGCTTAACGTGAAAAAGACTAAGGAGCTGGTGGTAGACCTGAGGAGAGCTAAGGTAGCGGTGACCCCTGTTTCCATCCAGGGGGTCAGTGTGGACATGATGGAGGATTACAAATACCTGGGGATACGAATTGACAATAAACTGGACTGGTCAAAGAACACTGAGGCTGTCTACAAGAAGGGTCAGAGCCGTCTCTATTTCCCGAGGAGACTGAGGTCCTTTAACATCTGCCGGACAATGCTGAGGGTGTTCTACGAGTCTGTGGTGGCCAGTGCGATCATGTTTGCTGTTGTGTGCTGGGGCAGCAGGCTGAGGGTAGCAGACACCAACAGAATCAACAAACTCATTCGTAAGGCCAGTGATGTTGTGGGGATGGAACTGGACTCTCTGACGGTGGTGTCTGAAAAGAGGATGCTGTCCAAGTTGCATGCCATCTTGGAAAATGTCTCCCATCCACTACATAATGTACTGGTTGGGCACAGGAGTACATACAGCCAGAGACTCATTCCACCGAGATACAACACAGAGCATCATAGGAAGTCATTCCTGCCTGTGGCCATCAAACTTTACAACTTCTCCCTTGGAGGGTCAGACACCCTGAGCCAATAGGCTGGTCCTGGACTTATTTCATAATTTACTGGCATAATTTACATATTACTATTTAACTATTTATGGTTTTATTACTATTTAATTATTTATGGTGCAACTGTAACAAAAACCCATTTCCCCCGGGATCAGTAAAGTATGACCATGACTAGGATTGTCTTTGCAACAAAGAACTAAGCAATTTATTCTTCTTACTAAACCACAATTTGAGTAGAAACAACTAAACAGTGAGTAAGAATGAGAACTGAGCCTTTTGTTTTGAAATTTGTTGTTGACCCAGAAGAGATTCAAGCCACTTGCTATTTCTCTTCTAAAAATGCAGCTGATTCCAGATGCATCAGCACAGATCCAAAGATCAAAATGAGCTCTTTATATGCAATGCCCATTGTTGCTGGAAACAGAGCCTTTGGAAATGCAAAGCATCCCTCTTCAGATTTAATGTGTAGCCACTAAACTGCATTTCATATCTCCAAAGATGGACACTGTACCGCACTTTCAGTGCACTAAACCTTAGCAGCAGCTGAAGCCGCTTTATCTTCCAACTCTGACAGTTCAGTCTGTGGTGGTGGTGAGACTCTGCCTGCTTTGCCCCTGTTCTTCCAATTCCTTCAGCTGCCTCTCCAAGTTGCAATTTGAGCTGGCAGTTATATACACCTACCGGAACATAATGTGCTAATTTACTCCCTCTTTCTGCCTAAGGCAGCAACACATTTGATAGAGGCAGATGCAAAAAGGAATGTAAAGCAGGAATATCAGCTAAACCAGCAGGAAAAATCTGTTTTTTCTTCATTTTTTGCTGCATTTCTCACTTGCCAACACAGATGCTAAAATGGAGTATTTATTTATTCTTTTCCAAGGTACAGGTTCCCAATAGCCCTCTCTAACTTCATATGTGTCAGCTTTGTTCATCAACTTTAGTAATGTTTCAGGAGTACTGTACGAGGGGTGATTGATAAGCTTGTGGTCTAAGGTAGAAGGAGTCAATTTTAGAAAACCTAGCACATTTATTTTTCAACATAGTCCCCTCCTACATTTACACACTTAGTCCAGTGGTCATGGAGCATACGGATCTTGGACCTCCAGAAAGTGTCCACAGCAGGGGTGATTGATAGGTTCATGGCCCAAGGTAGAAGGAGATGAGCTATTCAACTGTCTTTACATGCACATGCAGTTCAACTCTTTGAGTGATTATGCAGGAAGTTTAAAGTTAATAACTCATCAGGGGTGATTGATAAGTTTGTGGCCTCAGGTAGAAGGAGATGAGTAATCATCAGGTTGAAGTTAACCCTGCATATCACATGCCATCCTGACTTGGTTATACATCCAATATCATCCCTTAATAACGAGATTTTAAGAACTTCCATCATTACAAATGCTACCTGCTCAAGATTTCCCATTAGGTATTTCATGAAAACATTACTCCCCATTTTAAGCACGGGATCATGCCTCTAGTGCAGGCCTTGTCCAGTAAGAGCTGTGCCATCAAAAGGCAAGTTTCCCCCAGTGGAAAAGCAATGAGATCAAGAATAACAACTATTACCATCCCTGTTTATCCTACAACCTTAGTATAACAAAGCCATCCCAAGACACTTCACAAGAGCATTAAACTAATATGCAGCAAGCCAATTCTGGCACACAAGGAAAAGTAAATTGTAGACAAATAAATGAGTTACTTGCTGAGACAAACTTTAATGAAATCAGTCAACTCCAGGGAATTGTGTAATGTGTAGACTGAAAGCAGAGTAAAACATTTTCTGAAGGTGAAGGCGAAACATCAATGGCGTGTTCCGGCTGTGCTCTGCTTTTGTTTGGGGCCACTTCACTGACATATATTCAAAGAGGGATGCACAATGCTATGAAGCAATTTGCCTTGTCTCTGATGCAGAACCTTTAAGCTTGGGAATAATCTATGACAAAATTAATTGTCACCTGGAAAATAAACGGGGGATGTGAGTGGCAACCAGCATAGGTTTCTTGAAGAAAATCATGTTTAACCAGCAAAATTAATTTACTGATGTAACTGAAGTACTGCTGCCAATGTGTATATAAACTTTGTAAAAACAATATTGAATTATTGTCAGTAGAATTGGAGTTCATTAAAAGGGACAATAGGGATAATGATAGTGACATAAAGTATAACATGGAGGCACACAACTAAATGACAGATTGGCTGATTATAGCAAAATTGCCTTTCCTAGCAGCCTACTAATATTTTGATTTCTGCTATAATGCATTTTTTGTTGCTTTGTCTTGGCAAGGGTGAAATGTAACATTTTAGTACGGTGATAAATAAGAGAGAATCTGCAGATGCTGGAAATCCAAGCTGCACACACAAAATGCTGGAGGAACTCAGCAGGCCAGGCAGCATCCATGTAAAACATTACAGTCGACGTTTCGGGCTGAAATCCTTCAGCAGACCCTTTAGTATGGTGTGCACTTCTAAGGCAGTCCATCAGCACTGAGGGCAATTCTGAGCTGGCCTATGAATCTGATAAAGGTGCTGAAAACTTCTGCCAGATACTTCTATGAGCTATCCAACAATGGAGTCAAGGCGCTAAATGCTATCCTGAATGTTCCTTTTTCCATTTTGAACGAAAATGGGCTAGAGATTCCCACTAATCAGTGTTATTGTGTCCAGTGCTCCCAAAGCGACCTTCTCAACAAGGGACAAACATGAGGAAATCTGCAGATGCTGGAATTTCAAGCAACACACAGACGAAGACTCTTAGCCCAAAACGTCGACTGTACCTCTTCCTAGAGATGCTGCCTGGCCTGCTGCGTTCACCATTCTCTACATGGGGGACCACTTCATCGAGCACCTCTGCTTCATCCGCCAAAAGCGGAACTTCCCAGTGGCGAAACATTTTCATTCCCATTCCTGTTTCTGTTCCTATATGTCGGTCCAAAGCCTCCTTTCATGCCAAGATGAGACTACCCTCAGAGTGGAGGAGCAACACCTTATATTCCATCTGGGTAGCCTCCAACCTGATGGTATGAATATCCTTCCAGTAAAAATATTTCCATCTCCCTCCCCTCTTCTTCTATTCCTCACTCTGGCCTCTTCTCACCTACCTATCACCTTCCCCTGGGTCCCCTCTTCCTTCCCTTTCTCCTATAGTCCACTCTACTCTCCTATCAGAATCCTTCTCCAGCCTTTTATCTTTCCAATCCACCTATCGTCATCTAGCTATCCTCCTTCCCCTCCTCCCACCATTATATTCTGGCATCTTCCCTTTCTTTTTCAGTCCTGAAGCAGGGTCTTGGCTTGAAGCGTCAACTGTTTATTTATTTCCATAGATGCCGTCTGACCTGCAAAGTTCCTCCAGAATTTTGTGTGTGTTACTTTGGATTTCCAGCGTCTGCAGACTTTCTTGTGTTTATAATCAGAGTTAATGTTGCGAGGCTTTGAACTGTGTCCTCTGCCTGCATGGAAATGCATTGTTCTGATGGAGCTGAGGGTAGAGCATTTCAGGAGTCTGGTGTTAGACATAGAAATGACATGTCCAGCCCTTTGTGGCCGAGCCAAGTGTAATAATCGGCTTCAATGCTGTAGAATTGGCTGAGGAGAGGATGCTGATGTTAGTTCATATTCTGCTGATTGATTTAGTAATATTTTGTTAGGATAGAATTAGGAGTACTTCTTCAGTGCTTTGGATAATTCACGTCTCAGAAGCAAATAGTAGGGTAAGAATCATTGCTGGCCAACAGGTTTTTATTGAAGTTTGGGTTTTGATCTTCTAACACTAACTTCTTCAGATGGCTCATGGCTCTGCTGGTGCACTGAATGGGCATTTTGTTGCAGACACCTGTCTTTGTTGGAAGCTGGCTTCTGACATATCGAGGTATTTCCAAGTTCAGCAGTATCAGAATCCATTATTGATACCACAAACATGTTGGTGACACAGGCAATATTATTACTCTATCAAGAGCATGTAGTAGGAAAGTTATTGACCAATTAAATCCTGTAGGTTAACAATGTTTTCTCAGGAGGTTTCCTTGGGAAGTGTTACATCATACGGGAAACTAGAGATGGCTTTAAGTGAACAACCCTTTTCTAAAATGCAACGCTGTCAGTTCAGTAATCTGTGGAGTGAGAGCCTGTAACCTGTTGACTCAAAAGCCAGAATACTAGCAACTGAACCTGACCTAAAGTTATGATTCCATGGATATATCAATGCCTTGCCATTACTTGAGTAGGAATCAGCAATTTCAGCACAAGTCCCTAGATATTAAAAAGCATGATGTTGCAGGGAATATGCTTTTGTCATACCGGAATCTGAATTTACATGTTCTGGTTTTTCAATAGTTTTCCAGAACTTAATGACTTGCTAGGCCACTTAATCTGAGTCTGGAGTTATCTATACATTGGAAAGTGTGACAAGGGCAACTTTCTTGAAATAATAGCATGGCTATTACAGCCATCCAGTAGCTTCATTGATGGTAAAATCTTACTCCAGATCTTTGAAAGCCAAATTTATTCAACTTAATTTCATCAGCCATAGTAGAATTTAAACCCAGTATTGATTGTAAACGCATGCTTCTAAATGGTATTCCTAATCTTGTAAACTAACCACCATGTTATCACACTTACCAACTTGTACTAAGGTCCACTATTCCATCGTCCACAGTGGTGACTCATGTGTGAGCAGGGGTAGTAGCATCAGCAGGGTGTTGAGTCATGTAGACATTCACATCTTACTTCCATACACTATCTAGGTATTATTGGTGGTGATGAAGCCCTGAAAATGTGATCCTACCCAGGAAGATAACTCTGGTGTACTAGCCGAGGTCTGTGTCACGTCTTATCTTGATAATTCACACCACGCAGAATCATTAGGGTTCTGTGATGCCTCTTTGTGCTTGTAATTCTTTGCACTGTTAATGTCCAACACCTCCAGTTTATGCTTACTTCTAAATGAATGAATCTTACTTCTCCCTCATGCTCAAAGCAACCAGACTGAAGAGAAATATGGGAGAGGCAAGATTGATGTTGAGAAATATGTTATTCATTTCTGATCCAGTTAATAGCTTTTACTCCCTGGTGCTATTTCAATACTGAAATAGATCTGAAGGAAATATTTGTGATGCTTAATATCCTTGTAATGCATTTTACTTAATATCAAAACAAGCAAGAAAATATATTTTGACATAATACATCTATTTGTTCAAATTTGTGCTATTGCTGTTTAAGAACAAAAGGAAACTGAGTGAAAAAAGCCATTAAGGAACCAAAATAAGCAGAGATGCTGCTCACATTAATGAGGTGGAGGGTCAACATCTTTTCCCTTTTAATAGTTGGGATGATGGAACACCAATAAAGGCACCTTTCAGTTGCTGCATCCATTAATATATGAGCCTTACGGTGTTACATTAAAAGTGTGCCATCTCAATTGAAAATAAACCAGTTCCAGAAAATGTGAATATTTCTGGACTATTATATGTAAGACTAACTTCTTTGGGTCAGAAACAGGTGCAGTGTTGTTGATGGTGTTAACAGGTTTGCTCTGGTTGAAAAGAACACAAAGTAAGTGGAAAGTAAACCAAGTGAGCAAACATGTAATTGAAGCATTGGTCATTTAGACTGAGTCTTATCTTAGTCTCCAGGATTTTACAAGTATTTATATCTAGTGACTAATTTTTGAGGTCAAGTCACTGATACATACATATGTAGATAATGTGGCATCCAGATTACATACAGTTGAACCACCATGTCGGTATTTTGAGGGGGAGAGGAATCAAATAAAATCAAGAGGAAGGTTTGTACCTAATATGCACACATCATCTCAGCAGCACGTTATTTGAAGAATGCTCCTTACATTATAAAATGTAATTCAGGAATAGATTCGTAACACACTAACAAAGTGTTAGGGTATATTTCACTGGGTTTTGACTTGTTCAATGTGAGAATGCTTTGTCTAAACTACATAAATAGTCAGAAAGATATCAATTTACTCACAGGTTTGCTCCAAGAAGGTACCTTGATCCTGTAGTAATGCTGTTTCATGTGGCTGAATTCATGAGTATTCATGTATGATTGAAATGACAATTAAATTTGAATTGAACTGAATTGAACTATGCCACAATTTTAAGAGTGGATCTTAGCTGTAGAGAGTTGTTCTGACTTGATATAATTATATGATGTGATATAATTAAGTTTTGGAATGATACCCATCTCTCTGGTTTCTCTATTCCTTGAAATGTGTGCCCTTGGCATTCTAGGGTTGTCTTTTATGTTGTAAATCTTGTATTTCCCCACTTCAGGGACACAATCCCCTGTTTCTATAACAATATCCTGGTAACTTTTATTGTCTTCGAAGGTCTACTTGAGTTATAGAACATAGAACATAGAATAGTACAGTACGGTACAGGCCCTTCGGCCCACATTGTTGTGCTGACCCTCAAACCCTGCCTCCCATATAACCCCCCACCTTAAATTCCTCCATATACCTGTCTAGTAGTCTCTTAAATTTCACCAGTGTATCTGCCTCCACCACTGACTCAGGCAGTGTATTCCACGCACCAACCATTCTCTGAGTAAAAAACCTTCCTCTAATATCCCCCTTGAACTTCCCACTCCTTACCTTAAAGCCATGTCTTCTTGTATTGAGCAGTGGTGCCCTGGGGAAGAGGCGCTGGCTATCCACTCTATCTATTCCTCTTAATATCTTGTACACCTCTATCATGTCTCCTCTCATCCTCCTTCTCTCCAAAGAGTAAAGCCCTAGCTCCCTTAATCTCTGATCATAATGCATACTCTCTAAACCAGGCAGCATCCTGGTAAATCTCCTCGGTACCCTTTCCAATGCTTCCACATCCTTCCTATAGTGAGGTGACTAGAAATGGACACAATACTCCAAGTAACACACATCAAAGGTGCTGGTGAACGCAGCAGGCCAGGCAGCATCTCTAGGAAGAGGTACAGTCGACGTTTCGGGCCGAAACCCTTCATCAGGACCAACTGAAAGAAGAGCTAGTAAGAGATTTGAAAGTGGGAGGGGGAGGGATGGAGTCAAGAACTGGACAGTTGATTGGCAAAAGGGATATGAGAGGATCATGGGACAGGAGGCCCAGGGAGAAAGAAAAGGGGGAGGGGGGGAAAACCCAGAGGATGCGCAAGGGGTATAGTGAGAGGAACAAAGGGAGAAAAAGGAGAGAGAGAGAAAGAATGTGTGTACTCAGGTATTAAACCAAGAATATTAACACAGGCAACACACATCAAAGTTGCTGGTGAACACAGCAGGCCAGGCAGCATCTCTAGGAAGAGGTACAGTCGACGTTTCAGGCCGAGACCCTTCGTCAGGACTTGAATTTCCAGCATCTGCAGAATTCCTGTTGTTTGCAATATTAACACAGACTAATTTTGGGTTATGAACAATCTTTGGTTCCACTTGCAAAACTATACTAGATTATCACCCTTAAACCAATGACTTATTTGTTGGGTAAAATATATGAACAAATTCCAGCCAAAGTTACAAATTATGCAGATGTTACAAATTATGCAGATGTAGTTTCTTGTAAAAATTTATGTAATGATTGTGCAAATGAATTTGTATGGATTTTTTATTCATTTACAGGATGTGGGGATTGCAGCAGTACCAGAATTTATCACTGCTCCCTAATTGCCTTTGGGAAGTTGGAGGCAAGCCACCCTTTTGAACAATTGGAGTCTTTCAGGTGAAGACACTTTCACAGTCCTGAGGAAATCGACCAGAAATGCCAACGGTCTTCACAGATGCTGTTTGACGTAAGTTTCTCCAGCAGTTTGTATTTGGTCCTCTTTACAAAGTTCAAAGTTTCTTGTGTCTCCCTCATTATTACTGAGTAGGGTTTAAACCCAATGGTAATGAATGGCAAAATATTTTCAGATTAAGATGGCTTATGACTAGGAGGAGAACATGAGGTGGTGGTGTTTCCCTGCACTTGTTGCCCTTGTTCTCGTTGGAGATGGAGTCTGTGTGTGTTTGGGAGGTGCTGTTGGAGTAGACTTGTTGAGGAACTTATGTGAATGGCCCTTTGGGAAATCAGTGCAGTCTGCATCTGACTATTGACTGTGACATAATCTCTCTATTAGCTTCCTCCAGAGAACAGCATTCTGAAGGCAACTGCATGACATTATTTCATTGCCAATATTCACTGTTCCAGGGTCCCACTGACTGAGCTCGCCAAACTGCACAAAATTATGGGTTGTGATTTTCTGTGAAGCATTAGTCAGATGCTAAACAGAAAGGGTGGGGAGGTGGTGTGTATGGGGTGTCCAAGGAGAGGTGGAGCCTTTGGTGAAGGGGCTTGTTGTGTCCCGTCCAGGGCAGCTCACTCACCTTTGGTCCCCACTGGACACTCAGCTCTCATCTGTGGCTCTAAGTTGCTGCTTGCATGTGATAACAGTCACACCCTGGCACACTGCTTTGACAGGTAGGCTAAATCAGATGAGATAGGAACATGCCTGTCCGAGCATGTGAAGTTAGCTCTGACAGACTGGGCTGATTAAATCTACAGTGAGATCCAATGGCCAGGAAGGAGGTACTGCAATGCTCCATGGAGAGCGAAGGCACAGAAGACATCATGGTCATCCACTGCAACCAAGGAAGACCACAGTTTGTGTTGCAGAGCTGAACTTCACACCAATAAGCTCTTCCATTACTTCTGGAGCAACTATGTTGTGAAAATGATGCAGGCTCTCAGCTTGATGCTTGAGCCAGTCACCTTTCTTGTTCGAATAACATATTCTAGCTTAATATTAACATACACGGTTTGTGTCAGTGGCCATCAGAGCAGCTGATTTCCTTCTCTCTTTGCACTGGCCAACTGAGATACTGATGTCAATTGTGACACGTGGATGTCTAATTGGCCGATATCAGAGAACAAAGAATGTCAGAAACTCAACATGTGGCAGTTCTGATCTGCAGTGCTTGTACTTGTATCATATACTTAGTGAGCCAGAAAGAAAAACAATGATAAACAGTCTTCATCACTCTAGCATTGTGTACTTAGACAATTATTTTCATATTATATAAAATATTCACTTCACTTACAGTATTCCTTTAGTTTTACACTAGACTTCTAATTTTGTTCTTTTTTTTTGCTTTCTCTTTCCATTGTCACAAAAATAGCATTTGGTCTGTTTAATAGTGTTATTTTAAATTTTTAGTGTTCCTCACGTCCATCTTTTGACCAAAATCATTCCAAGATGAGAGTTTGGGCAGTAGTTACATCCCATCTCTCCACTGAATTGGCTCATGGGTGCCTTAGAGAGGGACTCATATCTGATTTTCCTTCTTACCCTATGAGTTGGTGCCTAGCCTTAGAGGGTGCCTTCCTCTGACTGGAGATTACAAAACAGAGACACTGCTCTGAGATATGAGGTGTGAGTGGGATAGAATTCATGTTCAGATAAAATATAATAAAATCCATGAGAGATGTGCCACTGCACTGCCTTTTACCATCCAACTTTTGAATATTTATTGGTGGCCAGAAGGAGTCAGTGTTTATAACCATTCCTCAGAACTGCTCCAGTATTAAGTCTGCTTTCAATTAGAAATACAGATGGTCCATTAAATCACTGCACCATAACATTACAGTCAACAGCTGACAACATTATTTACTAAGTGAACCAAACCCAAAAGATACAAACACCTCAGGGAATTACTGTGACCTCAACTGAACATTCATGGCATACCTTTAGAGTCTTATTTTGGAGGTCTTCACCGGATGAGCTCATTTCTTGTGAAATTTCAGTCTTCATTTTCTGCTCATCTTCAGACGAAGGGCCTCTGTCACTTATATTGCAGGCCAACTCATCCAACTTTTTTTTCAGCTTTTCCTCCTCCAGGTCCACATCTGTCAAATCAAGTCCAGAAGCCATGGACCTAGCTGGAGATGACACATGAGGCCTTCCCTTGTTGTCTGGTGACTACAAAATTAATGAAAGATATTTAAAAAGCTAAAGCACAGAAGCAGGCAATTTATTCCAGCTATTCTTTTCATAGAACAGAAGCAACTCATCCATGCTAATCTCATTTGCCCGCATTAGGCCCATATCCCTCTGCTTCTTTCCAATTCCTGTACTGAACTTGTGAAAATGTCTTTTAAACATTGTAGTTGTACTTTCTCTACCACTTCCAGTTAGCCACCATCGTCTGAGTGAAAACTTGCCCCTCAGATCTTTAAATTCTCCCCTTTTATCTTAAACCTATGCCTTCTAGTTTTAGACTCCACCCCCTCCACTCCCCTCATCCCAAACCTAAGAAAAAGACTCTATCTACCCAATCCATGTCCTTCCTAATGCTATAAATCGCTATAAGGTCACTCTTCAATGAAGTCACTCTTGAGTTCTATGTTCCAGTGAGAAAAAAACCATCCTATCCAAATTTCTCTTCCTTATAAGAGAAGCCCCTCATTTCAGATGATATCTCTTTTACACTTTTTCTAATGTTATCGCATCCTTCCTGTGGTGTGGCAATAATTCCAAGTAGGGTCTTTTGTATAAGTCCAATATGACATTCTTATACTCTTATACTCAGCCCTATGAGGGTAAACATGCCTTCTTCACTTCCTTATCTACCTGTGTCGTTATTTTCAGGAACTTATGAACTTGCATTCCCAACGTCGCTCTGTTGTAGCATTAGCTCGCAAAACTGCTGTGGTCCATGCCAATTACCTTATATGTCCTGTTACCCGGCACTAATCTGAGTGGTACACCCCTTGTTACAGACTTCTACCATTCATCAGTTTAACAAAGATTCCCTCCACTTACTATCCTAAACAACCTCTATCTTTCAATTTTCAAAGCTTAATCAATGCAACCCATGGCCTTGACTTGATTTACTTTCTCCAAGTCACTAGACCACCTCAACTAGTTCTCAGGTTGCCACCAGTTTGAAATGTTGGACATTGTCAACATAAGAGGCTGCAGATGCTGGAAACTGGTACAATGAACAATCTATTGGAGATGTTGAGTGGATCTTTATGTTACATATGTGGGAGGAAAGGAATAGTCGATGTTTCGGGTTTAAACTCTCAGGACTGTGAGTGGAGAGGTGAGATGGCTAGTGTAAAGAGGAGAAGGGGAAAGGCTCCCAAGGTGATTGGTGGATGAAGGAGATGTGCTCGGAATCTTTTCCCTCACACCTTTTCCTCCTTATATGGGAAATCTTGCCTCTCCACTCTCAGCCCTGACGAGGGTTTTGATCTGAAACATCAATAATTTCTCCCCCCCCCCACAAATGCTGTTTGGCTCACTGAGTTCTTCCAGTAGATTGCTTGTTGGACATTATCATTTGAACCAACCACATATTAGAAGTTAATTTAGTTTGAGAAGTCTCATTTTCCCTTTTGTTATTGCACCACATTCTATTGATGACAATAGGATTCATCCGTAGAGTTGAAAAGCAGACTAAGTTGTGTTAATATGTAGGATATGCTTTACCATTCTTGGAGTGTTGAGAAATGTTTTGATCTCCATTTCACATGGAGGCATTGCAGAAAGTGCTAAATGGATGTACTAGAATGATACTATAGCTGAAGACAAGTTAAAGAGGTTGTGGTTCTTCTCCTAGAAAAAGATAAGTGATCTATTAAAGGAAAGTTAGATTAAATTGTTCAATAGGAGTGCTGGAAAAATTATTTTCACTTGCAGAAAATAGCAGGACAAAAGGTCAAAATAATAATGTAGTCTATTAGTATATACAAAAGGCACATCAGTAAAAAAGCTCTTTATCATGGGATGACTGAATATGAACCTAAAGGGCTACCTCAAGGTATGGATGTGATGAATAATGTTAGTACTTTTAATGAAAAAGTAGTCAATACGTGAAGGAGAAATTAAAAGAGTATGTATTGATAGGCTTAAGTGATGATATTAGAAAGAGGCTTGTGGTGATCATGAATGTTAGAACAGATCAGATAGTCTGAATGGCTTGTTTCTGTATTGTAGATACTTGCTGATGTTCATTTGTTGTAAAGTCTAACAGAAAGGGAGGACCTTGTGCCTATCACTCATGTTTGCTTTTTAAATGTGCTGTCAAATTTGTCCAACTCATAAATCAGCAGCTCAGTTTCCTCTCACTTTTTCGAAGAGGTAAGTGCCCTAAACAACCAAAACAAGGAAGAAGGTTTCTTTTATCCCAGCATGTAGCTTTCCAGCTGCATTAGCATTACCTTATTAGTTTATTTGAAATCTATGTCTTTCTTTCTGTCTTAATGAAAATTCAATGTCTGTCAATATTCTCAACACTTTACACTTATGGCTGTGAGGCTAAGCACAGCTCCAATGCCATATTTAAGTTTGCTGACGACACGGCAGTCGTTGGCCGAATCAAAGGTGGTGATAAGTCAGCATATATAAAGGCAATTGATAATCTGGCTGAGTGGTGCCACAAGAATGGTGACTTATATGTACTTTGATAATAAATCTACTTTGAACCTTGAACTAAAATGCTGTGAAAGAGAATGATTCAACCCAGTGTGGTGAAGAAAATCTGCAGCAACTAACTCACATGTTACTCAAATAGCTATTAGTTTTCCAGGAGTTTATTTAAAGGATGCAACTAATTAGTTTGATATGGAAATGTGCACGGCATCACATTTTTCACAACAAGTCCCTTCAGTAAACAACTTGGTGTACAATCAAGGGAGCTGTGTGTGCCATTAAGAAGGATTGCAAAACAAATGCCACGTAATGATTTCCTGATCATGAGAGCATGTTGATTTGATCAATTTGCCATTGAGTCATCTTTTTTGCCTTCTGTAAATTTCCTGTTTGATGATGTGGTCTACAGAAAGCAAATGGAACCTACGATCCCAACAAATCACCATGCAGGTTAAAGCGACTCAGGAGGTAATTCCCTCAGGGCATTAAACGTTACCTACACAGACATTAAATTCAGCTTTCAAATTTCCATGATCATTTAAAAAAGCCTTCTGCAAGACCCTTGGATGCCAAAGACTAGCAATGTTGCATTTGCTCTGATTATGTCAACAGACATTTGAGATGCATCCTCATTCATAGTCAACCACCAAATAGGAAAGTGATGGACACTCCTCCTTCAATCCCACTTCTCTCCCTCTTAAGCAAATGACAATGTGAAGAACATTCACATCAACAAAAACAAACTAACTGGGAAATACAAAGTAGTCCCCATCTCCCTGGAAACACTGCTGCCTTTGCAATGATAGAGGTACTTCCACTACACTTGGTATTATTACCTGGGAATATATTGAGAGCCCTTATCTGCATACCACCGCTAACTTCATAAAAATGTTTCAATGTGCTCCACAGGAATGTTAATGTGCAAAATAGGTATTGGGGGGGATGTCAGGCGTAAGTTTTTTACACGGAGACTGGTGGGTACGTGGAATGCACGGCTGGCGACAGTGGTGGAAGTGGATACAATAGGGTCTTTTAGGAGACTCTTAGATAGGTACATGGAGTTTAGGAAAATACAGGGCTATGTGGTAGGGTGATTCTAGTCAAGTTTTTAGTGTAGGCACAACATGGTGTAGGTACAATATGGTCAGCACAACATTGTGGGCTGAAGGGCCTGTAATGTGCTGTAGATTTCTATGTTCTATGTTTTAAAATTGATATTTAAGCAGCTGTCAGGCAAAATGAAGGACATCTTAATGGAGGAGCTTGTAAGGAGAGCTTGACCCGTTTATGATGGTACTTCAGAGCTAAGGACCTTGTCAATTGTGGACACAACTATCAGTAATGGAGAAATTAAAATCAGAGATATGTGGGAAGTCTCAATTGGAGGAAAATAGATATTTCAAAAGTGCGCAGGAGGCAGTTGAAACAGGGAGGGATGAATACTTGAGCCCAGCCTTGGCAAAGGGCGTGCTGGGTAGCACGTTTTAACTTTGAAAACCTGATCTGTTGTGCTGAAAGCTGGGACTCAATTGTAGTTTAACCTGTTGGAGTGAAAGGTCATTGGTGTCCCATATCTGCGCCATTCCACTGCACTGTAATGGCTGCATTTAATGTTAGAAGCACCTGCTGATGGTTCAAGAATTAATATCCTACCAGAATAAGTTGCTTTGTTCATAATGATGAGGTAGTAAATTGTATTAGACATTTGCTTTACAGGAGAAGCCAGACTGGTAGTAGCTGGTTGCCTCTCTGACCGGAGGCCTCTGACAAATAGTATGCCACAGGGATTGGTGCTGGGTCCTTTGTCATTTATCAGCTATATCAATGATCTGGGTGATAATGTAGTAAACTGGATCAGCAAATTTGCGGATGACACCAAAATTGGAGGTGTAGAGGACAGTGAGGAAGACTGTCAAAGCTTACAGTGGGATCTGGACCAGCTGGAAAAATAAGCTGATAAATGGCAGGTGGAATTTAATGGAGACAAGTGTGAGGTGTTGCACTTAAGAGAGGACAAACCAGCATAGGACTTACCCAGTGAATGGTAGAGTACTGTAGAGAACTTAAATCCCTTCTACATTTTCAGAGAGTGATTCTGGTAAAAAGGGCAACTGGCGAGGACATTATCTTTTAAGGGGCTTCCTACAGAAACTTAAACCGGTTACTTAAAAATGATGTAATATTTGAAAAAATGATTTTCGAAATATTACAGTACAGCCACAAGCTGTTTTATTTGCCTCCTTAGTTATTTCATAAGGTGTATTCATAGAGTCTTCGAGTCTTGCATCATGGAAACAAGCCCTTTGGCCCAACTTGTCCATGCCAATCAAGGTGCCTTTCCAAGCTAATCCTATTTACCTGCTTTTGACCCATAGTCATCCAAGTCCCTCCTATCAATGTGCCTATCCAATTTCCCTTTAGAAGTTTTATTGTTCCTGCCTCAACCACTTCCTCAGGGAGCTCTTTCTACATAGATATCACCATCTGTGTATAACAGTTGCCCATCATTACAGTGTCCTCTCTCAGTACAATGGTTTGGAGACCAGTAGAAAGCAAAAACTATGTGTAACTGGGAAAAAATTAACCTACAATACTATAGAACCTTTACTTTAAAAGTCCGAATTATTGATATTGTGGCGTTAGATCCCACCATGTTATGATGCCTGGCTTTACTGTTCGGTAATTACTGTCAGCTTGCTTGGATCCAGCATTTAATCTGAACTATGTACAAGAACAAGGAAAATGAGGATATATTATGACAACTTTTCCTATTTTATACTTGACAGGTGCACCTGTTAATGATTATTTTAAGGATATTTCTTCTTCTTCTCAGACAGTCCCACACTAAACATAACCTGCTTCCCCTCTCATTTACCCACACCCACTGTTTTTCCCCTCCTTTTTTCCGAAATCACAGACTATCCTGGCAACATTAAATAATTCTTCTTCATAACTCTGACCCTTTTAAGGATTTAAAATTTTACAAACATTTCCTTGGCCAGTAGTATCATGAAACTAAGAGGGGAGAGATATTAAGAAAGAGTAACAATGCAGGATTGGTTAGGGACAAACAATTTATTGCTGAACATGCAAATGAGTCCAGCTTTATCCAGCTATCTCCTATAATCTTGGTTTATGTATCCTTTGGTGAGATTAGTTTCTTTTTGATGGCTGGTTGCCTAAGTAAGTCATTTGGTACTTAGGAGGAGTTCATGATGATGATCAGAGGCCATTTTCTGTGTCAAACTCCAACAACCAATCAGTATGTACTCCTTTTGCTTGCTTAAATTATCACTTGCCCTGGGTTTAACAGAAAACATTTATTGATAATAGGAAAATGCATATGATAGTTCAGAATTTTTGCCATTTTCCTCAGTGCAATTAAGCATTCCAATGGTTACCTTTAAAAAGCTGGGGGTTATCTTCTTCTCCAGTCTGCTTAGCATTTGCTCAATGGAAGACATGCGCTTGGATAGGTCTGAAATCTGTAGGTAAGATTAGGGTCAAACCACCACCAGCTCACCACCACCACCATCACCCACCACCTCCACCATCAAAAGGTGAAAGCATTTTAAAATTCATCCAGCTTAAAGAGGAGACAAAAGAGACTGCTGATTAAGTAAAAAAGAGAAACTCAAAAGGTCAGCCAGCATCTGTGGAGGGAATTAGTCAACATTTCAAGACAAGCCCTTTAGGCTGGATTGAAAGAGTAGAGGTAGGTGGCAACAAGGGCGATACATCTACCCATTACCCACATACTCCTCGCACTGGATCCCTTCCCCTTACTGTTCCCATCTGCCCACACCACCTCCCGTACTTAGTTCCATGCTCCACCTTATTTTCCTCTCAGATTCCATCATCTGCAGCCCTTGGCCGACACCCTATCACCTCCCAGCCTCAGTTGTTATTTCCACTTTTCATCCTTCCGCCTGCCAATTATCCCTCCTCACATGGATCTGTCTAACACTTGTGACTCTTGCCTATCTCCTCCTTTCATCTCTTTATATTGACTCTTTATATCTCCCCTCTGCTCTTTCAGTCCAGATGAATTTTCAACCTGAAACGTCGACAGTCTATCTCCCTTCACAGATGCTCCTGACCTGCTGAATTCTCGCAGTCTTTTTTTCCCTTCAGTTTCAAAGGGAACTTCAGTATCAAGTTAAAAGATGCAAATTGAAGTCCAATTTTGGATGCTGAGAGCAATGTAGACTTGCATTATTTTCATCCTCAATTCCAACGAATTATTGTTATGCCATGTATGCATCATTTCTTATCCTTACTGTTATACTAAATATCCCCTTTCAAAGTTATTGTCAGAATCTGTATTACATATAGCATAAAGTTGTGATGTGTGAAAGTGGAGTTGCAGAAACTAACTAGACAATTAATTTTAAAAAGAAGATAATTGGAGGAAAATCAGCAAAGGCAAATTTATGACAGGAATTGAGTACATGATCAAAGGTGCCTAATTGTAATTATATACTGTAAGTTGCTAACAGCACACCTAGAGTATTGAGTACCTGTTTGTTTCCTTTATCTACAGAATGGTATACTTACCACTGGGGGTATGCAATGAAGATCCATCAGCTTGACTCCTTGGCTGATGGACGATGGAATAAACTAGGTCTTTATCTTACAAATATTATTGAACTTACAAAATTCTCTTAAATCCTAACAGGATGGATATGGATGCAAACCCTGGTTGATGCATCTGGCACTGGGGGTCAGAGTCTCAGAGTAAGAGGTAGACTATTTAGGACTGAGATGAGATAAAATTTCTTTATTCAGAAGACAGTAAATTTTTGGAATTTACTGGCTACCAAATGTTGCACGCTATATTGTTTAAAACTGTGGACCATAAAGGCAAAACTCCAATGTGCAGTATATGGCAAGTTGTGTTTAACACATAATTGTGCTCATTTGTGCGAGCTTGTTTGCTTGAATTCTTTGTTTACCTGAATTCCACCAGCGCCAGAATTCTCCAGTGAAGTGCCTTTATTCCGATGCTGTACGAAGTGGCGATGATACATTGGATGTTCAGGAGCCTCATCGTTGTCAGAACTCTCCATGTCCGTGTAGGACTGGGCCCTGCGCCTCTGTTGTGGCAAATACTTCTGCACCTCAGTTTCTTCATTGGAGATGCAAATTGGAGGAACGGACTGAACGTGGGGAATCCTCTGTTCACAATGCATAAGCTCCTCTGAGATCAATTTACGTGGACGCGAAGGACATGGAAAATTAAAGACATTAATGTGAACTTAGAGGACCCATTTACTGTAGAAAAATTAGAAAAGAACCTTGAAGAATTAAAAGGAGGCAGAAAAGAACTTAAACAGGGATCCAGGGTGTTAAAAAGGGCTGGGAAATATCCATGGTAAATAGAGTTAAGGAGATCCCCAAGGCATATTGAGAGTGTGGCCATGAACCTGTTGATGCACTGAAGGTTAAAAGAGGAAAGTTGACAGAGACACTAAGTACTTCATATCAAGGAAAAGGATAATGAGATAAGGGAAGGATTGGCTGACTTTCTCAGGCATGTTGATATGAAGAAGGAGGAGGTGTTAGAGTTCATGAAGAAAATTAAACTGGATGAATTCCCAAGGCCTGATGGGATCTATCCCATGGTATTTTAAAAGGCAAGTGCAAAAACTAACAGTTCTTTAGATCCTCTTTCGATAAATGTGAGGTTATCCACTTTGGTGGCAAAAACACGAAAACAGATTATTACCTGAATGGTGGCCGATTAGGAAAAGGGGAGGTGCAACGAGACCTGGGTGTCATTATACACCAGTCATTGAAAGTGGGCATGCAGGTACAGCAGGCGGTGAAAAAGGCGAATGGTATGCTGGCAATCATAGCAAGAGGATTCGAGTACAGGAGCAGGGAGGTACTACTACAGTTGTACAAGGCCTTGGTGAGACCACACCTGGAGTATTGTGTGCAGTTTTGGTCCCCTAATCTGAGGAAAGACATCCTTGCCATAGAGGGAGTACAAAGAAGGTTCACCAGATTGATTCCTGGGATGGCAGGACTTTCATATGATGAAAGACTGGATCGACTAGGCTTATACTCGCTGGAATTTAGAAGATTGAGGGGGGATCTTATTGAAACGTATAAAATTCTAAAGGGATTGGACAGGCTAGATTCAGGAAGATTGTTCCCGATGTTGGGGAAGTCCAGAACAAGGGGTCACAGTTTGAGGATAAAGGGGAAGCCTTTTAGGACCAAGATGAGGAAAAACTTCTTCACACAGAGAGTGGTGAATCTGTGGAATTCTCTGCTACAGGAAACTGTTGAGGCCAGTTCACTGGCTATATTTAAGAGGGAGTTAGATATGGCCCTTGTGACTAAAGGGATCAGGGGGTATGGAGGGAAGGCTGGTGCAGGGTTCTGAGTTGGATGATCAGCCATGATCATACTGAATGGCGGTGCAGGCTCGAAGGGCCGAATGGCCTACTCCTGCACGAATTTTCTATGTTTCCATGATATAGGTGTGGTCTTAGAGGACGGGAGAATAGCCATTGTTGTTTCTTTGTTTAAGAAGGGCAGTAGGAATAATCCAACAAATTACAGGCCAAAGAGCCTCAAATTAGTGGTAGGGAAGTTACTGGATAAGATTGTTCAGGACAAGATTTACTCACATTTAGAAAACCATGGACATATTAAGGATAGCCAGCATAGATTTGCGCACAGGAGGTCATTTTCTCTGAACTTGATTTGAGTTTTTTTAAAGAGGTGATAAAGAAGATTCATAAGGGCCAGGCAGTGGATGATGTCTACATGGACTTCAGTAAAACTTCAGTAAAAGGTCATTTGTGCTAAACTCATCCAGGAGATTAAGGTGACTTGGCAGTTTGGATTTAAAACTGATTTGGCCATGGTAGACAGAGGACGGTGGTGGAGGGAGTTACGTTGACTGGAGGTCTATCACCAGTGGTGTTCTGTAGGAAATAATGCTGGGACCTCTATTGTTCGAGGTCTGTGGCACGATTTATATGAAGGCTGATTAGTAAATTGTGGCTGGTATAACAGTTTTAATCTGGAAAAGTGTGAGGTGTTGCCCTTTGGGAAGTTAGATGTAAGAGAAAAGTATACAGTGAATTTCAGGGTCTTTAGGAACATTGATATACAAAAGTATCTTGGCATGTAAGTCCACGGCTCACTGAAAGTGGCAAAGCATGTAAACAGGGTGGTAAAGAAAGCATGCAAATACATGCCTTCATTGGTTGTGGAGTTGAGTAGGGAAGTCGTGTTGCACCTGTATTAAACTGTGGTTAGGCCACATTCAGGGTATTGAGTATGGTTCTGGTTGCCGCATTGTCAAAGGGTTGTGGGGGCTTTGGAAAGGATGCAGAAAAACTCCACTAGTATTTTGAGGAACAGAGAATACCAGCATTTGGATATCAGTCTGATTAGGAGGAGTCAGCTTAGGTTTACGCATGGGAATGCATGCTTGATGGATTTTTTAGAGTTTATTGAAGAGGGAACCAAAAGTATAGATGAGGCTAGGGCAGTGGAGATTGTCTATAAGACCTTTGACAAATTCCCACATTGTAGGCTTGTCTGGAAGATTAAGATTTGCCATGGAATCCAGGGGGAGTTAGGTATATGAATTAAAAAATGGTTCAGAGGTTTGAAATGAATTGTAGGGATTCAATGTTGTTTCTTGGAATGGAGGCTGTTGACTAATGGTGTGCTGTAAGGTTTGGTGCTGGGACCCTTGTTATTTGCTATTTATATAAATAATTTGGATGCAAATATGCAAGGATTGGTAAATAAGATTGTGGATGACACAGAATTGGGAGATGTTGTTGATAGCAAAGAAGGCTATTGTAGATGACTGGGGATCGTGATCAGTCATGGAAGTGGGCTAAGCAATGCAAATGGATTCCAAAACAGGTTTGTGTGAGGTGATGCATTTTGGAAATCAAACCTGTGTAGTAATTACACTATGAAAAGTAGGACGCTATGGAGTGTCATGGAACAGAGGGACCTGGGGGGTATAAGTGCACATTTTATTGCACGTGGTGCCCCAGGTAGACAGAATGGTGAAAAAGGCATTTAGCAAATTGGCCTTCTTCAATCAGGCAACTGAGTGTGGAAGTTGGGACGTTATGTTGCAAGTTATATAAGCTGTTGGTAAGGCTACATTTGGAGTACTATGTACAGTTTTGGTCACCCTGTTATAGGGAAGATGTGCTTAAAATGAAAAAGGTGCAGAAAAGATTTCCAAGATGCTGCCTGAGTACTAGGGAGAGATTAGTCAGGCTAGATTTTTATTCCCTGGAATGTAGGAGAATAAGCGTGCAACCTTATAGAAATGTTTAAAATGGTGACAGGCATAGATAAGATGGTATGATAACAGTTTTTTCCCAATGGCGTGAGAGTCCAAAACTAGCAGCATAGGTTTATAATGAGATGGGAAAGACTTAAAAGGGATCTGAGGGGCAATTTTATTTTTATGCCGAGGGTGATGGGTGTAAGGAACGAGCTGCCAGAGAATGTGGTCAAAGCTGGTGTAATAGTAGCATTTAAGAACTATTCGGAGAAGTACATGGAGGAGCAGGGCTTAGGGCAAACATAAGAAATTGGGACAGTTGAATGGGCACAATGGTCAGCATGAAGTGGCTGGGACAAACAGCCTGTACCAATGCTGTATTGCTCTGTGACTCTACGATGTTGCCTGGATTAGAGAGTATTAGCTGTAAGGACAAACTTTGATTGTTTTCTCTGGAGCATTAGGGGTAATCTGATAGAAATATTGTATATAAAAATATGGCATAGATAGGGTAGATAGTGAGAGTCATTTTCCCAGGGTGGAATTATTAAATATTGGAAGGAATAACTTTTTAGTGAGAGGAGAAAAGCTTAAAGGAGATTTACAAGGCAAGTTTTTTGGCACACAGTAGTAAGTGTCAGTGGAAGTGGTGGAAGCAGATGTGATTGCAATGTTTAAGAGGGGTTTAGCCAATACATAAAGAGACAGAGAGAATGGAAGCATATGGATCACATGCAGGCAGATAGGATAAGTTTAATTTGCTGTCATGGTCAGCATAGACATCATGTGCCAAAGAATGCGTTCTTGTGCTGCACTGTTCTATGTTCATGTTTTTGCCAGCAATATTATCCCAGGACATCTTTTGAGGGATATGAGTTAATCCAATAATGAATTTTGATGTTTGAATAGATATCATAGCAAATAAAACTTGATAGTGAATTCCCTTGCTATAAAAAATTAGGTAACAAGAAAAGAACAATAAAACAAAGCAGGGCTAGAAATTGGACAAACACTACCTTCTTAAGGATACTTATGGTCAAGGAATGAACGCCAGGGATACTGGATATTGAATAATGAGACTTGCACTTAAAGTTGGAATTGATGTAGATCCCAAAGCTGAGGTGCCAATTATTAGCTCTGTATTTCACCATGGAATGTACACTCAGTGACCACTTCATTAAGTACACCTGCACACCTGCTTTTTATGCAGATATCTAATCTGTTAGTCATGTGGCAGCAATTCAATGCATAAAAGTCAAACAACAAAATGGGGAAGAAATGTGAACTAAATATCTTTTGCTGTGGAATGATTGCTAGTGACAGATGGGGTTGTTTGAGTATCTTAGAAACTACTGATCTTCTGGGATTTTCATGAACACCAGTCTCTAGATTTTACAGAGGATGGTGCAAAAAACAAAACAAAAACATCCAATGAGTGTCAGTTCTGTGGGCAAAAACACCTTGTTAATGTGAGAGATAGAGAAGAATGGCCAGACTGGTTCAAGCTGACAGGAGGGTGACAGTAACTCAAATAACCATACGTTACAAACAGTTGTGTTCAAAAGAGCATCTCTGAACTCACAACACATCAAACCTTGAAGTGGATGGGCTACAGCAGCAGAAGACTGCACTTGGTTTACTCCTGTTCTAATAAAATGGCCACTGAGTTAGGTACAAATGAAGTGTATTGCACAGCGCGTGAAGTACCTAGTGAAGAAAATGGAAGCATACCAGGTTTGCAAGATCTGTCCAAGCTTTTCCTTCTTGAATTAATTTCCACTCGGACTTCTGTGCTGAACACTTGATCTGGCGTCAAGTTCTGACTTTTTTCCTGCAGGATGCTCCGAAATACCGAGGAAAGCTCTGGGTTGTCAATTAAGGATCCTTTCCTGGAACCCTCTCCTGTTACACCATTGCCAGGAAAAGAAAACTCTGAAAATGACTGTGAGAAAAATGGAAATGAAGGAAAATAATGGTCTTCTCCAAAGCCCAAATATTGTGCTGATAAAACTATTTTAAAGGAAATTCCCAATTGGAATTGAAACATCAACCAGTGAACTATCACTCCTGAGACTGTGAGCCTACTGCTCGTGTCTATAAGAGCCCCTGTGAATATCCACAGGATATGAGCTGGAATTCACCAACCTTCTTAAATAGTCACTCACTCCACCACTGGCACACAGTGGATGCAATTTGGAGCATTGGCAGGGGAAAGCATGGTAGTGTCACAGTTAGTGTAATTGCTTTACAGCCCTAGTGATCACCAATCGTGGTTCAGTTCCACCACTGTCTGTAAGGAATTTGTATGTTCTCCCTGTGACTGTGAGGGATTCCTCCGGGTGTTCTGATTTTCTAACAAATTCCAATGACATATGGTTAGGGTTAGTAAGTTGTGGGCATTCCATGTTGGCACCAAAAGCATGGTGACACTTGCAGGCTTCGCTCAACACAATACTCTGACTGTGTTGGTCATTGATGCAAAAGGATGGATTTCAATGCATCTGCCACAAGCAGGACTTCCTGGTGGCCAAACATTTTTGTTCCGATTCCCATTCATGTTCCAACATGTCAGTCCGTGGCCTCCTCTTGTGCAAAGGTGAAGCCACCCTTAGGCTGGAGAAGCAGCACCTTATATTCCATCAGCATAGCCTCCAACCTGAAGGTGTGAATATCGATTTTTCCTTCTGATAAACAAATTTCACCCCCCACTTTCTGTATTCTGCACTCTGACCTATTACCTCTTCTCACCTGCCTATTACCTCCCACTGGGTCCCCTCCTCCTTCCCTTTCTCCTATTGTCCACTCTCCTCTCCTATCAAATTCCTTATTCTCCAGCCCTTGATCTTTTCCAGCCACCTGGCCTCACCTATCACCTTCCAGCTAGCCTCCTTCCACTTCCCCAATTTTTTTATTTTGGCATCTTCTCCCTTACTTCTCAATTCTGAGGAAGGGTCCCAGCCTGAAAGGTCGGCTGTCTGTCCATTTCCATGGATGCTGCCTGACCTGCCAAGTTCCTTCAGTATTTTGTGCTTGTCGCAATGCATTTCACTGTATGTTTTGACATACTTGTGACAAATAAATCTTATATCTCATGCACTGTTCTATTCAGTCAGGCTGTTCCAACAGCAGTTCCTAAGCCCACGATCTCCGTCGCCAAGGACAAGGGAAATAGGCAGATAGGAACACTGCTGCCCGCAGTTTCCTTCTAATCCTGAAACACTTCTCCAATTTCTCTGTGAGACATTTTCCCAGGAAAATTGCAGTGACGGAAGAAGATGACTTATCATCACCTTTTCAAGGGCAATTAGGAATGGACAATAAATTCCAGCCTTGGCAACAACACTGAGATCTTCAAGATGAAAATACAATAAAGTGGCGCAGAAGAAAATTCTCCATGGCCCTTGCTACAGTCTTACTGCTAATCTACATTGGATCCAACAGCTCCAAAGGCACTGATATCTTCTGTAAATAGCCATTTTGAATGAATGCTTTCAGGAGGGAGAAAATTGGAACAAATAGAAAGGATAGGCTTTTTGTTTTGAGTAGGTGGAACAGCATTATAGGGTGAGTTCCTGTGACTGCACAATTTTCTAGAAATTCTATTGGGGCAAATAAAACAACTTTAGCTTTGAAGTTAGCGGGAGCTGCATTCTGACAGTGTAAACAGCCTTGTTAATTTAGAGCCAGAGGAATTCAGGTCTGCTTCTAGCCTAGCAAAGTTTCCTCAGTCCTGAGTGTGGTGTGTGGGGTTTAGCATGGATGGGTATCTTCTGGGGGCTCAGGGTTGAAGAAAGGTAACCTGGAAAAATTAATGTTTCAAAAATCCTGTGAAATTTATGTTATCATTCTCTAAGGAACTCAGCAGGTAAGGCAGCATCTATGGAACTGAATAAGCAGTCGATGTTTTGGGTCGAGACCTTTCATCAGCACTGATGAAGGGTCTTGGCCTGAAACGTCGACTCTTTATTCATTTCCATTGATGCTGCCTGACCTGCTGAGTTCCTCCAACACTTAGCATGCATTACTTTGGATTTCCAGCATCTGCAGATATTCTTGCTTTTGTTATAATTCTCTAAAGTGATATTCCTTGCCAAAGGCATCCTGCTGATCGACTGGAGGCCCTATGAATGGGAGGTTTATTTCAGAAGTTTGTGTACAAGAATAAGTCAGAGGATGATTAATTTGAGGGGACAGGTTTTGAAGGTGATCGGTTCACTTGGGGAGATATATAACTGGAGAATATCGGGTTTGGAGGAACAGTATAGATGTCTACAGCGTAACATGTTTGGTCTAAAGGAAACGTGTTTTTCTTCCTGACTCAGGCCAATGCATAAAGTTAAACAGCAGCATTATTTGTTTGCTTCCAACTACTGGGCATCCTCAAGGGTTGGGTAACTCAGTTCTGTGCTTTAAATTGACAGCTGTTTTTAACCTGCCTCTCACTAACTGATCTGAGCTGCCTATGCTCATTAAAAGTGGACACGGGAATTTTGTGTGGCTTGGGTTGCTGGATTAACTTTGTTGAAATTTACCACTTGTCTTCACCCACCCATATCTGTGGGAGATCAGATTGAGCCCTGCATTGGAGAGTGGAGAAATATATAATTTCCCTGAATTACAATGCATCACGCTGAGAGGCACAAATTTCATCACAAGAACTTGTGGTCTACAGATGCAATCATGTGTACAGTGTATTAGAATGTTTTCGAAACTGATGATGTATGCTTTGGGAATAATATAATGTTCCATTTTGCTTTGCTGCTTTCATGCATATTAAAAGAGAAACAAATTTCCATAAATCATTCTACTGCTTTACTTCTAACCTCAGATTACTCTCTGGAAAATATCAATATTTATCTACACCAACATAAAAATGCAAGACATTTGAAAAACCTAAGGTTAAAGCTGTGAATCCCTGCTTGAATAAGCAAACAGATTGTGCGGTATGATATTGAAATCACTGATCAAATTTGGGGCTTACTCATGCTTTCAATGTTCTAACTGCTAAGCATGGATCAAATTTGAAAAAAAATCAAGAACAGGAAACTAGCGAGTAGCTGGATGTACAGATTTAATTAAATGACTGAAACGAACAATAGAGATTTTAAAAATTGCAATGCATTGCACCAAAAGTATTTGGATACTTAATTGAAAAAGGAACAATGCATGTGAGTTCAATTTCAATGTTTAAGACCTTGGATAGGTACATGGATGGTATGGTCCCAGTGCATCGATGGAACTAAGCAGTTTAAATTTTTTTGACACCAATTAGATAGGCCAAATGGCCTATTTCTGTGATGTATTTTCCTATGACTCTGTATTTGGTAATAGCAGGCAGTGGAACCAGTTGACAGCATTTGAAGAGGCAGCATTGGCACAATGCATTTTATGGTGTAAGTCTGCCACTCTGGCACACACAGTAAATTGAGAGATCCCAACTGACCTCAGCTAGTTCAGCATCTGTAAGGAATGCTCAACAAATCCCTGACCAGCAAAGTTCAGGAATCCACTTATGGATAAGCTGCTTATAGTTAGCACGCTTTACAGTACAGGTAACCCTAGTTCAATTCCCACCACTGCCTGTATGGAGTTTGCTGTTCTCCCTTTGACCCCGTGGGTTTCCTCCAGGTGCTCTGGTTTCCTCCCACATTTGAAAGATGAAGCAGTTGGTAGGTTAATTGCTCATTGTTAATTGTCCCATGATTAGAATGGATTAAACGGGGGAGTGCTGGGTGGCGTGGCTCGAAGGGCTGGAAGGGCCTATTCTGTGCTGTATTTCAATGAAAGAAAATTGCTTGTGGAGGCAGTTGGCAAATTGTGCAGTACAGCTGAAGAATTGCAGGAGTTACCTGGAAGTCATTCCCCTCATAATGTGGTGACGGAACCTGGAGAGAAGGACGACGAGATTGGGAGGAGTATTCTGAGTCCATATCAAAGTCAAAAAGATGCACCGAAAGCAGACGTTTGTTTCTACGTTGCTATGGGTATACGAGGAATAGAAAATACTTTAGGTACTTTTCATTTCAAGATTTCTTATATATTTGTTTCTTTAAAAATATAAATACTTTAATCAGAGTTTTGAAGGAATAACAAGTAGAAGCAGCTAACTGAGTGCTTTTTTCCTAAAAGCCATTGGGTTGAATTGCCTCCTTTTTTGTTTAATGCAATGCCTTTTGTGACAATCTAGAATGAGTATAGCATTAAAATGCTCGCTGAGTATGCTTTAGTTAATGGAATTATTCACTGTTATGCCCCGTGGATTTCAGGGTTAGGGGAGAAAGCTAATGGAAGTACGTCATGGAAAAATTAATAAACTAACAACCTAAAAAGGGTAATGCATTGCATTTTCATTCAATCAGTAAAGACACAGGTGATGGTCACATGACTTCCATTTGCAGAGGAGGCTATTTATGGTGTCTGGCATGTAAAATCTTACTTGAATTATTCCCACATCTTAGCCAACATACACAAATGCTGTACAAACTTCCATCTGTACGATCAGCAGCTTAAACTTAATTACTATTTCTCAGCTAACCAACATATCAAGGCAACTTATAGTAAGTCAATGAACATTAACTGGATATTCAGGAGAATTTAAAGGACAGCGTAGCAGACTTAAGGAGACTTTCAAAAGTGGGAAGAGATGGAAAGGCGGAGGGATTCATGTGAGGATTTGAAAATTCAAGCACTAGGTGATTTAACTATTTGGTCACTGATGCATGGAGGGTGAGCACATTTGAGACATGAGAAAACATTTTGATTTTATCACTATTCTCACCCAAATATGTAATTAATAAACAAACCCCATTTTGTTCTGAGTACTGAATGTTTGGAAATCATATGCAACTCCAAGATGAATTTTAAAACTTAATCTTGGCTGATGGGCTAGAGGGGTCACTGGGAAGATGCTTCATGATGAGGATTGAACCAAATATTTTGCTTACATTTTAGTGAGGGTGGTAAAAAGCTTCCTTCAGAATCAGAATTATTTATTATCACTGACAAATGTTGTGAAATTTGTTGGTTTGAGGCAGCAGTACAGAGCAAGATAGAAAAATTACTGTAAGTTAGAATATATAGTGCAAAAAAGGAATGATGAGCTAATGTTCATGGGTTTATGGACCATTCAGAAATCTGATGGCGGAGGAGAAGAATCCGTTCTTAAAACATTGAGTGTGGGTCTTCAGGCCACTGTGCTTCCTCCCAGATAGTGAAGAAGTTATGTCCTGAATTGAGAGGGTCCTTAATATGGATTTTGCCTTCACAAGGCACTGCCTTCTAAAGATGCCCTTGATTGTGCAGTGTTGTACCTGTGATAGAGCTATCCCACCTACACTGAGACGGAGAATGGCACGAGCTGAAAATCTGCTTTGAGTGGCATCCAGACACCACTTGATGCAAAACCAGATATGAAGTAAAGCTAGACGAGGAACAAGAGATGATTAACATGTGAAGCAAACCCAATGTGGAAATTAGAGAGTGCAATTAGTTATCAATACATAAATGAGCTAATAGAATGATTAATTCAAACTGTTAAGAGACTGGAAAAAAGATGTTGCTTATATAAGGTGGGCAAACAGAACAAGTAATATAAATAAGATACTGATGTTGGTATAAATGAAAAAAAGCTGATAATACAAACAGATATAGAGATATGGAAAAGAAGTTACTTAGAGATACTAAATGTAAATATTGGAACTTTTGTAGTTAATTCCACAAACCAAGTCGAAGGATATTGGGAAAATTGTTACTTATACAAGCCAGATAAACGAAAGAGGAACTGGATTGCTGTACAGAGCCCTAGTGTGGACACAGCTGGAATATTTTCTGGGTTGTCTACAAAAAGATATTCTTCTGAAAGAGGGCCTGCAGGAAGTGACCTTTATTTCCAATATTTGTATCCAATTTATGTTAAAACATCAGTTTGCATTCTCTGCCCAAGATGGCTATGGAGGTTCAGATGTTGAGTATATTTAACAGCTATGATTTTATTGTACATTGGAGCAATACAACATGATGAGGGGTAAAATGGTATATTCCTGATTCTATTTCTTATGTTCTTATCTCGCAGTAGAACCAGATACAGCAAGGGATTTGTAAGAAATACTTTCTATCAGCGTGGAATATAAAACTGCTAATTTTCCTTTCAATACATGATGCTCTTATGGCTTTTAGTTCATAGTAATGCCAATTCAGCTTAAGTGCATATCAATTTATTTCCTTGCCATGATTTTCCTTGGACTATATTTTGCACAAGATATTTTTACACTTGCCTCAATTAAGGCTCCATCTCGAGCACTGCAATTGGTTTAGCAATATTGCACTTATTTATATATCTTGTACTTGGAATTGTTGGCCAACATCTCCGGTAATAAATGTAAACAGCGTGATTAAAGAAGTCACAGTTCAATGTCTAAAGTAAAAGCTTATTGTAGAAATTAGTGATATTTTCAAAAGCGAACAGTGGAAGGGATATTACTGTACTATAGTGCTGAACTTCTGAGTTATCTAAAGTATCTTCATCCTCTTCAATGACCTCTGCCATCATCTGTGGATCGTATCCACCTACAGGTAAGAAAAACAGCAGAGAAAAACACATCAATAATGCTGCAAATGTATTCTTGCTGTGAAACGTCAACACCATATAAAGCCGTGTGTTCTGGGATCACGTAGAGTGGTGAACTTCAGAAGAATAATATTGAAGATCAATTTCACTTATGGTTTAATAGCGTGGTAGTCTTCCTCTGACACATACACTAAATCAGACAGTACATACTTGGGCCATTTCACAGGATCCAATACAAATGATTGATGCAAACTGGAAGAAACCAACTCCATGTCTAATTGGTGAACACAATAAAATTAAGACAACTTCTGGTCCTGTTGTGAGCAAAGGTTGGTGGGGGGGGGGTGGTGGGGGAGAAGGTCGGGGGGGCTTTTAATTAAGCAGAAATATCAATCCATTTTATCTGACCTGGCATATGAAGCAGCCACCAACTTGATAGTAGACTGTGGAGAATACAGTGAAACAGGAGCTCTCAGCAGAAAGTCCTTTCTAATTCAGAGAAACACTTTGCAGGATAGTGTCCAGTGCCCTGATCGAAGATGAGAAAGAGATCCACAAGAGACTATGTGTGTGGAGAGGGTGGATGGGGCAGGGGGTTCAGAGTTTTTAAGAAGTATTTAAGCAGTACTAAGAGGGGTAAAGTATTTAGGTAAGGGGGTGGAGTATATTTGAATCTATCAGGAGCCTGCGTATCTTTCATTCACAATTAGGTGAACTGCAAATGAATGAAACCTTGCCATTACTGTTACAGCAATCGGCAACAGGGCAGTAGAAGCAATGATAGCCAGGACTCATTGTGGTTATTCTTGATTTCATGTGGCAGAATAAAACAGGTGATTGTGATCTGGACCCGGACGGAGGGTCTCGGTCTGAAACATCAACTGTTTATTCCTTCCCATAGATGCTGCCTGACCTGCTGAGTTCCTCCAGCATTTTATGTTGAGTGTTACAGTGCTGAACATCACTGAAGACTAATCATAACAAGGATTTTTTTTTGGGTGACAACAGGAATGCAGTGGATGAAATCTGTCTAATTTTCAGAAGCCTTCGACAAGGTACCCATAAAACCCTAACGAATGAGGTTAAAGAGCGCAGAGACAGGGACAAATAGCAGAACGAGTTGCTTGTGAGCTTCAACTCAAGAGAGCACAGAGTGTGAGTAGAGGGTAGGTATTTACAGTGAAGACAGTGGGGTAGTGTTCCATAAGGATCAGTACTGAATCCACTCCTGTTCATGATCTGAACTCTGTCATCAAAAACACAAGTTCTAAATTTATGGATCATACCAAATTGAGAGGGGAAAATCAGTATGGAGGAAGATGCCCACAAACTACTACATTAATAAACTTGCAGAATTGGAAAATAATTAGCATATAAGGTTTAACAAAGCAAGATAACATATTTTAGTCAGAAAAGCAGGAAGGCAATAGGAAGGAAAGGATGTCTAGGTGGGTTAGAGAACAAAGGAGATTCAGGAAGTACAAAAGTACCAGTCACTAATATTTATGCCACAGGTTAATAAGGCCATTAAAATGCAAACTGAGCATGAGGACTTAGTTTTGAAGGTATAGAAATTAAAAATAGGTAAATTATGTTAAATATGCATTAAATCTTGCTTCACACACAAAATTCTGGAGGAACTCAGCAGGCCACGCAGCATCTATGGAAAAAAGTACAGTCGATGTTTCGGACTGAGACCCTTTGGCAGGACTGGAGCAAAAATGCTGAGGGGTAGATTTAAAAGATGGGGGAGGGGAGAGAGAAACACAAGGTGAGAGGTGAAACCTGAAGGGGGAGGGATGAAGTAAAGAGCTGGGAAGTTGACTGGCGAAAGAGATACAGGACTGGAGAAAGGGGAGTCTGATAGAAGAGGACAGAAGGCCTTGGAAGAAAGAAGAGGGGGGAGGAGTACCAGAGGGAGGTGACGGGTGGGCAGGGAGATAAAGTGAGAGAGGGAAAAGGGGATAGGGAATGGTGAAGGAGGGGGGCATTACCAGAGGTTCGAGAAATCGATGTTCATGCTGCCCAGTTTGAATCTTGCTTAGAGCTTATTGAGAGAACTGTGTATATTTTTGTTGCCTATATTATGGTAAATATATAAATACACTGGAGAGGATACAGAGAAGATTTTCAAGGATAATACCGTAAAGACAAGAGTATACATATCCTCCGATGTTTGCTCGGTAGAAGAACAAGCTGGACCAGGACAACTTACTGTCCATTCTGCAGTCATGCCACTTAGGGACTTGGACTAGATTATTTTTTCTTCTTTGCAACTATATGTTTTTCCGAAATCGTAACCATATGTGCTGTTTGTGTAATGTGCAGTGTGCTTTACGCTATTTGTAATGTGTGTTGCTCCTTGGCCCCAGAGGGATGCTGTTTTGTTTGGCTGTATTTATGTACGGTTGAATGATCATTAAACTTCAACTTCAACAGACTGGGTTTCATTTCTCTCGAGAAAAGACTGAGGAGTGACCTAATATCTTTATAATTAAGAAGGGTTCTGTAAAAAAAAAAGATGCAGAGAGAATATTTCCATTTGTGCAGAACAGTATTCAAGACTCTAATTATGTGGCTCAGCAAGAAATCCAAGTGAGAATTCAGGAAAAGCAACATACTTATTTAGAAAGTGCTGAGAAAATGAATTTACTGCTGCAGGAAGTGTGTGAAATGAGTATTATAGGATTTTTTTTTGGAGGGAGAGTGTGCATGTGGAGGAAAAGGAACTAGAGAGTTCTGCTTATAGATTTAGGTGGGGTAAGTAGAGGGCACTCATGGAGCATTAACCACAGTGTGGTAAAGTTATACTGAATGGATAATTTCTATGCTGTATATCCAGTATATCTAATCTTGTTTAAGGTTCTTTTCTCAATTGTGGAAAAAATCATATTTATATCATGCCTCTCATGACTGCATGTCTTCAACATTCAATGTCACACTAGATCTCATTGATAAGATAGTCCACAGGTATACATTTAATTCAGTGTTATTGTTTGCCCTTTCTGCCATGAATTATGATCCTGATCAGTGTTAATGGGAGCTGGACCCAGGAGTCTGGGCTACACTCAGAAGTTGGGGATGCAGTACTGAGTGGTGATGAGGGGGTCAACTCTGGCTACTACCCAGGAGTCAGATGCTCGTGTCAAAGGATTGCTGTAAAGTGGAAAACAAATAAAATGTTTTGTTGCTTATTCACCTTGCAAATAACTGTCTGATCCATCGTCAAATTCACCTTCTTCACTTTGTGAATCTGTGAGAGATAACAAATAAAATTTAATAAAATTTTAACTCTTTTCCTCAATATGATAGTTAATTGTACCACAAGATACAATTCCAATGACTGCTTGGCAAAAGCTTTAAAACACTTAACAGAGCCATATTTCAGGAAGAAATAGGGCCTAGATTTTGCCCAACAAGAAAATTGGAAAGACTGCTCCAGTTGAAACCAGCTACAAATACCACCAAATATTGTCCAACCCAATCTAGTGAAATTCCAGAAAAATTGGCACTATTTCAACATGTGGTGTAATATTAAAATCCCAAATTAATTCCAGGAATGTATTATCAATACCTGGGCCCCAACTATTCCTGACATGTATCAACAGTTTGTACCAAGTATTATTTTTCCAAGTTTACATGTTTTCTGATGGTACAAAGCTGGGTAGGAATGGGATACAAAAACACATCAACAGAATACAACCAAGCTGAGTGAGAGGATGAGAAGAAGGTGGATGTAACGTGATGTAGAAAAATGGGGTAGCAGTGTAGCACAGCAAGTAGTGCAGATGCCTTATCGTTCCAACAACATGGGTCTGATGCTGACCTTCTGTGCTGGCTGTGTGGACCGTGCACATTCTCTCTGAAACTACGTGGGTTTGGTCTGAGTGATCTGCTCCTTGCCACATCTCAAGGATGTGTAGGTTGGTAGATTATTAACTGTTCTAAGTAATCTCCAGTGTAGTTGGGTGGTAGAATCTGGGGTTGGGGGGAGGTCTGAATGGTCTGTGGGCCCCATCAGTGTCCATTTCCCTCCTGCTTCTCTCACACAAGTTACTGTTGACCTTGTAGGATCTACAGCTTTATCTGCTTCCATAGTGCTTTTCCAATTTGATCACCTTCACACTCTTGGTGAACCCAGGATGAAGAATGACAATAAGCTCTTTTCAAGTGATTCCTTTGCAGCTGGCTGTACTTCCAAACTAACAGTAATACTGCCTCTCCACCACACCCACCCCCTCTTCCATCAACTTCCATAATGATAACTCAGTACTCATCATAAAATTGCTCCTTTATCTATCCCTCTGCTCTTCTGGAGAGTTTTCCTTCTTTGATCTTCTCACCCTATTCCACCCTTGCACAGTTCATTTAAATGCTCATTCTCTACTACCTAGCTAAGGAAGATCAAATTTTCTCACTGAGACTCATTCACTGCTGTGTCTCTTGCTTCCTCCTTCCACCCCGCTACCACTGTACTAAATGATTTCAACCTCTATCATTTTCTATCATCCCTGACCTTACTGCATTCATATCTTCTATATGGAAAGCTCCTGTAGCTCCCCATTTAATGTGACCTTGCTACTTGCCCTGTGTGGGTCACAGACAAGGTTTTCTTTGATAATGTCTTAGTATCAACTTCATGACCTTTACAGAGACCAGGCTGAGTGACAATAAGAACTACTTAAGTGAAGCCTTCTCATCAGCTCAGGCAATATATTCCTCTTTTCTACCATACTTTGTTCTATTGAAGCTTCTATTAAGTGGATAATCAACTCTTCATGTAAAATCACCTTTTATTACAGCCCTATTATATTTACAGTTATCTACAATCTGTCTCCATATTTGTTGCTCTAATTCTCGCTGACTATTGGGGCGGGGGGGGGGGGCTCTGATATAATCCCATCAAAGTAATCACACCCATCTTAATTCTGAGTTCCACCATAAAACCTCAGATAACTATTCCTCAAAATATCCCCTCTATGTACATGATAAATTCTCTAATTAAAAAAGGAATTCACCATTCTTTCTTACACTCACCTCAATCATGCCTGTAGCATCTGTACACCAGAGCATTAAGCTGCCCATCCTTAACCATGTTTCTGTAATAGCTATAATACCCCAGGCCCATGTACTATACCTTTCAATGCCCTGAGTTCATCTGCCTTGCATGTCAGGTTTCTTATATTAGAATGAATGCAATTTAGCCTGGCAACTCTTCTTTTCTCCCCGTCCTTCCCGCACCTGTCCAGACTGCTGGACTTGTTTGCGTCAACCTCTTTATCAAGGTTAATAAATATGGTGCTCGACCTGCTGAGCATTTCAGCATTCTCTGGTAGTATTCACAGTAGGCTGGAAGGAATCAGAACTCTGAGTGAAAAGGAGCAATATTCAGGTCTCTAAGGAAAGAGCAATGAACTTGGGGACAAATTTAGGTGGAGCCTTTGCAGACGTTTGAAGTTAAATAGGCTCCTTCAGTTTAGCAGAGTTCTAAGGAATAGGGAGGTGTGTTTACAAGAGTAAATGGGCCAGAAGGAGAGACGAAATGGGCTATGAGGATAACTGAAGTTTAGAGGGACATGGACCATATACAACCAAATGGGACAAGCTTAGATGGGCATCTCAGTCAGTATGGACAAGTTGAGCCGAAGGGCCTTTTTCTGTGCTGTATGATATACATCTATGATTTGCCTCAGTCTGTTACACCAGGCACCTATACTCCGCCCGCCAAAAAAAAGCGGGATCTCCCAGTGGCTATCCATTTTAATTCCACTTCTCTTTTCCATTCTGACATGTCAGTCATGGCCTCTTCGATCACCTTGTGTTTCTTCCTCCCCCCCCACCACCACCTTTTAACTCTGATTCCTCACCTTTTTTCCTCCAGTCCTGCTAAAGGGTCTCGGCCCAAAATGTCGACTGTACTTTTTTCCATAGAAGCTGCCTGGCCTGCTGAGTTTCTCCAGCATTTTGTGTGTGTTGCTCCAAATATGTAACATTGTATTGACACACTTTCTGTAGTTTTGGTGTCTTAGGATTAGAATTCAAGGCTTCACTGCCTTCAGACTCATAGAGATCGCACTGTACATATCAATCTATCATTAACAGGCTAAATTAAAATAAAAAATTAACACAAACTGGGAATGCCTAGCAGATGTTGACAATGACAGCGAGTTGACACGGTCAGTCAGGTCTCATGCCTCAAGTTAGCCCCCCAAGAATCTTGAATGGCCCCCAGTGACTTCTATTTCCCCTAATGTCCCCTTAGGACATGTAATTGCCCCTTTGGGGTGGTACTGTCCCCATTAGGAATCACTAGTTTAGATGCTGCTAGATTATGAGCCCCACTTCAGTTCGGGTGCAACCTGTCCCTTTTGTACAGGTCACCTCTGCCCTAGAAGAGATCTCATGGCCGAAGAATCTGAATTTTTCTATCCTGTTCCAGCTTTTCAGCCGTGCACTCATCTGCCATGTCTTCCAATTCCTTCCAACACTGGCAGGTGGCATCAGGAGTAATTCAGAGATTACAACTCTTGAGGTTCCATTTTTTTTTTAAAGATTCTTCCAAACTCCTTAGGACCTTACTTCTTTTCCTACCCATGTCACTGATACATTCAGCTTTGGCTACTCACTCTGGGAATATTCAGTGTCCTGAGTTGTCTGGCCCTATTGTGCTATAAGATTACCATTAGTAAGAAATACTGAAGTTTACCTTGATGTGAGCTCTTTAAAATGGATTCCACATTAAATATGCATTCCACATTAACTATCTAGTGTACACAATAGCCAACATTAGAAAATTTAGACCAAAATACTTTAAGATATCTCGGATGAATAAATAGACACATCATTGAAAACTTATGATTCTTCTCCTTCATTTAATGAAAGTCTCTGCTACTTAATTTTTATCATCATCATCATTCATTTTATCTTTGTTCAGTTTCTTAACGCAGTTCATTCAAAAACATGAACTGGATTGTTGTTTGGAAAGTAACATTAGATAGATTGTGATAACCACAGTCAGAAGGAATGAAAGCATACCTAGGTGCGGTAGGGGATACTTTTCTCCACTTTGAAGCCTTTTATTCAAAGAGTGCATCACCTTGGCACTGCCAAAATTTTTGAAACGAGACTTCACATGGTTATAAAACCAGTCCAGTGACCCAGTCTTCACAATCCTGAAAAAAACACACGGTTGAATTTACGACCAGAAGTTAATTCTTTGGCAAAAATCCATGTTTAAATTACTCAGATGCAGCACCATCAGTTCCAACTCTTAATGGCATGATGTGTCTTCAAGAACCGAGTGCCAAATTTTTTTTGCCAAATTTACTCCTACGGTACCAAATATAGCTTCACTCTCTTTCATGCATCTCAAGTTGTCTTTTCATTTCCATAAACATCAGCGTTGCAAATCTTGGTCCAATTTTCTTACTTTTCAGTTGTCTTTTCTTCCTGCAGTCAACAGACTTTTAAGATGTCAGATTCTGCATAATTACCTCTTAATTATCTCAAGGAATGAATTTGGGGCTTTATGCACAGGGTCCAGCTGCACTGCAAAATCAGGAGGATTTTTTCTTCCTGACTAACCTAACGATTCAAAAAAAATCAACTGATCCAAAACCTGGCTGGCTCGACATGAGCGTTCTTTAGATAAGAAATCACTATGCAAATTATTCTTCTGTGTGAAGTTATGGAGCATTATAATCCTTAAATTTAATTAGGCATTAACAGAGCCTGGCTTCAGGAATTGTACATGGCGTTGGTCAACTGGTTTCACTCGAGATACTCAATCAGAACGGTGTATTCTTTGCCAGGAATTGAACACATTAATGTAGGTTTATCTCCTAGCTCAGTATTGTAAAATCAGAAGTGCCATTCTGCAGATATGAAAACAAATGTTATCTGCTTCCTCACCAACCTTCACATCACTACAATTGAAGATAGAATGTGAGCAGTGATTCTAGATGCACACAGTAATGGAAGTACATTACTCACTTAATATTTGTGGGTGAACATCACAACTGTTCTGTGTAGAACACATCAACATGGAGGTACTTGGCCATTAATATATATATTTATAGGTGTTGGATCAGACAGAAAATTGAGAGATCTTGCTGCTGCTCTTCAGATAGTTTCATGTAATGTTTAAAATCAATCAGTGTCTTAGAACAGAACAGACACTCACAGCAATGGCCATTCCCTTTAGCAGCCACTGCCAACACAATTTTGCCCATGGTGACTGTTTGATTTTCCGAAACTCGACATGCTATGCAAAATAAGACACATTCATTGTTCAAAGGATCCAGAATTTTATTAGCTACAGTTCAACATGTTTCAAAGCGGGTAACATAAGTAATCAAGATCGGGCTGGAGCATGGCAACTTGTAAGCTGCTCTCTGCAAATCCACTCATTATTTAGATTATTATTGTTCTATTCTTCATAATGTAAATTCTTTGTCAACACTTTATTCTGCATTTTGTTATCATTTTATCTTTATCTTATTGTGTAATGATTTGGTATGTATTCTATGACAATAAGAAAGTAATTCCACAATAAACCAATTCTAATACAGAATTCCATTTTATGATTTAACAGGAATTCAGTTTACAACCTAGTTGAAACTTCATTTAAAATGTTTAGAAATGCATTTCTGGTTGGTTTGAAATCAAATAAATTCATTACAGAGGTAGGTAGTGATGCTGTTAACAGGCAACCCTCGATTTACTATAGGAATATTTTACTCAAACTAAAGAGGGTGCAAACAAAAGCTTCACAAGAGTGTTGCTGGGGCTGGATAGCTTAAGTTAGAAGAGACTAGATAGGCTGCGGGGGATAGACGTGACCTTATAGAAGTTTATAAAATCATGAAGGTTATAGATAAGGTGAACACAAGAGATTCTGCAGTTGCTGGAAATCCAGAGTACAAAATACAAAATGCAGGAGGAACTCAGCAGGTCAGGCAGCAGCTATGGAGAGGAATAAACAGTCGATGTTTCAGGCCAAGACTTCATTGGGACTCAGTCCAAAAAGTTGACGCTTTATTCCTTTCCATAGGTTCTGAGTTCCTCCAGCAGCTTGTGTGTGTTACTATAGATAAAGTGGATGGTCACAGGGAGGGTAGATGGGTAGGGAGTGCCTAAAACTGGAGGACGCTGATTTAAGATGAGAGGGGAAAAACTTAAAAGGGGATTTGATGTTTTTCACACAGAATGGGAGGGTATGTGAATTATATTGCCAGCAGAAATGTTAGAGGCAGGTGCAATTACAATGTTCAAAGGACGTTTGCACAGGCTCATGATTAGAAAAGGTTTAAAGAGATATGGGCCAAATGCAGGCAAATGGTCTAGCACAGAACAGTACAGCTGTTGGGTTGGATGACCTGGACAAAAGGACTAGTTCCATATTGTATAAATCTATGACAAAATTTAATGAGGCAGAGAGAAACTCTTGGTGAATTAAAGGGAGGCAAAATTTAGGTGAAATTTCTTAGATCTCACCTAAGAAATCACAAACTTGGCCCTTTTGAATTAACAGCTTGTAACAGAAAGGTCACGCGAAAGAGGCACTGAAGTTCAAAGTTTTTCACATCCATAAAAGGGGTTAGAGAGAAATAAATAAGGAAGTAAAACAACATGCAGGACAACGTATTTGGAGCTTGGGAGGTAAAGAAAGTTTAGAAGAACAACAGACAGTTATTATATTGGATTCAAGAAAAATAATGAATATTGAGCAGACTGAACAATATTGAAAGTCCAATAAAAATTCCATCTGATTAGAAATGAAGATCAGCATGTTTCATTTACAGACAGGCGTTCTATCATCCCACCACAAGATGGTGATCAAGCTACAGGACAATTTCTGTTAAGGTGCTGCACAGCACTTTACATATCTATCAAGGACACATTACAGACTTGTTTTCAGCTGACCAGACCTTAATTCTCTCTCTGACCAGAAAACCAGACCTTAATTCTCTCTACTGTTTGAAACAAGACATCTTGCAACCTCGTAACAGTAAGCAAAATAGGTACTAGTTACTTGTGCCCGTAATCCAAATGCATTCAATTTTCCTCATTTTGCACCAAATGTATCAAAACTGACTGAACTGATTTCACCCAAATAATTCCACTCCTGGATTAATCTTGCTTCTAAGGGTATAAATTAAAATTTTAATGTTAAATGCAATAGGAAATGTAATCAAATTCCTTTCAATTAACATCTTGAATATGATTTGTACTGATTTACTGAGACCGAAGTTGTATTTCCCGATTTGTACTGATTTACTGAGGCCGATATTCTATCTCCTGTTTCTTCAAATTTGACTTATGGCAATGGGTATGAAGCAATCAAAACTTTGAGAGATTTCGTGATTAGGTATATACTTCCTTCTTTCTAAGATATTGGAAACTAGTCAATAAATCAAACTAATATCTCAGGTACTTTATTATATAAAAGAAAACAATTTTCATACTCTCACAGAGACAGAGGCTCTCTGGCAAGTTCCACATTAGACAACGTGGAAAGAACAGAGAGCAGTTGGTCATATAACACAATTCTTAAAGTGACATCAGTAATATTAGATATGAAAACACTCCAGGACCCCTTTTCGCATGTTGTCTTTCACCCTTTAAACTCACCAGGCCATGTTCCCTATGCTCCCTTTAAACTCACCTGCTGTTGTTTCCTTTGAACTTATTGGAGCCTCAGTTGCCAAGCTACGTTTTAAACTACTTAATCTGCATCTCCTTCGCTCTCTTTAAATCATCAGATATTATTTCCAATGGTTCCCTTAAACTCACCGGAGCTGCGCTTCCTGTTCTTCCTTTAAACTCACTGAGGCTGTTTCCTGCACTCCCTTTAAACTCAGTAGGGCCCTGTTTCTTGTGCTCCCTTTTAAACTCATCAGGTTCACTGATGATTATTATTCTACACTGTATCAAATATAAAAAAAAAATTAAAAGCGTGCCGACATGCCAATACAACCCACAAGATACAGGGGGATCTCAGTAAGTCAGGCAGCATCTATGGAAATGAATAAACAGTCGATATTTCACGCCGAGACCCTTCCTCAGGACTGAAAAGGAAGAGGGAAGAAGCCAGAATAAATAGGTGGGGGGTGGGGAAGAAGGCTTGCTGGAAGGTGACAGATGAAGTCAGGTGGGTGGAAAAGGTGAAGGGCTGGAGAAGAAGGAATCTGATAGGAGAGGAGAGTGGACCATAGGAGACAGGGACAGAGGAGGGGACCCAGGGAGAGAAGTGGTAAAAGGCCAGAATAGGGAATAGAGGATGAGGGGAGTGGGAGAGAGTATTTTTTTACTTGAAGGAGAAATCTATATTTATGCCACCAGGTGGGAGGCTGCTCAGATGGAATACAAGGTGTTACTCCTCCAACCTGAGGGTGGTCTCATTTTGGCGCAAGAGGAGCCAAGGACTGACATGTTTGAATGGGAATGGGAATTGGAATTAAAATGTTCGGCCACCGGGAAGTTCCGCTTGGGGTGGGTGGAGCGGAGGTATTTGACGAAGCGGTCTCCCAATTTACGGTTGGTGTCACCAATGTAGAGAAGGCCACATCGGGAGTACCAGACACAATAGACGACCCCAGCAGATTTGCAGGTGAAGTTTTGCCTCACCTGGGAGGACTGTTTGAAGTTCTGAATGGAGATGAGGGAGGGGTGGCACTTAGACCCATTGCAGGGTTAAGTGCCGGGAGGAAGTTTAGTGGGGACAAGGGATGTCAAGGGATTCAAGGAGGGATCAAACCTGGAGGAATGCAGGGGTGGGAAGGTAAAGGTATTTTGAGTGGTAGGATCCCATTGGAGACGGCGGCAGTTGCGGAGGATGATCTGTTAGATGTGGAGTCTCATGGGGTGGTAGATAAGGACAAGATGAATTCTATCACTGTTAAGGCAGCAGGAAGATGGCGTGAATGTGGATGTTCGGGAAATGGAGGAGATATGGGTGAGGGCAGAATCAATAGAAGAGGAAGGGACACCCTATTCGTTGAAGAAGGAAGGCATCTCAGATGTCCTGCAAAGGAAAGCCACATCCTGGGAACAGATGCGGCAAAGGTAAAGGAACTGAGAAAAGGGAATAGCATTTTTACAGGAAACAGGGTGGGAAGATGTATAGTCAAGATAACTGTGGGGATCAGTAGGCTTATAAAATATGTTGGTTGACAGTTTATCTCCAAAGATGGAGTCAGAGAGGTGGAGAAAGCGGAGGGAGGTGTCAGAAGTGGGCCAAATGAATTTAAGGGCAGGGTGGAAGCTAGAGGCACAGTCAACTGGCAGCACCAATGCAGTCGTCAATGTAGCGGAGGAAGAGTTGGGCAGGGTTACCAGAGAAGGCTTTGAACATGGACTGTTCTCTGTAGCCAATGAAGAGGCAAGCATAACTGGGGCCCAGGCGAGTGCCTATGGCTACCCCTCGAATCTGGAGGGAGTGGGAGGAAAATTGTTGAGGGTGAGGACCAGTTCTGCCAGATGGAGGGTGGTGGTGGTGGTGGAGGAGAATTGGTTGGTTCTTTTATCAAGAAAGAAGCGGATAGCTTAGAGGCCTTCTTGATGGAGGATAGAAGTGTATAGGGACTGAACATCCATGGTGAAGGTGAAGCGGTCAGGGCCAGGGAATTGAGCAGATCGAGGGCATGAGAAATGTCGCCGATGTGGGTGTGAAGGGACTGAACCAAAGGGGATAGAATGGAACGAGTTCAGTGAGGTGGGAGCAGGCAGAGACAATGGGTCTACCTGGATAGTCAGGTTTGTCGATCTTGGGTAGGAGGTAGAAGTGAGCAGTGTGGGGTAAGGGAACTATGAGTTTGGTGTCAGTAGATGGGAGTTCTCCAGAGCTGATGAGATCAGTGATGGTGTCAGAGACAGATTTCTGATGGTCCAGAGTTGGGGGTGGTCCTCTTCAAGGGGTGGGGATGAGGAGGTGTCTGAGAGTTGCCACCTGGCCTCAGCAAGGTAGAGCAGTGCTCCACACTATGTTGTGAAGTTTGTTGTCTTTGTGCAGCAGTACAATGCCATACATAATAATGGAAAATACGTGAATTACAGTAAAAAAATATATAGTACTCAGTATATAAAATCGTTAAATTAAATAATACTGCAAAAATAAAAAAATACTGAGTAGTGCTCATGGGCTCAATGTCCATTCAGAAAGTGGATAGCAGAGGGATAGAAGCTGTTCCTGAATGGTTGAGTGTGTGCTTTCAGGCTTTTGTACCTCCTTCCTGATGGGGGGCAATGCATAACCTGGGTAATAGTGGTCCATAATGATGAATGCCACTTTCTTGAGCCATCACTCCTTGAAGATGACCTCAATACTAGAGGTTAATGCTCATGATGCAGCTGTCCAAGCTTACAACTCTCTGCGGTTTATTTCGATCTTGTGCATTGCCCCCCTCCACCCCCACTATACCAGACGGTTATGCAGCCAGTTGGAATGCTCTCCATGTTACATATGTAGAAATTTGTAAGTGCCTATGGTGACATACCAAATCTCCTCAAAATCCTAATGAAATATAGATGCTGTCATGCCTCCTTCGCAGGTGCATCGATATATTGGGTCCAGGATCGATCCTCAGAGATACTGACACCCCGGAACATGAAAATGCTCACTCATTCCATTTCTGATCCTTCTATGAGGACTGGTGTGTGTTCCCTTGGCTTACCCTTTCTGAAGTCCACAATCAGTTCTTTGGTCTTTTACAAAATCTGGCATAAACGTTGATGTAATTAATACAAAAGCAAATTTGATGAACAGACTGCTGGATTGTGAACTCCATGACGTTTGTCTCATGCTTTACCCTTAATTCCTACTCTTACAAAATATCAAACTCAGTTCCCAAACCTCAATCTTACCCCTGATTTTCACCTCACCCTGAAGAGCAGGTCCCAATTCTCCCAATCATTCAATTCCGTGAGGAATAAAAAAAAACCTAGAGCACATAAGCAAGCTTTCATAATAAAAAGATTAACAGATTCTGTATGGGGTTAATATAGAAAAAATACACTACGAGTTAGATCAGCTACAATGTTATTGATTACAGAAGCAGATGTGGGGGGCGGGAAGGGGGTGTGAGTTAATTGGCTACACTTGTTTGTATATGAAAGGTACCTGCATTAAAAAAGGGTATTGCATGGGAGTGCAGAAAACTTGAGGTGACCATGCATTAAGAACAGGGAAACTCTGAACAGGGAGAAAGGTACAAGTGGTTCATGCATAAAGATGACAGGTTTTATGCATTTTCTCACCTGACAATCCGACAGGAATCACACACCCAGCCATATTCTTTTTTGTTGAATTTGCTACACCTTTTGCAGGTGTTGAGAGAACAATCCAGACATCGACGTTTGCCATTCATCAAAAATTGAAATGGTTCCAGGCAGAGAATGCAATGGCCTTCATTAAATTTCACTTGCCTTGTTAGAAACTTCCTTTTAAACCTTTCTTCCTCAATCTTACATTTCAGTTCCCTGGATGATAGGACAGAAGGTAAAAGGACAGGGTGGAGATATAGAGAAAAAGGTGAGTGAGTCAAACCAAAAGAAAAATAGATGCACTTATCAGAAGATCTGACATGGAGTCTGATGCAATGCACAATTCATTCTGCAATCTGATGGTTTTCATAGAAAAGTAAATATTAAACACTGTGTACAATGTTGTTCCCAAACTGAGGGAAAGTAAAATTTGTGTATTTGTAGGACTGATAAGGAATTCGGGTGCAAATTCCTTTAGGATTGCCTGAGCTTGCAACCCAAATTCCCAAGGAATTAGTGTGTAAAGTAACTGTGTAAAAACCCTGTTAAAATGAAGGAAAATCCAGCCTTGCATATGAAAGTGTGATGCATATTCTAAGCAGTTTTTAAAATTTGTAGAACCAGATACCTGCTGTTTCGTAACTCCAAAGCATAAAACTAATTCAGAGGAAACAAGAAGCTGGGAATGTGAGTCAATACTGAGAGTAGATCAATACTCTCTGGCCCGAATAGAGGATCTTTTTCAAAACTTTCTTGGTAGTGTTATGATGTATGCATTACGTACAACCCGTAATGAATTATTTAAACAAATAAAGAAAGCTTAATCAAACAATATACTTAGAATATTACTCAAATATTACTGAAATATTAAATACACAACACTCCTCCCTGTTTAGCTATGAACTCAACAGCGAAAGCATTTCAACTATAGACACAGTATACTTTATAACACAAATACTACACAGACATCCACAGCATAATAAATTTTAAATTGCCCCATTCAGGGATAAAGATTTAATCACTGTGGAGGCTTTCTTACTCCTGAGATAACATTATTCTTGACAAGGGGATTGACTCTGCTTGGCAATTGAGACTTGTGTCTGTGAAACAATTTGTGTTCTGGTCTTTCGCTTGTGGTGTTTATAGGAGTTGACTCAGGAACTGCAGGAAGTGGTTCTGATAGATCTGAACACCTTTCTTCTGGATGTGTGGATCATATTGTGTGAGCAGTGTCTGACGTTATTATTTCCTTTACCTTTTTGAAACCCACCTCGCATGGCTTTGTCCATTGCCATTTCTTCTGTAGTAATGAGTTCAAGGGGTAGAGCACAGTAGCCAGGTTTGGCAGGAACCTGTTATAGCAATTGACAAATCCTAAAAAGGACTACAACTGTGATACGTCCTTTGGTCTTGGGGCATCCAACACTGCTTGAATTTTCTCGGCACACTTTTGAGTAATCCTTGTACATTAGTGGTGTGACCACAGTAAATGATACTAGGTTTAGAGAATTCATACTTGTTGTGTTGTGCTCTGTGACCATAATCTTCTAACCTTTTTAACACTCTCATGAGGTTTTGGAGATATCTCTTGTCATCCCTACCAGTAACAATGATGCCATCCAAGTACAACTGAGTGCCTGGGCAGCCTTACAGCACCTGGTCCATAGTTGTCTGCCAGAGTGCACGTGTAAATGCTACCCCAAAAAATATTTATGATGGGAAACTTTACTTTATTGTCGCCAAACAATTGATACTAGAGTGTACAATCATCACAGCGATATTTCATTCTGCGCTTTGCGCTCCCTGGAGTACAAATAGATTGTAAATATTAAAAATTTAAATTATTTATCATAAATAGAAAGCAGAAAAGGGAAAGTAAGGTAGTGCAAAAAAACTGAGAGGCTGGCCCAGATATTTAGCGGGTACGGCCCAGATCCGGGTCAGGATCTGTTCAGCAGTCTTATCGCAGTTGGAAAAAGGTGTTCTCAAATCTGGCTGTACGAGTCTTTAAGCTCCTGAGCCTTCTCCTGGAGGGAAGAGGGACGAGAAGTGTGTTGGCTGCGTGGGTCGAGTCCTTGATTATCCTGGCAGCACTGCTCCGACAGTGTGTGGTGTAAAGTGAGTCCAAGGACGGAAGATTGGTTTGTGTGACGTGCTTAGTGAGGGTTTTAGGGGACAGGCCAAATTTCTCCAGCTTTCTCAAGAAGTAAAGGCGCTGGTGGGCCTTCTTGGCAGTGAACTCTGCTTGGTTGGACCAAGTCAGGTCATTTGTGATATTGACCCTGAGGAACCTAAAGCTTTTGACCTGTTCCACTTGCGCACCACCGATGTAAATGGGGTCATGCAGTCCACTACTCCTTCTGAAGTCAACAACCAATTCCTTCGTCTTGCTGATGTTGAGGGATAGGTTATTGTCTTCGCACCATGCCACCAGGTTCTTAATTTCCTCTCTGTACTCAAACTCATCATTACCCGAGATACGGCCTACAATTGAGGTGTCATCAGCAAACTTATATATTGAGTTCGATGGAAACTTGGCTACACAATCATGGGTGTACAGTGAGTACAGCAGGGAGCTGAGTACACAGCCTTGTGGGGCACCGGTGCTCAGAGTGATTGTAGAGGACAGCTTGTCCCCTATTTTTACAGCCAGGGTCCTGTCTGTGAGGAAGTTGAAGATCCAGCTGCAGATCTGAGTGCTGAGGCCCAGGTTCCGGAGCTTAGGAATCAGTTTATTCGGAATGATGGTATTAAAGGCAGAGCTGTAGTCAATGAAAAGGAGCCTTACATATGCCTCTTTATTCTCCAGGTGTTCTAAGGAGGAATGTAGGGCCAGAGAGATGGCATTTGTCATTGACCTGTTGCTCTGGTAGGCGAATTGCAAAGCTTCAAGGTTGACCAGTAGGCTGTGGTTGATGTGTGCCATAACCAATCTCTCGAAGCACTTCATAGCAATTGATGTCAGAGCCACAGGTTGATAGTCATTCAAGCATGCCACCTTGCTCTTCTTCGGCACCGGGATTATCATTGCCTTCTTAAAACATGAGGGGATCTTAGACTGAAACAAGGAGCAGTTGAAGATGTCAGCAAACACTCCAGCTAGCTCACTTGCACAGGCCTGGAGAACCCGTCCTGGGACGCCATCTGGGCCCGTCACCTTCCTTGGATTTGTCTTCAGGAAGGCCCTTCTAACGTCCTCCTCGGTGACAATGAACCTCAATGCCACCAGGTCCGGTTCATCCGGAGGGTGAAACACTTTGGACTCTTCTTCCATCTCCATCTGTAGGTAGACTTCAGCTGTCCACATTGCTGAAGTGTTTCACTCCAGAAAGTTTTTCAAAAATATCCTCTATTCTGGGCAGAAGGTATTGATTCAGTACTGAGTTGATGGTGATCTTAAAATCATCACAGAGCCTGACAGACCCATTCTTCCTGGCTACCGGGACCACTGGCTTTGAAAATGGGCTCCACTCAGCCATGGAAAAAATTCCTTCAGCCTCCATGTGATCTAGCTCACTGGCTACTTTATAACGGATTGTATAACAAACTGGACTGGCTTGGATATAGCATTTTCATTTAACACTATTTTTCCCTTGATCTGTTTGAATTTTCCATTGTTATCCTTGAACAAGGCTGTGGCATCATCCTGTACCTTTCTTAATTTGCTTTCAGTTGCCGTTGTTACAGAGAAAGTGGCATGCAGATGATGGATGGATCTCCAACCAATTTGTAGTTGTCTGAACCAATTTTGCCCCCCAATACTGGACCTCCTGTTTTTCCCATATACAAGCCCGATGTAGCTTGTTGGTTGTTGTATTTCACTGTTACAAATGTTATTCCCACAGGAGTTATATTTTCTCCAGTATAAGTTTTTAGTTGGAAATCTATAGGCTTCAGTTTAAAATCTTTGAAAATCTGTTCAAACTCATTTTGTGAAATGACTGAAATAGCTGAGCTGGTATCCAATTCCACTTTAATTAATTTGTCATGCACTTCTAAAACAAGCCATCTTGCTTGTCATACCCACTGACTCTCACAGCTTCCTAGACTATATGTCCTCTCACCATGTTACATGTAAAAATGCCATCCCATTCTCTCAGTTCCTCTGTCTCCTCCACATCTGCCCTCAGGATGAGGTTTTTCATTCTAAAGGAAGGAGATGTCCTCCTTTTTCTTCGAAGAAAGGGGCTTCCCTTTCTATACCATCAAAGATCCCCTCAACGCATTTCTTCCATTTCAGCCACATCTGCCCTCACCCCATCCTTCCGACAGTCCTCCAGGAATAGGGTTCCTCTTATCCTCACCTACCACCTCATCAGCCTCCGAGTCCAGCACATAATTCTCCTTAAATTCTGCCATCTCCAACAGGATCCCACCACAAAGCACAACTTTCCCTCCTCCCCGCTTTCTGCTTTCCACAGGGATCGCTCCCTACTCAACTCCCTTGTCCATTCGTCCCTCCCCACTGATCTCCCTCTTGGCATTTATCCTTGCAAGTGGAACAAGTGCTACGCCTGCCCCTACACCTCCTCCCTCACTACCATTCAGGACCTGAAACAGTCCTTCCAGCTGAGGCAACACTTCACCTGTGAGTCTCTTGGGGTCATAGACTGTATCCGTTGCTCCCAGTGTGGCCTCCTGTATATTGGTGAGACCTGATGTAGATTGGGAGACTGCTTCACTGAGCTCCTAAGCTCCGTCCACCCGAAAAAGTGGGATCTCCCAGTGGTCATCCATTTTAATCCACTTCTCATTCCCATTCCGACATGTCCGTCCATGGCCTCCTCTATTGTTGTGATGAAGCCACACTCAGGTTGGAGGAGCAACACCTTATATTCCGTCTGGGTAGCCTCCAACTTGATGGCATGAACATCAATTTCTTGAACTTCTGGTAATGCCCCCACCTCACCTTCACCATTCCCCATTCCCTTTATCCTCTCTCACCTTATTTTCTTACCTGCCCTTCACCTCTCTCTGGTGCTCCTCCCTTTTCTTTTCTTCCATGGCCTTCTGTCCTCTCCTATTAGATTCCCCCTTCTCCAGCACCGTCTCTCTCACCAATCAACTTCCCAGCTCTTTACTTCACCCCTCCCCTTTCCCGGTTTTACCTATCATCCTGTGTTGCTTCCTCCCCTCCCTCCATCTTTTAACTCTACCATTCATCTTTTTGTTATCCAGTCCTGATGAAGGGTCTCGGCCCAAAACATCGACTGTTTATTCTTTTCCAGAGATACTGCCTGGCCTGCTGAGTTCCTTTAGCATTTTGTGTGTGTTGCTAGGATTTCCAGCATCTGCAGATTTTCTCTTCTTTTTGCTTGACTGTTCTTAATTCTCACATTGTAAATCTCAAGGCTATCTCGTCCTGCATCACTCTCACATTACCAAGTTTCTTATTGACAGTGTGCAGATTAGTGCTCTTTTTGAAATTGCATCTTGACTCTTTAACTTTTTGTCTTCTCTGTGCAGTCCTCTTATTTTTGTCTGCTTGACGTGCTCTTTTTATGTTTTACTTTGATGCATTTTCTGCAAACTCTGGCTTTAAAACTGCTGTGGTCTGGTGTAAGTGAGCCCCTGCCTCAACTGTAACACTATTTGTTCGGCCGGGCCAGCTTCTGTTTAGACGTTGCAATTTTGTTCACGCTCACTTTGATTCCTGGCTGTAAATCAATTGCATCTTTGTCTACTGTTTCCATTGACACAGCCATGTAGGCTATTATAAAAATAGATATGACTGATCAGTCCTCTATGCACAAAACAGTTAAACAAAAGGCATGTTTGACTTACAAAATATATTTATACAGATATATTGGAGTAAAGATTACAAATAGGGAATTGGAAGTAGGTGCTTGTGCTTTGGCTATCTTCTACTATGGAAAAAAAAATCAAGTCCTAATATCATTATGAGATGGGAACATAATCTGATCATAACTAATAATAATAAAGGCACCCGCTAGTCTTGCGAGACCATGGATCTGCGCCTGGAAAGTCTTCACTCTCCAGGGCGCAGGCCTGGGCAAGGTTGTATGGAAGACTGGCAGTTGCCCATGCCGCAAGTCTCCCCTTTCCACGACACCGGTGTTATCCAAGGGAAGGGCATTATGACCCATACAGCTTGGCACCGGTGTCGTCGCAGAGCACTCATCATAACTAGGATCAGTTAGAAATACATAATAGGAACATGTTTTCTGCAGCATGAAAAACCTGCTTGGAGGGGAATCAACACAATGCACCAATTTCTTCAGCAGAATCCTTAAAGTATTTTACTTTTACATACAGCCACAGCCTATTGGGTCTTGCCCACATTTACACAGAGAGCTTCAATGCATTTCCTTAGTGATTTATTAGCCCCATTTATAACTGTCTCATTCACACTTCTGCCTAGTGGTAAATTCACTCCACAAGTAGGAACTTACATGTTTTTCTGCCAATTTCTTTCAGAATATCAAAAAAAAATATAATCACCTCAAAGACTTCTCTTTGCCAAAGAAATGACATTTTAATTCCATCTTAATATCTGGACTCATTAGTATTGACTTTGTATCTGCTTTCTATGCCTCTTTTTAAAAATATGAATCCTGAAATTAGATTTCAAGAGATTTTACTTTCTGCCATATTCACCATATGGATGCTTTGGCTGTCACTTGCCTGCTGTCAAATGCACATACAAAATCAGTTGTCACAGCCGTAAAGGCAAAGTGACTACTTTCTGTGATGTCTTCATCTTCTCATATTTGAGATGTTAGTGTTCTATGAGGACTCCATCTCTCTGATCCACTAACATTCGTAACAGTGGTTAAGGTCATCTTTCTGGGAGTGGACTGTTACTAAAAAGCAGTTCCTTTCTAGTAAAATAATATGCCAAGATGATTAAATCTTTGTGAATGATTATTTTTCCTTATCCTGTCTGTGGCTAATGTTTTATGCTAGAAAGCCCACTAAATGATAATCAGGACAGGCAGTCTGGTTGATTTTGCACATCCTTATCCCATTAAATGGCAACTCCTTTTACCATGGTTACCGACTAGGACCCATCTAATCCAACATACATCAAAGTTGCTGGTGAACGCAGCAGGCCAGGCAGCATCTATAGGAAGAGGCGCAGTCGACGTTTCAGGCCGAGACCTTTCGTCAGGACTAACTGAAGGAAGAGTGAGTAAGGGATTTGAAAGTTGGAGGGGGAGGGGGAGATCCAAAATGATAGGAGAAGACAGGAGGGGGAGGGATGGAGCCGAGAGCTGGACAGGTGATAGGCAAAAGGGGATACAAGAGGATCATGGGACAGGAGGTCCGGGAAGAAAGACGGGGGGGGGGGGTGACCCAGAGGATGGGCAAGAGGTATATTCAGAGGGACAGAGGGAGAAAAAGGAGAGTGAGAGAAAGAATGTGTGCATTAAAAAGAGTAACAGAAGGGGTACGAGGGGGAGGTGGGGCCTAGCGGAAGTTAGAGAAGTCAATGTTCATGCCATCAGGTTGGAGGCTACCCAGACGGAATATAAGGTGTTGTTCCTCCAACCTGAGTGTGGCTTCATCTTTACAGTAGAGGAGGCCGTGGATAGACATGTCAGAATGGGAATGGGATGTGGAATTAAAATGTGTGGCCACTGGGAGATCCTGCTTTCTCTGGCGGACAGAGCATAGATGTTCAGCAAAGCGGTCTCCCAGTCTGCGTCGGGTCTCACCAATATATAAAAGGCCACATCGGGAGCACCGGACGCAGTATATCACCCCAGTCGACTCACAGGTGAAGTGATGCCTCACCTGGAAGGACTGTTTGGGGCCCTGAATGGTGGTAAGGGAGGAAGTATAAGGGCATGTGTAGCACTTGTTCCACTTACACGGATAAGTGCCAGGAGGGAGATCAGTGGGGAGGGATGGGGGGGACGAATGGACAAGGGAGTTGTGTAGGGAACGATCCCTGCGGAATGCTTCTCCTATCATTTTGCATCTCCCCCTCCCCCTCCAGCTTTCAAATCCCTTACTCACTCTTCCTTCAGTTAGTCCTGACGAAGGGTCTCGGCCTGAAACGTCGACTGCGCCTCTTTCTATAGATGCTGCCTGGCCTGCTGCGTTCACCAGCAACTTTGATGTATGTTGCTTGAATTTCCAGCATCTGCAGAATTCCTGTTGTTTACCCATCTAATCCATATGGTACGACTGTATTTAAGTGCCATGTATAGATTATTAAAGAAAATTAGAGAATTTGGTAATGGGAACAATTCATTGGCACAACTTGCGAGTTGGCTAATGGAATGAAAACACACTATGGGAACAATGTGCTTGCATTGGAGGAGGTGCACAGGAGATTCACTGGGATGTTGCCTAGTCATCTCCTCCACAATCACCATCAGCATAGGTGCACCACAAGGCTGTGTGCTTAGACTACTGCTCTACTCACTTTTTTCTTATGACTGTGAGGCTAAGTACAGCTCCAATGCCATATTTAAGTTTGCTGATGACACCACTGTTGTTGGCTGAATCAAAGGTGGGGATGAATCAGCACGTAGGAGGGAGATTGAAAATCTGGTTGGATGGTGCCATTCCACAAACTCTCACTCAACGTCAGCAAAACCAAAGAGCTGATTATTGACTTCAGAAGGAAGAAGTTGGGGTACATGAGCCAGTGCTCATTAGGGGATCAGAGGTGGAGTGTGCAAGTAACTTGAAGTTCATGGGCATAATCACATCAAAAAACAAAAGAGCTGATAGTGGATTACAGGAGGAATGGAGACAGGCTCGCCCCGATCAACACCAATGCGACTGCAGTTGAGAGGGTGAGTAGTTTGAAGTTCCTCGGTATACAAATGACTAATAATCTCACCTGGCCTGTGCACACTGGCCGCGTGGCAAAAAAAGCACGACAGCATCTCTTCCACCTCAGGCGACTGAAGAAGTTCAGCATGAGCCCCCAAATCCTCAAGAGCTTCTACAGGGGCACCATTGAGAGCATCCTGACTGGCTGTATCACCACCTGGTACAGGAACTGCTCCAACCTTGATCGCTGGGCACTGCAGAGAGTGGTGCGGACAGCCCAGTGCATCTGTGGATGTGAACTTCCCTCCACTGAGGACATTTACAGCAGCAGGTAAGTAAAAAAAGGCCTGGAAGATCAACAGGGACACTAGCCACTCCAACCATAAACTGTTTCAGTGCTTCCGTCTGGTAAATGGTACTAAAGCATTAAAGTCAGGACCAACAGGCTATGGGACAGCTTCTTTCTATAAGTAATTAGACTTCTAATTTCACATGTTTGTACATTAAGACGGAGTCATAAAGCAAAGAATTTAACTCCCTCACATTTTGGGACGGATGTAAGATTTCAATAAATTCAAATTCAAATCATAATAAATCGGGGGATCTGTCCTGGGACCAGCATGTAAATGCCATTTCAAAGAAAGCCCTCTACTTTCTTAGAAGTTTGCGCATTTTTGGCATGTCATCTCTAAATGCACAGTGGAGAGTATACTGACTCTTTGCAGCACGGCCTGGTATGGAACCATTAACGCTCAAGAATGGAAAAGCCTACAAAACATGGTGGATATAGCCCATGTCAACACAGGAAAAGCTCTCCTCACTAATAAGCATATCTAGAAACAGCACTGCCACAAGAAAGCAGCATCCATCAGCCTCCACATCCGTGCCAGGCTCTCTTCTTGCTGCTGCCATCAGGAAGGAATTGCATGAGCCTTAGATCCCATATCATCAAGTTCAGGAACAGTTATTACCCTTCAACCATCAGGCTCCTAAAGTAGAGTGGGCAACTTCTCTCACCACAGCACAGAACTGAACTCTGACCATAACCCATGGACTCACATTCAATGAATCGACAACTGATGCTCTCAGTATTATTTATTTATTATTTCTTTCTTTGTATTTGCACATTGGCTGCTCGTCAGTTTTTTTGTGGGTAGTTTTTCACTGATTCCATTGTATTTCTTTGTTCTACTGTGAATGATTGCAAGAAAATGTTTCTCAGGGTAGTATTTGGTGACATATATATGTGCTTTGACAATAAATCTACTGTGAATTTTGAACTGTGAAGTTTATGAGAGACTCAATAGCTGTGTTTGATTTTCTTGGATCGAAGGAGGCTTATTCAAAATTGTGGGAGACATTGACAGGTAGATAATAATAAACAATTTCCCATGGCAGAGGCATCTGAGACCAGAACACAATGGCTTAAAGGCAGAAGCAAGAGAATTGGAGGGGTTTGAGAAAGGAATTTTTCACCCAGAGGGTGATTGCAATCTGGAACAAAATGTCTGAGGTGGAGGTGGAGGCAGGCACTCTCATAACATTTAAGAAGTATCTGGACAAGCACTTGAAGTGTCAAGCATTGTAAGATATGGACCAACTGCTAGTAAATGGGTTTAGTGCAGACAAGTACTGATGATCTGCATGGTTGTAGTGGTTGAATGGCCTGACACACAGTAGTTACAGCTTCTCAACCCTTTTTGTTTGCAATTAATTCTTTGACTTGGATGCTGGGACCAAATGTCATATATCGAAGACATCTTCAACCTCCTTAGATTTGCGCCTACCCAGAACTCTTCTACACTTAATAGAGATGTCACTTTACCTCTTAATAATGATCTAGTCCATATAAACAAAGAAAAAATATCTAAATCTGGTCAAGATGGCGCCTGCATACAATGCTCCTTTTGTCGACATCTTCTGGCTAGACCATGAAACCTTCTATAACATTTCTTTTATGACTTCTATATTTGTTTTTCATCTTGAATGTGATTCTGGAACTGTTGGAGCCTGTGATTTGCAGTTTGGAGATTGTTTGGGTGTTTCAGCGCTCTGCAGTCTCTGAGAGGTTTCTGGGAGGCAGAGGCAGCGTGAGCGAATCTCATGGTGGGCAGGCTGAGGGGTGGCTCGCAAGCTAATGTTCGACTCTATTTCACTGATTAAAGCTTCCAATGTGCGGCACTTAAAGTGTCAAGGGAGATTGAGACATCAAGGCGAGTGCGGGCGGAGACCGCCGGCTACCTGTCTTTTGATCGCTCTGTATGGGAGAGGGGAGAGTCTGCTGCTGTGCCCAGAAGTGTCGCCCAGGTTTTCTGCCCAGGGTGAGGACTTGGACTATAGACGTTTTTCAGTCTTATAGTTTTTTTGTATTCTGTGTTTTTCGCCCAATCTTTCTTGTTTTTTGTGTGGGGGGTGGGATTTGGGGTCGCTATGCTTATTCCATTTTGTTTGTTTTTTTTTTGGTGCAGGTGGAGGGAATTGGGGGTTGATGTGCCTGTTCTGTTTTTGTTTGTTTTTATTTTGTGCGGGGAAGTGGGATTTGGGGGTCGATGATCCTGCAGCCTTTCTTTTCTTTCTTGGTATTATGGATAGAAAAGAAGAATTTCAGAGTTGTATACTTTGATAATAAATGAACCTTTGAACCTTTCAATCTAAGTTCTCTGGCATATGAAGAACTATTTTAAATTCTTGATGAAAGTGAAAAGAAACTACTTTTACCTCTACTAATGCAGGTGGATAGGGAATGTGTGTGCACCATATTTAATAATTATAATTATATAGTTTGAGACTGGCTCTGAATGTCTTTTCCATTATTGTTCTATCAAATATATATATTTCATAGGTAACACTGATAGAGCCTTTTTGAACTAGACAAGCATTTAGGAGAAGTCGATTTAGATTCCTAGTATTAGGTTTGAATACCTGGAAAGTGATTTATACATTAGTGGGGCACAACAATGGAGGTTTCTTGTCGGTCACCCGTTCAGTTTTCCACTAATCTTAGTTTCATTAACTAATTGAAGGTATGTTTGAGTCAAATTCTGCATTCCTGTCTGTTTTACAACCCCACCCATACCTAATCCACTGGACACTCCTTGACATACATGCAAGAGCACTATAACTGATTCAAGGTAACAGAAGTTGCTGCTTAATGAATTATCTAAATGTCCCATCATCTGGTAGTAGCAATCAAATTTTTGCAGATATTAATTTTCTGCTAAAACAAAACAATATCTGAGAGTTTGTCAGCAGGCAAATTGTTTCTAAAGAAGTATCCAGAGATCTTCAAATTTAAGGAATATTAAAACATTCCTCTGATGCATTTTAACAACTCACGCCTATCCCAAATACACAATGAAGCATTTTTATTTGCTCAATGGGTGGTTTTGATTCCTGTACATTCAACGCTAGTGATAAAAGATTTAGTAAACAGTGTGTCGCCTTGCTTATTAACTCATTCCTTTGTCCACAGTACATTGATCCATATAGGCTTTAAATGCTAAAACAAACAGATTTGATCTTAAGCAACACACAAATGTGCAGAAGGAACTCAGCAGACCAGGCAGCATCTATGGACAGTCAGCATTCTGGGTCAAGGCACTCACCTGGTCAGCCTTCTGGGTCAAGGCACTCACCTGGTCAGCGTTCTGGGACAAGGCACTCACCTGGACTGAATGATAGAGGGAAGATAACCAGTATAAAAAAAGTGGAAAGGTGAAGGGCATGCCGATAGGTGACAGGTGAATGAGGTGAAAGGAGCTGTGGTGTTAGGCAGTTAGGGGAGTGGAGAGTGGAAGTAGCAGCAGAGGATGGGAAGTGATCAGTGAAAATGACAAAAGGCTGAAGCCGAGGATTTTGGGTCCATTTTTAGAATGATAGATCACCACTTACCCATTCACATGCAGGATAATATTGGGTAGCACAACACCACCAAAGGGTTGCATTCATATGGCACTTTTAACCAATTGAAAAACCTCAGGAGTAATTGTAAACTTTTGACACCTCGCTACTCAAGGCTATGATGGCCCCAGTCTTCTGTCTAAGAACTGATACAATGGACGTGACCATTTATTTGGATGGCAGATTGGCCCTCTCAGGCACAGACATTTCACTTAACCTTGCCTGTTTCAGGACTCGAATCAGTGAACCCCTCATGAGACCCAATGGGAAAAGCATACTTACCAGACTTTGCAGCACAGTTTGAGAAATCTGCCCATTGGATTGTGCTGTTACACCAGGCAATTCCACCAGGCTGATTCAAACAAGTTAGCTCCTTTTTTAAAAATTTAATGTAATTCAACTACTTTAAAACATTTCATTTTTAAGCAGAAGAGAGGAATTCTTTACGTTGTGGTCACTACCTGCTAGCTTTAAAAGCTATTGTTGGAATGGAACTGGCAGCCAGCCTCCCAGTTGGCTGTCCCACTGTAAGAGGAGCTTTCCCAAGGGTAGGGAAGGGGAGGTCAAGGGAATGTCCCCCATTAGAATGGAATATACAGCATAAGAAAAAAAGAACAATGTTTCAGACAGTTGCAAGCCATTCCCTTGCCCATTATTATGCTGTGAGACATAGAGAGAAGATCATGAAAAGATGCAAACAAAATGTGGAAGCATATAGCATAGGAAAAGAAAAATAGATTTGCCATTGATCAATACTAATCTGTCCAACATCTGCTCAATTTTTTTTGCCCATTAGTAAACAACTTGATTCTTGGGAAAAAAATCATTTTCATAACATAAAACTCACAGAAAATTTGCGGCCCTGTGGGAAAAGAGCTTAGGAATGGAAGTTACATCCACAAAATGTACTGTAGTTAACCTGTCCCGATTACTCCAATGGTACTACCAAGGAGCACAAGGGCAGAATGCACATGGGACCAACAATGTATGCAGGTTCTCCTCAAACTCACTCACATTCTACCCTGACTTACACATCATTGACTTTCATTGCTGGAACAAAAGGACCACTTTGATTCCAGAAGGTAAGTAACCAACACCTTCTCCAAGGCAAATATGGATTTTAGTAAAAAAAAACTCATCCAAAAAGTGAATAGTAATAATAATAAAGAAAGCTTCATGGATCCTGATATAAGAAGTAATCAAAGCTAATTTGCTCTTGGCAAATTTTGTTACAGTATGTGATATGGCCCATCATCTTGGTCAATCTTCCCTACTAAGGTGGAAAACTTGCATCTGCTTACCCAAGCCGTTCATCTTCTTTCTTCCGCAGATTCATATCTCGCTGAACAACATGTAAGACATGTTGGAGTTCCTCTTCTGTTAACTGTGAAAGATCCAGCTTCCTGGCCATACTTGGTAAAGTCTCTTTATTATTCACCAGGGAACCAATGAAGAAATCTGCATGAACACACATTTCAAATCATTTCATGATAGCAGCAATACATGTTCTGGGTTATGCATTTTAAATCACATAATAGATAAATATCTATGGGATCTGGACAAAAATGTTTCAGTCCACCAGCCTGGTTCTACCCTTTTCAGTACATTCTTTGAACTTGTCCCTCTTCAAAAATGCATTCAATTTTGCTGAAGGGTCTCACACCTGAAATGTTAGGACTTCCTCTCTTTCCTCAAAGACTGCCTGACCTGCTGGGTGTTTGCAGCATTTTTTGCTTTAAAAGGCACCTGAATTAACTTACATCAGAAGAGTAATAACATCTGGATGAAAATTGAGATCTTAATCCTAAATACTGCCTTTGAAACTAGTGACGCAATATTTGAGCTATTCGTCAGGATTTGGGATCAGTCTGGAACCGTATTCTCAACGCTGTTTATTGGTCTAAAATTTTAAATTGGATCACGCTGAAGTATTGCAAATGGGATGTTCTTAAAGATCTGAAGACATAAAATACATCAAATCCCTGTATGGCCTTCTCTTTAAATTTGATCATAATCTAAATGACATGTAAGCAAAACCAACTTTGAAACATGCCTTTGAACTTCCCAAGGCCAAAAATATTAATAGATGAATAAATTTAATATTAATAACATTACCAGACGTTGGACTGAGGTGACTAAATGAGTTTTAGGATTCCCTGTAAATCAAGGCTATGTGTTGCTGAGAGAGCAGAGGCCATAAGTTTACTTTTAATGAATATAGGACCTGGCAGTGAACTTCACCCAGTGTGAAGATATGATGGAAATGATTAAACAGTGAGTTTTGGAGAATGACATCTGGTTATCTGATCTGAGCTAAAGGCAGGCAGGGTCAGTGGAGGGAGGTATAGGGACAGCACTGGTGGCTGGGGTGGCAGGGAGGGTGAAATGCATTTTTTTTGTTGGAGTGTTCAGATAAAAAAGGGATGAATTTGATTGAATTAGTTTCCTTGGTTTGGAGTGGTCAAAAATATTTTGATCCCTGGGTATTCTGTCAACTACCATTTTGTGTAGCTATAAGGGGTACCTTAAACTAATAATAAAATGTTTCAAATGCATAAGGTTTTTCAGTCATGTCTGTTTCCCTGGATAGGGGAGCTTAAAGCTTGAAGGCATAGTTTTAACGTGAGATGGAAAACATTTAAAAGGGACCTAAAAGGTAAAGTTTCCCCATAAAGGCTGGTGGGTACACAGAACTAGCTGCCTGACACAATGATAGAGACAAGTACAAATACAATGTTTAAAAGACATTTAGACAGATACGTGGAAAGGAAAGGTTTGGAGGGATATGAGCCAAATGCAGGCAGATGGAACTAGTTCAGGAAGGCACCTTGGACAGCATGAATGAGTTGGGCAGAAGGGCCTGTTTCCATGCTGAATAGCTCTATGACTCTAACATGAACTGTAGCACCTACAGTGGGTAATTAAAGGCAGAATCCTGTCTAGGAGATGGTAGAAAGCAAAGTTGAAATATCCAAAGAGCCACATTGCTGAAGAAGGAACATTTGTAACAGAATCCTAGACAACTGACATAAGGATGCCATTCAAGGGTTAGCTCAAGGTGTGAAAGAATAAATATAGATTTTGTTTTGGTTTCTGATTTCTACCATCTACACTTTTTTTCTCCAAAACGGTATTGTTTAATCTAAATTTGAAGAGCTGGGGCAACAAAAAAAAATCCACTGGAAGAATTCAGAAAATTGAGAATACATGTGTGGGGAAAGGAACTGTTGACATTTTGGATCAAAACCCTGCATCTGGACTGAGAGTGGAGAGGCAAGATGGCAAGTACAGGACTGGGATATGATGGCTTAGAAAATTATTAATAAGACAAAAGAGAAAAAGTAGTTAAAATATGTAGTTGGAGAAAGAGAGATAATGTCAACAAGATGCAGCAGCTGGGAAGGGGACCCATGCCACAGTGACTTGGAGGATGAGCCTCAAAGGATCCGGGGATTTTGGGGAACAGATTATGACTATCATCTTTATTCAACATTGCTTTGTTATACTGGATGGATTCTCCTCTGTGAGTCTGTTGTGCTTATCCCAATATTCTTCAATCCAGTCCGCTCTGGTCACAAACAAGTCTCTTGAGTTAGTTTCAATTAAATCTTTAAAGTAAAAGCATCTCTTAGAAACTCTAACACAAATAGTAAAGGAATAAATAGAAAAAGAGGAACCAGTGATATAACAGATGCCAGCACCCAAAGCACTATATACTTATAACACTTGTGCAAAAGTTTAGAATCAGAATCAGATTTAATATCACCGGCATATGTCGTGAAATTCATTAATTTTATGGCAGCAGTACATAGTAAATAAATATAGAGAAAAAGCTGAGTTACAGTAAGCATATATATGTCTAATAAGTAGTTCAGTTGAAATAAGTAGTGCAGAGAAAAAACAGAAATAAAAAAGTAGTGAGGTAGTGTCACACATAAAATGCTGGAGGATCTCAGCAAGCCGGGCAGAAAAGAGTACAGTCGACACTTCAGGCTGAGACCCTTCATCAGGACTGGGAAGAAAAGATGAGGCGTCAGAGTAAGAAGGTGCTGGGGTGAGGGAGGTCGGAGGAAGAACCACAAGGTGATAGGTGAAACCGGGAGGGGGCGGGTGAGGTAAAGAGCTGGGAAATTGATCGGTGAGAGACATACAGGGCTTGAGATGGAGGAATCTGATTAGGAGAGTACAGAAAGCCATGGTAGGAAGAAACAACAGACTCACAGAGGAGCACCAGAGGGAGGTGAGAGGGAAATGGGAATGGGGAATAGCGAAGGGGGGGGCATTACTGGAAGTTTGAGAAACTGATGTTCTTGCCATCAGGCTGAAGGCTACCCAGACAGAATATAAGGTATTACTTTTCCAAACTGAGTGTGGTCTCATCATGACAGTAGAGGAGGCAATGAACTGACATGTTGGAATGGGAATGGGAAGTGGAATTAAAATGGGTAGCCACCGGGAGATCCTGATTTTTCTGGTGGACGGAGTGCAGGTGCTCAGCGAAGCAGTTTCCTAATCTGTGTTGGGTCTCACCAATATACAGGAGGCCATACTGGGAGCACTGGATACAATAGGTTACCCCAACAGACCCACAGCAGGAAGTGGGGAGGAGGGAAAGATGTGCCTGGTAGTGGGATCCCTTGTCCATTTGTCCCTCCCCACTGATCTCCCTCCTGGCACTTATCCTTGCAAGCAGAACAAGTGCTACAACTGCCTCTATACCTCCTCCCTCGCTACCATTCGGGGCCCTAAACAGTCCTTCCAGGTAAGGTGATGCTTCACCTGTGAGTCATTTGGGGTCATCTAACGTATCTGGTATATACAGGTGTGGCCAGCTGTATATCGGTGAAACCCAATGCAGATTGGGAGACTGCTTTGCTGGGCCCTATGCTCTGTCCACCTGAAAAAGAGGGATCTTCCAGTGGCCACCATTTTAATTCCACTTCCCATTCCCATTCTGACATGTCAGTCATTGGCCTCCTCCACTGTCATGATGAGGCCATGCTCAAGATGGAGGAGCAACACCTTATATTCCATCTGGGTAGCTTCCGACCTGATGGCATGAACATCCATTTCTTGAACTTCAGGTAATGGCCCCCACCCCCCTTCACCATTCCCATTTTCCTCTCTCACCTCCGTCTGGTGCTCCTCCTCCTTTTCTTTCTACCATGGCCTTCTGTCCTCTCCTATCAGCTTCCCCCTTCTGCAGCCCTGTATCTCTCTCACCAATCAACTTCCCAGCTCTTTATTTCACCCCTCCCCCATCTCGGTTTCACCTATCACCTTGTGGTTCTTCCTCCCCACATCCCACTTTCTTACTCTGAATCCTCATTTTTTTTTCTCATCCTGATGGAGGCTCTCGGCCTGAAACATCGACTGTACTCTTTTCCATAGATGCCGCCTGAGTTCGTCCAACATTTTGCGTGTGTTGCTTGGATTTCCAGCATCTGCAGATTTTCTCTTGTTAGTGAGATACTATTCATGGTTTCAATGTCCATTTAGAAATCAAATGGCAGAAGGGAATAAGTTATTCCTGAATCACTGAGTGTGTGCCTTTAGGCTTATGTACCTCCTTCCCGATAGTAATTATAAGAAGAAGGTATGTTCTGGGTGGTGGGGGACCTTAATGATCGATGCCGCCTTCCTCAAGTACCGCTCCTTGAAGATGTCTTGGATATCATGGAGGCTAGTACTCATGATGGAGCTGACTAATTTTACAAGTTTCGGCAACTTACCTCAATTCTGTGCAGTAGCACCCCCCCAACCCCATACCAGACTGTGATGCAACCAGTCAGAATGCTCTCTGTGGTACATTTGTAGAAGTTTTCAACTATTTTAGTTGACAACCAAATCTCTTTAAACACCTAATGAGATATAGCTGTTGTCTTGCCTTCTTTATGTCTGCATCAACATGTTGTGTCCAGGTTAGGTCCTCAGAGATATTGACACCCAGAAACTTGAAATTACTCACTCTCTCAACTTCCGATCCTTCTATGAGGATTGGTTTGTGTTCCCTCGTCTTAACTCTTCCTGAAGACCACATTCAGCGCTTTGGTCTTGCTGACATTAAGTGCAAAGTTGTTACTGCGACACCACTCAACTAACTAATATATCTCACTCTTGTACGTCCTTTCTTCACCAACAATAATTGTATCACCGACAAATTTATAGATGGCATTTGAGCTGAGCTATTTATTTGACATTTGAGAAATATTTCAAAAAAATATTCACCACAATATGTCCCCATACACACGAATGTGCACAGACACACTCAGCCATAGGGTTGTGGGGAAGGAATTATGGTGTGGGTGGGGGCAGGGGGGGTGGAATAGGTCTCTCTAGCTGTGAAGTTTCTCTGTCAGTGTGGCTAGCCCCTTGAACTGGATGGGTGTAAGTCCACACTGCCACAGGCAACCAGTGACTGCTGGCCTGCGGGATCACTGCTTGCTGTGCTCTCAGCCTCACAGGAGGGGGCAATGCAGGGCCATTCCCAGCTCAAGTCATCCACTCCACCAACAGAATGTCTTTCACAGCTGGGGAGGCCCTGTTCCCCTGGCAAGCTGACTGTCAAAGCATTCATTGTCTGGATGTCCTGTCGTTGACTTCCACAAACATTCAAAATTGCCTGTAACTGCAAGATAATAAGACCATAGACATAGAAACAGAATTAGCCCACTCAGCTGATCGAGTCTGCTCTGCCATTCCATCATGGCTGATTTATTCTCCCCCTCATCCCCATTTTCCTGCCTTCTCCCCGTAACCTTTAAAGCCCTGACTAATCAAGAACCTGTCAAACTATGCTTTAAATACTGTGACTCCAATACCTGAGACTCCAGACTCAGCACCCCAAAATGTTCATTGCAGTATTGGGAGTCTTCAACCATGTTTCACCCTCAACAACCCCACCCACCTTTGGTCAGTTTGTCAAGTGTCAACCAAGTGAAAACAAAACATTGGATCTCTTGTATACCAATGTTGAAGATGCATCCAGCTCCACAGCTCTCTCCGATCAGATCACAACCTGGTTCACCTCATGCCCTTGTATAAGGCCAAAGCACGGCATCAGCTGGTTACCACCAAGATAGTAAAGAAATGGTGTCCAGAGGCCATCAAGGCCTTTAAGGGCTGCTTTGAGGTTACTGACTGGAATGTGCTTTGTGAACCAAATGGGGAGGACATGAATGGATTTACTGATTGCACCACTGGCTACATCAACTTCGGTGTGGACACTGTAATACCATCAAGGATTGTTTGCTGCTTCCCTAACCACAAACCATGGGTCACCAGTGATCTAAAGGCTCTTCTCAACAACGAAAAGACAGCCTTTAGATCAGGAGACAGGGAGGAATTGAAACATGTGCAGAGGGAGCTAAAGGAGAAGATCAGGGTGGCTAAAGAGGAACACAGGGGAGAGCTGGAGAACAAGCTTGGGCAGAGTCGCACATGGGAGGTGTGGACAGGCATGAGGAACATCAGTGGCTTCAATCAGCCTAGCTGTAGAGCCTCTGAATGCAGCTGTGAATGGCCTAATGAGTTAAACCAATTCTTCAATAGGTTTGACAACCGCCCTCCTGTTCACACCCCCCTCAGCACACCAGTCTAGGTGCCGAGGCACCTAATGCTCCCTCAGCATAAACACCTCTCCTCCTCCCTCTTCTACTTCAACACATGGATGAACAACACAGAACCACTGTCTACTTCCTCTCCAACCACACCTCCACATAGCAACTATCATCCTGATCTTCACCTCCCCCAGTCCCTACCTTCCACCAACCCCTCCGTCATCATGGACTCAGCTTCACTACTGAGCAGGTGAGATGATCTCTGAGGAAACTCCGACATGGCAAAGCATTGGGACTGGATGGTGTGAACGTCAAGGTCCTGAAGCAGCTTTGTGAAATTCTCCAGTGCATTTTCAATCTGAGTCTCAGCCTTAAAAGGATCCCAGCTGTATAGAAAACATCATGTGAGGTTCTAGTACCCAAGAAGGGCCAACCAAAAGTCCTGAATGACTACCATTCAGTGGCCGTGACCTCGACCTCACACATCATGAAGACCTGACAGAGGCTGGTCCTCGCTCACCTCTGACTCCTGACCAGATCAGCCTTTGATCCCCTGCAGTTTGCCTACCAGGAACGTATTTGAGTTGACAATGCTGCCATCTACCAGCTGAACAGAGCCTAGTCCATTCAATGCAGGATGGCACTTCCAATGTATTCTGGATAACCTGACTGGCAGACCACAGTTTGTGTGGCTTCAGAGCTATGTGTCAAACTTGGCTCTAAGCTGCACTGAGGCCCCACAGGGGACTGTATTGGTTCCCTTCCTGTTTACTCTGTATACTTCGGATTTTAGGTACAGTACTGAGTCATGCCATCTGCAGAAATTCTCTGATAACAGCAATAGTTGGGTGTATAAAGGGAGGACAGAAAGATGAATACAGGATCCTGGTGGAGGACTTTGTCAAATGGTGCAAGCTGAATCATCTGCAGCTCAACATCAGTAAGGACAAAGGAGATGGTGATGGACGCTAGGATGACTCAGCCTGCACCGCTCTGTGTTACTGTTGATGGTGAGGACGTGGATGTGGTGAGGACCTACAAGTACCTGACGGTGCACTGGATAACAGATTTGGGTGGAGCACCAACACAGAGGCTGTGTACAAGAAGAGGCAGAATCGCCTCTACTTCCTGAGGAGACTGAGGTCCTTTGGAGTATGCAGGCCTCTCCCTCACACGTTTGTTGTCATCAGTGCTATCTTCTATGCGGTGGTGTGTTGGGACAATTAACTGATGAAAAAGGCTGGCTCTATTCTAGGAATCAAACTGGACACACTAGAGGCTGTGGTAAAACAAAGGATCCTATGGAAAATCCTGGCAATTATGGACAATGTTTCTCATCTCTGCATGCCACCTTGGCTGAACAGATGAGAACCTTTAGAAATAGACTAAGACAACTGTACTGCTCCAAAGAGCGCTATATGAAGTCATTCTTACTGTCGGCCATTAGGCTCGAAAATGAGTCAACCTACAGCTCTCAACCTATGCTGATCTCCTCTGTTAGACTGTTTGTGGTAACTTTTTTAAAGCTCTTTTTTACTTCTCTTCTAATATTTATATATTTGTATATCTGTGCACTTGTAATGCTACTGTGACCCTGTAATTTCCTTTGACATCAATAAAGTATCTATTTATCTTTAAATATACTCAATAACCTGACCTCAACAGTTGTCTGCGGCAATGAATTCCACAGATTCGCCATCCTGTGGCTAAAGAAATTCCTCCTCATCTCTGTTCTAAATGGAGATCCCTCTGTTCTGAGGTTGTGTTCCCAGGTCCGAGTCTCACCCCCTATAGGAATTGTCCACTCTGTCTAGGCCTTTCAATATTTGATAGGTTTCAATGAGGTAGCCCTCATTTTTCTAAACTCCGGTGAGCACAGGCCCAGAGCCATCGAACAGTCCATATACATGAATCCTTTCATTCACAGAATAATTCTTGTGAAACTCATCCAGACCCTTCCCAATGTCAGCACATCATTTCTTAGATAACGGGCCCAAAACTGCTCACAATACTCCAAGTTCAATCTGACCAATACCTTATAAAGTCTCATCATCACATCCTTGCTCTTATATTCTACTCCTCTGAAAACGAATGGTAGCATTGCATTTGCCTTCCTTACCACTGACTCAACCTGAAAGTTAACCCTTAGAAAATTCTGCATAAGGGCTCCCAGGTCCTTTTGCACCTCTGAATTTTGAATTTTCTTCCTGGTTAGAAAATAGTCTATGCCCTTATTTCTACAGCAAAAGTGCATAACCATACACTTTCCTGCACTGTATTCCATCTGCCACTTCTTTGTCCATTCTCCTAATTTGTCTGAGTCCTTCTGCAGTCTCCCTGCTTCCTCAACACTACCTGCCCCTCCACCTGTCTTTGCATCATCTACAAACCTGGCCAGAAAACCATCAATCCCATCATCCAAATAACTTGAAAAGAAGTGGACCGAACACCAACCCCTGCAGGACACCACTAGTCACTGGCAGCCAGCTAGAATAGGAAATAGGCACCCTTTATTCACTCTTTGCCTCCTGCCAGTCAGCCAATGTTTTGTCCATGTTAGTATCTTTCCTGTAATACCATAGGCTCTTATCTTGTTAAGCAGCCTCAAGTGAGGCACCATGTTGAAGGCCTTCTGATAATCCAAGTAAACAATATCCACCAACTCTCTTTTGTCCATCCTGCCTGTTACTTCCTCTAGGAATTCCAACAGTTTTATCAGACATGGTTTTCTTTTAAGGAACCCATGCTGACTTTGGCCTACTCTATCATGTGCTTCCAAGTACCCCAAAACCACTTGCTTAATAATGGACACCAACTTCTTCCCAACCACTGAATTCAGGCTAACTTTCTTTCTTCTGCTTCCAGAATCCAGTGATCCTTGAAAGATCATTACTAATGCCCCACAAACTCTTCAGCTACCTCTTTCAGAACCCTGGGGTATAATCCATCTGGTCCAGGTTGCCTTTTAGCTTCCCAAGCTTCTTCTCCTTCTGCCCCACAACAATCTCCAATTTCTGGCATTTGTTGATATCTTCCACAATGAAGACTGATGCAAGATACTTACTAAGTTTGATTGCCATTTCTTTTACCCCCCCCCCCAATTACCACCTCTCCAGCATCATTTTCCAGTGGTTCAATATCCACTCTTGCCTCTCTTTTACGTTTGTACTTTTTACATTTGTAAAAACTTCTAAAATCCATTTTTATATTATTGGCTAGCTTACCTTCATATTTCATTTTTACTCTCCTTATGGTTTTTTAAAAATTTGCCCTCAGTTGCTTTTAAAAGCTTCTCAACCCTCTAACATCTCAGTAACTTATGATATATTATATGCCCTTTCTTTTGCTTTTATGCTGCTTGACTACCTTTCTCAGCCATGGTCCTGTATCTTGTAATTCCAGCATCTCCTTTTCTCCTTCCACTACCCTCAATCACTGTCCTCTTTATAATCCGACAAACAGATCAGCTGTGATCAACAAGCCTCCATCACGCTCTCTTAGGTGGCAACATTTTTAACATCCGTACCACTGTCTTCACAACCTTGAGCTTCCCCCATTCCCTGATATTTTCTCTATTCCTCCCCATCTCTGCATTTTATAATGTGTTTTTTTTTCCTTTTTAGTGCTAGAACATAGAATAGAGAAGGGTGTGTTAAATAGGTGTTGTGATGCATCTAATGTGGTCGTGTAGAGAGTACTGCTTGTCACCCTCGCTTTCGGCTTCCACCACTGGCTAGCAGATTCGCAAAAAGGAAAGCTGAATGCATAAGTCTCTCACTGCCAGCACCTGGCCTCCTCTCCAGCAGCAAGCCTCATGTATTGCCTCCTCACTGGTGACACACAGAAACTGAGCATCTTTCTCTTCAATGACCCTAATGCATCTGCCTCAACCACCACCCTTGGCAGGGTTTTCCATTCTCTGGGTAAAAAAATCGATTCCTGACATCCTCCTATAGTTTCCTCCAAACACCTTAAAGACATGCACCCTTGTATTAGCCACTTCTGCCCTGGGAAAAAAAGTCTTTGACTATCCACTTAATCCATCCTCTCTCACATTGGACACCTCTATCAAGTCACCTCTCATCCTCCTTCACACCAAAGAGAAAAGCCCTGGTTCGCTCAAATTATGCTCATAAAACACGCTCTCTAATCCAGGCAGCATCCTAGTAAATCTCAAACAAGAGAAAATCTGCAGATGCTGGAAATCCAAGCAACACACACAAAATGCTGGAGGAACTCAGGCCAGGCAGAGTCTATGGAAAAGAATACAGTCGATATTTCAGGCTGAGATCCTTCAGTGGGACCCTCCTAGTAAATCTCCTCTGCTCCCTCTGTAAAGCTTCCACATCCTTCTTATAATGAGGTGACTAGAATTGATTACAGTATTCCAAGCGTGGTCTAACCAGGGTTTTATTGAGCTGCAACATTACCTCATGGCTCTTGAACTCAATCTTCCGACTAATGAAGGCCAATACACCTTCTTAACAACACTATCAACTTGCACAGCAACTTTGAGAAATCTATGGACATGGACCCTAAGATCCCTTTGTTTCTTCACACTGCTATGAATCCTGCCATTAACCCTTTATTCTGCCTTCAAGATCAACCTTCCAAAATTAATCACTTCCCACTGTTCCAGATTGAACTCCATCTGCCATTTCTCAGCCCAACTCTGCATCTTATCAATATATCATTGTAAACTACTACAACTGTTTACACTATCCACAACTGCACTGACATTTGTGATATCTGTAAACTTATTAACCATCATTCCTCTTCTTCATCCAAATCATTTATAAAAATTACTGATTGAAAACATGCTCAAGATGGTGCCAAGCTGCGACCTCCATTGATTCTGCGGCTCAGATTTTGATTGTTTTTTAGTGCTTCTTTTGGTTCATCAGGATGATTTTTGGGAACAAGATGGGAGTTAGGAACAACCCCTGAAAGGTGTATGCGCACACATCTTTTGCTACTGGTGTATACAAAGGAACTTAAACTACGCACAAAAGGTTACCACCCTGTACCAGTGGCATGTTAAGTATACTTCACGATTATACACAATTACGTTTTTGTTTTCCAGTTTCTGATGTGAAAGGTGTTGACAACACAATGATTTGTCTGCAGATTTTAGAACTAGCTTATTTATACTGTTTTTATTGAAGAAATTATTCAGTGCACACATGTTGTCACTGAGTAAAAAATTGCACAGCTCAAGATTTTTGTGCACAGTTGTCATTACAATTTGAGGGAACATTGGTTAGGGGTCAGGTGAGGGTTTTAGGGAGAGGATGTGGTGGACTTAGAGATCAGGCTGGAGTCTTAAGACTTGAGACTCCGCTTTGCATCATAAGGACAGCAACATGGATGGGGGATATCCACAGTCCATGCCAAAATCTCCAGTTGACATGACCAGCATGGATGAAGGAGGGTGGCTCCCTCAGGGTCAGTAAGTTGCTGGTGGGTACCAGAGTCAGAGTTCCACGTGGGCACGAGGAACAAGGTTCAGTAACCCCCTGTGTTCACAAAATCAGCAAGATTGGAACACGAAGCTTAGCATTCGGGGCCATGTCATTACCAAGTCTGGAGTTTGAGGCCTTGTGTTCGGTGAATCGGCGAGCCCTGTGGCTGATGCTGAGCATCTAGGCCTGAAGGTCTAATTGGAAGTCTGGAAGTTGAGACTCGTTGGCCAGAGCGATAGGTCTGTAAATCTCCACGTCCACTGGGATCATCAAAGATCCACTGTCTATGTGTCTGCATCCAAATTCAAGTCCAAATCCTGGTCCACTGGAGGACGGAGGCCAAAGACTATGGACTGTCTTTGGGGTTAGAGGACTGTGTCTGGGCATGGGTGAGAGGGAGGAATGGGACTTGGTTTGTTGTTGCTTGTGTTCTGTGCTGTTCTGCTGAGCAATGTGGGCAGGCTCTGTTGGCACTGGAATGTTGGCTGTGTTGGCACTCGGGGTTGCCCCCAACAAATGATGCATTTCACTGCATGTTCCGATATACTCATGATAAATAAACATATTTTAAATCTTGAATCAGCTTAATAAGTTAACTGTTTCTCATTCTACAATTGCCTCCTGAGCCGCTATTTCCACCATTTACTCTTCTGACTTCAGATTTCCAGCATCTGCATTTTTTGGTTTTCCCATATCATTCTTGTCAGTCTCATTATTTTTCCATTAATTCTATCTATATCTTATGTCTCAATGATAAAAAAATAATTTTGCTGGCTTTTGACAAAATGCAAGCTTGCTTCATTAGTATTAAGGGCAAATACATGTATGCAGGTATTCCAGTTATCTGTATTGTGTTTTCACAGCGTCCTCTTGCTCTCAGCTATAACAATTTGTGCACAGAACAGCCCACACAGAAAGGACCTCCCTGAAAGTTGTGATTTTATTTCTTGTTGACTATTTTATAGATGTTAAATTTGCTTTACTCTGGTCCATTTTATATTCTGGTCACTTTTAGAACTATGAACAAACATGAAAAACATGCATTCAACTTGTGACTGAATTGAGTTAAAGAAGGTCTTTGTTCTAAATCTGCCATAGATCCTTTCTAACACTGCAATGTTTTCCTTTCCGAAAAGGCACACATTATAAGTCATGATACTTAAATCTCAGAACATTGGATTAGGTTTATTATTACTGGCATATGACATGATTTTTTTTTGTTTTGCACCAGCAGTATAGTGCAAAAGATGTATAAGTTTTAAAAAAATCAATAAATAGTGTGAACAAGTGAATAAAGAACTAGTGTTTATGGGTTCTGATGGCAGAAGGGAAGGAGCTGTTCCTTAAATGTTGACCATAGTCTTGGGAGGGCGCCCAGGGTTCATCCTCCCGTGCTTGGGCTCCCATATGATGACTAGGCTGGCAGGTACCTCGGGGTAGCGTAGACAGTGCCCCGCTAGTTGCAGTCTTCTCGCCTCAATTTTAGTGGTGAGCATCGGTAGGTCATCATAGAGCTCGACGTTGGTCATGTGCTGTTGCCAACTCACATCAAGAGCAATCCGGAACATTCGTGTATAGCAACCATCTAGAGACTTTCGCATAGTCTTGGTGAGTGTCCACGTCTCGCATCTGTACGTGAGAATGGACTCTATGACTGCTATGGAAATCCTCTTTTTAAGCCCTCAAGTCAGGTTCGACTTCCAGATTTCCTTCATGTTGTTCATAGCCCTCCACGCCAGCGCCTTCTATATCTTTATGTCCTTCTCCGAACTCATCATTCTTGACCTGAGGTACTTGTAGTCAAAGACTTCCTTAATGGTATCATTCTTTACGGTCTTGAGACTCTACCTATTACCCACTCCGTTCTTCTTCCTGCTCTTCCCGGCTCCATCTGCCCTTACTCCTTTCCCAGTTCCATTTCTCACCCTCTCCTGCCACTCCCTCTCACCTCTTTATACGGGCTATCTCCCCTCTATATTCTCGATCCTGATATCAGATCTCAGTACCAGAACTTCAACCACCTTTCTACCTCTACAGATGTTGCCCAAGTTCCTTCAGCAGATTGTTTTCTGAGTGATGATAGAACCAATTGGAATCAATGATGATCAAATTCTTGGCATTATCCTGTTATTTTGTACCCTGCTAGTCCATTCCCAGTCATTTTCTATATGCTACTTTATAGTCATCATTTTATACCCAATGATACATTACATTCTGTATGTGATGAATCATAAAAGAGACAAGAGAATTTGTTTTTTGTATTCTGCATTATTTATATGAAGTGCACCACAGGAGACAACTGAGATTCTATTAGGAAGATTATATTTTTGTATAAACTCTAAGAAATGTGTAAGAAATTAGAGTGACAAGAATGACACCATGTATCATAATCATCTAATCTTCATAAGCTGATGCAGTAAGGAAGGAGCTAACAGACAGTGAACTCATCTTCTCAAACAAAACATCTGCATTATAATATGATTGGTTATCTTTCCAAGAATCGCAGGAAGACAGTGACGGTATATAATGTCCGCTGTCCAACATACCTTTGTTGCATTTGACTGATCATGTTTTGGATCAGAATTTTTATGGTTGTGGGTTTGAGGATGGTGCTCCAGTTGAACGTGAAGATCCAATGCTTAGACTCTGCCACTGTAAATTATCATAGTCTGGAATTTGTGTAACGCAAATGTTACTTGTTATTCATCAGTTACTGCTAGTCAGGTCTTGCTGTATGTAGTCATGAATTGCTTCATTGTCTTTTGTGGACAGAACTGATGATGGTGAAATCATAAGGGAACATTTCAGTTGTGACCTTTCAAGGGAGAGAAAGTCATTGTGAAGTAGCTAGTTGAAGATGATCGGGCTGAGGACATTGCCCGAGGAAGTACTGCAACAATATAATGGACCGACACCGAACCCAACCACCTTTCTCTATAATAGCAAGTTCTCTTTAGATCAGGCCCACAGGCTGGATCTGGCCCATGAAGGTGTTTTGACCGGCCCACGAGCAAATATTGGGATACTATGCTTATCCGGCCCATGAGCGATTTTTCCTTATTCTGAGTGTTTCACGTGACCACACTGACAGACATGCACGGTGTCTTGTTACACTGGCCCCAGGTTCTGTTTTGTTCCAAACCAAACGCTGGTATATACGAATGATGGGAAGGCAGACTACCTTATTAATATGTATTAGATACTCTCTGTGCACGCACAGGTTTTCAGATGGGATCGTTCAAATTTGTAAACAGAAACAGCGTCACTGTGTTTTAACTAGAAATCCATGCTAAATATCCAGATATTTACATGTGCTACGATACTTGTTGAATAACTCGCGTTTCAAAATATAATCGAAGAAAAAAACTCCAATGGCAATGAATGCAAAACACAGGAAGGTAGACACTGAGTGCCCAAATTTCCAAGACACTTGGACACTAGATTATTTTTTCATCGAGCAAGCTGGGAAACCAGTTTGTCTCATTTGCCTAGAAAATGAGACAAAGGGCCAAGAATTGAGAAAAAGAGTTTTTATCTTGTTTTGCCGATTTTTGCTTGCATGCAAATGAGTTCAAGTTGTTTGCTGCTCCATTTGATGTGGAAGTGGACACTGCATCAGAAATTTTTTCCAATGGAATTGATTGAGATGCAGTGTGACGAAATATTGAGATCGAAATTTCATTCTGAAGATGTGTCAGTTCTTGACTTCTATAGAAAATATTTTCATCCGAGTGGGAAGTATCCTAACTTAGTGGACCATGCAAAAAAAAAATGGCATCATTGTTTGGCAGCACTTATCTGTGTGAGCAATTATTTTCAAAAATGAAGCACACCAAGAACCATTTGAGAACAGGATTGACTGATGCACATCTGGATAATGTCTTGCTCTTGGCATCAACAAGTCTGACACCCAATATTGAGAAGCTTTCAAGCAACAAACAGCATCAAGTTTCACGTTGATTTATTGACTGTTTGCATTAAAATTTTCTTTTTTGTTATACTTAATTTACCACCATTCAATGCATCATGTTCATACGTTTTATGTTTAAAGATTCTTTGTGTCCTTTTAATAGATTCAAAAGATGCCTTGATTGAAATAAATTGCAACTAAACTGAGTTCTTTGATTACTAATTGGCATCCTTGGTTAACAGAAATGACTTTATAGCATGTGTTATTCATTAATTTGAGGAAAAACATAACCAGATGTATTTAAATGGATAATTCCCATATTTCAATTTTTTTATGGCATTTATCTGGCCCACTGTCCGCTCATTAATACACGATCCGGCCCACAGAGGCAAAAAGGTTGCCGACCACTGCTTTAGACTCACATTGATATAGACATGACAAAATTTGCAGATGCTGGAAATCCAAAGCAACACACACAAAATGCTGGAGGAACTCAGTTGGCCAGGCAGCATCTATGGAAAAGAGCAGTTGACGTTTTGGTTGAAGACCCTTCATCAACAATATTCTTCAGTATCAAAGTGAACTGCACCACAGGAGACAGCTGAGGTCTTGATAAAGGGTCTCAACCTGAAAAGTTGACAGTTTTCTCTTTTCCATATATGCTGCCTAGCCTGTTCAGTTCCTCCAGCATTTTACAGATCGTTTTTCTAAGGTGTCATAATACCACACAATCAACGTTTCACCCTAATTCTGGAATTCAGCACTTCAGGACTGAAGGGACAACGCTCCATTAATTTATCCAATAAGAATTTGAGTGTTCATTCTGTGAACACAGTCTATAATTTGTAAATAAAATGGTGGTTGCGGCATGTTCTTAACTTTAAGTAAAATACACTACTGCAAAATTTTGTGCTACATGATTTTATGATAATGTTAGAAAGGAGAGGAAGATATAAGTGTTTGTTTAAAACGTGGTATTTAACTGACATAACCACTACCATGGTTGTGTGACATTATTACAGCTCAGGCCATCTGTAACAAGTTCGTACGTCCTTCCCATCACCACGTGGGTTTCCTCCAGGTGCTCCAGTTTGCTCCCACACTCCAAAGATGTACTGGCCGGTAGGTTAATGTAAACTGTCCTGTGATTGGTCTAGTATTAAAACAGGTGGGTTGCTGGGCAGTGTGGCTTGTTGGCCTGGAAGGGTCTGTTCTGCACTGTATCTCTAAGTAAATAAAAGAATAAATAAATAAATGCTGAGATCTGCTCTCGGGCTGGGAAAATCCTTTGCTGAATATGCATTTTGTTAACCTGGCGGAGGTTGTGGGGGCTTCTAAAATCAATGGGAGACATCGGCTACCAGAAGAAATGTAACCTGATGATGCTACAACATGCCCTTCAAGGTAAAATGGGGGTTTGATCTGATCTGGCACATTACAGACCCATCTGCCAGATCAGATCAATGCCCTTCATTCCTGCCATGAGTGGTGGTATACAATTAAAAAGCCAACAGAGGGAAGTGGCTCCACATAATGTAGATACTCATCTTTATCAATGGTGCAGCCGTTACATGAGTGCAAAAGATATGCCTCACCACTCATTGGTCTGCACTGTCATCAACTAACTGATGGAAGGTGTTGACAACAGTGTTATCAAGCTATACTTACACAACAATCATCTGCTCGAACGTACTCAGTTTGGACTTTGCCAGCATCAGCTGAATCCAGATCTTGTTACTGTCTAGCTCAAATCATTAGCATTGGGCAATAGCAAATAACTTGGCCTGGTTAATTTTTGTTTTTGTATAGTTTGTCCGTTATTGCATCAAATGGTGGCATGTTCATTAATGATTGCACAATGCATTTGGAAATGGTAACTTTACTGTAATCACACATTGAGAGAATATCATAAAATTTCTCAGGTTTAAACTGTAAAGGAAATGATCGCTGCTTATAAAAACAGACATTCAGCTAAAACTGTAAAATGCTTTTTTTAATGTTTCAATTGAAAACTTCCTCTCAGTTAATTAAATTCCAGCTAGAATGCCATTTAAAGTCTTTGAAAGTTGCTCCCAGAAGTGATCCATATCTAAAAAGAAGGCACTCCGTTTATCAAAGATTATGACTTTTATTAACACCCACTCAGGATCAATAAAGTACTTATTACTATTATTAATGCAGCATGGACAAGAGCAACATTTAATTTCCATCCCTAACTCTTTTAGAAACTTGGTGTGGCACCTTCTGGGACCTCTGATTCTATCTGTTGAATATACCTTTAAAATGTTGTTAATTAGAACAGTTTTGGGCTATTGGTCCAGTGATATTGATATACTGTATTTCCTGACTGCAGCAGAGAATGTTTTATTCTCTATAAATTGCATCGTTTATCTGAAAGGGCATAAACCGGTGTCGGAGGTTGTAATCGAGGTGTATGGGACTTCAATGAGGCACTGAACACCGCAATCAGCAGTAACAAAACAGCACACCCTGATGCCTTCCCTAGCATTGCAGGGTATTTCAACCAAGCCAGCTTGACTAAGTCTCTGAACAACTATCACCAATGTATTCCTGTCAACCACAGGAGCCAACGCACTTGAACACTGTTATAGCACCACCAAGAATGCTTACCATGCCATCCCATGCCCGCACTTTGGAAAGTCTGCTCACTTGGGCTGTACTTATACTCCTGGCATACAGACAGAGACCGAAGACTACAGCACCAGTGATGAGGACCAAGGAAGTCAAGAGAAGTGGAGGAGTGCTTACAGGACTGCTTTGAGTCAGACGACTGGACAATATTCAGGGATTCATCTTTGAATCAGAATGAAGATGCCACAGTTGCCACCTGGGTAGATGAGTGTGTGTCTTTGAGAACATTCTGAACATACTCAAACCTAAAGCCATGAATGAACAAGAAGATTCATGGAAGAGGGCTAGATCTGTGGCATCCAGAACTATACAAGAAATCCAGGTATGATCTAGGGAAGGCTACTTTCAGAAGAAAAAAAATGCTGATTGAAGATGCATGTTAACTCTAGCAGGGTTTGCAGGCCATTACTTCCTACAAGGCAAAACCTAACATCATGAATAGTTGTGAGTCTTCACTCCCAGATAACATCAATGCCTTTTAAGCACATTTTGAAAGAGAGAATAAGACTACATCCATGTGAATCCCTGCAGCATCTCGTGACCCTGTGACCTCTGTCTCAGAGGCTGACCTCAGGGCACCTTTCAGGAGGAGGAACCTCCGCAAGGATTTAGGCCTTGATGGTGTCACTGGTAGGGCACTGAAAACCTGTGCTAACCAACTGGTGGGAGTGTTCAAGGACATCTTCGATCTCTCACTGCTGTATTCGGAGGTTACCACCTGCTTCAAAAGGGCAACAATCATACCAGTGCCCAAGAAGGGCAATGTGAGCTGCCTCAATAACTATTATCCAGTTGCACTCTCATCTATTGAGATAAAGTGGCTTGAGAGTTTGGTCATGGTCAGAATCAGCTCCTGCCTAATCAAGGACCTGGACCCACTGCAATTTGCCTATCACCACAATAGGTCTACAGCAGATGCAATCTCACTGGCTCTCCAATCGACCTTGGATCACCTGGGCAATAGCAATGTCAGGCTCAACCTGGACCTCTGTACCTCCAAAGGATCCAATTGGATCTTTGATTTCCTGATTGGGTGATCACAGTCTGTGCAGACCAGAAGGAGCAGCTCCTCCTCACTGACAAACAATACTGGCGAACCTCAAGGACCATAAGACATAGGAGCAGAATTAGGCTATTTGGCCCATCATGTCTGTCCCGCCATTCCATCATGACAGATTTATTTTTCATCTCAACCCTATTCTCCTTCAATATCTTGAATAAGCAAGAACCTATCGACCTCCACCTTAAATATACCCAATTACTTGGTCTCCACAGTCATCTGTGGTGTGGCAATGAATTCCACAGTTTCACTACCCTCTGGCTAAAGAATTTCATCCTCATTTTTGTTCTAAATGGACGTCCCTCTATTCTGAGGCTGTGCCCTCTGGTTCTAGAGTCCCCCACAATAGGAAACATCCTCTCTATCTCAGCTGTTCAACACTCAATAGGTTTCAATGAGATCCTCCCTCATTCTTCTAAACTCTAATGAGTACAGGCCCAGAGCCATCAAACACTCCTCAAACATTAACTCTTTCACTCCCAGAATCATTCTTGTGAATCTTCTGTGGACCCTTTCCAATGTCAGCACATCTTTTCTTTGATAAGGGGCCCAAACCTGTTCACAATACTCCAAGTGTGGTTTGAATGATCCCTTATAAAACCTCAGCATTACATCCTTCCTTTGAACATTGCATTTGCCTTCCTTACCAAAGACTCAACCTGCAAGTTAACCATTAAGGAATTTTGCACGAGGTCTTCCGAGTCCCTTTGCACCTCTGATTTTTGATTTTCCCTCCTTTATTCCTCTACCAAAGTGCATGACCATACAGTTCCCTACACTATATTCCATCTGCCACTTCTTTGCCCATTCTCCCAATATATCTAAATCCTTCTGCAGACTCCCTGCTTCTTTGTCACTACCTGTTCCTCCATCTATCTGTATCATCCACAAACTTGGCCACAGAGCCATCAATTCTATCATTCAAATCATTAACATATAACATGAAAAGAAGTAGTCCCAACACAAATGGCTGAGGAAACCACTAAAACCTGATCCATAATAATAGACTTCAACATCTTTCCAACCACTGAAGTCAGGTGAACTGGCCGATAATTTCCTTTCTTCTGTCTCCCTCGATTCTTAAAGAGTGGAGTGACATTTGCGATTTTCCAGTCTTCTAAAACCATTCCAGAATCTAATGGTTCTTGAAAGATCATTACTAATGCCTCTGCAATCTCTTTTGCTATCTTTTTCAAAACCCTGAAGCGTAGGCCATCTGGTTCTGGTGACTTACAGTATCTACCTTCAGAACTTACAGCTTCCCAAGCATATTTTCCTTGGTAATAGTAACTATACTCACTCTGCCCCCTGACACACTCAAATTTCTAGTGACTTTCACAGTGAAGACAGACTCAAAATAGTTATCTTTGTCCCCCTTTACTACCTCTTCAGTGGTCCAATAACCACTCTCTTTTACCCTTTATATTTGTGAAGAAAATTTGGTATCCTCTTTTATATTATTGGCTAGGTTACCTTCATATTTCATCTTTTCTGTCCTTATGGGTTTTGTATTTGCCTTCTGTTGGTTTTTAAAAACTTCCCATTCCACTGACTTTCCTCTAATTTTTGCTATATTATATGCCCTCTCTTTTGCTTTTATGCTGTCATTCACTTTCTTATAAGCTATGATTGCATCATCCTCCCTTTAGAGTTCCCCATCTTTGGGATGCATCTATCGAACACCTTTCAAATTGCTTGTAGAAACTCCAGACGTTGCTGCTCTGCCATCATCTTTGCCAGTGTCCTCTTCCAATCATCCTTGCCAGCTCCTCTCTCATGCCTCTGTAGCTCCCTTTACTCCACTGAAATACTGATATATCTGACTTTATTGCAAGGAGAATTCTATCATATTATTATCACTGCCTCTTGAGAGTTCTTTTAGCTTAAGCTCCCTAATCAAATCTGGCTCATTACACAACACCCATTCCAGGATTTCCTTTCCCCTAGCGGGCTCAATTCCAATCTGCTGTATAAAGGCTTCTCGTGGGCATTCTACAGATTCCCTCTCTTAGGATCCTGCACTAAACAAATTTTCCCAGCAGCTCCGCCCTTTTCCTACCTATGTCATTGGTACTACAATGTATTATGTCTTCTGGCTGCTCACCCTCCCTTTTAGAATGTAGTGGACCATATATGAAACATTCCTAACCCTGGCACCTGGCAGGCAACATACCATCCGTGTGTCTGTTTCATGTTCACAAAATCTTCGGTCTGCTCCTCTAACTATGGAATCCTCTATCACTACCGCACTCCTCTTCTCCCCGCTTCCTTCCTGCACCACAGAGCCAAAACTTGGCATAACAGCTTCCCCCACCAACTGTATCCAAAGTGGTATACTTATTATCGAGGGGAACAGCCACAGGGGTAATCCTCACTAGCTGTCTATTCCCTTTCCCTCTCCCGACAGTCACCCAGGTATCTGCCTCTTGCAGCTCGGGGGCGACTACCTCCCTGTAGGTCCAATCTATCTTCTCCTCATTCTCCCGTATGAGCCAAAGGTCATCAAGCTGCAGCTCCAGTTCCTTAACCCAGTCTCTAATGAGCTGCAGCTCAGAACACTTTGTGCAGATGTAGTAATCAGGGAAACTGGACGTTTTCCAGAGTTTCCACACCTCACACAAAGAGCATACCACTAACCTTGGACCCATTCTCACTGCACTAGCTATGTACTTATAGACAAAAAAAGGGGAAAAAACTTACCAGAAATTTATTTAAAGCCTCTACATGTTCTTGCCCAAGCCCACTGAGCCAAAGCATGACCATTCTAACACTGTCCATTCCAACAATGGCCACTTTGCTTACACCTGCTTCTTTTAAGTGGCCTTTGTTGAATGCCTAAGAGATCATTATGAGTGCAGCCTGCCTAAAAAGCCCTGAAGGCTGCAATCTCTTTTTAAACATCGCACCATCTCAGCCAAACACACAATTACTGAAAAGGATGCATGCTTATCCCACTGCTCGACTCTCTTTACACCCCTGACTGTGTGGCTAGGCTCAGCTCAAATGGCACGAATAAATTTGCTAATAACACAACTATTGTTGGCAGAATTTCTGATGGTGACAAGGAGGTGTACAGGACCGAGAGAGATCAGCTGGCTGAGTAGTGTCGCGACAACAACCCTGCACTCAGCATCAGTAAGACCAAGGAATTGATTGTGGACTTCAGGAAGGGGAAGTCGAGGGAACACACATTAGTCTTCACTGATTCCACAGCAGTGGAAGGGTGAGCAGTTGCAAGTTGCTGGGTGTCAATATCTTTGAAGATCTACTCATGGCCCAACATATTGACACAATTACAAGGAAAGCATGACAGTGGCTGTATTTCATTGGGAGTTTGAGGAGACTTGGCCTGTCACCAAAGACTCTCACAAATTTCCACAGATGTACCATGGAGAGCATTCTAACATTCTATTAAGAAAGAGATGACCACATAAATGAGATTATATTAAAGACCATCCAACAGTCAGTGTGATTTAGAGGAGCAAATTTGTAGTGAGATTGCAGATAGTTGCAGAAAACTTGATAGTAGGTCATTTTAACTTCCCACATATTGACTGGGACTCTGCTGGACGGGATAGAGATTGTTAAATCTATTCAGGAAAGTTTCCTTTATCAATATATAGAGGTCCCACTGGTGAGGCCTCACTTTGACTATTGTGAACAGTTTTGGGCCGCTCATCTAAAAAAGGATGTGCTGACATTGGAGAGGGTTCAAAGGAAGTTCACAAAAATCATTCCAGGATTGAAAGGCCCTGGGCCTATACTCACTGGAATTCAGAAGAGTGAGGGTGTTGTCATTGAAACCTATCAAAAATTAAAAGGCCTCGATAGAGTAGATGTGGAGACAATGTTTCCTGTTGTGGGGGAGTCTAAGCCCAGAGGACACAGCACATTCCTCTATTCTGAGGGATGTCCATTTAGAATGGAGATGAAGAGAGATTTCTTTAGCCAGAAAATGGTGAATCTGTGGAATTCCTTGCTACAGGTGACTGTGGAGGCCAAGTCTCTGGGTATATTTAAGATAAATTCTTGATAAGTCAAGGCCAGAGGGTTACATTTCACCGGAGGGAGAAGAAGATGGTGGCGCGATGCAGTGCGCATGGCCTCTCCGGTGAAATGATATTGTATCTGTTAAATAGGGGGCCGTGCACAATTGTGATTTGATGGAGATGGATGTGAGAAGCACGGAGGAACATCTGGAGAAACTTCTGAAATGCCCAGTTTGCTGCCGCTGCCACTGTGCGATCGAGGATCTCCGGAGAAGGCCCCAAATCCTCGGCTTTGCCTGTTGCTGGCGGCCGGGGCTGGGGTCGAAGTGCTTGGCAGAGAAGGTGCTCGGTGCTCGGTGTCGGAAGGCTGGTCGGAGGCTCGAAGTTTTCAGACGGACTGAGAGTCGGACTGTGGTCGGATGCTTCCAGGATGCTGCATCGGCAAGTTTGTGGCACTGGAAGCTCATGGCAGGGAGAGTTTTCTTCCTTCTACCAGCTGTGTGAGATGTTGGGACTTTCGAGAGACTTTGAGATTTTTTTTTACCGTGCCCATGGTCTGTTCTTCTATCAAATTACGGTATTGCTTGCACCGTTGTAACTATATGTTATAATTATGTGGTTTTTGTCTGTTTTTCAGTCTTTGTCTGTTTTGTGTTCTGTGATATCACACTGGAGGAACATTGTATCATTTCTTAACACATGCATCACTAAATGACAATAAAAGAGGACTGCGTGTCCTCATAATCTAATCTAATGACGGGATATGTTGAGAATCCAGGAGATTGGAGCTGAGAAGGAAATGGTTCAGCCATGATGAAGTGGTGGTGCAGACTTGATGGGCCAAATGGCCTAACTTTACACCTATATCTTATGGACCTCAGGTCTTATAACAGTTTTAGGGAACCAAGCTTTTCCAGAGATATTGAGGCCCTGGTTAAGAAGAACAAGAAGGTGTATTGCAGGTGGAGGCGGGAAAGAACAAATGAGGTACTTGAGTATAAAAAGTGCAAGAGACCACTTCAGAAGGAAATCAGGAGGGCTAAAAGAATGCATTTGGTTGCTCCAGAAGACAAGCTGGAGGAGAATCCTAAGGGCTTTTGCAAATATATTAAGAGAAAAAGGATAGCAAGGAACAAAATTAGCCTTGTTGAAGATCAGAATGATCATCTATGCGTGGAGCCAAAAGAGATGGGGGAGATCTTCAACGGATTTTTTTACATCTGTATTTAGTTGGGAGATGGGCACAGAGTCTTTGGAAGTGAGGAAAAGCAGCAGTGAGTTCATAGACCATATACAGATTACAGAGGGGGAGATGTTCACTGTGTTGAAGCAAGTTAGGGTGGATAAATCCCCAGGGCCTGACAAGGTGTTCCCGTTCCCTCAGACCTCGTGGGAAGCTAGTGCAGAAATTGCAAGGGCCCTAGCAGAGACATTTGTAACACCATTAGCCACAAGTGACAAGCTGGAAGATTGGAAGATAGCTAATACTGTTCCGTTGCTTAAGAAATGTTCTCGCTATGAAATTAGAGACTGGTAAGCCTGACATCAGTAATAGGAATGCTATTGGAAGGTGTCCCAAGGTACCAGATAGATCAGTATTTGGATAGATAAGGACTAATTAGGAATAGTCTACATGGCTTTGTCATGGTAGGTCATGTTTAACCAAACTTGTAGAGTTGTATGAGGAGTTACCAAGAAAGTTGATGAAGGCAAGACAGTGGATGTTGTCCACATGGACAACAGCAAGGCTTTTGACAAGATCCCACATGGGAAGTTGGCCAAGAAGGTTCAGTGACTTGGCTTTTGGGATGAGATAACAAACTGGAATAGACATTGGCTTTGTGGGAGAAGCCAGAGAGTAGTAGTAGATAGAGGCCTGAGACTAGAGTGTTAGATAGAGGTCTGTGACTAGAGTGTTAGATAGAGGCCTGTGACTAGAGTGTTAGATAGAGGCCTGTGACTAGTGGTGTTAGATAGAGGCCTGTGACTAGAGTGTTAGATAGAGGCCTGTGACTAGAGGTGTTAGATAGAGGTCTGTGACTAGAGTGTTAGATAGAGGCCTGTGACTAGAGTGTTAGATAGAGGTCTGTGACTAGAGTGTTAGATAGAGGCCTGTGACTAGTGGTGTTAGATAGAGGCCTGTGACTAGTGGTGTTAGATAGAGGCCTGTTGCTAGAGTGTTAGATAGAGGCCTGTGACTAGTGGTGTGCCACGGGGATTGGTACTGACCGTTGCTGTTTGTCATCTATATTAATGATCTGGATGATAATATGTTTAACTGGATCAGCAAATTTATGGATGACATTAAGATTGGGGGTGTCATGGACAGGAAGGAGGACTATCAAAGCTTGCAGCAGGAACAATGGGCTGAAAAATGGCAGACAAGTGCGAGGTGTTGCACTTTGGGAGTACATGAGCTGACGGGCCTGTTTCTGTGATGTAGTGCTCATGTGACTCTATGACTCTTTGATTCATAGAGATGGAAAATTAACGGTGTCATGTCTGCCTTCTTAAACACAAGGGGTTCTACAGAGGCTGGAAATCTTGAGTAACACATGCACAGTGCTGGAGGAACTCAGCAAGTCAGGCAGCATCTATGGAGGGAAATAAACAGTTGTACATTTTGGGCTGAGACCCTTTATTATGAGCCGATGAAGGTTCTCAGTCCGAAACATCGACAGTTTGCTCCCCCTCATAGGTGCAGCCTAACTAACTGAGTGCCTCCAGTATTTTATGTGTTTTTCAAATCCATATGTATCAAAGCAATCAGAGTCACTATGTCATCTTCACTTGAGACACTAACTGTAAAGGTAATTGTTACTTAAAGGTTGGGTGGTTCAACGACAGCTGTGTCACATGGCTTGTAATTGCACATTGTCATATCATGCCAGCCACTTTAGTTAGGCTGTACCCAGCGAGACAGACAGTGATGATCTTCAACTGTTTCTGGATGATCATCAGCTTGGTGTAAGACACACATTCTTTCCCCACTGTAAGGAAAATGTCTTCAAGCGATTGCTCAACTGATTCTTTCCAAAATCTCGGGCTGCATCAGAGCACAGCAGCGAATGTAACGCTTTACAGTGGGGTTCAGTTCTTGTGGCTGGTTCCAGCGAGCCCGTGCGTCTTTCTGGGACTGCGTGCGTGTGTTTCTTCTGGATGCTCCACGTTCCAAAGGCGTGCGGTGAGCTGCAGACATGCTATGTTGGCACTGGAAACGTGGTGACGCTTGTGGGCTGACCCCGGAACATCCTTCGACTGTGTTGGTTGTTGATGCAAACAGTGCATTTCACTGCATTTTTTGAAGTACATGTGACAAATAAAGCCAATCTTATGTCGGATTATGTGTTGGGTGACGCAGTGAAGCTCAGTGCAGCTACTTTATCGACTCGGTACGGAAGGACCACGGCTCGGGATTCTGCTCCACTGGACACTGAAACCTTGGTCCCATGTGACAGCCTCTTTAACGCATCACAAGTGTGTTTTTAAGGAGGAGACAGAAGTGTTGTTAACACATTGTGTGAGAATGTGCTGAGTTTATGGTACAATAAATATAGAGAAAGTCAACGATTCTTACAGTTGTACACCTCTAAAACAGGCCCTTCACACACTATGCTCATGCCAACAATTTTGTCCATCGATAGTAATCTCGTTTGCCTGTATTAGGTCAATATCATTTTATGTCTTGGCAAATATCCCCTTTAAAACATATCCTACACAATCTAAAGCTATTCCTCCTTGCTTTACATGCCCCTACCATGGGAAAACAATTTTGACCATCTACCCTTTCTCTTCTCAGGTCACCCCTGAGCCTCCTTTGTACCAAGGAAAACAATCTATCTAATCTCTCCCTGTGTCTAAAGTCCAGGCAACATCCTCGTGAATTTCTTCTGCACCCTCTGCAACGCACCATGCTATAGTGTGTTCATCAGAACCGCGCGCAGTGTTCAAAGTGTGATATAACGAATGTTTTGTAAAGTTGCAACATCATGTCCCAACATTTTTATTCTATGCCTCTCTGTGAACAACAAACAAGCCATATACCTTCATTATTCTATCTATCTACAGTCTATTACCACTTTCAGGGAGATAGGGACTTGAATACCTGTCAGGGAGATGAGATGCAAAGTAGCAGTGCAGGGGAGAATAAAGTTGGGGCAGATACAGAAATTAGTGCAAGCAAGTCCAATGGGCAGGATATACAGAGTTCAGGGCATGATAGGCAAATGAGATTGTGATTGTCTAGCTTATTAAACGTGGTTAAAAAATGGGAAGGCCTGGCAGCTCAGTATTCTGAGGTGTAGATGCTACAGGAATGATAAAGGAGGAGGAAAGGAGAGGAGGGGTTTGTGCTATTGATTGGACAGAAATTCCTAGCAGTACTTAGGGAGGTTATTCCCCCGGGATACAATATGGGCAGATTTAGAATAATAAGAATAATAAGAAGAATGTGATCACCTTGATGGGAGTGTTCTATTTGACTGCACTTCCTCCACCCACCCTTGGCATCACAAATAGTCAGCTGAAATTAGAGGAACAAACATGTAGAGAGATCACAGAAAGCTGTCAGAATAATAACGTTGAAATAGTAGGCGATCTTGCCCTCCCTAATGCTGACTAGGACTGCTACAGTGCTAATAATTAAATAGGGCAGGATTAGTCAAGTGCATCCTGGAAAGTTTTCTCAAGCAGTACGTAGGTTGCCTTGCGTGAGAGCAACAACACTCAACCTGCTCTTAGAAAATGAGGCTGGGCAAGTGGATCATGTCAGTGGGGGAGCTCTTTAGGAAAAATTACCATAATTCTATTAGGTTTAAATAGTTAACTAATGAGGTAGGACAACTCCACAAGTTAAATTCCTGAATTGGAGCAAAGCTGATTTTGATGGCATTAGAATGGAACTTAGAAAATTTGATTGGGAGAGGTTTAGGCAGGTAAAGTGATACCTGGCAAGTGGGAGATGTTTAAAAGTGAGATAGGGAGCACATAGGGTGAATATATTCATATTAGAGCAAAAGGGAAAGCCGACAGGATTGGAGAACCCTGACTGATGAGGGATATTGAGGCTTGGTCAAGAAAAGAAAGGAGGCATATATCTCATATAGGTTACTGGGATGAGGTAAACCCCATGAGTATAATGGATGGAGGAGTACGCTTGAAAAGGAAATCAGGAAGACAAAAAGGGGACATGAGCTATCTTTGATAGTTATGGAGAATCACAAGAAATTCTATATAAGAGCAAAAGGGTCACTATGGAGGGAATAGATCACCTTGAGGATCAGCATGGTTGTCTATGTGTGGAGCCACAGCAGATGGGTATGGAATTAATTGAATATTTATCATTTGTATTTACTATGGAGAACCTCATGAATCCTCATGGAACCTCAGGGAAGGGAAATGTCCTAATACATTACAAAAGAGGATGTGTTGGCATTCTTGATCTGCATAAAGTTGGATAAGTCACAAGGGCCTGACTAAACGTATCCTTGAACCGTGAGGAAAGCACAGGAAGAAATTGGTGGGGTCCTGGCAGAGACTTTTGTGAGCCATGGGTGAGGTACCAGAAGACTGGAAAGTGGCTAATGTTGTGCTTCTATTTAAGAAAGGCATCAAAGGCAAAGGAAGAATCCACAGGCCAGTGAGCCTAATATCAGCCTCCAGTAACTCAGCTCAACAACTATGAGCTAGTTACTGGAGGAGATTCTGAGAGACAGGTTTTATTTGCATTTTGAAAGCTAGAGACTGACTAAAATACAGTACGAGGGAAATTGTATCTCATGAATTTGACTGAGATTTTGAAGAGGTTATCCAAAGGATTAATGAGGGCAGGGTGGTACATAGACTTTAGCAAGACTGGTCTGGAAGGTGAAATCACATGGAGTCCAGTGTGAACTAGCCAAAAGGTTACAACATTGGAAGGAGTCAGAAGATGGTAGTGAGTGACCACACATGGATTGGGTGCCTTTCATATGGGCTGCTACATCGTGTGTGACATGAACTTTGAGTGATGTTGAAATGGAGAATTTACCACCACACATCTGACTTGATCCTTGTTAGTGGTGGACAAGCTGGGAGTTAGGAGTTAAGTTGCTTGCGTAGGATTCCCAGCCTTACAACTGCTCCTTTAGCAACATTGTGTATATAGCTACTCCAATTCAGTTTCTGGTTACATCCAGAATGTTGATAGTGGGGGACTCAGTGACAGCAACAATATTGATTGTCAGGGATGTTAGATGGTTTTTCTTTTGTCTGATACTGCCATTGTTTGTGCAAATGTGACTTGCTTGCTACCTATCAGACTAGACTTAGATATTGCCCGGACCTTGCTGCTTTTGCTGGTGGACTGCCTCATTATCTGAGGAGTCATCAATCCTATGATCATTGTGCAATCATCAGCGAACATTCCTACTTCTGACCTTAGAAATGAAGGAATGTTGTCAATGAAGTAGCTGAAGATGTTTGGATCCAAGACACCATCCAGAGGAACTCCTCCAGAGCTGCCCCATAGGTGAGATGATTGACCTTCAACCACCACAACCATCTTCCTCTGTGCTAGTAATGATTCCAACCAGTGGCAGGGATCCTTTCACCAGTTACTAATGAGTCTATTTTTTTCCGGGGCTCTTTTTTTTTTTGGTTTTTTTAAAACTAATTAATTTATTTTTTGCTCAGCATTACAAAACTTTCAATTTCCAGATACACTTACATTTACATTTCTTCCCCTCACAGATATCAGGTATCAGAACACTTCCATCAAAATATAGACATCGCCACAATATCCTATACAAAATCCCTTATTAGTATAGCAGACAGGTTTATATCCATATACTGCAGAAAAGGTTGCCATATTTTATGAAAACTATCCATACATGTCAAAAAGTCCAAAGGAATGTATTCCATGATTAACTTACACCAACCAAAAAGTCCAGGGACCTTATCGAACAAAGTAAAATGTTCTTCCTCACATAAAATGTCAGGATGTTAAAAAGTTTTTTCTGATGTGCATTAATGAAACGACTGCTGGGTAAGCCCAAGAGAAAAGACACTGGGTCCAGTTTTTTGTTTCTTTCAGATAAGAACTTATATACAGAAAAAAAACATCATTGTTAACTGATTTCTATAGTTCTGACATAGAAAAGAGGGTGTTTTGTTCTAAGGGTGAAGTTTCTATTAATGCTTTTTACAGCATCCTGAGGGAATGTTCTTGTGGAGAGGCTGAGCAGTTGGGAAGGGTCTGGGAGGAAGAGCTGGGAGTAGAAATAACAGCTGAAACATTGGAAGACATCTGTGATAATGCAAAGAAGACTTCAGTTTGTAATAGAGCTAGAGCATTGCAACTCAAAATTCTGCATAGAGCCCATCTGACTCCAGATAGTCTCCCGAAATCTAAGATGGGGGTTTCTCCAATGTGTTCTAAATATAAAGTAAATACTGGAACTTTTACCGACTGTTTTTGGACTTGTCCCAAACTTCAGGCATATTGGGGTGATATTTTGGGTGAAGTGGAAAAGATTCTGAAAATGGAGCTTCCAGGGCTCTTTGATGCCAGACTTGAATAAATGCTGCCTGGACATGCTGAGTAGATATTCTATTTTTTTCGTTTCTTTTTCAGTATTGTTTATAATCCTCCTTTGTTAAAACTTAACAATTTTTGGGATGCGGACATCATTGGCAATGCAAACTTTATTGTCCTTTCCTAAATGTCACTGAAAAGAGAAGGCATTTAAGAGGCAACCATATTGATGGTTTTGGAGTCACTAGGCTGGACAAAGTAAGGATAGCAGATTGCCTTCACTGAAGGACAGCAGTTTTTACAGCAATCCAGTAGCATGACACGATAGCCAGTGTTCAGAAGATCAGGGTTTAAATCCCGCTACTGTCTGAAAGGAGTTTGTTTATTCTCCCCATGACAACTTGGATTTTATTTAAGTGCTCCAGTTTCCTCCCTCATTCCAAAGACATACAAGTTAGTAAGTAAGGGTTAGTAAGTTGTGGACATGTGATGCTGGCACCAGAAACATGGCTACACCTACAGGCTGCCCCCAGCACATCCTCACACAGTGTTGGTCATTGACATAAGCAATGCATTTCACTGGACATTTTCATGTCTTGATTTACATGCGACAAGTAAAGTTAATCTTTTAGTTACTGAAACGAGACTGTGTGCAGATTCTGCATTGCTCCTCTTTGAAATAGTAAACATACTCAAGTATAACCTCAATGGTTATGAAGAACTTTTGAGACAACTTCAGATATGGAGGTTGCTGATAAATGTATGTTCTACCCTTAACCTCTTTCACTTCTAGTCCTGTTGTTGAGGAGTGTTCATTCTAAGCTCGCTAAAATCCAGCACGGTTGTTTTTATGGCTGCACCAAACCAATATACCCCATTGTCTAATAAGTCTTCAATCTCAGCATACTTCCAATATTCCAAATTTCCCTAAGCTAAAGACTTTAACACACAACACAGAACCATAAAGAGGCCTCTCAATGAGCAAACCTTCCATGGAAAATTACTGGATTCCCAAACATCTGAAAAGAATGGGAAACAATTAATTTATTCATGAAGAAGTGTAGTTTTTAGATTTTGAAAATGAAAACCATGAGCATGACTACCAGCTGACTTATAAAACCCGAGGATTTTGCCAGGATTTCAGTAGCCTAAAGCATTGTTTGAACACAGAGACAAGCTTACTATCTTCCTTCATAGTTGAGAGTTTTTTTTAAAAGGTTTCAACTATTTTTGTCTGTTTTTTACTGCTAGATACGGAGATTTGAGCTGGAAATTAAATGAAAGTGCAGAATGATTTTTATTAAATTCAATAAAAATCATGCACTTTAGTACAGATGAGAGTGAAATAAAAATAAAGGTTTCTTTTAAAACAATACTGCACACTATGAGCCCTTTGGCTCATGATGTTGTACCATCATATGTAAACAGATTCCACGATCAATCACACCCTTCCCTGCTGCACAGGCCATAGCCCTTTATCTCCATCGAAATTTAATATGTTAGAAAAAAAATCCTGTGATGCAAAGTGAACCTTTTTAAATATGGGTCCTAGTTCTTTTGGCATGTATGATGGAGAGTGTTTTAACTTTTAAACATAATCTATTCCCAGTGTAAACTGCAGAAGGTAATATACCATCTTTATAAAACAACGACAGGAGGCACAATAACAGGATTTGGTGTACTCTTTTACAGATAATTTTGTGGAAGAAATGATATAGCCAAATGCTACACAGTATCTGTGCCTGGTTTGCCAATACAAGCTTCTCAATCTGGGAATGAATCCTGCACATAGACACTCAATGTGCCCTTCAAGCACATGGTCTCCTTTAGTACTTGGTTCTACTCACAAGCATTGCTGAAAATACTCATTTACAAAGATAAGTAGAATGGATGTGATGTTTTGACTACATGTTCACCTAGTCCTGTACAGAATGTAGAACACAGAACAGCACAGCACAATATAGGTCCTTTGGCTCACAATGCATGTGCTGACTTTTTAACGGACTCTAAAGTCAATCTAACTCTTCCCTCCTACATCGCCTTTCACTTTTCTGTCATCCATGTGCCTATCAAAGAGTCTGTTAAATGTCCCTAAAGTATCTGCTTCTATTGTCATCCCTGTCAGAGTGATCCATGCACCTAGCACTCTTTGTGAAAAAAAACACACTACTTCTGACATCCCCCTATACTTTCCTCCAATCACCTTAAAATTATGCCCCCTCATATTAGCCACTTCCATTTTGGGAAATGGTTGTTGGCTGTCCACTCGACATATGTGTCTTATCATCCTGTACACCTCTATCAAGTCACCTCTCATCCTCCTCCTCTCCAAAGAGAAAAGCCCCAGCTCATTTAATTTATCCTCATAAAACATGCTCTCTAATCCAGGCACCATAATGCTAAATCTCCTCTATATATTTCGCACTGGTTATTGTCCATCAGCACATTTTGAAATTGTAACTGCAGGCCATAATCAGCTGATAACTCCAACAACAGGCCTCTGAAACTGGCAACAGTGAGGTCTCAATGTCTGAAGATGAGAATGTGTCATAAATACACTGCTTTTTTCTGTGTTTCAGAATCAGTGGGGCACACTTCTTACTTTTAAAAAGTTCATCTTAAATGGGATGCAACTGATGTCTATATTGCCATCAACAGACATTGCTGCAAAAGATGGCAACATATTAAGACAACTCCCCTGACTCTTTGCAGACTTTAAGCTTAATTTTTAAAGCTATTAACTTGTTTGCCATTTCAAACACTGCATACTCTTCCTTTAATAGAGGGACTGACATGACTGAAGTGGTCAAATTTATCTGCTGGACACAGAAACTTGGTGAGCCCTATTAAATCTTCAACACCAGAATCATGCCAAATTTATTATCACTGACATGTTATGACATTAGTTGTTTTGTGGCAGCAGTACCGTGCAAGATATAAAAAATACCACAAGTTACAGTAAAAAAAAAGAATAACAAGGCAGTGTTTACGGGTTCAGAAATCTGATGCCAGAGAGGAAGAAGTTATTCCTAAAATACTGAGCGTGGGTCTTCAAGCTCCTGTACCTCCTTCCTGATGTAATAATAAATGCTCATGTCCTTAGTGATGGATGTCTCATTCCTGAGGCATTGCCTTTTGAAGATGTCCTCAATGGTGAGGAGGCATGTGCCCATGATGGTGCTGGCTGAGCACACAGCCTACTGGAGCCTCTTAGATGCTGTGCATTGGAAACTCCATACCAGGCAGTGATGCAATCAGTCAGAACCCTCTCCACGATACACCTGTGAAAGTTTGCTAGAGTATTTGGTGACATACTAAATCTCTTCAAACTCCTAATGAGGTATTGCTGCTGGTATGTCTTCTCTTGGATTAATTGATCCACACGAGCTGTGGTGGTCTCCTGATGAGAAGGGCAAGAATACAATTGCAAAGGGAAGCTCAGAGGTCTTTGAAAGCATTCTACCAGTGCAGACTTCCTTTGACACAGAAAAGCTCCGTCCAGGTTACATTAGAGCAACAACGCTGCAAGAATTAAGGGCACTTATTTCTACAAGTTTCAGTTTTAATCAGTCATGCGAATATGGCTAGGCTCTGCAGACAATTCATTGGCTGTCAATACCTCTTCATGAATAAAAAACAATGTGTTGTTACTTCGTCACTCTGGCCAACATACCTAAACGTCTGTCTATCATCATCAGTGCACATTCTAGTGAAGTTGTTCCACAGGACTCTGTGCCCTTTGATAACCCTTGAAAAAAAATCCTCAGTGGTAGCCTGGCCCAGAAGGTTAGGGCACATGGGTCCAAAGTGTGTTGGCCAAAACTGCATCCAAAATTGGTTTGTTGACTGTATGCAGATGGAAGTAGAGGAGGGGTGTTTTCGAATTAGGTCTGTAACCAGTGTTGTACCACAAAGACCTCTATTCCCTGTCATATATAGAAATGACTTTGGTGACTCTTGATGAGTCCTCTTATATGATAAGGTGGGCTATGGGCTTCACATTGTACTTCATTATGACCTTACACCTTATTGTTGCCCTGCACTGCACTTTTTTCAGTAGATTTTACACTTTGTTCTGCATTGTTATTGCTCTATTTTATTCTACCTCAATGCATTGTGTAATGATTTGATCTGTAAGCAAGACTAGCTTTACACTTGTGACAATGTTGGCACTTGTGACAATAATAAAGCAATACCACTGAGAATGTGGGTGGATTGATAAATAAGTCTGTTGAAAACACAAAACGTGATGGAATAGTAGATAGCAAAGAAGGTTGTAAAAAGATAAAGGGACATAGATCAGTTGCAGATGGAATTTAATTCAAGCAAGTGTGAGATAATACACCTCAGAATGTCAAATACTAACAAGGCACATACGTTTAAACTGAAGGAATATAGGAGTGTTGATATATTGAGGAACCTTGGAGTTCATAGCTCCCTAAAAATGGTAGCACTGGTAGATAGGGTAGTGAAGAGATAAGAGATTGGATCAGTTGGGTTTATTCTCATTAGAACATAGGAGTCTGATATGTGAACTTTTTAAAGTTATAGGTTAGATATTCAGAGACATTCTTTGAGGGTGAAGGATTCTAAAACTCGAGGTTCTCTCCTTTCACTTTAAACACTGGTTTAAAGTGAAATGGGAGATACTCAAAGGTAATCTGAAGAGTTGAGGAATGGTGAAGGGGAGGGGGCATTACCAGAAATTCGAGAAATCAATGTTCATGCCATCAGGCCACACTCAGGTTGGAGCAGCAACACCTTATATTCTGTCTGGGTAGCCTCCAACCTGATGGCAAGAACATCGATTTCTTGAACTTCTGGTAATGCCCAGTCCCCTACCATTACCCATCACCTTTTCCCTCTCTCACGTATTTTCCTTGCCAGCCCATCACCTCCCCCTGGTGCTCCTCCCCCTTTTCTTTCTTCTGTGGCCTTCTGTCCTCTTCAATTATCTCCCTTCTCCAGCCTTGTTTCTCTTCCACCAATCAGCTTCCCAGCTCTTTACTTCAGCCCTCCCAGTTTCACCTATTACCTTGCGTTTCTCCCTCCCCTCCCCCCACCTTCTAAATCTGACTCTTCCTCACCATCTTCTTTCCTTCAGGCCTGCTGAAGGCTCTCAGCCCGAAACGTCGACTGCATTCTTTTCCACAGATGATTTATAATTTTTACCAGTTTTAAAGATTCAAAGTTAGTGTCTACTGTCACTGTTCTTGCCAGAAATATTAGTTTGGAGCTGTGATAAAGAAACAGCAGGATTTCTGCTAAGTGTTGATTAAATTTAAGTATGAACATGAATTTCAATTTTCCGCAGTCTATTGGGACAAAGCCATCTTTCTATTCTCATGAGGTTAGGAGAGGAAGTCATATAGCTTGCTTTCCAAAATATGTTTTTGAAAAAAAAACAAAATTTTCCAGTGGCACTAGAAGTTTTGGATCAACCAGGACCTATGAAATTGGTTTTGACAGTTACTGCAGGCAGTGATTGGGCATTATGTGTCTTCTATGAGGGTGAAAAACAATCTTTGTTTCAGAAACAGCTTCTTACCCTTGCCATTGGATTTTGAATGGTCTATAAACACTACCTCGTGATTCATTTTTCCTGTTGCACTATTTATTTATTTTGTAATTCACCATAATTTTATATCTTTGCAGTGTACTGCTGCTACAGAACCCCAAATTTCATGTGTGATAATAAATCTGTTTCTGATTCAGAGTATAATGTTAAAAGGTTTAAAACAGTGTCATAGCTTTGAACAATCTGATACTGCAAGAACCAGAAAATGAAAAGGGAGTCAGCAATTTGGAGACAAAAATCATAAATGCTGTATCTTCAATGTTTGTTTATATATCAAATGAAGTGGAAAGGTTGAGCGAGGTGGACAAGTACATTTGTATCTTACTGCACAAATAGAGGATAAACTCCCATTTAGAAATATTGACAAGGAATGATGTTTACATACAGAATCTTGAGGACAATGGACATGGTATATATGACTGTTTTTTGAACTGTTAGTATGAACAGAGCTTTAAAGAGACAATGACATTTCCACCCCCTCGTTGAATCAAAAACCTTTGAGGCACTCCATTGGTCATGGTCTTTCATGGAAGTTGCGTCCTAGCTGCCAACATGATTTGCAAGCCAGTACGCAAGCCAGGAAGAGCAGATATTGACACAACTTGGAACCAGTGGCATCGCAGGAGTTGCCAGTCAGCATTGAACTCAATATAGGACTGCCTTAGAGACTTCAGCTCTGGATTTTTTTCGGAGTTTACTCCCGAAGTCTTCCCCATGAGCTGGTATAGCCACAAGGCAACGGACGTCTGAGATCAGAGTTTTCCTTCTCCTAGATAAGCTGCCAACCACGGCTGATGAGCCCCATCTGCCTGGTTTTAAGGCATCAGTAACCTGCCTTTGTTCCTTCTCCCGTCAGTAGAAACTGTTCTGCCGGGCTTAGTAGCTAAGCCACACCTGAAGGCCAGGAGCTGGACTTGGTTGTCCGAGGCGATTTAAGACCACACCTTTGGGAGCATTTAATAAGTAGTGGGAGCTTATCCCCACTACAACTTCTCCCACCCTTAAGGAACTAATTAAAAAAAAACACTTTGCCTAATAATCTTTGTGTTTGGTTAGGAATGATTCATATTTGAGCTTAACAGTAACTAGACAAAATGCATTCCTGAATATAGGTTCCATTCCACATACCATTTGAATGGCTCACTCTACCTACATGCAAATTTCCCTGGGAGTAATCAGAAAATACAACGTGCTTAGTGTTTGTTTGCAAAGTGTTCATTGGATGAAAATGGATATAATTCACTGGATAAACACAAGCCCACCCTTTAGGATTACACAAAACAAATTCTTGATAATAGATTAGGTACATTTATGCAGAGGCATGAGTCACTAAAGTTTGACATCCAGAGTGGTGCAGGATATGTGAACCTGTAACATATCAAGTTTTTCACTTCCTTATTCCCTCTCTTTCTCTGTCCATTTGCACTTTCATCAATAGTCTCTTTTATGAGATATGCTGCATTGAAAAGCTCCTCACTGTGACCTAAAGAAAGGTAGTAAAACCGTGATTCAACTACTTCCCTGTGTCAACTGCAACACTTTATCCTGCTGCTCATACAGCACTCATCTTTCAGCCACATTTTGATCTGAAATCTTCCAATCTGCCATTTTATTTTATGCTAAGTGCCAAATGCTCATTGTCCCAACAATTTTAGAAACTTGAACAGCTTCCTGAAGTGAAATAAGAAAATCAGAATCAGGTTTAATTTCACCTTTTAACTTAGTGGCAGCGTTACAAAGCAATAAACAATAAAAATAATTGAATTACATTGTGTGTATATATCTGTAAAATAGATAGATTTGAAATAGTGCAAAAACAGAAATAATAAAATAAGTGAGGTAGTGTTCATGGGTTCAATGTCCATTTAGAAATCGGAAGGCAGAGGAGAAGAAACTGTTCCTGAATCACCAAGTGTGTGCCTTCAGGCTTCTGTACCTCCTTCCTGACAGTAAAAATGAGAAGAGGGCATGTCCTAGGTGATGGGGGTCCTTAATAATGGACATTGCCTTCTGAAGCACCACTCCTCAAAGATGTCTAGGATACTACAAAGGCTAGTACCCATGAGGGAGCTGACTAACTTTACAACTTTCTGTAGCTTCTTTCAATCCTGTGCAACAGACTCTCCACACCCCCATACCAGACGGTGATGCAGCCTGTGAGAATGCTTTCTACAATACATCTGCAGAAGTTTTCGAGTGTTTCAGGAGACAAACCAAATCTCCTTAAACTCCTAATGAAATAGGGGCAAATAACACAGTAGATTGTCACAACCATCCGTGAGAGTGATATGGCCTCCTTAGCTATCTGTGACAATGAACGCTGCAGATTTGCCACCCTCTAGCTAAAGAAATTCCTCTTTATCTCTATTCTGAGGCTGTGCCCTCTGGTCCTAGACTCTCCCACTACAGGAAACATCCTCTCCACGCCCACTCTGTCTAGGCCTTTCAACATTCGATAGCTTTCAATGAGACGACCCAGAGCCATCAAATGCTTCTCATACATTAACCCTTTCATTCCTAGGATCATTTTTGTGAAGCTCCTCTGAACTTTCTCCAATGCCAACATATCCCTTCTTAGATAAGGAACACAAACACTCATGATACTCCAAGTACTCCAAAAGATAACATCACTAATTTCTCATTTCTTTAGTTTCCATTGTTTAATCCACAGTAAAACTAAAGAGGCACTTGTATTAAAAATCTCTCCTATTTCTTTTGGTTCCACACAAATGGTAATTTAGTCACCAATGCCGCGATACTTCAATAGGTGTCAATAGGTACATTTAATGTCAGAGAAATGTATACAATATACATCCTGAAATTCCTTTTCTTCACAAACATCCATGAAAACAGAGGAGTGCTCCAAAGAATGAATGACAGTCAAAAGTTAGAACCCGAAAGCCTCCCCAACTCCCCCCTCCCACATATATGCAGCAGCAAAGCAATGACCCCCTCTTCTCCACCAGCAAAAAAGCAACGGCATCCCCCTCCGTGCACTCAAGCATGCAGCAAAGCATCAAGAAAGACACAGAACTGCAGTACTCCAAAGACTACTCGTTCACCTGGTAATTCGACAAACCACAGGCTCTTTCTTTCCCTAATATGCAAATATATAGAAATGTTAGCATGAAACAGTTTGTATTCCCTCTTAATCTGTGAGCCAGAAGCCCTGCGAAACATTCAGGCCTGGAAAGCAGCGAGAACTTCAAAAGTCCAGGGTTGTCAGGGCTGAAAGGAGAATGAAATTCCGAGACAGCCACTTCAGCTGGAAATTCTACAATTAGCATATGTTAGCAAGTTTGAGCACAGACAGAGAGGGTGTAGATGGACTTTATTCATTTGATTTCTCATGGTGGCTGGAAATCCACCAGAATATCGTTCAGGAATCCCCATGTGGATTACAGGAAATTGTTGCGATTTTGGAGAAGTACAAAATGCAGAATTACCTCTCACACCTACAGAAGAAGTTACTGGCTTTGTACTTCAGCTCCAATTGTATAGGCATATTTTGAACACATCTTCTCAATACTTTAAACAGTACCATTCAGCATTGGGTACCTATGTACTCAACAAAGATTAACGACCAGTTGCAACTCACTTGGGACCTTGTTAAGGAAAGACTCTAAATTCCTTTGCTAATAATCCAGGGTTGGTCACAGATCATAAAGCAAATAAAGTGAATAATAAATAAAGAAATAAAGATTACTGGTCTGCCACAGCCTCTTGCCACAGGGGATTACATCACATGCTAAGTTGTTTCAACTGGGAGAGAACAGCATTACTAGAGAAGTTCATAAGGGTCAAACACAATTCTGTAACATGAACCAAAACCATTGCTGGTAGCACACAAATTAAATCAAATGAACTTTTTCTCTGTATTCTGCACACTTGTGAGTTTTATTGTCCTCAGTAAATGTTTTTGGAATTCATTATCAAAACTGATGTGATATATTTCACCTGAGCCAGATCCATAATTCCAAGCTTTTGAATACTGCCCACTTAGCCTTAAGACTACAGGAAAACGTTGATATAATTAATCCAACATCTCTCTGAGGTTTAAAAATCAAAAACATAAAGAAAGGAAAAATTTGCATTTGTGCATTTGCATTTACATTATCCGACCTCAGAATTCCCCAGTGTCTTTCTCAGCCAATGATGTGTGTTGAAGCAGAAATAATCATTACAGTATGGATATGCAATAAAATTATGCATATCAAACAACCAAAATATCAATGGCTAAATCATTCAATAACTTTTAATGGCATTGATAAATGTTAAATATTGCCTTGAACACTGGTATAAATCTCCTCTCAACCTTGGAAGGTCAGTGAAATTGATACATTCACTTCAGATGATAGATGTGCTTCATTTAATATTTCATGGAAGACAACCCCATGGCATTGCTAAGTATGGTCAATTAAAATCTTATGCTCCTATTTCCGGGGTGGGCTAACATCTGGATATCTGGACCACATGATTGATTGTATATACTTAAAGCAAAGGTTGATATGTTCCTGATTATTTAGGTGGTCAAATGTTACGGGGAGAAGGCAGGGGAATGTGGCTGAGAGGGAAAATAAATCACCCATGATCAAAGGCTGGAGCAAACTCAATGGTCTGAATGGCATAGATCTGCTCTCATGACTTACAGCCTTATCACTAACATGAGACTGACATCTACAGCAGGTAGCCCTGTTATGCTTAATATGTTTAAACTAACCAAAACAGGTACTTGTGCGTCTTTTGTAAGTTCTTCCTTTAAAAGGTTAATTGGAATGAGTGACCTTTATTATTGAAGTTTAGTGAAAATTCTGGCAAATTTAAAACTCTTTTAGATATGCTTCTATCTTTCAATTGCTTCATCTTTTCTATCACTCCCAATAGATGCCATGAACAGTACAACTCTAGCTCCACCTGTGTCAATGCTCCTCTGAATTTGCTCCCGGTACATAGTGTTACGTACCCCGTAACTGGGTTGCCAAACCAGCAGAAATGGATCACTCAGTTGGAGTCTGGAGTACTAGAACTAAGAAAGTTTTATTAAAGAAACAAGCAACACAGTAATCGAAAGGATAATAAATGCAACAATTCAACAATGATAACCACACATGTGCACAGAATTAAGATAACAGCATCAATCAAGCTCTATCGTTGTCTAGGGGTAAATGACCAATTTCAAAATTACTCAAAGTTCAGTCCAGTTGGTAGTTCAGTTCGCAGTAATCGTTGTCATGGCGATGGACAAGGTGGGGAAGAGAGACATAGAATAGGAACAACTCATCATTCAGCACAGCTTCACTCACAGACCAGCGAGATGGCTCACAAACAGCATTTGGGCAGGTCCTTGGTGATGTCACCTGAGGTCACCGACTGTGACCCCTCCTCCAGATGCGGTCGATCCTCTGCAGTGAACCCGGCACCCAGGCAAGGGCGGACACACACCGGGTTCCCGCTGATCGTACCTTTCCACCCTGTGCGTTGTCCGGTACTTCTCACCACTCGTGAGAGGCGCACCGCTTCCAGGGTCTCGTTACCTCGGGTGGCGTGTGTCTGTCCTAGCGAACCTGTCCCTTTTTATCCCCCTGCTGGGGCATCGCCCGTCCATCACTTCAAACAGTCCAGGGTTCAAAGGGGGGAGCCGCTCCAGACAGCTCTTCCTCCCACATCCCTTCACTACACATCTCCAGACGCTGCTCCATTGTTCCTTATCTCTCCTTCCCCTGAGGGCAGGTGGCAGACCAACTGCTGATGCCACTGATGCTAGCCCAGGCCAGCAAACATCTTAATTTTAGGTGTATTCTCGTAACAATAGTGTCAAAGAGAGATACAGTCGAGAAACAGGCACTTCAGTCTACTGAGTCCATGCCTCGCCACCTCCCATTCACACATTCTCATCAGTTTTCCAAGACATCACCACCTACTCACACATTCGGGCCAAGTTCCAGAGGCCATTTGATCCACCAGCCGGTGCATCTTTGGGATACAGCAAGAAACTGAAGCACTGGAGGAAGCTCACACAGTCACAGGGAGAATATGCAAACTCCACACTGCTAACAGCTAAGACTAGGATTAAACTCCAGTCTCCCATGCTTTGAGGCTCTGAGTCAACCAGTGGCGTCTTTAGCTTTTATGGCAGCTGCCCATTACATAATTGTTGGTAGTCACATACCTATGTCCCTGCTCCCCACCGTCTGCAGTCGTCTCCCTTAATTTTATATCATCAATACAGTCTGCTGGGTGAACTCAGTGGGTCGAGCGGCATCTGTGGAGGAAACAGGAGGTGCTGAAACCTTGCATATGGACTCTTTATATTTCTATATCCTCTTTCTACATTTCTTCCTAAAATAAACCCATCGCTACATTTTCCCTCCGGCTCGATATTCTGAGCACAGTGCCTATTTATTCCCCTTTAAAATGTTGTTGGTTCTGAGTTTTCTTACTTAATGTACTGAAATTAAGCTGACAGCCAGCAATTGATGCATAATAGAAAGTGGTTGGATTGGACGATTGCCACTTGGAGCGTAAGCCAGATATGTCACAAAATATAATTACTATTGACATTATGAAATTAAATTTCAGACCCAGTAAAATAAATAAATATTTATATCTAATTTCTGAAAATGAGGAAACACAAAATAAGTTTCTGTATGCATTGATTGTGCTTTGGACAGGAGAGCCAAAGAAACACTTATTTTGGTCACTTTCCACACCACTTGTGTTGTTCTGGTGCATACTATGGAAGACCAACAGGTTAGGTCATGTGGAAAAACACACATATAGTACTCTTATATTGTGATTCCACTTCTGAACGTTTTTCTTTTTTCTACTGGGGTTCCACAATACAAACACTTCCCAAATACTTTAGCAGCTTTGGGATGTTCTGAATTGTACTAGAAAAAAAAGCACAAATTTCTTTGTGCTTTGTTTAAACAAATGTCTGTCTGCTAAATTTAAAAACACAAACACAAGGAAATCTGCAGATGCTGGAAATTCAAGCAACACACACCAAATGCTGGTGGAATGCAGCAGGCCAGGCAGCATCTATAGGAAGAGGTACAGTAGACATTTCGGGCCGAGACCCTTCCTGTACCATCCTGTACCATCAAATGCACCACAACCTCCTAACTTTTATACTCTTATACTCAGTGCTCTGACTTGTGATAGTCAGTGTGCCAAAAGCCTTCTTCAGCACCCTGTTTACCCAAGACTCCACTTTCAGTCAACTATGTACTTCTACTCTAACACCCTCTGTTCTGCAATACTTCCCATGGGGCCTGCCATTCACTGTGCAAGTCCTACTTGGATTTGACTTTCCAACATGTAACACCTATGTCATCCGCCTTTGAATAGTAATTTTGAATTTTTAATGTCATCCACTTTGACTTGCTGGTAGATTGTATGGTAAGAATTCCCATTGGGATTATACTACAATATTCTAAATAAAGTGGTTGTAAACTCCACATTACATTTTTCTCCCACATAATTATTCATTATTTTCTATAATTTGTCAGTGTAAATTGTCTATGTTAGTGAGTGAGTAATGGAATCCAGTTGGATGGGGGATAGAAAATGTGGGCAGAAAATTGGTTAAAGTAAAAATAGTCTAACCATGGGCATGGGGCAAAAGTGGCCTGTTTCCAAGACGTATCTCTGCGAAAGGCATTAAAGACCTAAATTCACGAGGAGCACTTTAAAAACCATCATTATCACTCATTTTAACATTCAGTAAATATTGAGATTTGTAATGTACCAATTGCAACCGGATCCTCGACTTCCTAACCAAAAGATCACGATCTGTATGGATTGGAAATAACATCTCCACCTCACTGGCAATCAGCACTGGTGCACCTCAGGGATATGTGCTTAGCCCACTGCTCTACTCTCTCTACACCCATGACTGTGTGGCTAGGCATAGCTCAAATACCATCGATAAATTTGTTTATGTTACAACTATTGTTGGCTGAATTTCAAATAGTGATGAAGGGGCATAAAGGAGCGAGATAAACCAGTTAGTTGAGTGGCAATGAAGCAAAAACCTTGCACTCAATGTCTAGATCAAAGAGCTGTTTGTGGACTTCAGAAAGGTAAGAGGAAAGAATACAAACCAATTCTCATAGAGAGATCAGAAGTGGAGAGTGAGTGAGCAATTTCAAGTTCCAGGGTATTGATATCTCTGAGGACTTAACCTGGACGCAACATATTGATGCAGCTATAAAGAAGGCAAGACAGTGGCTATATTCCATTAGGAGTTTGAGGAGATTTGGTTTGACAACTAAAACATTTGAAAACTTTTACAAATGTACCGTGAAGAGAGTATTCTGACTGGCTGCATCACTCTTATGGGGTGGGGGTGGGGGGTGGAATACTACACAAGATGGAAACTTGTAAAATTAGCCAGCCAGCTTCATCATGGGTACTTTCCTCCGTAGTATCCATGATATCTTCAAGGAGCGGAGCATCAGGAAGGCGGCGTCCATCGTTAAGGATCCCCAACACCCAGGACATGCACACTGTTACCATCAGGATGGAGGCACACAAGCCTGAAGGCACACACTCAGCGATTCAGGAACAGCTTTCCCCCCTCTGCCATCAGATTCTTAAATAGAGATTGAAGCCGTGAACTACCTCACTACATTTTTATTTCTGTTTTTGCACTACTTACTTTAACTCAACCATTTAACAGACAAATAGAGATGCTTAATATAACTTAGCTTTTTTTCCTCTTATATCTATTTGTCATGGATTTCATTGTAGTGCTGCCATAAAGTTAAACAAATTTCACGACAATACGCCGGTGATATTAAATCTGATTCTGATATCACATCATGGAACCCATCCTCCCCGCTGGCTGTTCTACTTCACACCTCAGTAAAGCAGCCAGCGTAACCAGAGATCACACCCACCCCAGACATTCTCATTTACCCCCTCCCATGGGGCAGAAGATACAAAGCTTTTAAAACGCTTACCACCAGGCTAAAGGACAAATTGTCCTCCTGTTATAAGACTACTACTATAAAATGGATTCTTGACTTCACAATTTCCCTCCTCATGACATTGCACCTAGTTGAACAGCACGTACTCTGCAACAGTTACTTTGTGCTTCCTCAAAGTACTGTGAAATGAAGAGAATGCAGCAAGACAAGTTTATCTGCTGTTCGTCGATACGTTTAACAAATAAACCAGTTTGCCAATTGGTTAATAATACTCAGGAAGCCATACAGTAACATTACTGGAAGCTCATGATTCTACAGTGCATTAAGATTTTGTTTGAATTAATTCCTCGCTTATCACCGCGCACTTCAGGTTCATTTTAAAGCCAAACACTGATGGGGCGAGTAGTTAGTGACTCCAACATGCTGTATCAATACAGACAAAGTTTAACAGTGCAGCGCCATACATTACCAATATCAGAGGCTGAACTCAACAGATTGCAATCAAGTGCGAAATCGGAGTTTCCTTTCACAATGGATGGAGTGTACTTCAGCGCAGGAAGTCTCCGTCTATTGTCCAGTTGCCGTCCTACGCTCCGGCGGTGTTACCATTAACGTCAACTCGCCGAGCACTTTACCCATACTGATCGATCACATGTCACGGATGAATTGAGATCTTTATCTTTCTCGATCAGCTGGTTCACAGCCTCTCCAGACACCGGGAAAAATAATTATCACATGGGACTGAAGGAACGATCACATGATGTTGAAAGAGCTGATTGTGGACACGGAGTAAATGAGTGAACAATCGATCTTTGCAGGTTCGGGACAGCTGCTTTCAGGACACACCGGATAAATTCAGAGCGACAGCCTTGAGTACACAGGCTAACTCAGAAACGAACACGCAGGATAACAAGCGAAATTGGAAGTCTATCGTTATTCCACCACGTCTGTAATGACTTTCACTTGTCAGACTTACTGATATCCCACAGTAAATGAGCAAAAACCATCCTTTAATAATTTGGAAAATGGAAATCTATTCCTTTCCGCCTCTCCGTCATGAGCTGCCCCTCTAGCCGCCAACACTCTCTTCATTCATGGGAGCACACACAAAATGCTGGAGGAACTCAGTAGGTCAAGCAGCATCAATGGAGAGGAATAAATTGACGACATTTTGAGCGGAGACCCTTCACCCTGAAAGTCGTGACGATGGGTCTCGGCCCGAAGCGTCCACTGTTTATTCCTCGCCATAGATGGTACCTGTACCTGACCTGCTGAGATCCTCCAGCATTTTGTGTGTGTTACTCTGGATCTCCAGCGGCTGCAGAATCTGTTGTGCTCATTCGTGGGCTTTTGATGTCCTGGGACGACTCACAGCCCATTATTATCCAGGGGGAGGCGATGGCGCGGAGGCGAAGCTGAACCACTATATCCCCCTGGCATAAAAGTGCCTAGTAGGGTAGGGAGATCTAGGCATTCAATCCATCGTGAATGAAGGAGCTGAGTCACCTGATTATAATGCCACGCAGCTTGGAGACGAACCCGCAAGTGATGTTCTCCATTAGTCAGGAACTGAGCCAGACCGCTTGCAACCACGGGAGCTGTCTTGATGTCGCCTACAGGTCTGGTCGCACATCACAATCATCACGAAGGCAACCTGTTTCTAAGTCTATAAGATTGCCTCATTCCAGTCCTGCCTTGACCCAAACACCGCTGAAAGTCCAATTCATGCTTACACCCACTCATGGGGAGCCAAGCTCCTTCTATTTCAACAAACCTTAGATCAATCAACACGCTGGTGCCTGCGATTCAGACCAGATCCTCTGAGCGAGGATATCCCTTTCAATTCATTCCTCATACACGATCTCCTCCAGTAACACAAAATAATCTTCCAGGATCTCTGTGCTACCTCATTCTGATCTCCAGCTCATCCCAAAATTTAATCACTCCAGCACTGCGGCAGATGCATTCAGCTGGAATACCAACTTACTACCATTCTGCAATCATATCTTTGTTTACTCCATTGAGAAATTTCCTAAAATCTATCCACCTGAGAGTGTCTTAATAACCTTAATATCTCCTTCCAGAGCATTGAATTGCTTCTTGCTTGGTAAAGCATTGGCATAGACTCTTCCTTCTTTCCTTTCTCCCATGGTCCACTTTCCTCTCCTATCAGAACCCTTCTTCTCTAGCCATTTACCATTCCTAGCCACATGGCTATTACAGTACTTCGTTTCCAGTCCTGAAGAAGGGTCTTGACCCAAAACGTCAACTGTTTATTCATTTCCATGGATGCTACCTGTTCTGCAGAGTTCCTTCAGCACTTTGTATGTGTTAGCCTTGTGATGCCTTGGTGTATTAATATGATATTATACTAATATTATGGAGGCAAGTGTGCAAAAAGCTCTTTGGGCTTGTGTTGCAAGCCAGACAGTGTAGGGCTCTGAGGTTTTTAGAGCAACTGAATTGGTTAATTGTTCTTTAATGAGAGTTACTAATTGTTTAGAGTTCTTGTGTTCTTTCTCGAGCGTCTCGCTCTTTGTAATGTGGTCTCCTTGTGCCTACTGTTTAAACTTGTTAAGACTATTTTGATAGATTCAGGGATCCCATGTTACTTATTTAAAAGGATGCCTGATTAGTGCTAATCGTGGGGTCCTAGTTTTGAGCATGTTACTTCTTGCATTGTCGCTTGGCCAAGCCATTAACATTCTGTTGGAATTCACATGAATAAACACCGGTTGCCTTCTCTACATCAGAGTCTGTCTTTCCTCTACATTTGGGTTCCGACATTGCCCGCGCACACCATGACATCGAGTGTCCCTCGTCAGCATTCCAAGTATCTCAAGTCCACATTCTGAACTTTTCTTGCCTATGTTCTGAATTTCTCATGTCTGCATTCTGAGTCCAAATTCCGAGCTTCTCCAGTCTATGCTTTAGGTCTTTTCCAGGTCTCAAGGCTTTATCCGGGTCTAAATCTCCCAGGTCTATGCATCCTCAGTCTATGCGTCTCTGGTCTGTGCATCCCTGGACTAAGCATCCTTTGTCTAAGTATCCCTGGTTCCCAAGGTTGTCAAAGTTGCCAAGGTTCTCAAATTTCTCAAGGTTGTCAAGATTCTTAGATTCTTAAGCTCGTCCAGGTTTCCCATGGCCCTCCTGCTTTCTGAGGACTATTGCCAGTGGACATGGTGACACAAGTGTAACAGTAGAGTTGGGAATGTGATGTACAAAGCCGAATGAACAACCGGAGATTGGTATAGATAGGGTAAATTAGAGGAGGGGATCTGGCGCAGATGGGAGAAGGAAGAAAAACTCTCCCTGCCATACCCGACCACGGTCTGACTCTGAGTCATCCGAAAACTTCAAGCTCTGATCAGCTCTCCGACACCGAGTACTGAGCGCCATCTCTCTCCGAACGATTCGACCTCCATCTCAGTCACCAACAGCAGGCATAGCCGTGGATTTTGAGGCCTTCCCTCTGAAAGATACCCGATCGCGCAGTAATGACAGCAGTGAACGAGCGTTTCAGAAATTTTTCCAGGTGTTCCTCTGTGCTTTCACATCTGTCTCCATCAAATCAGAATTGTCCACGGCCCCTATTTAACGGATATGATATCATTTTTCACCGGAGGGCTGCGCACGTGCGGCGCGCTGCTCTCTCTCCTCCCGCAATCACAGTTGCTGGAAAAGGCTGCTTCTATTGTAAATTGAGGACATCTTGGATGAGCATCCTGACTGGTATGGAATCACCAATGCCCAACAATGGAAAACTCCATTAAAAAGTATTGAATATGGCCCAGTCCATCACAGGAAAAGCTTTCCCCTCCACATCTACAAGGAGTGCTGTCACAAGAAAGCAGCATCTATTATCAAGTACCCTCACATCCAGACCCTGCTCTCTTCTCTCTGCTGCAGTCTGGAAGGAGATACAGGAGCCTCAGGTGCCATATCACTAGTTTCAGGAACAGTTATTATCCTTCATCCATCAGGCTCCAGGACCAAGATGCTTCACTCGCCTCAGTGCTGCAATGATTCCACAACCTATAGACTCACTTTTGAGTACTCTACAGCTCATGTTCTCAGTACTATAGTATTTATTTACTATTTATTATTATTGTTATTTTGTATTTGCACAGTTTGTCAGTCTTTGTTTGTTTGATCTTTCTTTCCAGTCCTGATGAAGGTTCTTGGCCCAAAACCTCGACTGTTTACTCTTTTCCACAGATGCTGCCTGGCCTGCTGAGTTCCTCCAGCATTTTATGTGTATTGCTTGGATTTCCAGCATCTGCAGATTTTCTCATCTTTCTTTGTGTGTAGCTTTTCATTGATTCTATTTTATTTTTTTGTTCTACTGTAGATGCCTCCGAGAAAATAAATCTCATGGTGGTATATTGTGGCATATAGAACATAGGAATCTACAACACCTCACAGGCCCCTCGGCCCACAATGTTGTGCCGACCGTGTAACCTACTTAGAAACTGCCTAGAATTACCCTAGCACATAGCTCTCTGTTTTTCTAAGCTCAATGTATCTATCAAAGAGTCTCTTAAAATACTCTCCACCCCCAGCAACATCGCCGGCAGTGTACTCCACTCACTCCCACTCTCTGTGTGAAAAACATACCCCTGACATCCCCTCTGTACCTACTTCCAAGCACCTTAAAACTATGCATCCTCGTGTTAGCCATTTCAGCCTTGGGAAAAAGCCTCTAGCTATCCACATGATCAATGTCTCTCATCATCTTATACACCTCTATCAGGTTACCTCTCACCTCCGCCACTCCAAGGAGAAAAAGCCAAATTCATTCACACCTATTCTAATAAGGCCAGTCAATATTAGAAAAGTTAAAATCACCCATCACAACAACCCTATTTTTTTTTGCACTATTCCAGAATCTGCCTGGCTATCTGCTCCTCGATGTCCCTGTTACTATTGGGAGGGTCTGTAAAAAACACCCATTTGGGTTATTGCCCCCTTCCTGTTTCTGACTTTCACCCACACTGACTCAGTAGACAATCCCTCCATGATTTCCTCCTTTTCTATCCCAACCTCTTTTGCCTCCTCCCTGTCCTTTTTGAACCATCTAAAGCCTGACACACTCAGCAGCTATTCCTGCCCCCTGAGACATCCAGGTCTCTGTAATGGCCACAACGCCATAGTTCCATGGATTGATCCACAATCTAAGTTCATCCGCCTTGTTTACGATACTTCTTCAAAGTAAAGGAAAACACCATCTTTTCTCCTATATCCTTTTCGCTGCCATATCTCCACTGCTGGATGCACCTTTTTCCTGAGCTCCGGTTGTCTTTCTTCACCGTGGTCATGATCATGTCTCCAACACCAGCAACTGGTAACCTGTTCATCTGGCCCTTAATTCCCTTGACAGAGATGATGTACAGACCCTTGTCACCTGTATTATCAGTGCAGTTGATTACAGCCCCCATGGAAAGACCACGGGAGATGTGAAAATTTGCTCTGGATGACCCACCATGTCCTCTCTTTGACATTGCAGGAATTCCATATGCACTGGAATGATTCACCTGGAATTAACCTGAAAGGAGTAACGCAGGGCCAGGAGTTGAATGTATGTCAGAATAACTCAAAATAGAAAGATTGATCTGCACCGGCTAACTGAGAACTAGATTATTAATGTGCTTTGAGTAATACAGAGATTAGAACTTGGGATTGGTGGGTTAATAGTAGAGGTGGAAGTATGTTCTACAGAGGTTGTATCTCAGAAGCAATGGATGAAAGAAAAAAAGGAGGGAAATGTGGTAGGAATGGGGTAGATTGATCTTTGAGTTGTGGGATGAAGGGCCTATACTGTGCTGTACTGTCTATGTAATATATTCAACAGTTTGCATAAAGGTTTATACAGAGGTGAGAGTTGTATTTAGATTTGGTGACAGAGTACCGAGTTGCTGTCCATCAGGTGGCAGCAGAGGTAGGCTTTTGACATGTGCATTGTTGGCAAGTCTGGCATTTCTTGACAGTCTGTTGTTGCTCATAAAATGAAACGAAACTTTTATAATTCCACTGTTTACTCTGTAAAGTTTCTCTCACAGTATATCCAGATTAGTGTTAAAGGAACAGCAGTTTAGTTTGAATTGATATTTGTGATGGTGACATCCGTTTCCACTCACAGTTCTGGTCAGTTGAAATGATATAAGTTGAGGCATTAACTGTGGAGGAAGCCTTTGTGAAATTCTTCTCCAAGGCTAGAGCCATGTTAAAGCCATGTGTCAAATGCATAGATTCATTGAGCTCTGCATGTGCATCACATCCTCAGTAGGAAACCTGACAGTCCTCACATGAAAGTGCCTGGTGGTCTGAGCTAGTGGTTGGGATGTAGCAAGCAGGCTGGACCTTGTGGGGATATGGTGGAACACAAACTGAGCAAGGAAGTGGGATGGCAGTGCACAGGCTGGGAAATGCGGTGAGTCGGTGGAATGCAGGGTGAGCCAGTTGATGGGATGGTGAAATAGAGCTGTGAGTTTGGTGATACGCTGCATGTGACACAAAGGGAAGGCTCGAGACAAAGGGCAATCCAACCAAGATCTGGTGGGGCTGGTGGTAGATGATGACACATCACAATGGCAATGAAGGTGGAGGAAGGCTGCAACTGTGAAAGGTCCCCAATTATCTTTCATACCCGGTCTGTCAAGCAGTGTGTGGTGGCTGCTGGCACATCAGCTTCCCATTTCAAGCAATGCCACACACCGGCATTCTCTACTGAGGGAATATTCTGAATTAAGTCCTGTGGTGCAGAATATGTGGATCCTTGACTGGTGCCTACAGCCCCTCAAGGCCTACCAATACATAATCCCCAAGGAGAACATCATACTCGGCTTGAGAGATCACACAAAATACTCTGGGCTGGTGATCCAGGAACACTTACTGTTGCACAGCAGAAATATCATATCCAATTGGAGTCTATCACATACTCATATACAGATGTACACTAGATCAATGGAATCCGTTTCTGAAAACAGACATTTCTACCAACAAGACGGGACATATATGGGAATACCAGCATCTGTGGCTTCCCCCTCTCACATACCTTCATGATTTAGGAATACCATTCCCTTCCCAATGACATTACAGGAACAACTTCTGTGCTACAAGGTAGCATCAGCATCTTCTCAATGGCAACTAGGAATGGGTAATAAATGCTTACCATGACATGCCAGTAATATCAACATCCCAGGTATTAACAAAAGAAAACACAAGTGCATTACTCTGCAGTGCATTTAGCATAGATAGCGGAAAGTATTATAGGTTTATGCAATACACACACACACGCGCACACACACATGCGCAGCAGGTCAGGCAGCACCTACAAAGGAAATTGCTAGCTTTTATTTCCCTTACAGATGCTGCCTGACTTGCTGAGTTTCTTCAGTATTGTGTGCGTGTGTGTTCTGTTTCATATTTCCAGCATCTACAGAGTTTCTTGTGTTAGTTATAGCTTTGTTACAGAACATGAGCTTAGAACAGTACAGAACAGGAACAGATCCTTCGACCCACAACGTTGTGCCAAACGATTTGAATTAGTAGCTGCAACACACATCAAAGTTGCTGGTGAACGCAGCAGGCCAGGCAGCATCTCTAGGAAGAGGTGCAGTTGACGATTCAGGCCGAGACCCTTCGTCAGGACTAACTGAAGGAAGAGTGAGTAAGGGATTTGAAAGTTGGAGGGGGAGGGGGAGATCCAAAATGATAGAAGAAGACAGGAGGGGGAGGGATGGAGCAAAGAGCTGGACAGGTGATAGGCAAAAGGGATACGAGAGGATCATGGGACAGGAGGTCCGGGGAGAAAGACAAGGGGGTGGGGAAACCCAGAGGATGGGCAAGGGGTATAGTCAGAGGGACAGAGGGAGAAAAAGGACAGTGAGAGAAAGAATGTGTGTATAAAAATAAATAACGGATGGGGTATGAGGGGGAGGTGGGGCATTAGCAGAAATTACAGAAGTTGATGTTCATGCCATCAGGTTGGAGGCTACCCAGACGGAATATAAGGTGTTGTTCCTCCAACCTGAGTGTGGCTTCATCTTTACAGTAGAGGAGGCTGTGGATAGACATGTCAGAATGGGAAAGGGATGTGGAATTAAAATGTGTGGCCACTGGGAGATCCTGCTTTCTCTGGTGAACAGAGCGTAGGTGTTCAGCAAAGCGGTCTCCCAGTCTGCGTCGGGTCTCGCCAATATATAGAAGGCCACATCAGGAGCACCGGACGCAGTATATCACCCCAGCCGACTCACAGGTGAAGTGTCGCCTCACCTGGAAGGACTGTCTAAGGCCCTGAATGGTGGTAAGGGAGGAAGTGTAAGGGCATGTGTAGCACTTGTTCCACTTACAAGGATAAGTGCCAGGAGGGAGATCAGTGGGGAGGGATGGGGGGGGACGAATGGACAAAGGAGTCGCGTAGGGAGCGATCCCTGCGGAAAGCAGAGGTGGGGGGAGGGAAAGATGTGCTTAGTGGTGGGATCCCGTTGGGGGTGGCGGAAGTTACGGAGAATAATATATTGGACCCGGAGGCTGATGGGGTGGTAGGTGAGGACCAGGGGAACCCTATTCCTAGTGGGGTGGTGGGAGGATGGAGTGAGAGCAGATATACGTGAAATGGCAGAGATGTGTTTGAGAGCAGAGTTGATAGTGGAGGAAGGGAAGCCCCTTTCTTTAAAAAAGGAGGACATCTAACTTATCCTTGTAAGCAGAACAAGTGCTACACATACCCTTATACTTCCTCCCTTACCACCATTCAGGGTCCCAGACAGTCCTTCCAGGTGAGGTGACACTTCACCTGTGAGTCGGCTGGGGTGATATACTGCGTCCGGTGCTCCCGATGTGGCCTTCTATATATTGGCGAGACCCGACGCAGACTGGGAGACTGCTTTGCTGAACACCTATGCTCTGTCCGCCAGAGAAAGCAGGATCTCCCAGTGGCCACACATTTTAATTCCACATCCCTTTCCCATTCTGACATGTCTATCCACGGCCTCCTCTACTGTAAAGATGAAGCCACACTCAGGTTGGAGGAACAACACCTTATATTCCGTCTGGGTAGCCTCCAACCTGATGGCATGAACATCAACTTCTGTAACTTCCGCTAATGCCCCACCTCCCCCTCATACCCCATCCGTTATTTATTTTTATACACACATTCTTTCTCTCACTCTCCTTTTTCTCCTTCTGTCCCTCCGACTATACCCCTTGCCCATCCTCTGGGTTTCCCCACCCCCTTGTCTTTCTCCCCAGACCTCCTGTCCATGATCCTCTCATGATCACCTGTCCAGCTCTTGGCTCTATCCCTCCCCCTCCTGTCTTCTCCTATCATTTTGGATCTCCCCCTCCCCCTCCCACTTTCAAATCTCTTACTAACTCTTCCTTCAGTTCGTCCTGACGAAGGGTCTCAGCCTGAAACGTTGACTGTACCTCTTCCTAGAGATGCTGCCTGGCCTGCTGCGTTCACCAGCAACTTTGATGTGTGTTGCTTGAATTTCCAGCATCTGCAGTATTCCTGTTGTTTGAATTAGTAACTGATCTCTTCTGCCTACAAAATGTTCATATCATTCCATTTTCCTCATATTCATGTGGCTATCTAAGTGTCTGTAAGGTTTCTGCCTCTACCACCTCACATTCCATGCATCCATCACTCTGTGTAAAACTTTGCTCCTTTGAAATTATCTTCTTTGAAATTACCCCCGTCACCTTAAATGCATACGCTCTGGTATTAGACGTTTCAACCCTTGGAAAAAGATATCATCTGTCCACTCTATTTATACTTCTCATAATCTTAAATATCATGGTCCTGACTGAACAGTGGCAGGCATCCAAGTTTCGGCACGCTAATTCCCTGGAGTTTGGTTAGCTGCCGCAGACTCTTTAAGACCAGACTCCCACCACGTTCCTTCGTGGAATGTCTGTACTTAAAGGCCTCATGCTGAGCACTCAGTGCTGAATTGTAGGAGTTCTAGTACTATTGTTTGTGATTTTACCTTTGGATTTCTTTGGGGTTGCCTTGTTTAGTTTTGAGTGCGAGTTAAATCTAGACCTTAGTCTGCATTCGGGTTCACCACCATCCGTCAGTCTCTCATTACAGCACGACTGAGCTCTCATGAATCCAGCAGAGTCTGGATGTCTGTGAACTGTGTTGGCCTACCAGGGAGCAATTGTGGGCAGACATGACAACATGCCTCAGGAGCTCCTCACCACTATCCAGAAGCTCTCTGACTCTGGTAGGCAGGATCTGAGATTGGCCGGTGTGGCTTGTTCAAGCTGGTGATCCCGTCAATACTCCACCTATCAGCTCCCGAGCAGTACAATGGCCACACCAAAGTATGCCAAGGATTCCTGGTACAATGCTCCTTGGCCTTTGAGTTACGACCATCCAAGTTCCTGTTGGACCACAGTAAGGTAGTCTATATAATCTTGCTCCTTACTGGAAGAGCCCTTGCCTGGGCCACTGCACTCTAGGAGAACTATTCCACTGTCTGTACCAGTGCAAAACTCTTTTCAGATACTTTGAGGAGGGTGTTCTAGCATCTTGCCAGAGGACATGGGTCTTCAACTTGCATGGGGGTAATCAGTCTGTGGCTGATATTCCATAGTATTTTGTACCTTGGCCGCAGAGAACAGACGGAGTATGGAAGCATGAACTGGCTCTATTCCTTAAGGGATTGAGTGATGAGCTAAAGGATCCCCTTGCGGTCTGAGACTCAATGGAAAATCTAGGATCTTATGGATTCTCTAGATTTGACTCGATAACTAACTTAAGGAAAGGAGAAGAAATGAATAAAGGGGATTATACCAAAGAGACACCCCCTGACTATCATTTGTCCTCTCCTATTTCCCAGGCTAGGATTCTTCTTCAACGGCCACAGATCCCAGCCTCTGAGGAGTCCCTGCAAATGGGCTGGACCAGGCTCTCTCAAACTGAAGGAGGGACAGGAGCTGCATTTATGGTGGACAGGCCGGACATCATGGGACCTCTTGTCTCAAGCTGCCAGGAAACTCCTGGGACAGTCTAATGTAGGGAGGTCTGTGACAGTTGCTAGCCTCACTCCCAGGTCAGCTGCCTTTGGTGTGGTGCTCCCTGTGTCGCTTTCATGGGGAGACCAAGAACATTCCCTGGATGCCATTATTGACTCTGGTGCAGTGGGGATTCATTTGCAGCTCAGACTGCCCAGAAGATTGAAAATCCCCTTTTAGCATTTCCATCAGTGGCTCATCAAGAGACCTTTGGCTGGGCAGATCAATCACCAAACACCCCTGCTCAAGATCGCCCAGGATGTTGAATCAAACTAGCTCCTCCTCATTCGTGCCTCAGAAATACCACAGATTCTGGGTCATCCCACAGCCTGAGAGTCATTTGGACTACTTTTGTTGTTCTGGGCTGGTCAAACCAGTGCACCAGTTCAGAGGAGGTTGATGAGAAAGATTCTGGGAATGAAAGGGTTATCATATCAGCAGCAATTGAAGGCCCTGGGCCTGTACTCACTGGAATTTAGAAGAATGAAGGGGTGGGGTGGGGGGGGGGTAGAATCTCATTGAAAGCTATCAAAGGTTGAAAGGCCTAGATAGAATGGATGCAAAGAGGATGCCTCCTATGGTGGGGGAGTCTAGGACCAGAAGGCACAGCCTCAAAATAGAGGCATGTCCATTTAGAACAGAGATGAGGAGAAATTTCTTTAGCCAGAGGATGGTGAATCTGTGAAATTTGTTGCCACTGGAGGCCAGGTCACTGGTTGCATTTATAGTGGAGGCTGATAGGTTCTTGACTAGTCAGGGCGTGAAAGATTATGGGGAAAAGACAGGACCTTAAGACCATAAGATATAGGAGCAGAAGTCGGCTATTGGGCCCATCGAGTCTGCTCTGCCATTTAATCATGGGCTGATCCAATTCTTCCAGTCATCCCCACTCCCCTGCCTTCTCCCCATACTCTTTGATGCCCTGGCTAATTTCTGCTTTAAGTGCATCCAATGACTTGGCCTCCATAGTCGCCCGTGGCAACAAGTTCCACAGATTTACCACCCTCTGACTAAAGTAATTTCTCCGCATTTCTGTTCTAAGTGGACGTCCTTCAATCCTGAAGTCGTGTCCTCTTGTCCTAGACTCCCCTACCATGGAAATAACTTTGCCATATCTAATCTGTTCAGAACTTTTAACATTCGAAATGTTTCTATGAAATCGAGGGAAAGGAACCAGCCACAATGAAATGGTGGAGAAGACTCGATAGGCTGAATGGCCTAATTCTACTCTTAAAAAGAAATGCCTCCAAAATAGGCCAAAGACACTGTCCGAGTTACCTCTCGAATTGCATCCTGAGTTTACTTCCGAGACTACCTCATACATCTTCCCACCCAGGATCAAAAAATGAGAAACCAGATGCCCTCTCTCAACAGTTCGAAGCACCTGACAGGGAAATGAACCTTCAACTATAATCACAAACAAGAAAAAAATCTGCAGATGCTGGAAATCCAAGCAACACACACAAAATGCTGGAGGAACTCAGCAGGCCAGGCAGCATCCATGGAAAGGAGTGAACAGTCAACGTTTTGGGCTGAGACTCTTCATCAGTACTGGAGAAAAAAAGATGAAGAGTTTGAGCTAGAAGTGAGGGGTGGCGGGAGAGGAAGAAACACGAGGTGATAGGCGAAACTGGGATGGGGGAGGGGTGAAGTAAAGAGCAGGAAAGCTGTTTGGTGAAAGAGATACAGGCTGGAGAAGTGGGGAATCTGATAGGAGAGGACAGAAGGCCATGGATGAAGGAAAAGGGAGAGGAGCATTAGGAGCAGGTGATGGGTAGGTAAGGAGATAAGGTGAGAGAAGGAAGACCTGTGTAATGGTCTTCCTGAATGTATCTTTGTTCGTTCAGAGGTGCTCATCTGCTTCGAACCTAGCAAGGCATCCAAGCATGGCTCACACCTTAGAGTTTGCCAAGAGACATTACAGGTAAACACAAAATATTTTTCAGATGCTGGGGTCAAAGCAACACACACAAAACCCTGGAAGAACTCAGCAGGTTGGGCAGCATCTGTGAAAAGGAACAGTCAACGTTTCGGGCCGAGACCCTTCGTCAAGACCAGGGTGGTCTGCCATGAATAAAGATGTCCGGGAATATGTCTTAGCATATGATGTCTGCAAACAAAATATAGAACCCCGAGGACAGGCTCAAGTTTCAGACTCTCCTCATTCCTACTCACCCTTGGTCCCACATTTCTATAAATTTTGTCACTAGTCTTCCGGCATCTCAGGGTAATACAGTAATCATGGTGGTTGTAGACCTATTCTCCAAGGCCTGCCGTGTCATACTCCTTCCCAAGCTACCACTGGCTTCAGAGACCACCAAGCTGATTTTACAGCATGTCTTCAGGATTTACGGTTTCCCTCAGGAACTTGTCTCCAATCATGGCGCTCAGTTTGCCTCCAGAGATTCACTGGTCTATAGTTTCCAGGATTATTTCTTGTTCCCTTCTTGAATAATGGAACAACATTAGCTTCTCACCAGTCCTCCTGGACCTTGCCTGTTGCTAAAGAGGACACAAAGATATTGGTCAAGGTCCCAGCAATCTCTTCTCTTGCCTCGCTCAATAACCTGGGGTATATCCCAGCATTTGATGGGATATACCCCAGATTATTGAGAGAGGCATGTGAAGCAGTTGTGGATGATACGAAGATTGGTGTCATTGTAGATAACATAGAAGACTAGCAAAGGATACAATGGGGTATAGATCAGTTGCAGATATGTGCAGAGAAATGACAAATGGAGTTTAGCCTGGGGTATATCCCATCAGGCCCTGGGGATTTATTCTTCTTAATGCTCTCTAAGAGACCCAACACTACCTTATTCTTTACCTCAAAATGCTCTAGCATATCAGTGATCCCCCTATCCTCCACATCCTTCTCCTTGGTAAATACTGATGTAAAATACTTATTAGTATACCCGCAACCTCTGCATCCAAGCAAATGTTTCCCCCTTTTTCCTCGAGTGGTTCTCCCTCTCCCTCGTTCTCCCCAGTTACACCTAAACTGGAGGGGGAACCAATATCCTTGCTTGAGCTGTTCAAGAGGGTCTAAACTAATTTGGCAAGGGGATGGCAACCAGAGTGATAGGTCTGAGGATGGGGTAGTTGGTTTACAAACAGAGGCATTGTGTCGTGAGATTGCGGAGGGTCTGATGATAGGACAACACTGCAGTCAATGGAATGAGTTCAATGTAAAAGGTGGACAAAATTGAAGAGTACAGGACTGAAGGTGAAATGTTTGAATGCACAGTATATGGAATAAGATATATGAACTTGTAGCACAGTTAGAGATTAGCATGTATGATATCGTGGGCATCACTGAATCAGGTTGAAGGAGGGTTATAGCTGGGAGCTTAATATCCAAAGATACACATGGCATGGCTCTGTTGGTAAAAAATGAAATCAAATCATTAGGAAGAGGCACTGAATCATTATGGATGGAGCTAAGAAACTGCAAGAGTGAGTGAAAAGACCCTGATGGGAGTTATATACAGACCCCCAAACAGTAGTACAGATGTGGTCTATAAATTACGATAGGAGATAGAAAATGCATGTCAAAAGGGCAATGTTACTATGTCCATGGGACAACACTTCACCTCCAAGTTAGCCAGACATAATTTTTAAAATATTTAATTTTGTTGCATTTTGATGCAGACAATTAAAAAAAAATAAACAAAACTGTTGACTTTGGCAGAAATTATGGAAAATTATTTACATCATTTGTGAACTTATTAAAACACAGAAATGTGGGAGCTGAAGTAGGACATTAGCCTTTCGAGTCTGCCAAACCATTCAATGAGATCATGGCTGATCTGTATCTTAAATCCATCCTCTTCTCTTGGCTTCACATTATTTTGACTTCTCCACTAACAAAACTTCATTAATCCTCACTTGTAATACCATTTGTGGTAAGAATCAGTGCTTCTGAACTTCTCCTCTGTATTGTGTGACTCATTCATCTATGGAAAATATCAGTCTTTATCTCCCCTATACAGACTTTCCAAGATCTTAAAACCTCACCCCTTGTGTAATCTCCCCTTGGCAATGCAGCTTTATAAACAAATAGTTCAGTTTTTGGCTTAAAATATTGAACATTTTAAAAGCTCATAAGTCTAATTTTTAACTGAATAACGTACTTGCAATCATTTCTTTCAAACTTATCTTAACAGGAATCATATCCTTACTTGATTGATGGTGTGGTTTATGGTGCAGGACAACAATTAAACATTCAGCATGATGAGATTTTCCTCCTACCTCACACCAGCATCAGAAAGGTAATTTTGTACTTTATCTTTTGAATTAGACATATAGAATCTAGATAATTCTATAAAATGTTCACTTATTCCATCCTTTTTGTTGATGTCTTATTTACAGAATTGTATGGCATAGAAATAGGCCCTATGGCCCACTTTGTCCATGTCCATAAGACCATAAGACATAAGAGCAGAATTAGGCTATTCAGCCCATTGAGTCTGCTCCGCCATTCTATCATGGCTGATCCCAGATCCCACTCAACTCCATACACCTGCCTTCTCGCCATATCCTTTGCTGCCCTGATCGATCAGGAAACGATCAACATCTGCCTTAAGTACATGCATGGACCTGGCCTCCACCGCAGTCTATGGCAGAGCATTCCACAGATATACTACTCTCTGCCAAAAAAATGTCCTCCTTATCTCTGTTCTAAAGGGTTGTCCCTCAATTTTGAGACTGTGCCCTTTAATTCTAGATACCCCCACTACAGGAAACATCCTCTTCACATCTACCCTATCTAGTCAATTCAACATTTGGTAGGTTTCAATGAGATTCCCCTGCATTCTCCTAAATTACAGTGAGTACAGGCCCAAAGCTGCCAAATGCTCTTCATGTGTTAACCTCTTCATTCCCGGAATCATCCTTGTAAACCTCCTCTGGACTCTCTCCAATGACACCACATCCTTTCTGAGATATGGAGCCCAAAAATGTTGACAATATTCTGTGTATCTTATAAAGGCTCAGCATTATCTCCTTGCTTTTATATTCTATTCCCCTTGAAATAAATACAAGCATTGCATTTGCCTTCTTTACCACAGACTCAACCTGTAAATTATCTTCTGGGAGTCTTGCACGAGGACTCCTAAGCCCCTTTGCGTCTCTGTTGTTTGAACCTTCTCCCCATTTAGAAAATAGTCCACACTATTGATCCTTTTAACAAAATGTATTATCATACATTTCCCAGCACTGTATTCCATCTGCCACTCTTTTGCCCATTCTTCCAATTTGTCAAAGTCCTGCTGCAATCGTATTGCTTCCTCAGCACTACCTACCCCTCCACCTATCTTCGTATCATCCGCAAACTTTGCCACAAAGCCATTAATGCTATTATCTAAATTATTGACAAACAATGTGAAAACCAGAGATCGAAATACTGACCCCTGAGGAACACCACTGGTCACTGTCAGCCAACCAGAAAAGGCCCCTTTTATTCCCAATCGCTGCCTCCCGCCTGTCAGCCATTCCACTATCCATGCCAGTATCTTTCCTGTAACACCATAGGATCTTATCTTGGTATCAAACACCTTCTGGAAATCCAAGTAAATGACATCCACTGCCTCTCCTTTGTTCACCCTGCTTGTTACTTCCTCAAAGAACTCTAACTGATTTGTCAGGCAAGATCTCCCTTTACAGAAACCATGCTGACTTTTACTTATTTTATCATTAGTGTCCAAGTACCTCGAAATCTCATCCTTAATAACAGACTCCAATACTTTCCTAACCACTGAGGTTAGGCTAACTGGCCTATAATTTCCTTTCTTTTGCCTTCCTTCATTCTTAAAGAGTGGAGTGACATTTGCAATCCTCCAGTCCTCTGGGACCATACCAGGATCAAGTGAAAGATCATGACTAATGCATCTGTTATCTCTTCAGCAACCTCTCTCAGGACTCTGGAATGTAGTCCATCTGACCCAGGTGACTTATCCACCTTGAGTTTGCCTAGCACTTTTTCCTTTGTAATAGCAATGGCACTCACTCCTGCTTCCTGACACTCACGGACCACTGCACACTGCTAGTGTCTTCCACGGTGAAGACTGATGCAAAGTACCCATTAAGTTCATCTGCCATTTCTTTGTCCCTCATTACTACCTCACCAGCATCATTTTCCAATGATTCAATATCAACTCTCACCTCCCTTTCACTCTTCATATAACTGAAAAAAATTTGGTCCTGCTTTATATTATTGGCTAGTCTGTCCTAATATTTCATCTTTTCCCTTCTTATAACTTTTTTAGTTGCCTTTTGTTCGATTTTAATAGCTTCCCAATCATCCAACTTCCCAATGACTTTTGCTACCTTATATGTCCTTTCCTTGGCTTTTATGCAGTTCTTAACTTCCTTTGTCAGCCACAGTTGCCTACCCCTGCCATTGGAGAACAACTTCTTCTGTGGGACATACCTATATGGCACCTTGTGAACTATTCTTAGAAGCTTCAGCTGTCTTTGCTCTGCCATCATCCTCGCCATTGTCCTCATCCAATCCACCTGGACAAGCTCCTCTCTCATGCCTCTGTAATTCCCTTTATTCCACTGCGATAGAGATACATGTGAATTATGCCTCTCCCTCTCAAATTGCAGTATAAATTCAATCATATTATGTTTTCTTCCCCCTAAGGATTCCTTTATGTTAAGCTCCCTAATAAGATTTGGGTTATTACACAACACCCAATCTAAGATAATCTTTCCCCCAGTAGTCTCAAACAAAAGCCACTTTCAAAAGCCATCTCATAAGCATTGAACTAATTCCCTCTCTTGTGATCCAACACCAACCTGATTTTCCCAATCCCCTTGTATATTGAAGTCCCCCACTACAATTGTGTCATTCTCTTTTCACATGACTTTTCCATCTCCCCTTGCAATCTCAACCCCACATTTTGGCTGCTATTCAGAGGCCCACAAGGGGTTTATCCTATTTGAATAATATTCACAAATAGGGATGTTGATTAAAAATTGTATTTCACCCATACAGTTTTAATGCTATTTCTTCGAAGTCCCAGACAGAAGATAGCAGCTTCAATTTGGATCACTCACCACTTAGCAAGAAAGTGACAGCCTACTTGGGAGGCAATCGAGAACACTCAATCTTCTGACTCAAGTGCAATAACCATACAAGAAAATTGCTTTTATAATAATATTTATAATTGAAACGGTCTACATGGTTTAAACTTGGTAGGATGCACAAGGGATAAAATACTATTTAAATTCCTGCTTTAAGAAAGGAATGCAAACAGCATGGATGATAAACTTTTTAAATTGGAGACCGTAATAACTGCATTTTTTTCCTGAAGCAGCAATAATTTTTGTTCAACCTGCATTCTTAATGTGATTCAAGAAACTGCAGATGATGGAAATCTAAAATAAAAATGGAAAATTCAGCAAGTAAGGCAATATTTGAAAGAAGAGAAATGGCGTGAATGGTTTGTGTCAAAAACCAAATATCAGCTGAGTATTTCCAGCATATATTGTTTTATTTTTGAAGTTCAGATGAAAGATTTTTCAACTTGAAATTTTAAATATTAGTCTTCCCACAAATGCTGTCAGTCCTGCTGAGCATTTCCAATATTTTATATTTTTATTTCTGCCTTAACATGTTGAATTAATTTCTTAATTTCTGAACCTAGAAATAAAGTAAGTGATAGAGTACAAAGAAGTCTTATTTCTCATCTTACAACTCTCTCTGATGAAGGCACTATTTACAAGCAGATCTGGAAGAACCTCAATAAGATGGTTATTAAGAAGAAATTAATCCTGAAATGCTAAATGGTTTCTGTCACTCTGGGCTACTTAATTCATATTGAAAACCAAATTTTAACCTGAACACTTGAACACCTGAGAGAATACCATACCTGAGCCCTCTCCCATTTCTATACCATAATATGGTACCATACGTACTTTCACAGATCTGGTTGGCATATCACAAAAATAAAAATTGCACTCCCACCACACCTAATAATATCTAGAGCATTCTATTGCCCATGTAGCACTCTCTTGAAGTATTGCAGGAAATATAGAGGCCAATTAGCTAGTTCCCTCAAATATTAAGGAAATGAAAGACCAGTATATCTTTGGTTGGGGAATATAGACCAGCTTTTTTCTGGAGAAGAACTATTCTGATGTTCTTTCAATGATGCCGTGTTACCTTTTATGTCCTGCTTGCTTGAGATCTCAGGCAGAAGATAGCAGTTCACATTTGGATCACTCACTATTTGGCAAGGAAATAATACCCAGATTGGACTCAAGAATCTTGACCGAGCCTGCAACCATCTGAGTCAGATCCAAGAACTTTCCCTGACACTACTCACTGTTTTTTTTTTGTGAAAATGGATGAAAAATCTCATTTTAGTACAGAAAGCAATATACCACAAATAATATTTAAAAAGGTATGTTCAAGTTAATCTTTTGACTTATGAGTCCAGTGAAGAAAAGATAGTCTAAGCATCCATTAGCAATAAATAATACTGGAAACCATTTATCTGTCAAACTGAATGGACAATAATGTTGAGTTCAAATGTAGAAACTTAATTAAATCCTTTGCAAGTTATTGTTCTATAGATTTGCTAAATGTGCCTGCAGAAAAAGAATCCCAGGGCTGTATATGGTTACATGTATGAATTCTGATAATAAATTTTACTCTTGAACTTTAAGGTGGCAGTTGCGAAGAATAAGATTGCTGACTGTTTATTCATTTTCACGGATGCTGCCTGACCTGCTGAGCTCCTCCAGCTTTTTGTGTACACCCTGCCCTTATATTCACTTGGTCCATTTCTGACACCCTCTCTCCCCTTTCTCAATCTCTTTGTCACCATCTCTGAAGACAAACTGTCTACTGACATCTTTTATAAACTTCTCTTGACTATACTGCTTCCCACTCTTTCTCTTGTAAAAATGCAATTTCCTTTTCTCAGTTCCTTTGTCTCTGCTGCATCCATTCCCAGGTGAGGTTTTCCTTTCCAGACCAAATATTAGCAAATGGGACTAGCTTGAAAGGGGACCCTTGTTTGGCATGGGCCAGTTCGGTAGAAAGGCCCGTATCTGTGCTGTATAACCTTATGACCCTATGACCTATGACTCTATACAAAAGTCTGATTTAACTGTCGTGTAGAAGGAATTCTTTAGATCAAAGTGTCTGGAGATGTGATTTACAAAGTAAAAAGTGAAGGAATGGAAGCAATGATACAACTTTCAGCTTAACAAAAAAATATCTTGCCTGGTATTTTTTTCCTTTACATTTTACACAAGAAATACGAGAAGTAGAAGAGGAGAAGAGGTTAGCTAAAACAGCTGGCCTGGCCAAACAAGGGGCTTGGACCCGGTGGGAAAGTGTTGAACAACGACATCTATCTTGGAATGTTCTGTGGCAGATGGAACCGCTCCGCATTTCTTTTCTATGCAGATCAGCGTACGATCTGCTCCCAACACCTGCCAACCTCAGCACCTGGTATGAAGGTAAGACAGACAGGTGTGCTGCTTGTGGCGAGAAGGGAACACTTCAACATATCTTGAGTGCATGCAGAGTCAATCTTTCCAGCGGCATGTACACTTGGAGACATAACAACGTTCTCAAAGTTGTGACAGAAGCAGTTGAGAAGGGAGTACTGCAGCACAACTTATCTCATGCCCCATGCTGCACAGAGCATCGTATATCATTTGTGAAAGAAGGCTCCAAGTCAAGGGTGTACAGCGCAGGCTCACGATCAAGCATACTTTCTTCAGCCAATGATTGGTGTGTCAAGGCCGACCTGGACGGGAAAGGCAGTTTCCCGGAGCAAATAGCTTTCACCACATTGCGTCCAGATATAATTGTATGGTCTGACACCAGTAGAGAAGTGGTTACTGGTGAACTCACAGTCCCCTGGGAAGACAACATCGATGAAGCCCATGAGCGCAAATTAACCAGGTATGCAGAATTAAGATCAGAGTGCAGAGACAGAGGGTGGAAGGTCTCATGCTATCCATTCAAAGTAGGCTGCCGTGGGTTTATTGCGTTCAATCTCCAGAAGTGGCTGCGTGACCTTGGCTTCACTAGAAGAGAGATCAAGTCAACCAGCAGGGCTGTAGCTGAGGCAGCAGAGAAAGGATCAGCATGGGTGTGGACCAAGTATGTCCAGAGGGGCAGATAGTCAGACAGTGTATACATATCTTGCAAACCCTTCAGTAGTTGCATAGACACCTGAAGAGCAGACTATCTGTTGGAGGGAAGTGACTGATAGAGGCAGATGCCAAGTTTTTAAGCTCACCAGTGGGAGGTGGTGCTTTAGCACTGCTGACCCACCACCTTGAGGGAGTCTTGATCATAAACTGAAACTCCTGAAGACAGGTGGCAGATCAACTGATGATCCCACTGGTGATAGCACAGGACAGTTAACATCTTAGTCCAAGTGTATTTTTAACTCAATTCTAAAACGTAAGAAATACGTGCAGGAATAGATGTACAGACTCTAGAGCCTGCTCCACTATCCAATAAAATATAGCTATTCTGATCTTGACCACAGCTCCATTTTCTTGCCTGTTAACATAATCTCACTTCACAAAGGCCAAGAGGCTACTAAGCCTTTGATATATACAATTTGACAGTTCTCTATAGTAAAGAATTTTGAGGACCTCTGACCATCTGAGGAAGGAAATCAAGAATGTAACGATGGATTACAAAAGTAAGCTAGCCAATAATATGAAAGAGGATACCAAACATTTCTTCAAATACATAAAGTTTAGAAGAAATGCAAGAGTGGATATCTGACCACTGGAAAACGATGCTAGAGGTATTAATGGGAGACAAGGAAATAGCGGACAAACTAAATAAGTATTTTGCATCAATCATCACTGTGGAAGACATGAGCTGTATGGTGGAAGTTCCAGGTGTCAGGGGTCATGAAGTGTGTGAGGTTACCATTACTAGACAGTTCTTGGGAAACTGAAAGGTCTGAAGGTAGATAAGTCACCAGGACCAGATGGTGACCGCTCCAGAGTTCTGAAAGAGGTGGCTGAAGAGATTGTGGAGGCATTAGTGATGATCTTTCAAGAAACTCTAGATTCTGAAATGGTTTTGGAAGACTGAAAGATTGCAAATGTCACTCCAATCTTCAAGAAGGGAGAGAGGTAGAAGAAGGAAAATTATACGCCCGTTAGTCTGACTTGAGTGGTTGGGAAGATGTTCAAAGTTCAAAGGTTCAAAGGTACATTTAATGTCAGAGAAATGTATACAATATACATCCTGAAATGCTTTTTCTTCGCAACCATCTGTGAAAACAGAGGTGTGCCCCAAAGTATGAATGACAGTTAAATGTCACAACCCCAAAGTCCCTCCCCCAGCTTCCCTCCCTCCCACGCGTAAGCGCTAGAGAACGACAATCCCCCTCCCCCAACCGGCAAAAATAAAGGGCACCCGCTACCAGCACTCAAGCGTGAGCAAAGCAATGGCAAAGACACAGACTTGCAGTTACCCCAAAGGCTACATTGTTCACCTGATAATTCGACATGCTGCACGCTCTCTTTCTCCTAATAAGGGAGAAAGAGGTGACTCCATTCCATTTTCCAACGAGCGGGAGAGATAACAATCAACTCGCTGGTTTACGATGCTAAAAGTCCATTACATCGCTTTCTTCAAGCTCCGTGTCTGGAGATCACAAGGATCCCTGGTCCCCAGGCACACAGCAGAGGTTCTGGCTCCCCCAACGACACACGGATCTCCTGTGGCGACACCAACCCTTGGTTATGACTATGAGGACGCGCAGTCCTCTTTTACTGTGATTTAGTAATGCATGCATTAAGAAATGATACAATATTCCTCCGGTGTGATAGCTTGCTGCTGCCATCAGGAAGAAGGTACAGAAGCTTCAGGACTTGTAGTACCAGGTTCAGGAACAACTATTACACCTCAGCTAACAAGCTCTTGGACCAGTGGGGATAACTTCATTTAACTTCACTTGCCCCGTCACTGAACAGTTCCCACAACCCATGAACTCACTTTCAAGGTCTCCTCACCTCATGTTCTCGATATTTACTGTTTATTTATTTTTTTCTTCTGTATTTGCAGTTGTCTTTTGCATATTGATTGCTCGTCGGCCCTGATGGATATGGTTTTGCATTGATTCTATTACGATTCTTGGATTTACTGAATATGCCCAGACTAAAACAAATCTCAGGGTGGTGCATGGTGGCATACATGTAGTTTGATAATAAATTTACTTCGAACTTTTAACATTTACTGCAAGGATATGGACTTACTGCAATTTGCCTATCGCCACAATAGATCTACAGTAGATGCAATCTCACTGGCTCTCCATATGGCCTTGTACCACCTGAATAACAGAAACACCTTTGTCAGGCTGCTGTTTATTGATCACAGCTCAGTGTTCAACACCAACTACCCTCTGTGCAAATCGAAGAACTTCAAAACCTGTACTTTCCCATGCTTGATTTCCTCATGGGAAGACCACAGTCAGTGCGAATTGGAAATAACATCTCCTCGCTGACAACCAGAGCCAGTGCTCCTCAAGATGTGTGCTTAGCCTACTGCTCTATTCTGTCTACAGCCATGACCGTGGCTAGGCAAAGCTCAAATGCCATCTATAAATTTGACAATGACGCAACTATTGTTGGCAGAATCTCAGATGGTAACAAGGAAGAGTACAGAAGTGAAGTAGCTCAACTGGTTGAGTGGTGTTGTAACAACAACCTTACACTCAATGTCAGTAAGATCAAGGAATTAATTGTAGACTTCCGGATAGGGAATTTGAAGGAACACACACCAGTCTTCATTGAGGGATCAGTAGTGGAAAAGGTGAAATGTTTCAAGTTCCTGGGTTTCAAAATCTCTGAAGATCTATCCTGGGCCCAACATATTGATGCAATTACAAAGAAGGCATGTTGGCAGCTCTGTTTCATTAGGATTTTGAGGAGATATGGTGTGTCACCAAAGACCCCAGCAAATTTCTACAGATGTACCATGGAGAACATTTTCACTAGTTTCATCACTACCTGGTATGGAGGGGCCAAATTTCACAACATATGTCGGTGATATTAAAACTGATTCTAATTCTAATTCTAAAACTATGCTCCCTAGCTCCAGAATACCTCATGAGAGAAACATTCCCCTCAGCAGTTACTCAATCCCTTTGAGAATCTGACATCCTTCAAAGAAACTGCCTCTCATTCTTCTAAACTTCTGTGAGTGTTGGCCTAACCTACTTGACCTTTCCTCATAAGGCAATATTTCAAGCTGGAGATATGAATCTGGTATGTAATGAACTTTCTCTGTACTTCAATGCAATTATCTCCCTTTTTAACAAGGGAAACCAAAATAATATACAGCATTCCAGGCATGCTCTCACCAACGTTCTGTACAGTTGTAGCAAAACCTTTCTGCTTCTGTAAGACCAGCATTCCATTTGTCTTCCTATTTCTTTTATCTACCTGCAGAGTAACTTTCTGTGGTTCCTGTATGAGAACAGCCAGATACCCTTACCACAGTGTTCTGCCAATGTTCTGAGGATCAGAATCAGATTTATTTTCACTGACTTATATGATTAGAAATTTGTAGTTTTGCAGCAGCAGTACAGTGCAAAGACTGTAAATTACAAGGATAAATATATAGTGCAATAAAGACAATAATGAGGTAGTGTTCAGGAGTTGTTCAGAAATCTAATAGCAAAAGGGAAGAAGCCATTTCTAAGTCATTGAATGTAGGACTTCAGTCTTCTGTACCTCCTCCCCGATGGTGGTAATGGGAAGAAGGCATTTATTAAATGGTGAGAGTCCTCAGTGATGGACGCTGCTGTTTTGAGGCATTCCTCCTGAAGATGTCCAATACGGCAAGGGTTTGCCCATGATGAAGCTACTACCCTCTGCAGCTTCTTGTGATCGTGTTCAATGGAGACTCCATACCTGGTTGTGATACAACTAGACAGACAGCTCTCCTCCATACATCTAGAGAAATATACAAGAGTCTTCAAAGATATACTGAATCTACTCAAACTCCTAATACGTTAGAGCTGCTGGTGTGCCTTCTTCATGTTTCCATCTATGTGTTCATCCTCTGAGATGTTGACACCTAGGAACACTGAAGCTACTCACCCTTTCGTCCTTTGACCTCTCAATGAGGACTGGTGTGTGTTCTCCCAATTCACCCTACTGGAGTCCATAATGAAGTCTTTGGTCTTGCTGACATTGAGTGTGAGATTGTTGATGTTACACCAATCAACCTATCTATCTAACACCTGTTTTCCTCCTTGCTGACATCTGAGGTTCTACTGACAATATTGGTATCACAGACATATTTATAGATGGCATTTGAGCTGTGCTTAGCCACACAACTACGAATGTTAAGAGAGTAGAGCAGTGGGCTAAGCATGCACTTAGTCAATGGGTTTTCTGTCCTTCCTACCAAATGGCAAATACTACATTTCCCCAATCTATCTTCCAAATCCTTGTAAGTGATTTGCACTCCGCATACCTTGCTTTTTTTCCTACCTTTATATCATCAGATTTAGATTTTCTCCAGCATGTCATTCACAGGGCTTCTCTTCATCCACCAAGTTGTACTTTGTATATGTAACCAAACTGTTAGAGTAGACATAAAGAATCTGGCCTTGAGTATGGCCTACACCTGGTCCTCTGTTCTATTAATCAATTTAGAGTTGATAAGCATCCAGAGTGTGCTCATTGGTTAGAAAGAGCTCTTGGATATCCACAGGTTGTTAAGACCATTTAGTAGAGGCAACTTTTTTCTTTTGTTCAATGTTAATCAACTTTATCTACATGAAAAGGCATTAATATTGCAAAGCCCACCTGATTTTCCATGATAAAACTGAGACCAAAAATATTTCAACTACCACCACTCTGGCATTCAGCAAAAAATCTCATAGAGAACTTTAGAAAATGGTGCTTCCTAACTCCAGAATCCCTCATGAGAGAAACATCCCCTCAGCAGTTACTCAATCCCTTTGAGAATCTGACATCTTTCAAAGAAACTGCCTCTCATTCTTCTAAACTCCTGTGAGTGTTGGCCTAACCTAGTCGACCTTTCCTCATAAGGTAATATTTGAAGCTGGAGATATGAATCTGGTATGTAATGAACTTTCTCTGTACTTCAATGCAATTATCTCCCTTTTTAACAAGGGAAACCAAAATAATATACAGCATTCCAGGCATGCTTTCACCAATGTTCTGTACAGTTGTAGCAAAACCTTTCTGCTTCTGTAAGACCAGCATTCCATTTGTCTTCCTATTTCTTTTATCTACCTGCAGAGTAACTTTCTGTGGTTCCTGTATGAGAACAGCCAGATACCCTTACCACAGTGTTCTGCCGATGTTCTGAGGATCAGAATCAGATTTATTTTCACTGACTTATATGATTAGAAATTTGTAGTTTTGCAGCAGCAGTACAGTGCAAAGGCTGTAAATTACAAGGATAAATATATAGTGCAATGAAGACAATAATGAGGTAGTGTCCAGGAGTTGTTCAGAAATCTGATAACAGAAGGGAAGAAGCCGTTTCTGAGTCATTGAGTGCAGGACTTCAGTCTCCCGTACCTCCTCCCCGATGGTGGTAATGGGAAGAAGGCATATATTAAATGGTGAGAGTCCTCAGTGATGGACGCTGCTGTTTTGAGGCATTCCTCCTGAAGATGTCCAATATGGCAAGGGTTTGCCCATGACGAAGCTACTACCCTCTGCAGCTTCTTGTGATCGTGTTCAATGGAGACTCCATACCTGGTTGTGATGCAACTAGTCAGATAGCTCTCCTCCATACATCTAGAAAAATATACAATAGTCTTCAAAGATATATTGAAGCTACTCAAACTCCTAATACGTTAGAGCTGCTGGTGTGCCTTCTTCATGTTTCCATCAATGTGTTCATCCTCTGAGATGTTGACACCTAGGAACCTGAAGCTGCTCACCCTTTTGTCCTTTGACCTCTCAATGAGGACTGGTGTGTGTTCTCCCAATTCACCCTACTTGTCCATAATCAAGTCTTTGGTCTTGCTGACATTGAGTGTGAGGTTGTTGATGTTACACCTGTAGCCCCCCTGGCCACCCTCAGGGTCGCTCGGCTCGCTGTCGTCTAGGGAAACAGCCCTCGGCCCCGCCAAACTGGGTAATAGTTTGTGTGGATGCTGTGTGAGGTACCCCACCCCGCCCAAATAACAGACAATACACCAGATACGATTAAATGATTTACAGTTTATAGATATTACTGGAACTATATAATTAAGAGAGAATAAAATATAAAAGGAAACTAAAAGGCGCCACGCTTATCAAAGTTCAATCTCTTTGTGCACACAGTTGGAGCTCAGGACCCTTCTTCTTTGCGTTGCTACCCCTTGGACCACCTCGACCGGCCGCCTGGGACCAACAATGGTGGTCGACTAGACGCTCCACACGAGTCCGTTTCCGTCACCTCTCCTCACTGAACGCCCTCCTTGGGGTCTGACCCCGTTAGCGGACATCACAGCACCGGGTCCATCCTCTCTCTCTCTCTCCCGCCTTCTCCCCCAAAACCCCGCGCATACAGTATCTTCGAATACACCAAAAACATAACAACTATCCCAATTGGTTCATAACATTTTCTTATCAGTAATGTGATTCAACAAACTGCTAGCAGGAAGGACTTTCTCAGCGTTTAACATAACAAAGAAGTATTCCCAAGTATAACATAACAAAGAAGCCATTTTAATTAGCCTACACAGTAACATAAGAGACGAAACCCCCTTACACACCAATCAACCTATCTATCTAACACCTGTTTTCCTCCTTGCTGACATCTGAGGTTCTACTGACAATATTGGTATCACAGGCATATTTATAGATGGAATTTGAGCTGTGCTTAGCCACACAACTACGAATGTTAAGAGAGTAGAGCAGTGGGCTAAGCATGCACTTAGTCAATGGGTTTTCTGTCCTTCCTACCAAATGGCAAATACTACATTTCCCCAATCTATCTTCCAAATCCTTGTAAGTCATTTGCATTTTGCATACCTTGCTTTTCTTCTTACCTTTGTATCATCAGGTTCAGATTTTCTCCAGCATGTCATCCACAGGGCTTCTCTTCATCCACCAAGTTGTACTTTGTATATGTAACCAAACTGTTAGAGCAGGCTTCAAGAATCTGGCCTTGAGTATGGCCTACACCTGGTCTTCTGATCTATTAATCAATTTACAGTTGATAAGCATCCAGAGTGTTCTCATTGGTTAGAAAGAGCTCTTGGATATCCACAGGTTGTTACGACCATTTGATAGAGGCAACTTTTTTCTTTTGTTCAATGTTAATCAACTTTATCTACATGAAAAGGCATTAATATTGCAAAGCCCATCTGATTTTCCATGTTAAAACTGAGACCAAAAGTATTTCAACTACCACCACTTTGGCATTCAGCAAAAAATCTCATACAGAACTTTAGAATTCCTATCTGCATATATCCTTTCCTGCATATTAAAGCTTTGACAAACCTTTGTTCATTAAGTGATTCATTATTTGTAATCCATTTTGGTAAAATGCAGTCAATCAAGCAAATATATTGGGGATGTATTTTGGAGCAAGTTTATTAAAGGAAAGAAGGATAGAATAGTGATAGGGGATAGGGGATAGTAGTGATAGGGGATTCGATAGTTAGGGGGACAAATAAGAGGTTCTGTGGAAGAGATCGAGAATCCCGGATGGTCTGTTGCCTCCTTGGTGCCAAGGTCCGTCATATCTCGGATCGCGTTCTCTGTATTCTCAAGAGGGAGGGTGAGCAGCCGGATGTCGTGGTCCATGTAGGGACCAATAAAGTGGGTACGAAGAGTGAAGAGGTCCTGAAAGGTGAGTTTAGGGAGTTAGGCGCCAAGTTAAATCATAATAAATGGCGGTGCAGGCTCGAAGGGCCGAATGGCCTACTCCTGCACCTATTTTCTATGTTTCTATGTTTCTATGTCCTCCAGGATAGCAATCTCAGGATTGCTACCAGTGCCACGTGCAGGCGGGTTTAGAAATAGTAAGATAGTGCAGATCAACACGTGGCTGAAGACATGGTGCAGGAGGGACGGCTTCAGATTTATAGATAATTGGGCAGTTTTCCCGGGAAGGTGGGACCTGTTCCGACGGGACAGTTTATAGCTGAACTGGAGGGGGACAAATATTTTTGTAGGTAGGTTTGCTAGAGAGGTTCCGGTGGATTTAAACTAGATACAAGGAGGGAGGGGAACCAGAGTGTAGAAACAGATGTCGGGGAGAAGTTTGAAAAAGAAAATAGTAGTTGTTTGCACCGTTAGTGATAAACAGAGAGTAAGAGGTGGAATTGTTGGAAAGTATTCTTAAAGATGGTATATATAATTATCTGGATAGACAGGGTCTGATTAGGAACAGTCAACATGGATTTGTGCGTGGAAAGTCATGTTTGACAAATCTTATTGAATTTTTTGAAGAGGTTACTAGGAAAGTTGACCAGGGTAAAGTGGTGGATGTTGTCAATATGGACTTCAGTAAGGCCTTTGACAAGGTTCCACACGGAAGGTTAGTTAGGAAGGTTCAATCGTTAGGTATTAATATTGAAGTAGTAAAATGGATTCAGCAGTGGCTGGATGGGAGACGGCAGAGAGTAGTGGTGGATAACTGTTTGTCAGATTGGAGGCTGGTGACTAGTGGTGTGCCTCAGTGATCTGTACTGGGTCCAATGTTGTTTGTCATATACATTAATGATCTGGATGATGGGTTGATAAATTGGATGAGTAAGTATGCAGATGATACTAAGATAGGTGAAGTTGTGGATAATGAAGTAGGTTTTCAAAGCTTGCAGAGAGATTTAGGCCAGTTACAAGTGTGGGCTGAAAGATGGCAGATGGAGCTTAATGCTAATAAATGTGAGGTGCTACATTGTGGTAGGACTAATCAAAATAGGACATACATGGTAAATGGTAGGGCATTGAAGAATGCAGTAGAACAGAGGGATCTAGGAATAATGGTGCATAGTTCCCTGAAGGTGGAATCTCATATGGATAGGGTGGTGAAGAAAGCTTTTGGTATGCTGGCTTTTATAAATCAGAGCATTGAGTATAAGAGTTGGGATGTAATGTCGAAATTGTACAAGGCATTGGTGAGGTCAAATTTGGAGTATTGTGTACAGTTTTAGTCATCGAATTATGGGAAAGAAATCAACAAAATAGAGAGAGTACAGAGAAGATTTACTAGAATGTTACCTAGGTTTCATCACCTAAGTTACAGAGAAAGGTTGAACAAGTTGGGTCTTTATTCTTTGGAGCATAGAAGGTTGAGGGGGGACTTGATAGAGGTATTTAAAATTGTGAGGGGAATAGATAGAGTTGACGTGGATAGGCTTTTTCCATTGAGAGTGGGGGAGATTCAAACAAGAGGACATGAGTTGAGGGTTAAAGGGCAAAAGTTTAGGGGTAACATGAGGGGGAACTTCTTTACTCAGAGAGTGGTAGCTGTGTGGAACGAGCTTCCAGCAGAAGTGGTTGAGGCAGGTTTGATGTTGTCATTTAAAGTTAAATTGGATAGCTATATGGACAGGAAAAGAATGGAGGGTTATGGGCTGAGTGCAGGTCGGTGGGACCAGGTGAGAGTAAGAGTTTGGCATGGACTAGAAGGGCCGAGATGGCTTGTTTCCGTGCTGTAATTGTTATATGGTTATATGGTTAATAGGTTATAGATTCATCTACACTTCTCCCTTCTTGCCAGCCTCAATCACAACTGACTACACTGTCTTTATTTCCCTTCTGATTCCCAGCTGTTTGTCTGAAGAGGGTGGAACTGGAAACAAGTTCTTTCAAAAAACCTTACAGCAATTAGATGAAAGATTCCAGCTGGAATGTGAATTGAATTTTTTTTCACTACAAATTACTGAGTGGAAGATGAAGCCAAATCACATGGAATGCAATGTGAAAATCACAAAACATCCTTGCTTTTAAACTGTCAAAGCTCTGGGGGACAGTAAATCTGTTTATTCATGTTGTTAAGAAATAAACGTTAGACAGTTTAAAAATTCCCCAGCCCTATTTCCAGCACTTCAACCTTTTAATCCATATCTCTGTACACTCAAAGATGTAGCATTCCTTCCCCAGGACATTGCAAATTTGCCCATATGATGTTTACCTCTCCTGGGTTTGTTACAAATTTTCTCTGGCTGGAGAGACAACAAAAGAGGCAAGTGGGGACAGTTGGCACACTTTGTGAACGATAGTCCCAAGGAGACATTGGATTGCCCATAGTTAGGCACTTGGTAAGTTCCAATAAAAAGAAATTAGGTTTAAGCAGAGCAGCTATTTTGAGAACGGGCATTGTGTGAGTGGGGAGTTGAGGCTTTGGCTCATCGAGGCTTTAGCGAGGAGAGGGTAGGCCATAGGTAGATTTTATTTTTCATTATTGATTCTCTCTTCATTTCTGATTTCTTCCTGCACATTTAGCACAATGGAGACACAAGACAGGATAGTAGAATGCTCCTCTTTAGGGATGTGGGAAGGCAGGGAGACCCCTAGCGCATCCAGTTGCAACTTCCAGCAGACCATGTTAAAGAGTTGGAGCAGGAACTGGATGATCTCTGGATCATTCAGGTGGCTGATGAGAGGTGGTTACACCCAAGGTGCAGGTCACAGGTAACTGAATAACCATCAGGAACGGGAAAGGGGATAGGCAGCCAGTGCAGAACACTCCTGTGGCCATTCCCATTAATAACAGTCACGTTTAGCATACTGTTGCGGGGGAATGACCTAGCAGAGGAAAGCCACAGTGGTCAGCTCTCTGGCACTGAGTCTGGCTCTATGGGTCAGAAGAGGAGGGGAGAAGAGGGGCACTACAGTGATAGTGGATTCATTGGTTAGGAGAACAGAAAGGAGGTTCTGTAGACAAGAACAAGATTCCCAGATGGTTTCTTGCCTCCTAAGTGCTAGGGTCACGGGCATCTCAAATCAGGGCCACTGCAGTCTTAAGTGGGAGGGTGAGTAGCCAGAGCTGGTGGTCCATGTAGGTACCAATAACTTGGGTAGGTGCTGCAAAGTGATTTCAGGGAGTTGTGGTTCTAAGTTAAATGACAGATCACCAGGGTTGTGATCTCAGGATTGCTATCCATGCCACGTGCTAGTGAGGCCAGAAATAGGAAGATCATACAGTTTAATATGTAGCTAAGAAGATAGTGCTGGGGTGGGGGGAGCTTCAGATTTTTGGATCATTGGGCTCTCTTCCAGGGAAGATGCACAGAAGAGATGGTTTGCACCTGAACTGGAAGGGGGACTAATATTTTAGTGGAAATGTTCTCTAGTGCTGCATGGGAGTTTAAACTAGAGTTCCAGGGGAATGGGTACCAGAGTGCCAGGATAGATAGTGGAGTGGTTGTGGAGAAAGATGTTGTTAAGCCTATATATAAAGTCAAGAATCAAAAGGTTGAGCATAGTGTACCTAAAGTTCTAAGTTGCATATATTTCAATGCAAGAAGTATTGTAAGGCAGGAGGATGAGCTTAGGGCATGAATCAGTACGTGGAATTATGATATTGTAGCCATTAGTGAGAAATGGTTACAGGAGGGACAGGACTGGCAGCTTAATATTCTAGGATTCTGTTGTGTTAGATGTGACAGAGCTGGAGGGGTTACAGGAGGAGGGATGCCATGACTGGTGAGGGAAAATGTTGTGACAGTGCTCAATCAGGACAGACTGGAGAGCTCACCTAGTGAGGCTTATGGGTAGAAGTGAGGAATAAGAAAGGTATGACCACATTAATGTGATTATATTATAGACTACCCAGCAGTCTGCAGGATTTAGAGGGGAAAATTTGTAGAGAGTTTGCAGACTGTTGCAAGAAACATTAGGTTATGATAGAAGATCACTTTAACTTTCCACATGTTGTTTGGAAATCCCATATTGCAAAAAGGCTGGATGGGAAAGAATTTGTTAATTGTGTTCATGAAAGTTTTCTTAATCAGTACACAGAAGTCCCATTCAGAGAGAGTGCGATACTGGATCTCCTTTTGTGAAATAAGACAGGGCAAATGACAGAAGTTTGTGTAGGGGAACACTTTGCATCTAGTGATCGTAATGACTTCAGTTTCAAGGTAATTATGGAAAAGGATAGATCTGGTCCTCAAGTTGAGATTCTAAATTGGAAAAAGGACAGATTTTGATGGTTGCAGAAAGGATCAAGCAAGTCTGAATTGGGGCAGATTGTTTTCTGGCAAAGGTGTACTTGGTAAGTGGGAGGCTCTCAAAAGTGGAATTTTGAGAGTACAGAGTTTATACATTCCTGTCAGAATAAAAGGCAGGAATAACAAGTTTAGGGAACCTTTATTGTCAAGAGATATTGGGGCCCTGGTTAAGAAAAAAGGAGGTGCATAGTAGGTGTGACAGACAGATACAAATTAGATACTTGAAGAGTATAAGAAATATAAGAGAACACTTAAGAAGGCAAACAGAAGGGCTAAAAGAAAACGTGGGGTTGCACTACCAGACAAAGTGAAGGAGAATCCTAAGGGCATCTACAGATATATTATGAGCAAAAGGACAGCAAGGACAAAATTGGTCCAAGGATACACATTGCATCGAAAAGAGAGGTAGGTAGGAAGAGTGGGCAGGGTGGCTCTGTTTGTACAAAAATAAATCAAATCCTTAGAAAGAGGTGACATAAGATTGGAAGATGTAGAATCCATATAGGTAGAGTTAAGAAACTGCAAGGGTAAAAAGCAGTTCTGCAGTTGAAAGAACTCCAGAGCAACACACACAAAACGCTGGAGGAACTCAGCAGGCTAGGCAGCATCAATGGAAATGAATAAACAGTTAACATTGTAGGTCGAGACCTTTCATCGGGACTGGAAAGGAAGGAGACGAAGCCAGAATAAGAAGATGGTGGGGAAGGTAAGGAATACAAGATAGAAGGTGATAGTGCAAAAAGTCTCCAAAAGTTACACATGGGTCTTTGAACAGTAGCTAAGATTTGGGATACAGATTACAATGGGAAATAGAAAAAGAATGGGCAATATAGAGCAATATACCGGTAGATTGGGAAAATCACGTTGGTGCTAAATTCCTAGAGAACATACTTGTAGAGATGCCTAAATGGAGCAATTTGTGGTTCAACCCACCAGAGAAAACACAATTCTGGATTGGGTGTTGTGTAATAAACCAGATTTGTTTAGGGAGCTGAAGGTAAAGGAACCCTTATGAGACAATGATCATAATATGATAGAATTCACCCTGCAGTTTGAGAGGATGAAGTAAAGTCAGATGTATCAGTATTATAATAGAGTAAAGAAACTACAGAGGCCTTGGAGAGGAGCAGGCCAATGTTGATTGAAAGAGGACACTAGCAGGGACAACACCAGAATGGAGTTTCTGGGAATAATATGGAAGACGCAAAATAGATCTATCCTAAAGAACAAGTATTCTTAATAGAAGATGAGACAACTGTGGTTGACAAGGGAAGTCAAAGGCAGCACAACAGGAAAATAAACTAGTGTGAAGAAGCAAACATTCAAACTCTTCATCGTTATCTGCTATTTAATGAATGAGCTTTAATTTTGTTGATAAGACCACAAAACTCATGCGTGAAAAAAGTCACTGGCTGAGGTTTTTGGCTGTGAGATGTTGACGATGAATTACACAATGGATTGCAAACAGACTTGGAATTTTTTTTTCATAGATGGCACTAAACCAGCATGGTGACCTGTCATATATTGTGCTCCATTTAGACCACAGGAAATCACGTTCCTAATCAGAATATCTTTATCTTCCATAGATCAATGTTGATATTTGTTTTTAACTTTTTACAAAAGAGACTCTCGTCGTAAACTTCCATTTTTGATAAACCATATGTATGCGATTTATAATGCCCAATTATCTTGCACAGTTGACTCATTCAATTGTATCACAAATTCTGGTTTTTGCAGCTCCATGCTTAGTTGATACTCCAAGTCTTCACTCATTTTGTCAATATGACAAGCTACAGAGTTACTACTCAGAGAAATTGATTTTAAAGTACTGGTATCCATTTTGAGAACAGTGGTAAGCACTTCTGATACGGCAGGCATGATTAATCTTTCACTGATTGTATCAGATTTTCCTCAGTTTGCTATCATTTTGGAAATGTTATAAGAAGCAATGAGACCACTATCAAGCAACACACATCAAAGTTGCTGGTGAACGCAGCAGGCCAGGCAGCATCTATAGGAAGAGGCGCAGTCGACGTTTCAGGCCGAGACCCTTCGTCAGGACTAACTGAAGGAAGAGTGAGTAAGGGATTTGAAAGCTGGAGGGGGAGGGGGAGATGCAAAATGATAGGAGAAGACAGGAGGGGGAGGGATAGAGCCGAGAGCTGGACAGGTGATAGGCAAAAGGGGATACGAGAGGATCATGGGACAGGAGGTCCGGGAAGAAAGACGGGGGGGGGGGTGACCCAGAGGATGGGCAAGAGGTATATTCAGAGGGACAGAGGGAGAAAAAGGAGAGTGAGAGAAAGAATGTGTGCATAAAAATGAGTAACAGCTGGGGTACGAGGGGGAGGTGGGGCCTAGCGGAAGTTAGAGAAGTCAATGTTCATGCCATCAGGTTGGAGGCTACCCAGACGGAATATAAGGTGTTGTTCCTCCAACCTGAGTGTGGCTTCATCTTTACAGTAGAGGAGGCCGTGGATAGACATGTCAGAATGGGAATGGGATGTGGAAGTAAAATGTGTGGCCACTGGGAGATCCTGCTTTCTCTGGCGGACAGAGCGTAGATGTTCAGCAAAGCGGTCTCCCAGTCTGCGTCGGGTCTCACCAATATATAAAAGGCCACATCGGGAGCACCGGACGCAGTATATCACCCCAGTCGACTCACAGGTGAAGTGATGCCTCACCTGGAAGGACTGTTTGGGGCCCTGAATGGTGGTAAGGGAGGAAGTGTAAGGGCATGTGTAGCACTTGTTCCGCTTACACGGATAAGTGCCAGGAGGGAGATCAGTGGGGAGGGATGGGGGGGACGAATGGACAAGGGAGTTGTGTAGGGAGCGATCCCTGCGGAATGCAGAGAGAGGGGGGGAGGGAAAGATGTGCTTAGTGGTGGGATCCCGTTGGAGGTGGCGGAAGTTACGGAGAATAATATGTTGGACCCGGAGGCTGGTGGGGTGGTAGGTGAGGACCAGGGGAACCCTATTCCTAGTGGGGTGGTGGGAGGATGGAGTGAGAGCAGATGTACGTGAAATGGGGGAGATGCGTTTAAGAGCAGAGTTGATAGTGGAGGAAGGGAAGCCCCTTTCTTTAAAAAATGAAGACATCTCCCTCGTCCTAGAATGAAAAGCCTCATCCTGAGAGCAGATGCGGCGGAGACGGAGGAATTGCGAGAAGGGGATGGCATTTTTGCAAGAGACAGGGTGAGAAGAGGAATAGTCCAGATAGCTGTGAGAGTCAGTAGGCTTATAGTAGACATCAGTGGATAAGCTGTCTCCAGAGACAGAGACAGAAAGATCTAGAAAGGGGAGGGAGGTGTCGGAAATGGACCAGGTAAACTTGAGGGCAGGGTGAAAGTTGGAGGCAAAGTTAATAAAGTCAACGAGTTCTGCATCTATCAAGGTCATTTTTAGTTCTCTTGGCAAATGACTCCAATGTGCAATGCTTTTCAAATGCTTCTTTCATCTTCTGGAACTGAGTAATACCACAATTAGCCTTTTCAGGATGTCTTTTACAGAAGTGTTCCTGCAATCTTGATGGTCTCATGGCTACATTAGATAGTTCAATATTACAAATAAGACACGTGGGACGTCACTGATCCAACGGGAACAGAATAAAGCCATACTCCAGGTATGTAACATTATATTGACACACTTTCGTAATTTCTGTTCCCTAGCAGGATTAGAATTGAAGGCTTCACTGCCTTCAGACTCAGAGATCGTGCTATATGTATTTATCCATCATTAACAGGGCTAAATTAAAATAAAAAATGAACACAAACTGGGAATGCCTATCAGATGTTGATGATGACAGTGAGCTGACACGGACAGTCCATGTCTCGTATCTTAAGTTAGGGTGCTGCTTACTGCTTCTCCCCACCCCCCCCACCACAAGAACCTTGAATACCCTCTGATGACTTATATTTCCCTAATGCCCTCTTAGGATACATAACCGCCTCCTTGGGTGGGGGGTAGTACTGCCCCCAATGAGAATCACTGGAATATAGTGCAGGGAAGTGTATGGCCATGCACAGTGAATAAATGTGTTGCCTATTTTTATAAATGGGGAGAAAATTCAGAAATCAGAGGTGCAATGGGACAGGAGTCCTTGTGCAGGGTTAGCTTGCTGTCTGAGTCAGTGACAAGGAAGTCAAATGCAATGTTAGTATTGATTTTGAGAAGAGTAGAATATAATGCTGAGGCTTTATAAGGCTTTGGTCAGACTATGCTTTGAGTATCGTGAGCAGTTTTGGGCCCCTTATCTAAGAAAGTGTGTGCTGGCATTGGACAGGGTCCAGAGGAGGTTCATGACAATGATTCCAGGAATGAAAGGGTTAATGAATGAAGAGCTTTTGCTTGCTCTGGGCCTGCATGTGCTAGAGTTTAGAAGAATGTGGGGGGGTGGGGGTGGTGTTCTCATTGAAATTGAATAGTGAAAGGCCTAGATAGAGTGGATGTGGAAAAGATGCTTCCTGTAACGCGGAAGTCTAGGACAGAGGATATAGCCTCAAAATAAAAGTACTTCTGGTTAAAACAGTGATGGGAAGAATTTCTTCAGCCAGAAGATGGTGAATCTGTGGTATTCATTGCCACAGAAAGCTGTTGAGGCCAAATTATTGGGTATATTTAAAGCTTAAGGGTGATAGGTTCTTGATTATTTATGGTGTGAAAGGTTATGGGGAGAAGGCAAAAGAACTGGGTTGAGAGGGATAATAAATCAGACATAATGGAATGATGGAGCAGACTTGATAGCCGCATGGTCGAGTTCTGCTCCTATATCTTATGGTTTTATTTTTTGTTCTCATTTTGTTTAATGCAGATTTTAAAGTGTATAGTGAAGTTGAGAAGGAGAGATGATCAGAAAGCACATTCCAGAGCCAACTGGCTGAAGGCTCAGGAACTGTTGGTAGGTGAAGGAAATGGGATATGCCCAAAGGGCTAAAGTTGAAGGAACTTGGAGAATTATAGGCCTTGGGGAGCTAACTTGAAATAGGTCAGTGTAGAAATTATGATTTTGATGAATAAATTTATAATGTCAATCTTATTTCTATACACAAAGTCAAAAGACATAGTACCATGAAAAGAAACTGCATGTTTAATGGAAGTATTAAGCAACAAAAGTGAAAACTCACTGCTTTAATGATTCAGCTGGTCAGGCAGTATCAATGGAAAAGAGTAAAAAGTCGACATTTCAGGCTGAGAGCTTTCTTGAGGACCTGAAGAAATAGACGCTGCCTGACGTGCTGAGTTCCTTCTGCATTTTGTGTGTGTTGCTTTGGATTTCCAGCATCTGCAGACTTTGTCATGTTTGCATTAATGATTAGTTGTGTTCCCTTGAAGCTCCATGATTATGAAAGTTAATAATGTTGATACTTTGTTCTGAAGACCAGTACAGAGGAACTTGGAGTACACTACAATTGTTGACAACATTCTCCAAAGTACTCTTCATCTCTGTAGACTTAAGAAAGGCCTCTGCATTAATATTACTTTCTTGCCTGACTTAAAACAAGCCCAGCTTTCTTGTAAGAAGGTGCTTGTTAAGAAACAACTTCGAGATTAAGTGATGATAGCTGGTTCTTCGCTTGCGAAGATCAGGAGGGAAGAAGCATCCTCAGGAGTGATAGCACTATCAATGGTGACTGTAGAGACCAATCATTACTCCCCTTCTCTGTGCTGCATAGGTTTACAGTGAGGATCGGTGTGCGTGGACTGATTCCACTTTTTAGCCTGGGGGACATTCCACAATAACACAGTGAACTGAGATGACTGGAACTGCAAGGCTGTAGGCTGAGTATTGTATTATTCCTTCTTCTAGACAGACTGTCTGGCAAGGCTAATGAGTCCCATCTACCCGGGTTTGGATTCCTCCAGGAGATTACTTATTGCTCCAGTTCCCCTTGCAATCTGAGCAAAATAAGAGCAGAAAAATTTCATGAAAAATAAAGATGAAAGCAGGAAACCAGTACTGTACACTGAGAACAAAGTGGGAGAGGATAATGGATCTTTTGGAGACAATTAAATTAATGGAAATTGAAGTTGAAGCCAACAATGACAGCAGGGAACAATAAGCAGAAGTTATGTAATCAAGTTCATAGCTTCAGAGAAAGATCATTTCAAACAATTCTGGGAGATGTTCAATGCAATAACAAGATGATTCACACAAAGGCTAAAAGTTGAAATGGCAGATACATGTAGGCAAAGGGATCATATGTACAAATTTCATAACAAAAACATCTTTAATGAGCATGGTAGCCAAGATTTTTCAAGATGATGAATGATTTGTGTGTGATCAACATGATCCATAATATAATTTTTCTATTTGAGGCAAACAGTGCAGGACTCTCAATTAGAACATTTCCAGATAAATACACATACAATGTATATAGTGTATATAGGTTTGTGGCTTTCAGATTCTAGCTCTCAGGTTGGTTGGTCTAATTGTAAATAGTACGAGTCAGAAGTGTTTTGATAAAGTGAATTAAAGACTGGTTATCACACTTAAATAGGTAAAACATAGAAGGATGCAGTCTTAATAGAGGGAAATTGGATTAGTGTAGATGAGTTTAAAGGTCAGCATGAACACGATGGGCTGAAAGGCCTATTTCTATGCCATATGATTCAGTGTAGAACTTAAAAGAATGAGAAGTGATCTTACTAAAATATATAAATCCAAAGGCAAAGTAAGACTGATTTTGAGATATTTCCACTCATAAGCAATGAAAATATTTTTTAAATTATTGCGAAGTATAACCAATATTTAAGTACAATATGCTTATTTTAAATTAAAAAACATAAATAAACAAATAATTTACTTTTTAAATACAATTACTCGGTATTACTGCCAGGGAGGAGGCGCAGAAGCCTAAAGATACACACTCAATATTTTAGGAACAGCATCTTCCCCTCTGCAATCAGATTTCTGAGCGGTGGGTAAAATTAGTGGCAGGAGCTGCATGATTCTACTGTGAAGCCATACACCAAGCTCCCACTGACAGGACTTATGTTCTCTGTATGAGAATTTATTATCTTGTCCATTTCTTCAACAGGAGTAGCTTCTCAAATGACAGTTGAATTTCTGATCAACCAAATTTCATATCCTTAGAAATAACATATATGCATACCTACTGTACATGTTTCTTTCAAAGTAATCTAAACCTAGCATTTGTTGGATGTGAAACTATTGATTATATATGCAACAGGAATAAATGAAGTAGCAAACTGTTTTCTGTCCAATGCTTGAGTTCATTGACCATCTGAGATTCTCTGGAGAAAACAAACTAAAATTGTTCAGCCTCTCTTTGCAGCTGATACATCCCAGTGAAACTCTTCTCCAGCCTCTCCAAAGGCTCCACTTCCTTGTTGTAATGCAGTGAGTAAAATGCTCACAATACTCCAAGTGAGGCCTAACCAAAGGTTTATGCAGCTGCAACTTTACTGTCCAACTTTTATACTCGAAGGCCAGACTGATGAAGGCAAGTAGGTCATAGTACCACTTCTTTACTGCCCTATCTACTTGTGTTGCTACTTTTAGGGAGCTATGGGCTTGTATCTCATGCCACCAAAAAGATCAATAGCTCTTTGCCTTAAGAATCTTTCTCACAATGTTTAAACTATTGGAGGAACACAAGCTCTGAGGTAGGTATCTGTACAGTTATAAGATTTGCTGCAATTTGCCTTAAGGTTCAAAGAGAATAATTGGGAATAGTGCAGCATAACTGAATGAATTAATTTAAACACACTACATAAATTGTCTGTGAAGTAACATGCACATTTACTTTCCCAGATCTAGACCTTGCTAATTACTCTATCACATCTCAATGACATAATGAATATAGTAGAATCGAATCTTTATTAATATTTATTATTTTACACTCATTTAGATTGTGCTCTGAAATCAGGATAATAGAATTGCAAATAAAAAGTAACCACTGCAAGACAGTAATGAGGGGCATAGACAAGGTGAGCGCACTCAGTCTTTTTCCCAGGGTTGGCGAATCAAGAATTAGGGTTTAAGGTGAGAGGGGAATGATTCAGTAGGAACTTAAGACGTAAACTTTGTTATGCAAATTGTGGCATGTATAATTTGTTGACAATTCTTTTGGAATTCTTTGAGGAAGCTGTTAAGTTTTGTAACTCCAGAAGCTAGTTGAAAGAAAATCACAGTAGCCCGGGATAACTTGTTTACTTAGTTTTCTTTTAGTGAGGCGTTCGCATATGATGTAGTGGCATAATGACATATGCTATTCGTGTGCTTCTTACATATAACCCATAATGAATTATGTAGACAAACAAAGAATGCTTAATAAAACTATACTCACACACACAAATTTTTAATCAAAGGTTATTGAAATATTAAATACACTACACTCCTCCCTGCTCAGCTATAATCTCTGATTCAATACGGAATGCATCTCAACTCAAATACTATATGTAACACATTGTCTCTCCAGTCATCTTATGTATTTATGCACAGTATACTATATAATACAACTACTATATAATCACTGTGGAAGATTTCTTTCTTGTGTGGGATAATGTCTCTACTGACAAGGGGAGCTATCACTCTGCTTGGTAGGTGAGACCTGTGGCTGTGAAACAATCTCAGCTTCTGAGGCCTCCTCCATTGTGGTTGTGGGAGTTGACTCTGGGACTGCAGGAAAAGCTTCTGACAGTTTTGGACAGCATTCTTCTCTAATAATTGACTCTGTTCTCAACTGATTGATGTGTCATCTTCAGATGACATCAGGCACAATCTCCACTGTGTAGAGATAGTTCTGCCCTTAACCTTTCCAAGTATCCATTTTGGTCATCTCTGCACTCCCTTGCAAGGACTGCTTGTCCAGGAGTGAAACATCGAACCTCCTCAATTTCTCTCAGCGGTTTGTCCCGCCTACTCCTTCTAAGATTGGGTTTGAGGAGATCCAAGCATGAGCGCAAGAGCTCGCAGTGAACTCTTTAAAGGCTGATGTCCTCTGGAGATGACACATTGTCCAGAGTCTAAAGAATGCACTGCAAGCAGTGTCAGCAGAACGCACTGCACTGAATCAGAAGCTCGCCAACTTCCTCTTTGCTTATCTCAATGCAGCACACTCTACAATTAACAACTAACCAGCTATACTGTTCCTGGGTCATCCCCTGAGCTCATCCTTGGATCTCCTCAAACCCAATATCAGAAAGAGTATGCAGCTGACGTTCAAGTCCGGCAACCCAGGTCTGCACAAGAAAACCAAGTACGACTTGTGGAGGGCTATCTCAAGAGCAAAGGTACATTTCTGAATGAGGTTGGAGGTGGAATCCGATGCACGTCAACCCTGGCAGGGTTTGCAGGCCATTACTTCTTACAAATCAAAACCTAACCTCATGAATAGCAGTGATACTTCACTCCCAGATGAACTCAACGACTTTTATGCACGCTTTGGAAGGGAGAATAAAACTACAGCTATGTGGATCCCTGTCTCAGAGGGTGATGTCAGGCTGTCTTTCAGGAGGGTGTTGCAAGGCGACAGGTCCCGATGAAGTACCTGGTAGGGCACTGAAAACTTATGCCAACTAACTGGCATCGGTGTTCAAAGACGTTTTCAATCTCTCATTGCTACAGTCAGAAGTTCCCACCTACTTCAAAAGGGCAACTATTATACCAGTGCCCAAGAAGAACAGGGTGAGTTAACTTAATGATTATTATCCAGTAGCACTCACATCTGTGGTAATGAAATGCTTTGAGAGGTTGGTTATGGCCAGAATTAACTCCTGTCTCAGCAAGGAACTGGACCCACGACAAGTTCTACGGTGCATGCAAACTCATTGGCACTTCATGAGGCCTTGGATTTCCTGGACAATACATCTACATCAAGATGCTGTTTATTGACTACAGCTCAGTGTTTAACACAATCATTTCAATAGTTTTGTTTGAAAAGCTCCAGAACTTGAGCATCTGTATCTCCCTCTGCAACTGGTTCCTTGACATACTAACCAGAAGACCACAATCTGTGCGGATTGGAAATAACACCTCCAACTCGCTGACAATCAACTTCAGGGATGAGTTCTTAGCCCACTGCTCTACTCTCTCTACACTCATGACTGTGTGGCTAGGTACAACACAAATGCCATCTATAAACTTGTTGATGATACAACTATTGTTGGCAGAATTTCAGATGATAACGAGAGTGCTTACAGGAGCAAGATATATCAGCTAGTTGAGTGGTGTCGCAGCAATAACCTGCACTCAATGTCAGTAAGGCCAAAGAACTGATTGTGGACTTCAGAAAGGGTAAGACAAGGGGACACACACCAGTTCTCGGAGGGATCAGAAGTGGAAAGAGTGAGCAATTTCAAGTTCCTGGTGGCAATATCTCTGAGGATCTAACCTGAACATAACATATTGATGCAGCTGCAAGGGAAGCACGGCAGTTTCTTCTGTCCTGAATGACACCTCATTAGGTGTTTGAGGAGATTTGGTATGTCACCAAAGACGCTTGCAAATTTCTACAGATGCACTGAGGAGAGCATTCTAACTGGCTGCATCACCATCTGGTATGGCGGGGTGGGGGGGGAGCGGCTACTGCACAGGATCAAAATAAGCAGTAAACTTAGTCAGCTCCATCATGGGCACGAGCTTCCATAGTATCCAGGACATCTTCAAGGAGCGATGCCTGAAAGGACCCCCATCACCCAGGACATGCCTACCATCAGGAAGGAGGTACAGAAGCTAAAAGGCACACACTCAACAATTCAGGAACAGTTTCTTCTCCTTTACCATCAAATTTCTGAATGGACATTGAACCCTGTGGACACTACCTCACTACTTTTTTATTTCTATTTTTGAATTACTTATTTATTAACTATTAGATATATATATATACACACACACACACACATATATAATAATAAAATGCAAATAAGTAAATAAATAAACACACACACATACACACACACACACACACACACACACACACACACATAAAATCACACACTTACTGTTAATTACTTTTTCTCTAATATTATTTATTGCATTGTACTGTTGCCACAAAGACAACAAATTTCATGACATATGTAGTGGGTGCGTGAAATGCACTGCCAGAGACGGTGGTGTAGGCGGATACAATAGGACCTTTTAAGAGACTCTTAGATAGGTACATGGAGCTTAGAAAAACAGAGGGCTATGTGGTAGGGAAATTCTAGGCAGTTTCTAGGGTAGGTTACATGGTTGGTACAACATTGTGGGCTGAAGGGCCTGCAATGTGCTGTAGATTTCTATGTTCTATATGCAGGTGATATTAAACCTGATTCTGATCCTGACCTGTTGCATTTTGGTGTAAATTAAAACTAGAAAGTTGTGTTCAGTTGGCTGTTTGCATTACAAGGACCCAATTGTTATTATCAATATACTAACTATCGTTTTCAGCAATAAACAGGATAATTTTATTATAAGTAATGAGGAATGTTACAAAGTTGGACTGCTACAACGTCAGGGGATTCAAGCAAATCTGGAGGCTTCCTTGTCTTTCTGTCCTCTAGGTGTGCCTTGGTTGGGGTAGGGTTAGGGTGAATTGGAATTACTGTTAGGATAGAAAAGACACATTGTGAAAAAGCCAGAATTTTTCAGATTTCTCTCCATTTTCAACTGAATGTATCAGGTATCACCCATGGGGAAAGGAACAGAGTCAACATTTTAGCTGGATGACTATCCTTCAGAATCCTAACATTAACACAAGAGATTCTGCAGATATTGGAAACATAGTGCAACACACACAAAATGCTGGAGGAACTCAAGCAGGTCAAGGCAGAATCTATAGAGAAGAATAAACATTTAATGTTTCAGACTAAGGTCAGTTCTGATGAAAGGTTTCAGCCCAAAACTTTGGCTGTTATTCCTCTCCATAAATACTGCCTGTACTGCTGAGTTCCTCCAGCATTTTGTGTGTTGAACTGCAACATTAACACATCTTCCTCTCTCTGTCTGACTGGCAATTTCTTGTTTTTAATTTGGATTTCCAGCATCTTCACTGTTCTGTATTATGATCCTGATTACCAATTACAGATGCCTTGGTGGAGGTAACCAGCTAACTCCACAACTACAAAGATAAAGATTAGCTTTATATTTTTTTTGTTGACATGTACATTGAAGCATCAAACAATACAGTAAAATGCATTGTTTGCATCAATGACCAACACAGTCTGAGAATGTGCAAGGGGCAGCGCACAAGTGTTCAATAGGTAGGTAGGTAGCAACACACAAAATGCTGGAAGAACTCAGCAGGCCAGGCAGCATCTATGGAAAAAAGTACAGTCGACATTTTGGGCTGAAACCCTTTGGCAGGACTGGAGAAAAAAAGCTGAGGAGTAGATTTGAAAGGTGGGGGGAGGTGAGAGAGAAACTTAAGGCAACAGGTGAAGCTTGGAGGGGGAGGGATGCAGCAAAGAGCTAGGAAGTTGATTGGTGAAAGAGACAGAAGGCTAAGGAAGAAAGAAGAAAGGTGATGGTGGTGGGGGGGAGGGGAGGAAGAGCATCAGAGGGAGGTGATGGCGGGCAAAGAGATGACATGAGAGACGGACAAGGGGATGGGAAATGGTGAGGGCTGGGGGGAGGTTGGAGGCATTACTAGAAGTTTGAGAAATCAATGTTCCTGCCATCAGGTTGGAGCCTACCCAAACAGAAGGTAAGGTGTTGTTTCTCCAACCTAAGTGGGGCCACTTCCCATTCCGATATCTCCATCCATATCCAATGTTGGGATAAGGCCACACTGTACTTTTTTCCACAGAAACTTCCTGGCCGGCTGAGTTCCTCCAGCATTTTGTGTGCTGCTTGGATTTCCAGCATCTGCAGATTTTCTCTTGTTTGAGGTAGGTAGGTAGGTAGGTACACATAATGACAGAGAAATGTATATAATATACATCCTGAAATTCTTTTTCTTCACAAACATCCACAAAAACACAGGAGTATCCCAAAGAATGAATGACAGTTAAACATTAGAACCCAAAGCCCCCCAGCTCCCCCCTCCCTCTCCACGCACAAGCAGCTGCAAAGCAACAACCCCCCCACCCCCACCAACAAAAGCACCTTCCACCGAGCACTCAAGCGTGCAGCAAGCATCAATAAGGACACAAACTTGCAGTACCCCAAAGACTACTCGTTCACCCGGTAATTCGACATACAACAGGCTCTCTCTCTCCCTAATAAGAGAAAAAGAGGTGCTCCCATTTCACAGCCAGAGGGAAGACGTAACAAACAGCTCACTGATTTATGATGTTACATGTCTGTTGCATTGTTTTTTCCGAGCTCTGCGCCCAGAGAGTCGGCCCCAGAAAGGTGCAGATCTCTGGACACACAGCCCACTGCAGCTAACCTGCTGCTGCCGATGTTCCGTGTTCTCCTGCTACGCATCAACCAATGTAGCATGCCGGGGAAACCAGAGTAAACCCATGCAGTCATACGAGAACATACAACTTCCTTACAGACGGTGGTGAGAATTGAATTCTGATCATTAGCGCTGTAGATCATCGTGTTAGCAACTGTGTCACTGTGCCACTCAGGAGGGTAACCAGTAAAGCTCAGTTCATGAAGAGGGCAGAACAGTTAACAAAATACAAGCTCATTCCTAATTCACAATACATGTATATGTACTGCTTATGGCAAATAAAGTTGTCCTTGATACTTGACTGAACAGCTGGCTGTCCACCTCAGCATCGAGAGAGTGGAAAATGCTGAAGCAATCATAGTTCTTAAGGACATTATAGCATGTCTCTTGCGGCTACGTGAACAGTCATTTTCAACAACCAGCTTTTCCTTCATTTTATGGCTCCAAATAACCAAGGAAATTGCTTGGTTAAACGGGTTATAAAGCTTGCTAAACTCTGGCGCAGTTCCTTCCTGTCACTCTGCCTGGATTCTTTATCTTGGCTTGAGCTCTGCAGTGAATACTTCAGCTAGAAGTGATTGAGAAGCTGACCTTCTAAATTCATCATATTATCTGAACCCTATGACTGTGACTTTCCAGCCTCTTATCCTTTTTATTCATTGTTTGAAACCTGGATGGCTTCTGGGGCTGTCAAAGTGTTCAAAACAAGTGGAATGTTAAATTGTTTTCATGAGAGCTCGAATCGTGATTAATAACAGATGCTTAATGAAATGCGTTGAAAATATTAGAAAACTTGATAACCTTTTAAGCGATCTATATTTTTCAATTGGATTGTTGACAAAGCATTTTCAGATGAAGCATGGTCTCACATCTGCAGAAAACTCTTGTTTTACTAAGTAGCAGTGATTCCCTGCCCTCCTATATGTTTTTTAAGACATGGACAAACTACAGAAGGCATCTCAATGCACTGGAAAACCACCACCACCCAGTCTCTGCAAAATTTACCAAATTCTCTCCAAGGACCCAAAAGCTAATATCAGTGTACATTCCTAGAGTAACGTCCACAACATGAGGCCTTGGTTACATTTAGTTGACTGGTTTAGACAGGCCATATTGCTCACTCTCACCAGACTCATAAAACATATTCTATTCTGAACTCTGTCATGGAAAGAGATTACCATGTAGTCAGAGGAAAAGGCAGCTGCTGAAGGACTTACACAGATTGGGAAAATGGGCAAAGAAGTGGTCGATGAAATATAGTACAGGGAAGTGTATGGTAATGCACTTTGGTCGAAAGAGTAAAGACACAGACTATTATCTAAACCAGGAGAGAATCAGAAATCAGAGGTGCAAAGGGATTTAGGAGTTCTTGTGCAGGATTTCCTAAAAGTCCACCTGCAGGATGAGTCAGCAGTAAAGAAGGCAATGTAATGTTAACAGTCATTTTGAGAGGAATAAAATATAAGAGCAAGGATGTGTTGCTGAAGCCTTATGTAGGGGGTTTCTTCTTTTATGTTACTGCTAAGGCTAATAAAAATGGCTTCTTTGTTATGTTAACTGCTGAGAAAGTGCTTCTCTATAGCTGCTTGCTTGGATTATAATTACTGATAACGAGAATTGTATTCATAGAAACATAGAAACATAGAAAATAGGTGCAGGAGTAGGCCATTCGGCCCTTCGAGCCTGCACCGCCATTTATTATGATCATGGCTGATCATCCAACTCAGAACCCCGCCCCAGCCTTCCCTCCATACCCCCTGACCCCTGTAGCCACAAGGGCCATATCTAACTCCCTCTTAAACATAGCCAATGAACTGGCCTCAACAGTTTGCTGTGGCAGAGAATTCCACAGATTCACCACTCTCTGTGTGAAGAAGTTTTTCCTAATCTCGGTCCTAAAAGGCTTCCCCTCTATCCTCAAACTGTGACCCCTCGTTCTGGACTTCCCCAACATCAGGAACAATCTTCCTGCATCTAGCCTGTCCAATCCCTTTATGATCTTATACGTTTCAATCAGATTCCCCCTCAATCTTCTAAATTCCAACGAGTACAAGCCCAGTTCATCCAGTCTTTCTTCATATGAAAGTCCTGCCATCCCAGGAATCAATCTGGTGAACCTTCTTTGTACTCCCTCTATGGCAAAGATGTCTTTCCTCAGATTAGGGGACCAAAACTGCACACAATACTCCAGGTGTGGTCTCACCAAGGCCTTGTACAAATGCAGTAGTACCTCCCTGCTCCTGTACTGGAATCCTCTCGCTATAAATGCCAGCATACCATTCGCCTTTTTCACCGCCTGCTGTATCTGCATACCCACTTTCAATGACTGGTGTATAATGACACCCAGGTCTCGTTGCACCTCCCCTTTTCCTAATCGGCCACCATTCAGATAATAATCTGTTTTCCTATTTTTGCCACCAAAGTGGATAACTTCACATTTATCCACATTAAATTGCATCTGCCATGAGTTTGCCCACTCACCCAACCTATCCAAGTCACCCTGCATCCTCTTAGCATCCTCCTCACTGCTAACACTGCCGCCCAGCTTCGTGTCATCCGCAAACTTGGGGATGCTGCATTTAATTCCCTCATCCAAGTCATTAATATATATTGTAAACAACTAGGGTCCCATCACTGAGCCTTGTGGTACCCCACTAGTCACCGCCTGCCATTCTGAAAAGGTCCCGTTTATTCCCACTCTTTGCTTCCTGTCTGCTAACCAATTCTCCACCCACACCAATACCTTACCCCCAATACCGTGTGCTTTAAGTTTGCACACTAATCTCCTGTGTGCGACCTTGTCAAAAGCCTTTTGAAAATCCAAATATACCACATCCACTGGTTCTCCCCTATCCACTCTACTAGTTACATCCTCAAAAAATTCTATGAGATTCGTCAGACATGATTTTCCTTTCACAAATCCATGCTGACTTTGTCCGATCATTTCTCCGCTTTCCAAATGTGCTGTTATCACATCCTTGATAACTGACTCCATCAGTTTCCCCACCACCGACGTTAGGCTAACCGGTCTATAATTCCCCGGTTTCTCTCTCCCTCCTTTTTTAAAAATTGGGGTTACATTAGCCACCCTCCAATCCTCAGGAACTAGTCCAGAATCTAACGCGTTTTGAAAAATTATCACTAATGCATCCACTATTTCTTGGGCTACTTCCTTAAGCACTCTAGGATGCAGACCATCTGGCCCTGGGGATTTATCTGCCTTCAATCCCTTCAATTTACCTAACACCACTTCCCTACTAACATGTATTTCACTCAGTTCCTCCATCTCACTGGACCCTCTGTCCCTTACTATTTCTGGAAGATAATTTATGTCCTCCTTAGTGAAGACAGAACCAAAGTAATTATTCAATTGGTCTGCCATATCCTTGCTCCCCATAATCAATTTACCTGTTTCTGTCTGCAGGGGACCTACATTTGTCTTTACCAGTCTTTTCCTTTTTACATGTCTATAAAAGCTTTTACAGTCCGTTTTTATGTTCTCTGCCAGTTTTCTCTCATAATCTTTTTTCCCCTTCCTAATTAAGCCCTTTGTCCTCCTCTGCTGAACTCTGAATTTCTCCCAGTCCTCAGGTGAGCCACTTTCTCTGGCTAATTTGTATGCTACTTCTTTGGAATTGATACTATCCCTAATTTCTCTTGTCAGCCACGGGTGCACTACCTTCCTTGATTTATTCTTTTGCCAAACTGGGATGAACAATTGTTGTAGTTCATCCATGCAACCTATAAATGCTTGCCATTGCATATCCACCGTCAATCCTTTAAGTGTCATTTGCCAGTCTATCTTAGCTAATTCACGTCTCATACCTTCAAAGTTCCCCTTCTTTAAGTTCAGAACCTTTGTTTCTGAATTAACTATGTCACTCTCCATATTAATGAAGAATTCCACCATATTATGGTCACTCTTACCCAAGGGGCCTCTCACGACAAGATCGCTAATTAACCCTTCCTCATTGCTCAAAACCCAGTCCAGAATAGCCTGCTCTCTAGTTGGTTCCTCGACATGTTGGTTCAAAAAACCATCCCGCATACATTCCAAGAAATCCTCTTCCTCAGCACCTTTACCAATTTGGTTCACCCAGTCTACATGTAGACTGAAGTCACCCATTATAACTGCTGTTCCTTTATTGCACACATTTCTAATTTCCTGTTTAATACCATCTCCGACCTCACTACTACTGTTAGGTGGCCTGTACACAACTCCCACCAGCGTCTTCTGCCCCTTAGTGTTACGCAGCTCTACCCATATCGATTCCACATCTTCCCGGCTTATGTCCTTCCTTTCTATTGCGTTAATCTCTTCTTTAACCAGTAACGCCACCCCACCTCCCCTTCCTTCATGTCTATCCCTCCTGAATATTGAATATCCCTGAACGTTGAGCTCCCATCCCTGGTCACCCTGTTATTTGCTAACCAATTGGGATAGATATTACTCTTTCTTATGTACCTATAAGCTATTGTTTTTGCGGGTTTTGAGGAGAAGGCGGATGGGGACAGAGAGAGGAGACGTGATGCTGTAAACTGGGCGACAGAACGGACCCCGAGCGGGAGCCCGAGGCCCAGGGTTTTTTGGGAGGAGAACCAAAGAGGAAGGACGTGCTGGACGCGCTCTGGTTGACCACTGTGGTTGGTCCCAGGCAGCGAGTCGAGGGGGTCGGAGAAGGATGCATGGTGGAAAGAGTACCCGCTTCTGTAAGAGCTCCCACGATGCGTGCACAAACTGGTTAATAATAATGACTCCTTTTTCTTTTTTTAAAAATAGTTAAACAGTTCTTATTTTGTTCCTTTACTATCTACATAGTCAAAGTAAGAGCTATAAAGTGTAATCATTTAATCGCATATGGTGTACTGTCCTGTTATTTGGCGGTGTGGGGTACATCACACAGCATCTACATAAACTTGATTACCCAGTTTGGCGGGGCCAAAGGCTACTCCCCCTAGATGAAAGCGAGCTGAGTGAGCCTGAGGCTTACCAGGGGGCTACACTTATATGAGGCATTGGTTAGACTGCACTTGGAGGGTTGTTAGCAGTTTTGGACCCTTATCTAAAAGGTGTGCTGCCATTGGAAAGGGTCCAGAGGAGGTTCACGAGAATGATTCCATGAATGAAAGGGTTAACATATGAGGAGCGTTTGATGGCTCTGGGCTTGTTCTCACTGGAGTTTAGAAGAATGAGAGGGGGGATGTTATTGAAACTACACACCCATCTGTCACAGAGTACCTCCAGCCAAACTGTGTATGGGTCTGTCGTTTTCCATGTCTGCCTCATAAGCTACCACAGAATCACAAGACCAAAGCAGAAGCATGTCATTCTCACTTACTAGGGACTGCCTAAAAAGAAAGTGGTTAAGTTACTGGACTAGCATAATAAGGTTTGAACTATTGATTGAATTCAAAACCCAACATGGCAAAAGGGAAATTAAATCCAAGTAACTGAATAAATATTAAAGAAATCCAGTATCAGTGACAATGACAATGAAACTACAGGAATGTTGATGAAAACCATCTGGATCACTAATGATAAACACAAGAGATCCAGCAGATGTTGGAAATGCAGAAAAACACAAACAAAGTTGCTGGAAGAACTCAGCAGGTCAGGCAGCTTTTATGGTGGGAAATAAACAGTTGATGTTTTGGACCAAGACACTTCGTCCGAGGTCCCCATACCTAGCTATCCACACCTTTCATCCTCTCAGGAACATGCTGGCCTTGAGCTCTAACTAGCTGACTCCCACATGTCTCATATGGATATACCCTCAGATGGAGCTCCCAAACCTCTTCTGCCCCAAGATTCAGTCTTATCCTTATCAATATTTATATTAAAACTTATAAACTTAAGATCTTTGTTCTCAAACTGCTCTCCTACTGGAACATTGGTTACCTGGTGAAACCTTTTCATTCCAATCCTTTGCCATAAAGCATCTGTATTCCTTTTTAACAAACCTGTTCTGTTATCTGCAAGGATCTGTGTACACATTAATTCCGTGATCCCTCTGTGGTTCGACACCACTTAATATTTTTCTGCCCATTCTCCTGTGGGCTGCAGCTTTCCTCCTCATTGTCAACCACCAATTCTTGCAATATCTGGAAACTTGTTGATCGTACCCTCTACATTTAAATCTAAATAGTTAATATACACTACATGAGATTGAGCAGTGAGGCCTCTGAGATCTGAGTCAAAAAACCAACAAACAACAGTTTAAGCTTTAATCTGTCCAAACAATGGGTGGGACATGGTCGTGTAGTGGCCAGTTTAATGCTTTATAGTGCCAGCAATTTGGGTTGAATTCCTGCCACTGTCTGTAATGAGTTTGTACGTTCTCCCTTTGATGGCTTGGGTTTCCTCTGGGTGTCCCAGTTTCCTCCCACATTCCAAACACGTATGAGTTAGAGTTAGTTAAGTTGATGGCACGCTTACGTTGGCTGCAGAAGCATGGCAACACTTACTTGCACATCCTTCGACTGCCTTGGTTGTTAATGCAAATGACGCAATTCACTGCATGCTTTAATGTTTCGATGTGCATTAACTAATAAAGCTGATCTCCAGACAGTATTTGATGGATGTTTTCACTACATGTGGAATTATCTCTTCCAGCAAACTAGACTGACAAACAACCAATGCACAGAAGAAGACAAGCTGTGCAAATTTAAAAAAAATACTTAATACTGAGAACATGAGTTGTAGAGTCCTTCAAAGTGAGGTGTGGAGTCAGTTCACTGTTGAGGTGCATGAAGTTATCCACGCTGGTTCAGGAGCCTGATGGCTGAAGGGTAATAACTGTTCCTGAATCTGTTGGTGTGGGACCTAAGGCACCCGCACTTCTTGACAAATGGTAGCTGTGAGAAGAGAGCATGGCCTGGATGGTGGATTCTGATGGACGGTAGCTCTTTAATTTTGTCCGGGGCTCAGCTCTCCTCTATGTCATGAGGTTGTGGGCTCAGACCCTGCTTCTCTCCGGAACACAATCCAAGTTATTATCTCCATAACAAAAAAGTGATGGAGCAGCAGAGATGCCAGCATTTGGAGGAGGCAGTAGAGATATGTGCACTTCAGAAGAGCCTTTCTCTTGAAATATAGCCTGTTAGGAACGTAAGAAGGAACGGGCATGCACTTCGGCACAAACTTTGTGAAGGGCGTTGAGGGCAGCCATGAACCAGGAGCAGGAAAACATCTTTACAACATTAAGAAACATTCCTGCTTCTAGCCTAGTCACTGGTTCTGGGTTTTATCCCTCTGTCTGGCAGAGTTGTTCCATTTGTCAGTAACCACTGACGCAGAGAAGCATATCCAGCTTTATCCATTATGATACACAGGATTGTGAAATGGCAATTTATCATCTTGGCTAGAACTGAATGAGGTCAAATCACGACTGCAACCAAAAGGGCCTGTATGCCAGCTAGTCTGAACAGGATCCGTCAAAATGTATTCAACACCGAGAGATTTGGAACCTTAGCAGTACTGGTTTTAACCATTTACAAACACAAGCACAGAACCTCCTGAGTTTGCTATCAAGTAATTCCTTTGATATTCTGCATTGAAATTGGACAGAAGCTTTTCAGTATACTTTGAAATCGTTTTAATTTAAGCAAATTAAGGCTATGCTTATCACAGTCCTGATGAAGAGTCTTGGCCTGAAACTCAATTATTTACTCTTTTCCACAGATGCTACCTGGCCTACTGAGTTCCTCCTGCATTTTGTGGGCATTGCTTGCTTACTCCCCTAATGCTTTCACCAGTTGTTTCAAATTTCAAAACCATTTATGGAGTGTTCACAATTATTCAGAATTAAGAGTATTCCAAACATTGTTTTTTTTTAAATGACATGTTATTTTAATCCAGATAACTAAATGAAAGTATAGACTTTGGACTTGAAAATCTAGATTCCATGCTGGTTAACTTGACTAACCCAATAAAAGGGGAATTGCAGTATATGAAAACATGCAGAGGCAACAGAGGTCAATGGTAGGAATGTAGTTCTGAGAATGAGGAATAAATTCAATCACAATACAGCTGTTAATGTGATTCTGTAGAAATCCTACAAGCTGCAGCATTAGCTGAACTCATTGCACCCTTCTCACTTAATGACCTCTACTATTCAGCATCCACCCTTTAATTCATATATTTTACTCAGTCGTCACTCTTCCAGCTGTCTGCCTGACTCTCTGGCAGACTTGCATTGCTAGTTGTCACTCTCAGTCATACTCAAGAACTCTGCTAGTTCACCCATACCTCACAGCAACTTCAGATCAGTACATGACACATGGACCAACCAGCCCCACTCTCCAGAGACAACTCAAGTATAGGCAATTTCTAAAAACATGTAAAAATTACACTAATATCTAGCAGAAATAATCCAGTAACTGACCTGCAGGTTCTTCCTGATCATTTTCAAACAGCAAAGGTGTTTCTTTTCCACATATGGCATGACCAGCTAGCCATAGTTCTAACTCCATAATCAAGTTCGCAGGTGACACCACGGTGGTTGATCCTTAACACCCAGAAGACCAAGGAGATCATTGTGGGCTTCAAGCATGTTAGGAGCCACACTCACGTCCCCATCTACATCAACGGAACTGTAGTGGAGCGTGTGTCAAGCTTCAAATTCCTTGGTGTCCACATTTCCGAGGATCTCATCTGGTCCCTGAACTCCTCTATCCTGATCAAAAAGACACAATAGCGCCTTTATTTCCTGCTGGGCATCAAGAAAGCTCACCTCTGTCCCAGGATACTGACGGACATTTACCGCTGTACCATTGAGAGCATACTCACCAACTGCATCTCAGTGTGGTATGGCAATTGTCCCCTATCAGACCGCAAAGCATTCCAGCGTGTGGTGAAAACTGCCCAGTGGATTATCGGCACCCAATTGCCCACCATTGAGAACATCTACCATAAATGCTGCCTGGGCAGGACGAAAAGCATTATCAAGGATGTATCTCACCCTAACCATGGACTTTTTACTCTCCTCCCATCCGGTAGGCACTACAGGAGCCTCCACTCCAGCACCAGCAGGCACAGGAAGAGCTTCTTCCCTGAGGCTGTGACCCTGCTGAACCTCACATCACAGCGCTAAGCAGTATTGCACCTATATTGTACTGTCTCAGTACTCTTATATTTGTGTGCTGTAGCACTTAATTTTTATTCACAGTTATTTGTAAATAACACTATTCTTTGCATTTCTGGTTAGATGCTAACTGCATTTCATTGGCTTTGTACCTGTATTCGGCACAATGACAATAAAGTTGAATATAATCTAATCTAATTGTTGATACTTTAAATTGCGCATCACCTTCTCTCTGGTCGGGAATGCTGCCACAGTTCAGCGGACGTGCAGCTCCTCAGCCATTTTAACGGTAACACAAAGCACTGGCTCACAGAAAGCTTTCATCCCACTCTCAAAAGGCCTTCTTGTGCGATGAAGAGGAACTCTTGATCTCTCAATCTAGTTCTTTGTGGCTCTGACACCTTATTTGTCTACCTTTCAGTGCACTTTCTTTGTAACTTTAACATGATATTGTGCATACTGTTATTGTCCTTTCCTTTGCATTGGTGGTGGTGGTGGTGGTGGTATCCGTTAGTCTCATGAGACCATTGATCTGCGCCTGGAAAGTCTTGCTTCAGTCTGTGTTAGAGCAGCGTCTGTTGTGGCTGTAGGGGCCCACACGGGAGTGACAGTCTCGGCTGCAGCGACTGCACTTGAAGGCGCTGTCCTCCAGCGTCGTCTTGATGCTGTTTTCCCGACGAGTGCGCTTTTCTTCAGCAGCAAGTCTCAGCTTCTCCTCTCCTCTTTTTAGACCTCTGTGTAGTTCCAGTCTCCAGTGAGAGCGATCGCTTGCGATGTCCTCCCACCTCACGACGTTCATTTTCAGCGACTTCATGTCTCTCTTGCAAACGTCTTTGAAATGAAGATAGGGCCGCCCTTGTGCTCTCTTGCAGGAGGCCAGTTCCCCGTACAGCAGGTCTTTGGGGATCCTCCCGTCTGACATGCGGTGTACGTGGCCCAGCCAGTGGAGACAGCGTTGTTGGAGCAGGGTGAAGAGACTGGGTATCTGGGCGCGGGCCAGGACCTCATTGTTGGTGACTCGGTCAGTCCACGTGATGTCCAGGATGCGTCTCAGGCTGCGAAGGTGGAAGGCAATGAAACACCGCTCTTGTCTGTCGTAGAGGCTCCAGGTCTCGCTGCCGTAAAGCAGTGTGCTGAGGACGCAGGCCCTGTAGACTGCGACTTTGGTGTGCGTCGTCAGCTTTCTGTTCTCCCAGACTCTCTTTGTCAGCCTGGGGAATGTTGGGGCTGCTTGTCCGATCCGTCTGTTGATCTCGGGGTCTAGGGAGAGGCTGTCCGTGATGGTGGAGCCAAAGTATGTAAACTCGTGAACTACCTCCAGCTCGTAGTTGTTGATGGTAATGGCAGGGGGGTGCTCAACGCCTTGGCCCAACACATTGGTTTTCTTCAGGCTGATGGTCAAGCTGAAGTCCTGGCAAGCTCTGGAGAAGCTGTCCATGAGGCATTGCAGCTGCTCTTCAGAGTGTGTTGCCAGTGCCGCATCGTCTGCAAACAACATGTCCCTGATGAGTACTTCGCGAACCTTGGTTTTTGCCCTCAGCCAGGACAGACTGAACAGCCTCCCGTCCGATCTGATGTGGAGGTAGACACCATCAGTTGATGTTCCAAAGGCGTGCTTCAGCATGACTGCGAAGAAGATGCCAAACAGAAGATGTGAGCTGAGATGGCCTGTTCAAAATCCTCACCAGAATTCGTTGTCCCCCAAGGCTCCTCAGGATAGTTCAGTCATTCCACACAGACATGAAGGGCGTCGTTCAGTTCGACGGCTCTTCTTCGGAGGCCTTCAACATTCGCAGCGGTGTGAAGCAGGGCTGTGTGCTTACCCCCACCCTTTGCATTATGTTGATGTATTTATGTTGTGGGTTCAGAAGGATCTGTATGGATTGCCTGCAAAACAAGCTTATCATTGTATGCCAGTATATGCTACAATAACAAACCAATTACCCCAAAAATGGTGCCTATACATCAATCATTAGAAATGTGCTAATGCTCCTTGGATCTAACTTCAAAATCTCAGCTTTGCTTAGCTTAAGTAAAATAGTCAGCATGTAGCCTAATTTAGATTGATTAATTGATTATGACTAGTTGATTACCTGACTACAAGATTACAAGACCTGACGAAGGGTCTTGGCCTGAAATATCGACTGTACCTCTTCCTATAGATGCTGTCTGGCCTGCTGCATCCACCAGCAGTTTTTGTGTGTGTTGCTGGGATTTCCAGCATCTGCAGAATTCCTTGTGTTTCCACCTCACACTTATCTGGGTTGAATTCCATCTGCCACTTCTCAGCCCAGTTTTGCATCCTATCAATGTCCCGCTGTAAACTCTGACAGCCCTCCACACTATCCACAACACCCCCAACCTCTGTGATATCAGCAAACTTACTAACCCATCCCTCCACTTCCTCATCCAGGTCATTTATAAAAATCACGAAGAGTAGGGATCCCAGAACAGATCCCTGAGGCACACCACTGGTCACCGACCTCCATGCAGAATATGACCCATTTACAACCACACTTTGCCTTCTGTGGGCAAGCCAGTTCTGGATCCACAAAGCAAGGTCCCCTTGGATCCCATGCCTTCTTACTTTCTCAGTAAGCCTTGCATGGAGTACCTTATCAAATGCCTTGCTGAAATCCATATACACTACATCTACTATTCTACCTTCATCAATGTGTTTAGTCACATCCTCAGAAAATTCAATCAGACTCGTAAGGCACAACCTGCCTTTCACAAAGCCATGTTGACTATTCCTAATCATATTATGCCTCTCCAAATGTTCATAAATCTTGTCTCTCAGGATCTTCTCCATCAACTTACCAACCACTGAAGTAAGACTTTCTGGTTTATAATTTCCTGTGCTATCTTTACTTCCTTTCTGGAATAAGGGAACAATATCAGCAGCCCTCGAATCCTTTGGAACCTTTCCCGTCCCCATTGATGATGCAAAGATTATTAGATTATTGCCGGAGGATTAGCAGTCTCCTCCTTCGCCTCCCACAGTAGCCTGGGGTATATCTCGTCCGGTCCTGGTGACTTATCCAACTTGATGCTTTCGAAAAGCTCCAGCACATCCTCTTCCTTAACGTCTATATGCTCAAACTTTTCAGTCCACTGTAAGTCATCCGACAATCGCCAAGATCCTTTTCCATAGTGAATACTGAAGCAAAGTATTAATTAGTACCTCCACTACCTCCCATGGTTCCATACTCATTTTTCCTCTGTCACACTTGATTGGTCCTATTCTCTCACATCTTATCCTCTTGCTCTTCACATACTTGTAGAATGCCTTGGGGTTTTCCTTAATCCTGCTCACTAAGGCCTTCTCCAGGCCCCTTCTGGCTCTCCTAATTTCATTCTTCAGCTCCTTCCTGCTAGCCTTATAATTCTCTAGATCTCTATCATCACCTTGTTTTTTGAACCTTTCGTAAGCTTTTCTTTTCTTCTTGACTAGATTTTCAACAGTCTTTGTTCACCATGGTTCCTGTACCCTACCATCCTTTCCCTGTCTCATTGGAACATACCTATGCAGAACGCCACGCAAATACCCCCTGAATATTTGCCACATTTCTGCCGTACATTTCCCTGAGAACATCTGCTCCCAATTTATGCTTCCAAGTTCCTGCCTCATAGCTTCATATTTCCCCTTAGTCCAATTAAACGTTTTTTTTAACTTGTCTGCTCAAGGTATTGAATAGTTAATGCTATAAATTGCAACACTAAGGAGTTAAGTGCAAAGTATAGGACATAAGTATTGAAAGGAGTTGGAGATGTCCAGGTACAATGAACACCAATGGCCAGAGGTGTAAATGCTTATGAGCTGACAATCACAAGGAGGAACAGAAAAGAATAATTGTCATAGTTGTGAGGCAAAAGAAAGAAAATATTGGCATGGATAGTGGTGTGGTGAGACATGATGGATGGTAAAAATGCACTTATCTTCATTACAAAACAAAGCCTAAACAAAGTTGAAAATATAAATGTGCATAAACAATTGTAAAATTTTAATGTTCTAACATCTGGAAAATGCATTCTACAAGTTAGTGAGCAATGGGGTGCTTAAGAATTATCATACATCAAGAAATGTGAATAGAAAGGATATTGCTTTCAGATGCTCAAGCTGACATTACGGCTTTATTAAACATTTCCATTTGTATTAACGAGCTTTGCTTATCTTGTGAGCTTTCAAAGGGCAAACAGCTTAAGATGCTGTATCTTTCCCTAATTGGTTGGTTGATTCAAACAGCATGGCTTGTATTGCTGTAGTCTGACTTAACATTTGGTTCCACAGCACATATTTCTCTTATGTGTGTTAAAATTATGGGATATATTGGGGCAAGTTTTAATAAGCTGAAATGAGTGGGTTTAAGTTGGGTGGTAAATTGAAATGTTCAAAATTTCAAAGCCTAACTTAGTCATCCTAAACTTGCCCGCTTCCGATTTTAATGGAGGTGGAATGGTGGCTAATCCTGACACAAATTTTTAAAACAATCACATATTGCAGTCTTATCCTGACCTGTATTTTTAACCTATGTTGGTGGACCTGGGCATCTCTGGAAGTAAGTGTATGGAACGGTTGGATCAGTTAAATCCCTGAGAGCAGTGCTGGAGGGCCAAGAGGAGCAGGATCTTCCCTCACAGATTGACTGTGCATCACTGTCAAGCCTCTGCTATCACCGTCTTCCCCACCCCAGTAATCAGAGCTAATTCTAATCATTGATACCTACTTACTGATCACCACTCTCCTAATTATCTTTTGTGATCTATGATCACCCTCAAAACGAACCTCCATCAATAATCCAGCAAACATAAGGAAATCTGCAGCTGCTGGAATTTCAAGCAACACACATAAAAAATGCTGCTGAACACAGCAGGGCAGGCAGCATCTCTAGGAAGAGGTACAGTCCATGTTTCAGGCCGAGACCCTTCGTCAGGACTAACTGAAAGAAGAGATAGTAAGAGATTTGAAAGTGGGAGGGGGAGGGGGAGATCCAAAATGATAGGAAAGGACAGTAGGGGGAGGGATGGAGCCAAGAGCTGGAAAGTTGATTGGCAAAAGGGATATGAGAGTATCATGGGATGGGAGGCCTAGGGAGAAAGAAAAGGGGGTGGGGAGAAGCCCAGAGGATGGGCAAGGAGTATAGTGAGAAGGACAAAGGGAGAAAAAGGAGAGAGAGAGAAAGAATGTGTGTGTATAAATAAATAATGGATGGTGTATGAGGGGGAGGTGGGCATTAACGGAAGTTAGAGAACTCTGTGTTAATGCCATCAGGTTGGAGGCTGCCCAGACGGAATATAAGGTGTTGTTCCTCCAACTTGAGTGTGGCTTCATCTTGACAGTAGAGGAGGCCGTGGATAGACATATCAGAATGGGAATGGGAAAGCTCTCAAACGCATCTCTCCCATTTCACGCACATCTGCTCTCACCCCATCCTCACGACACCCCACTAGGAATAGGGTTACCCTTGTCCTCACCTACCACCCCACCAGCCTCCAGGTCCAACATATTATTCTCCGTAACTTCCGCCACCTCCAACAGGATCCCACCACTAAGCACATCTTTCCCTCCCCCCCCCCCCGCTTTCTGCAGGGATCGCTCCCTACGCAACTCCCTTGTCCATTTGTCCCCCCCATCCCTCCCCACTGATCTTCCTCCCAGCACTTATCCTTGTAAGCGGAACAAGTGCTACACCTGCCCTTACACCTCCTCCCTCACCACTATTCAGGGCCCCAGACAGTCCTTCCAGGTGAGGTGACACTTCACCTGTGAGTCGGCTGGGGTGATATACTGCGTCCAGTGCTCCCGATGTGGCCTTCTATATATTGGCGAGACCCGACGAAGGCTGGGAGACTGTTTCACTGAACACCTATGCTCTGTCTGCCAGAGAGAGCAGGATCTCCCAGTGGCCACACATTTTAATTCCACATCCCATTCCCATTCTGATATGTTTATCCATGGCCTCCTCTACTGTCAAGATGAAGCCACACTCAGGTTGGAGGAACAACACCTTATATTCCGTCTGGGTAGCCTCCAACCTGATGGCATGAACATTGACTTCTCTAACTTCCGTTAATGCCCCACCTCCCCTTCGTACCCCATCCGTTATTTATGAATTTATTTTTTATTATTATTTTTATTTTTTCTCTCTCTCTCTCTCTCTCCTTTTTCTCCCTCTGTCCCTCTCACTATACTCCTTGCCCATCCTCTGGGTTCCCCCCACCTCCTTATCTTTCTCCCTAGGCCTCCCATCCCATGATCCTCTCATATCCCTTTTGCCAATCAACTTTCCAGGTCTTGGCTCCGTCCCTCCCCCTCCTGTCTTCTCCTATCATTTCGGACCTCCCCCTCCCCCTCCCACTTTCAAATCTCTTACTATCTCTTCTTTCAGTTAGTCCTGACGATGGGTCTCAGCCCGAAACGTCGACTGTACCTCTTCCTATAGATGCTGCATGGCCTGCTGCATTCACCAGCAATTTTTATGTGTGTTGCTCCATCAATAATTACTGATGTGATCACCCAAACCCTCACAATGATGAATCCCACCTCCTCATACTGATTATTGAGCACCGCCTTACATCAGTCTTCAACCCTGTGCAATTCTGACTTCCCACCTCCATTACTAATCTCCCCCAGCATGATCATTGACATTCCTCATTGTTCTTAAGTTTTCCCTTTCTCATCCCTGAGAACATGACCACTGATCACTGAGCCCTCCTGTAATCATCAAACCTCTCACTCACCGTAAAATTCATCTCTATCTCCTCCACACTGATCAGTGACCAACCCTCCCTTCATGTATGATCGCGAATCCCACTGAAGTGATCCACCTCCGTGAATCATCCATTGCCCATCATATCAATCACTAAAACTAATCTCTTTCATTTTCATTTCCCCTGCCCACTTCTTTTCCCTTATTCCCTCAGATTCAACTAAACCTTCTGTCCCCTCATGATCAGCATCATGTTCTCTCCCCTCACTTTCCCTAATCTTTACACCTATCTTTTCCATTGTTCTCTCCTCTAAATGTTTCCTTCCTTGTTATTATACCCAGCTTTTCTCACCCACTCATCTGTTTCCACTTAATGTTTCCTTTGAAGTAATTGCACCATTGCCTACGTGTAAATCCCAATTTTCTCTTGCATACTACTCTCTCTTACCCCAAACATTCACTGCTCTCCCTCAGTCTTTCCTTTCTCCCCATTTTCTTACTGATGTCTCATCCTTCTTCGGTCTTTTTCCCACCAAATTTCTGCCCACCTCTAGCTTTTGCCATTTTCTTACCATCTTTACTGTCCTTTCCTCTTCCCTATGATGTCTCTTACCTCTTGTATGTGTCCCATTCTTTTGACATCTCCCTTTCCTTGATTTCTCTCTGCTGATCTCTGCCCTCCCACATGTGCTTCTGCAGTGTTGATCTTATTGGTGTGCACAGGATCTTCAACCCTCAGCTACTTTGGTTTCTTCACTTTCCCAAAACTCTAAGCTGACCTGCCAGTGTCAACCTCTCTGTATAGTTAATTTCTCCCAATCACTAACATCTCCAGTGTCCTGGACTTTTCCTTTCCTTTTCCTCTTTCGCTGCTCTGACCATTTTCCCTGATTCCTGATCTCTCCTCAAGGTGCAGGTGTCTGAATAACCAGTCTTGAGTACTTCTGATTTAAGGCCTTTTTCTTGGATATCTCAGGATTTAAATAACTGACACATTAATCTGATGTTCAGCTGCTGAACTAGCTTTACCTGCATTTAGTGCCAGAGGCTGCCTTGGAAAGGGATTTTAAATGAGTCTTATGAGCTGTAGCCAAGAGAGTACAGGAAACGGGCTGGTGGAAAGTTAACTGCCTGCTGACACCGTCTTATCAGGCTGACATTTTACCCAATAATCTTGCATAAGAGCAGCTAGATGATTGGAAACAGTCAAGCTGTTTCTGAGAATTTAGTATTCTACTGAATGTCCCACTAGAGAATACACTGCCTTTGAAGAAGGTTTTGGAGGAAATCAAATATTTTTGGGACAATTTCTCAGGCTTCGTGCAGTAATTCTCCATGAACATCACTCATGAGAAGAGAGAGCGACACTACTCCACAAGCCATATTATTGGAGAAAGATAGTGTGTGACAGTAGACATATTGCTAGTTAATCTGATTTTATTAGTGCTGTTGAGTTAGGGATAAATATTGACCAGGTACCTTGCTTACACTTTAGAAGAAAAATACTCTGGGATACTTTACGTCTACTTGAGGGATGGACATCTTCATTGATGCAACACTCCTCTGTTACATGAGCAAGTACCTTCCAGACAAAAATAAGGCCATAAGACATAGGAACAGAATTAAGCTATTCGGCCCATTGTGTCTGCTCCAACATACCATCGTGGCTGAGTTGTATCCCTCTCAATCGCATAATCCTGCCCTCTTCCCATAACCTTAGACACAGTGACTAATCAAGAACCTATCAACCTCCGCTTTAATTATACCCAACGACTTGGCCTCCACAGCTGTCTGTGGCAATGAATTCCACGGATTCACTACCCGCTGTCCATAGCAATTCCTCCTCATCTGTTTTAAGTGGATCTCCCTCTATTCTGAGAGTGTACCTTCTGGTTCTATGCTCCCCCACTATTGGAAACTTGCTCTCCACCTACAGTCTATCTATGCCTTTCAATACCCTACAATTTCAATGAGTTTCTCCCCTCATTCTTTTAAACTCCAGTGAGTACAGGCATCAAACAGTCCTCATAAGTATAACCCATTAATTCCCAGAATTATTCCTGTGAACCTCATCAGGATCTTTCCCAACGCCAGCACATCCTTTTTTAGAAAAGGGGCCCAAAACTGTTCCCAATACTCCAAGTGCGGTCTGACCATTGCCTTATAAACCCTCAACATTACATCCTTGCATCTATATTCCAGCTCTCTTGAAATGAATGCTAACGTTACATTTGCCTTCCTTACCACCAACTCAACTTGCAAGTTAACTTTTAGGGACTCTTGAACAAACTGCCACGTACCTCTGACTTTTGAATTTTCTCCCCATTTAGAAAATAGTCTACACCATTATTCCTTCTACCAAAGTGTATGACCATACAATGTTAGTGTCCAATTTGAAGTACAGTTTACACCATAGATGATAACTATGATTGACTATCACAAGCTTCTATAAAAGATGTTTGATGTGCTTTGCATTATATACAGCATTAGGGATAGATAGCGCAAGGGAATGTGACTCTGCAGTGATGTCATCACACTGAGTGAGATATATTGGGTGTGGAATTTCAATAGGGATGGAGCATTTCAGCTGAGGCACATGCTCGCTTTATGATCAAAATGGGAGCCAATTTATTTGATTTAGTCTAACCTTAAAAAAAGTCAGGAGAATATTGCATGACTTATTCCAAGAGCTGAACATCGATAAATCCCTGGGAGTATAAAATGGACCTTACGTTGCATGTTTTACAGACAGAATGAGCATTAAAGCCTGACTTCAGCCTGATTTCACATTAGTCTGTAACTGCCACTTCAATTGCAGTGCTCAGTGTTACCCAGCAAAGAACATTTAATGTTGATTGAACTCAGTTAGCCATGCTGAATAAGGCAAAGTCAGCAGACCAGTATAGCTCTAAGCGCATGACTGTTCTACTTATTGTGATTTATCCATTGAACCTATTGGCACAAGAGGTTCATTATTTCATTCCTCTTATTTTCAAGTGGGAAACATCCCTATCTTGTGAGCAATAAAGTGAAATGTGGGGAATGGAGAGGGGATCTGACACATCTCAGTTCTTGTAAGAAATGAACAAAAAAGCATTTAATTTCCTTCATTTAACACCCTTCCTACTAACATGCAGAAAGTAGAAATGGCATGGTGATACGATTGAATAAATTGAATAGGTTAGGACTTTATTCCTTGGAACGCAGGAGCTTGAGAGGGGATTTGATAGAAGTATCGAAAATTATGAGGGGTATAGATAATTAATGTAAATGCAAGCAGGCTTTTTCCACTGAGGTTGGGTGGAACTATGACCAGAGGTCATGAGTTAAGGCAGAAAGGTGAAAAGTTTAAGAGAAACGTGAGAGGAAACTTCTTCACTCAGAGGGTCGTGAGAGTGTGGAATGAGCTGCCAGTACAAGTGGTGCACGTGAACTCGATTTCAAGGTTTAAGGGAAGTTTGGATAGTTGGGAGTTGGAGGGCTAGGGTCCCGGTGCAGGTTGATGGGAGTAGGCAGCTTAAATGGTTTGGCACAGAGTAGATGTGCTGAAGGGTCTGTTTCGGTGATGTATTTTTCTATGACTATATTACTCTATGATGATGCTATTCTAGAAGGTAAGTAATACGATAGGGTGAACTTTCCTCTGCTATTCTCTCATTTCATTTTGAACCAAGAAGATTCCGCATAGAACGCTATGGATAAAGTGTAGGTCAATGGTTTAAGCATAGACAAGTGCTGGTTGTCATGGACATAGTGGGCTGAAGGGCCCTATTTCTATGCTGAACGACTCTGTGATTCTATGATTCATCTTTGGACTTCTGGATTACCAAGGGAAGATGCAGTAATTATGCAAATGTGAGCAAGAGGATTGGATTTACTGAGTATGCCTGCAAGAAAATGAATCTCAGGGCTGTATATGGTGACATATACGTATGTACTTAGATATACATTTATTTTGAACTTCAAACTTTAGAGACCCAGTGCACGGATTTCCTCCAATATAATGCAGGGCAGGTTTTGGGGGAGAGGATCTCACTGGAATCCATCACCATCAATTTCTGAAAAGCTGCTTGGAAACTAGTGCCTAGAAATTCATTGCTGTCTAGTTATTGTTGACTGAATTAACTGCACTATACTGGATAACAGTGCCAGCCTATTATAACTGGCCTTTGACGTTAATTCCAGAATCAATTAAATGTAAAAGCTCTCTTACTCAAGCTGATCCTTCCTTATTTCCTAACCACCAGTCTACAAAACTACGATCACATATAGAAAGTCATGCACATACATGGAATCTGATGGATAGGTACACACACACACACACACACACACACACGTACACAGACACACACGTGCACACACACACGCACGTGCGCACACTCTTCCACCTCCAACTCAACACACACAGACCGTTCACCGGCAGCAGACGGGAAGGTTGCACAGAATTCAGTTTGGAATGGCAGGTTTAAATGTAGTCATCTTACTAACAATAACATTTCTGGCAGGCTTGAGGGATTAGAATGTACAAGAATGTATCCATGTACAAGAGACTGCAGATGCTGGAAGCTGGCTCAGCAAGCAATCTGCTAAAGAAACTGAGCAGATGGAGCAGCGTCTGTGGAAGGAACGGAATTGTAAATGTTTCCAGATGAAACCCTGAATCAAAAGTTCTGATGCAGGATTTTGACCCAGAATATCAGCTATTCTTTTACACCTACAGATGCTGTTAGACCCTCAGATTTATTTCCTCCAGCAGATTGCATCCTTGCTGAGAAGCTGGTCATATAGTTGTTTCCATAGAGGAGATTTGTTTTCTCTTGCTCTTCCCCACTAACCTGCAAAACAGTCGGTTGTCTTTAAGAAGCTGACAGCACCTGGAGCTGCTCTGTAGTTCCTTCCTTGTATCTGTTCTTTGGATGACTGCTTCCTGGAAATGATCCCTGATAAGAAGAGTGAGATGCAACTATGTTTTTGTGCTATGGTTCTCCTTGCATGTCTTTTGCACTAACTTGAACCTGGATTGTGCTGGGAGCAGAAAGGAATGTCAAAAACTGATGATGGTGGAAATCTGAAATAAAAACAGAAATTGTAGATACATCTTTCTCCCCACAGGTGCTGCTTGACCTGAAAGTTATTTCCAACATTTTCTGTTTTTATATCAGAATGGCATGAAATTAGATGATCTTTTAAAACACAAATTCAGGGTACTTTGCAGTATGACACAGACAATGAAGTGTTTTTTCATATATGCTCACTTTATTGTTGTAATATGGTAGATATAGGAACAGATTTTCATGTATGGTCACTTGATTGTTGTAATATAGTAAATACAGGAACTGATTTTGCTATTCGTCCCATAGACAATACATGATAATGACCCGAAGATCAGATTTTGGTGATATTGGCTGAAAGTGATAACTTGGTCCGCACATTAGGGATTACACATCTGCTTTTAATACAAATTTTATCTTTGAAATCTCCTTTTTTCTTTTTCAAGGTTCTTTTGAAGACCGTGACCTGGCATTACACTCTGACTTCGGTTCTTTGTGGGAATGGGACCCGCTCTCAGGGCCTAATGACCGGCTGCTTTTTGATATCCCATGGATGCAGCCTGGAAGACTACTGTGCCTTCAGGGTTCCAGACTTTCATTGCTCTGGAGGCTTGTTGGTCTTAGGACGGTGCCCCTGACTGAAGCATCATGGGAGAATACGGAACATTGGGAGCAGTGGGTTAGCGGCCGGGGGTTGTGTGTCTAGAGAGCTGCGCCTTTTTGGGGCCAACTCTCTGGGTGCAGAGCTTGGAAAAAGCGATGCAACAGATTTTTAACAGATAGTTGTTTGTTATGTCTCCCCTCTTGCTGTGAAGCGGGGACACCTCTTTTTCCCTTATTAGGGAGAGAGCGAGAGAGAGAGAGCCTGTGGTATGTCGAATTACTGGGTGAACAAATAGTCTGTGCGGTACTGCAAGTCTGTGTCTTTATTGAAGCTTTGCTGTACGCTTGAGTGCTCGATAGAGAGCGCTGATGCTTTTTTGCTGGTGCTGGTGGGGATGGGGTGGGGCCATTTCCTTGTTGCTAATTGTGCATGGGAGGGGGGAGCTGGGGGAGTGGTCTTTGGGGTCCTAATGTTTAGCTGTTATTCATTCTTTGGGGCACTCTTTTGTTTTCATGGATGCTTGCAAAGAAAAAGAATTTCAGGATATATATTGTATACATTTCTCTGACATTAAATGTACCTATTGACCTATTGAAATAGTGATACGGGATGTGTTATGTCCACCTGAGAGGTTAATCTAATATCTCAAACAAAAAAAGACATCTTACCTCTGACTGACCAACACTTCTTGAGCATTGCTCTAGAATGCCAACTTAAGCCATTGTTCTTAGGTCTTTACCGTGCAAGTTTCAGCACAATCTGCTGACTTAGAAGTAAGTTTGTAACCTGATGAGTCACAGCTAATGCATAGTTGGGACAGAGAAACAGAGATATATTATGTATTTTTCCTATAGGATATCCAACATGAGAGTTTAGGATGACATCTGGTTCCAAAAGGTGCTGAGTGATCATCATCCCAAATAGAAAAGAATAAACATTGATCAGAAGGTATTTCAAAAAAAGAAAATAAACATCTCCAAAAGAATCGTAGTTGCTTGCAAATAATGATGAGCTGACAGGTGAAGTAGAGAGGGATGCCTATTTAGTCCCTCCACAAACCATCAACATTTGGAGCCAGCCACATTCCAATTGATGTTTAATTTTTAGTGTAATAATTAAGAACTGGAGGAATTGTGGCATATTTTTACTTTGAACTCATGCAATATAAGGTCAATTATTTCAGAAGTTACTAACTTTGGACAGATTGCTTATGATTTTATGAATTCACTTGTGGCCAAAGTACCTCCACTGTGTCTGGGCATATTCGAGTATCTGCTTGGTTTTAAGTAGATATTGCTAGGAACGGTGGTAGTGTTGGGCAGTGTGGGCTGAAATTGGTATTGATCAATGAATTGAAGAATAGAGTCAAGGAGTCATGGAGTATTACAACACGGACACAGATTCGTCAGCCAACTCATCCATGCTGACTGAGATATCCATTTAAGCTAACCCCATTTGCATGTGTTTGTCTCATAGGATCTGTTATCTGGGCAAACAAGAGAGGCAAAAATGGTTCCAAGTTTGAGTCATAATCACACTTGTCCATGGTTGGCTAAAGTGAACCATGAAAAATTAAATTGGTTGGATTGTAGTCATGCAGATCACTGGGCTGAAACAGGCAGTTGGCTCATTATTTCCAGAATTACGATTCATGATGGCGATGTAAATCTAATGGGACAAATGAGATGCTTATCTCTGAAGCTGCAACACAGAACTGCAGGTATGCCGAACATCAAAAACCGCGCTTAACAGACAAAGCTAAATGGATTAGATCATACTATGTGGTCATACCATGTCTTCTGAATGGTGGTCAGTAATTAAAGAAAGGAGGAGGAGAGAACATCTTCATCCTTAAAGGTGATGGGATCTAGCACTGAATAGAAGAGACCAGGTCGACGTGTCAGCCACATTGCTTAACCATGAATGCCAAGTGGATGCTTCACCTCAGTTTCTTGCTGAGACCTCCACTATCACAGAAGACAGTCTTCAATCAGTCCAATTAACTCAACGTATTACCAAGAAATGGCTGAAGGCACAGATGGCAGCAAAGATTATGAAGCCAGATAATATCCTGACTATAGCACTAATGACCAGTGTCTTACAACTAAATGACAAGAAATGCTGCTCTTGTCAGAGATATCCACATCCTAAAAAATGAAGGAATTTTTAAAAGAAGTTGAGAATTCTCTTATTTCAAAAAGTGTTTGTTAAGCTGGAACTTAAATTGTTCGTCTTGCATCAAGTATCTTTTTTCTGGGCTTTAGAAGTCAAATTTTTTTAAGTGGTGTATGACTGGTGTGCAACATGTAGTCATGGAGAAAGGAAAACAGGGGAAAAACATCAATTCATAGGATTTCAGCTGTTGCATCACACCCTCCAAATGGAGAAACAGAGGAATGCAAACTTTGGAGACAGAGGCATCAGTATGAGTAAAGAGAAATTGAATTTGCAGGATTGCCAGGGAGTACAATTCTTGCTTTACAGTTTGATTATAGTTGTATTTGCTTTGCTTTGTATTTACTCTGTCAAATTCTCAGAAAGCTTCTTATCCATGGTCTGCTTAAAAACATTTACGAAAATACACAGGTGCTGGGTTCAAATGTTGAGCATTTTCTGTGTATGCATGATAGAGCAGTAAAGAAAGTCATTCTTTATATTTTTTGTTTATATATATTGATACAACTTAAGACTGCAATATCATCTCAACAGCAGTACTTTTTCAGCTCACTGGACAAACAATAACATCTGCATGAAATAGGGCTCAATTTTATTTAAAGTTGTATACGTTTTAACAGATAACCTCTGCCTTTTTTATAGTATGTAGCCCATACATATATTACACATTTAGAGTCTCAAAAATATACAGCCTTAAAATTTGTCTGCTTCATCCATCTACTATAAGCCTTCATCCCCTGTATTAGAAGCTGACAGCAGAAGTTCCATTATCTTTAAGTAGAAATTAAACATTTTGTAAAATGTAGGATTAAAGATCGAACCTCTCCAAGCAAAGTCTATTCAAAAAGTTTTTTTGAGCCACAGATACAGGTTCCATCCTGGATCTTTGCTGCAATGAATCAGAATTAATCAGATACAAGTAAGTTTTTGCTACATTGTCACCAATACAATGGATCCCCAAAAAATACCCTTGTTCCGGGAATCTTATAAATTTTGTTCATGTCATCTGATCACTAATTCAGATTTTACAATGTTTTTGAAATGAAAGGGTTAGCCACTGCTTTGGATCACCAGGAGACTAAAAACATTTAATAACATTTAATCAGAATATTCAGTTCAATAATATCTTGAGTAATATTGGCATTGAGGCTTAAGTAAATCTGATAATAGTGTAGTCAAACGAATAAATGCAATTACTTCCAGTAATTCAAATCAGAACATTTTCCACTGTTTAGAAGGATATTGCATCATAGAAATCTGAAACTAATCCCAGACAGAATAATTAATCTTTTTTTTTCCTACCATGTAATGAGAAAAGTAACATAAGCTATTTGGAAACTAGAGAAAATCTACAGATGCTGAAGATCAAAGCAACACACCCAAAATGCTAGAGGAACTCAGTCCTGATGAAGGGTCTCAGCCCGATGCGTTGACTATACTGTTTTCTGTAGATGCTGGCTGGCCTGCTGAGTTCCTCTAGCATTTTGTGTGTGTCACTTAAACTATGAGGGGTAATTCATAAGTTCGTGGCCTAAGGTAGAAGGAGTCAATTTTAGAAAACCTAGCACATTTATTTTTCAACATAGTCCTCTCCTACGCTTACACACTTAGTCCAGCAGTCGTGGAGCATACGGGTCTTAGACCCCCAGAAAGTGTCCACAGATGGGTGATTGATAAGTTTGTGGCCTAAGGTAGAAGGAGATGAGTTATACAGCTCTCATTACATGCGCATGCATTTCAACTCTCTGAGTGATTAGGCAGAAAGTTTGAAGTTAATAGCTCATCTCCTTCTACTTTAGGCCATGAGCTTATCAATTACCCCTGATGAGTTATTAGCCGATGAGTTATTAACTTCAAACTTTCTGCATAGTTACTCAAGGAATTGAACTGCATGTGCATGTAATGAGAGCTGTATAACTCATCTCCTTCTACCCTCGGCCACAAACTTATCAATCACCCCTTGTAATTGGCATTGTACGAGGTTAACTTATTCCCAAAACAGACGTAATAATTCTAAAATGTCTGGGATTTAGAATTAAATGTTTGTTATGGAATCTTGTGGCATTGCAATTTCAATTTCTTATTTTATTATGATGGCTTACAATTCCTATAATAAAGGAATAATCCATTAGGCCTACACCATTTTTTCTGTTTAAAACAGAATTCCTAACTGCTTAACTATTAGCATGCCCATCAAGTGCTTTCTCTCCAATGAGTTCATCACTAAATTATCAATCCTCCTTACATATAAAAATTGTACTGTATGCCTTTTCCTGAATCTACTGAATTACTAATTGGATTTATTATGGACTACCTTGTACTTACAACATTTAGTTTTAGACTCCCAATGGGAAGGATACATTTTCTCTGCATCTACTGTTACTAACTATTTGGTTGTCTTATTTAGTTATCCACTGAAATTCTCTTTTCCAGAGAAGAATTACTGGGATGACTAGTACTTTGCTTCCAGAATCATCATTCAGAATCATTTTGTGCCTTCTTTATCACCTTTCAACACGTCCTCTAAACTAGCCATTCCAAAGGTATTTTAACCAGCAATACGGGTTCTCTGCTTTCCAAATCTTCCCCTTTGGGAATGAACACCAGTGTTTGTTTTTAAAAGCCTTCTTAATCTATGTGCTACAGTTTAGTACTTTGTTGGAGATATTACTGGGTCACACTGGTAACTTTACTTTAGAAGTGCTTCATGAAAGTGGCATGTTATTCCATTTTCTATGTCCAAGATGGACCAAAAAGCTAAATACCAGAGGTGAGGTGAGAGTGATAACCCTTGACATCAAAGGAGCATTTGGCTGAGTATGGCTTCAAGATGCTCCAACTAAAATGGAGTCAATGGGAATTAGGGGAAAATCCCTCCGCTGGTTGGAATTATACCTGACACAATGGAAGATGGTTGTGGTGGTTGGAGTTCAATCATCTCATCCTCAGGACATCACTGCAGGAGTTCCTCAGGACGAACCATCTTCAGCTGATTCATCAATGACCTTCCTTCCGCATAAGGTCAGAAGTGGGGATGTTCACAGATGACTGTACAATGTTCTGCACTACTTGTGACTCCTCAGATGGTAAAGCAGTAGGACCTGGACAATATCCAGGCTTGATCTGACAAGTGGCAAATAACATTCGAGCCAGGCAAGTGCCAGCCAATGCCCATCTCCAACAAGAGAGGCTCTAACCATTGTCCCTTGACATTTAGTAGAGTCACCATCACTGAATCCCCTACTATCAACATCCTGGGGATTACCATTGACAGGAAACTGAGCTAGTCTAGCCATATAAACACCGTGGCTACCAGAGCAGGTCAAAGGTTAGGAATCCTGTAGCGTGTAACTCACCTGTTCACCATCTATAAGGCTCAGGTCAGGAGTATAATGGAATACTTGTCACTCACCTGGATGAGAGCAGCTCCATCAACACTCAAGAAGCTAGACACCATCCAGTACAAGGCAGCCCACTTGATTTGTACCCCTTCCACAAGCATCCAATCCCTCCACCATCGATGAACAGTTGCAGCAGTGTGTACTATCTACAAGATGCACTTTAACAACACACCAAAGTTCCTAAGGCAGAACCTTCCAGACCCACGACCGCTACCATGTAGAAGGATGAGAAGAGCAGATTCCTGGGAACATCACCACCTGGAAATCCCCCTCCAAGTCACTCACCATCCTGACTTGGAAACATATCACCGTTCCTTCATTGTTGCTGGGTCAAAATCATAGAACTCCCTCCTTAACTGCACTGTGAGTGTACCTGCACCTCAGGGACTGCAGTGGTTCAAGAAGGCAGCTCATCACCATCATCTCAAGGGCAACTAGGGATGGGCAATAAATGCTGGCTTAGCTGGCAAAGCCCACGCCCGTAAATGAATAAATTTTAAAAAATTGCAAAACATACTGTACATAGAGTGCACAACCTTCACATTTATTATTGGCTCATTGTTATTATCATATTCTGTCTTTCTGTTTACTTATGTTGACTATAATTTTCAAAATTCGACTTACAGTGTAAACAAAAATGTCAATAATGCCTATCCCTGTAGAAAATCAATTTTGACAAATTACCAAACTGGATAGCTCCCCTATTCCGGCACTCTGTTCCGGTATTGTCAAATTATTCATCTGGTTTGAAGTTAGTATTGTCATATAGTAAAGGTTTTTAGAAAATTCAAATCTATTTCATTTACATCATTACACATCTCCACTTTTACATCCTTGGAAAACTTGGGCATGACCTTTGCTTTGAAATATATTCTGTCTGAACAGGCACTTTTTCAGGTTCTAGGTGGTACTGGAATCCGTGGATAAACATCTCATCATCATTCCTGTCATCAAAGATAACCTGGCTGGTCTATCACTCCTCCACTTTGATGCTCTTCTAAAAGTAGCTATACGTCAGACCTCTGATATTTTTCCTTTTTCCAGTTAATTATTTTGTTTTTGCTTTCTTTCAATACATGTGGGTGCAATGCAGCCAAAACAAGGCTTATATTCTGTAAAAAGCATGTTTAATTTTCCACTTACATCCCACTTGCTAGCTTGATAATTTATAGCAACACTCACAACACGCTGGAGGAACTCAACAGGTCGGGCAGCATCCGTGGAAAAGATCGGTCAACGTGTCGGGCCGGAACCCTTGTCTTTCTTCCTATTCAGGCATCTGCTTTATTAGCGCTCTCTCCCGATAATTACTATGGCAAACTAACTATAAAATATCTTAGTTATCTGTCAGTTCATGTTGGCCATTCTTAATGTTTCTTTTTCAATTGTTATCTTTGAAGCAAAACATTAGATCATTGTGGTAGTTGCTTCAATATGGAGACTGCAGGAAACTCAAGAAAGCATCTTCATAAAATCTGCTATTTAAATAAAGTCGCCCAAGATTCCCACAATACCAAGAAATATATTTCAAATATCAGGCCTGCCAGGCGGCCAGCTTTAGTTTATTCAAGCCACCTTTCACAGGAGATATATGAGAAAGTGTTAAGCACATGTAATTTAATACCAGCAATACACAGTGTTCCTAGGTCCTAGGTGTTGATAATAATTTTTGTGAGTCAATGGAATTAATGAGCTAAAGCCATCTGCGACTTTACTTTTGTGAAATCCAAGGCATAAATTCTGCTGTCAGTGGATCAACAGAAAACACCGACATGAACTTGGTGAGAGAAAAAAGAACCCTCTATGGTTTCCTCTTTAACTTGTGTGCTGATTGGAGAGCAATTTTCAGCAGCCACACATGTACAGGTAAATGTGGAAATGGGAAGTGGCTGAAACGTGCCTCCTCCAGAAATAATGAGAATGTAGTACACTATCGGCATTGACACTCATGAATCGGCCTGGACGTCAGTGTTTCTAGGTTCCAGTCATTTGCTCTATATGCTCAACTAGAATTTGACCTTTCCAGGTGCACTATCTCACACTTATCTGGATTAAATTCAATTGGCCACTGCCCCTGCTTTCCAGCTGACCATTATAGCTACTGCTAACATGATTCTGATCCTGCTCATGGTTACAGCAGTACATACCATAATTTTATCAGGACTCCCTTAATGAAGTGTAATTTCCTTCAACACATCTCCTTGCTGAACTGCAGCTAGAAGAATTATTCCCTTATTCTGATCTATAATCTGCAAATGATCATTCTCTGGTATATTTCCATGAGTTGTGTGCTCCCTCCTCATTCTCCCTTTTATGTTGGACTCCTAGGACAATGACTATCTATACACTTAGGTGGAAGCAAGAGAAATCTTCTTAAGCTGCAGTCCCCACATGCTACCACCTCCTTCTGGCCCACCTGTCATGGTGCTATGGTGGCAAGGCTGGTGGAGCTGCTCCTCCACAGCTCCGGTGACCTCGCTTTTGTTTCCTGATCTTTGCTGTTGTTGCTGTACAGTTTTGCACATCCTGGTAACTGTACGGGTTTTCTCCAGATGCTTTGGCTTCCTCTCAATGTGCGGATCGCTATGTTAATTAGCTATTGTGGATTCTACTCAGTGATGAGGCGAGTGGTGGAATCCAAGGGAAGCTACCTAGATACACGGAGCAGTTTAGCACAAGAACACACCCTTCAGACCATAATGTTGTGTTAAACTAATTACATACCCCTTTAATATTTTGAAGGAGAAAGAGTTAGAGTCAGAGGAGGGGGAGAAGATGGCGGCGCGACGCAGAGCACGCAGCCATTCCGAATGATATCGTATGTGTTAACTAGGAACTGTGCACGATCCTGATTTGATGGAGACGACCGTGAGAAGCACGGAGGAACACCTGGAGAAACTTCTGAAATGCCCGCTTCGCTGCCACTGCTACTGTGCGATCGAGAATCTCTAGAGGGGAAGGCCCCAAGGCCTCAGCTTTGCCTATTGCCTGTTGCTGGGGCCAGAATCGAAGCGCTTGGCAGAGATGGTGCACGGTGCTCGGTGTTGGAGAGTTGGTCGGAGACTCGGAGTTTTCGGACGGACTCGGAGTTGGACTGTGGTCGGGGGCTTCCAGGATGCTGCATCGGCAAGTTTGTGGTGCTGGAGGTTCACCGTCTGCGTGAGATGATGGGACTTTCGAGAGACTTTGAGACTTTTTACCATGCCCATGGTCTGTTCTTTATCAAATTACGGTATTGCTTTGCACAGTTGTAACTATATGTTATAATTATGTGATTTTTGTCAGTTTTTCAGTCGGTTTGTGATGTGTTTTTGTGATATCATTCTGGAGAAACATTGTATCATTTCTTAATGCATGCATTACTAAATGATAATAAAAGAGGACTGTGTGTCCTCATAATCTAAAAAAAAAGTGGAAGAAACAGTTTAACTTTGGTGACTGGAATAATGATGGGATGCTGATCCAAAATTCCAAAACTATCTAGAACATGAAAACCCTTTGGATACTGTCGGGGAGTAATGACCTAGCAGAGGAAAGTCATAGCAGTCCAGCTCTGTGACTTAGATGGGAAGTGGAGAGAAAAGGCAAGCAGATTCATTAGTTAGGGGAACAGAAAGGCAGTTCTGTGGACGAGAAAGAGATTCCTGGATGGTATGTTGCCTCCCGGGTGAGAGGGTCTGTGACATCTCAGATCGAGTCCTCAGCATTCTTAAGTGGGAGGGTGAGCAGCCAGAGGGTGTGGTCCATGTAGGTACCAATGACATGGGTAGGGAGAGTGATGAGGTTCTGCAAGGTGAGTTCAGAGAGTTAGGTGCTAAGTTAGAAGACAGGACCTCCAGGATTGCTACCTGTGCCAACCACTAGTGAGACCGGGAATAGGAAGATCATACAGTTTAATGTGTGGCCAAGGATTTGGCATAGGAGGGAGGCCATTAGATTTTTGGAGCGTTGGGTTCTCTGCTGGGAAAGCTGGGACCTGTACAAAAGAAACGGTTTGCAACTGATCTGGAGGGGAGCTAAAAGCCTAACGGGAAATTTGCTACCGCTGCTTTGTGGTGGGGGTTGGGGGTTAAATTAGAGTTGCAGGAGGATGGGACAGAATGTCAGAACAAATAGCGGAGAGGTTGTGGAGAAAGATGTTCTTAAAACCTCGGACGAAGTCAGGAATCAAAAGGTTGAGCGTGATGCATCAATTATTCTGAGCTCTGTAAGTATTGTAGGAAAAGCAGGTGACCGCAGGGCATGGATCATCACTGGAATTATGATAATGTAGCCATAGAAAGACCTGATAGCATGAGGGGCAGGACTGGCAGCTCAATATTCTGGAGTTCTGTGCTTTAGACGCTACAGAATGGGAGGGATAAAAGGGGGAGGGGTGGACTTAATAGTCAGGGGAAATGTCACGGCAGTGCTCAGTCAGGACAGACTGGAGAATTCATCTCGTGAGCTTTATGGGTGGAACTGAGGAAAAAGAAATGTATGACTACATTAATGGGGTTACGTTATAGACCACCCAACAGTCTGTGGGAGTTAGAGAAACAAGTTTGTAAAGAGATTGCAGACTGTAGCAAGAAACATAAGGTTGCGATAGTAGGTGATTTTAACATTCCACATGTCGACTGGGATTCCTATCTTTAAAAGGACCAGATGGAATAGAGTTTGTCAAATGTGTTCAGGAAAGTCCGTTAATCAGTATATAGAAGTTCCAGTGAGAGAGTGTGTGGTACTTGATCTCCTATTTGGAAATGAGAGCGGGCAAGTTTGTGTAGGAGACCACTTTGCATCTAGTGATCAAAATGCCATTAGTTTCAAAGTAAATATGGAAAAAAATAGGTCAAGCCTGCAAATTTAGATTCTAAACAGGAGAAAGGCCAATTTTGATGGTATCAGAAAGGATCTGGCAAGTGTGAATTAGGACAGGCTGTTTTCTGGCAAGGGTATACTTGGTGAGGGAGAGGCCTTCAAATGTGAAATTATAAGTATACAATACTTGTATGCGCCTTTCAGAATAAAAGCTAAAGATAACTGTCATGGTCCAGTTCGGGATCTCTTTAAATTTACTTTGTTTATGTTACAATCCAGACCGTTGACTCCCTGTTTCCCTTTGGTTCCCTGTTTTCCCATGTCCCTCAGCCTTGGTGATTAGAAGCAATTTACTCTCGGCTGAACCGGTAGTTTATAGTCTCTGGCTTTCAGCTGTTCGGTGCGAGAGCGTTTACAAAGTCACCAAGATACGGCGTGCCAATGTCATCTGGCCGGAGCCAGCCCAGTCCCTGCCCGAAGCAAGTGCTGGTAATTTGCCTTTCCTCTCCGGAGCAACCCTCGCCAAAGTGAGCCTGCAAAGTTTCCTCACCGAGGTGGGTCCGTCAGTTAACCCGCCGGAGGGAATCAAGAACTGCTGTTCCCAGGCTGAGTCGAGAGCTCGCCACTACCCGGCAGCATCCAAGTACCGAGTCAAGTCCTGGTCCTGGTGGCATCCAAGCTCCGAGTCAAGTCCCGGTCCTGGCGACATCCAAATTCTGAGTAAAGTCCTGGCCTGGCGGTCTGTGATTCCTGTCCTACCCCACTGTCTGAATCCCTTCTCTGCCCCTCTCGCCTCTAGCCCTGATCTGCACCTCGGTCTAGTTCTATCGCTGGAGCTAGATAGGTACTATCTGGTGTTCTTTCGTGTTGGTTTTGTCTTGTCCTTGCCTCCGTGGGGTAAGTCAGGCCGTCTTGCCGTTGCTCCGCGGGGGGTCATGTCTTGTCGTGTCTTGTCCTCGCCTCCGTGGGGTAAGTCAGGCCGTCTTGCTGTTGCTCCGTGGGAGGTCATGTCTTGTCGTGTCTTGTCCTTGCCTCCGTGGGGTAAGTCGGGCCGTCTTGCCGTTGCCCCACGGGGGGGGGGGGTCATGTCTTGTCTTGTTTTGTCCTCGCCTCTGTGGGGTAAGTCAGGTCGTCTTGCTGTTGCCCCGCAGGGGGTCATGAGTCCCGGCCTTATGTCCTGTACCCAAGGAGGGGTCCCGGCTCTCTGTTCTGTGTGTGAGTCCCGGCCCTATGTCCTGTACCCAAGGAGAGGTCCTGACTCTGTGTTCTGTGTATGTGTCCATGGTTCCATGTACCTGCTCTCCCGAAACCAAGGCTTTGTCTTTCCATGTTCCTCCTCTCCCTAGCCCATGTCATGTCCTTGCCTGGTTCTGGGGTCCGAGCCTGCGGCACAACCCAGGTACTGGGTCCTTGCCCAGTCTCTGGCTCGGAGTCCATACCGTAGCCTCTTCATGTCTCCTCTAGTTCTGGGAGCCGATTCCGAGTCCTAGCCCAGACACTTGTCCCAGACTAGTCGTAGTCCTGAGACCTTGGCCAGTTCGCTATTCCTGCTCCTGCTTTGCTCTCGTGGTATCGAACAATAAACTAAATTTACTTAACCTCACAAGATGTGTCTTGCATTTGGGTCCACCCTTGCTCCCTATGCCCCCCATTGTGACAGAACGCTCTCACCAAACATAGACCCAGCAGACACAAACACTGTTTTTTCAAACTCTTGTCAGCCTTAAGTCAAGGTGTTGTTGTTCTGTTTCGCCCGCCAGCCAAAACCCCCTCCACCCACCTGGGTCATCGATAATACAGGCAAATCTGTTGGTTGCCTGGAGGCTCCCATTGTCGGGAGGGGGGGTTCTGTCATGGTCGGGATCGGGGTCTCTTTAAATTTACTTTGCTTATGTTACGATCCGGACCACTGACTCCCTGTATCCCTTTGGTTCCCTGTTTTCCCGTGTCCCTTGGCCTTGGTGATTAGAGGTAATTTACTCTCAGCTGAACCGGTAGTTTATAGTCTCCGGCTTTCAGCTGTTCGGCGCGAGAGTGTTTGCAAAGTCACCAAGGTACAGCGTGCCAATGTCATCTGGCCGGAGCCAGCCTAGTCTCCGCCCGAAGCGAGTGCCAGTAATTTGCCTTTCCTCACCAGAGCAACCCTGTCAAGTTACCTCGCCAAAGTGAGCCTGCGAAGTTTCCTCACCGAGATGGGTCCATTAGTTAACCCGCCGGAGGGAATCAAGAACTGCTGTTCCTGGGCCGAGTCGAGAGCTCACCACTACCTGGCAGTATCCAAGTACCGAGTCAAGTCCCAGTCCTGGTGGCATCCAAGTTCTGAGTCAAGTCCCAGTCCTGGCGGCATCCAAGTTCCGAGTCAAGTCCTGGCTCTGGCGGTCTGTGATTCCTGTCCTACCCCACTGTCTGAATCCCTTCTCTGCCCCTCTCGCCTCTAGCCCTGGTCTGCACCTCGGTCTAGTTCTATCGCCAGAGCTAGATAGGTACTGTCTGCTGTTCTTTCGTGTTGGTCTTGCCTTGTCCTTGCCTCCGTGGGGTAAGTCTGGCTGTCTTGCCATTGCCCCGCAGGGGGTCATGTCTTCTTGTGTCTTGTCCTCGCCTCCGTGGGGTAAGTCAGGCCGTCTTGCTGTTGCCCCGCGGGGGGTCATATCTTGTCCTAGCCTCCGTGGGGTAAGTCAGGCCATCTTGCCGTTGCCCCGCGGGGTGTCATGTCTTGTCGCGTCTTGTCCTCGCCTCCATGGGATAAGTCAGGCCGTCTTGCCGTTGCCCTGTGGGGGGTCATAAGTCCTGGCCTTATGTCCTGTACCCAAGGAGGGGTCCTGGCTCTCTGTTCTGTGTGTGAGTCCCGGCCCTATGTCCTGTACCCAAGGAGGGGTCCCGACTCTGTGTTCTGTGTATGTGTCCATGGTTCCATGTACCTGCTCTCCCGAAACCAAGCCTTTGTCTTTTCATGTTCCTCCTCTCCCTAGCCCACATCATGTCCATGCCTGGTTCTGGGATCTGAGCTCGGGGCACGACCTAGGTACTGGGTCCTTACCCAGTCTCTGGCTTGGAGTCCATACCGTAGCCTCTTCATGTCGCCGCTAGTTCTGGGATCCAATTCCGAGTACTAGCCCAGACCCTTGTCCCTGCCAAGTTGTAGTCCTGAGACCTTATCCAGTTCGCTATTCTGTCTTCTGCTTTGCTCTCCTGGTATCAAACAATAAACCCAATTTACTTAACCTCACAAGATGTGACTTGCATTTGGGACCACCCTTGCCACCAATGCTCCCATTGTGACAATAACAAGTTTAGTGAATCTTGGTTTTCAAGAGATATTGAGGACCTGGTTAAGAAAAAAACAGTGAGGTGCATTGTAGGTATAGTCAGGCACGAACAAATGAGGTCCTTATGGAATATAAGAAATGCAAGAGAACACTTAGCAGGCAAGGTGAAGGAGAATCCTAAGGGATTCTATAGATATTTTAAGAGTAAAGGGATTGCAAGGGACAACGTTGGTCCTCTGGATGATCAGATGGTAATCTATGTGTGGATAGATCACCAAAAGAGATGGAGGAGATTTTAAATGTATTGTTGTAGCTGTATTTATTTGGGAGATGGGCATGGAGACTTTAGAGTGATGCAAAGCAGCAGAGAATTCATGGACCCTATACATACTACAGCGGAAGAAGTGTTTGCTCTCCTGAGGCAAATTAAGATGGATAAATCCCCAGGGCCTGACAAGGTGCTTTGTCCCTTGGGAGGTAAGTGCAGGAATTGCAGAGCCCGACCACAGCTATTTAAATCATTCTTAGTGACAGGTGAGATACCGGAGCACAGATAATGTTGTTTGCTTTTTAAGAAAGGCTCTGAAAATATCCAGGAAATTATTGGCTGGTGAGCCTGACATCAGTAGTGGGAAAGTTATTGGAAGGTATTCTAAAGGACTGGATATATGTGTATTTGGATAGACATGGACCAATTGGGGATAGTCAGCACGGCTTCGTGTGTGGTACGTCATGTCTAACCAATTTAATAGAGTTTTTTGAGGAGGTTACCAGGAAAGTTGATGGAGGAAAGACAGTGGCTGTTGTCTACATGAATCTTAGCAAGACATTTGACAAGGTCCTGCATGGGAGATTGGATAAGAAGATTCAGTCGCTTGACATTTAAGATGAGGTCATAAATTGGATTAGACATTGGCTTTATAGGAGAAGCCAGAGAGTGGTAGAAGATGGTTGCCTCTCTGACTGGAGGCCTTTGACTACTGGAGTGCCGCAGGGATTGGTGCTGGGTCTGTTGTTGTTTGACATCTATATCTATGATCTGGATGATAAAGTGGTTAACTGGATCAGCAAATTTGTGGATGACAGCAAGATTGGGGGGTGTCATAACAGAAAACTGTCACGGGTTGCTGTGAGATCTGGACCAGCTAGAAAAGTAGACTGAAAAATGGCAGATGAAATTTAATGCAGAGAAGTGTGAGGTATTGCGCTTTGGTAAGACCAACCAGGTTAGGTCTTGCACAGAGTGTGGTAAAACAAAGGGATCTGGGGATACAAGTTTATAATTCATTGAAAGTGGTGACACAGGTAGATAGGGTTGTAAAGAAATCTTTTGGCACATTGGTCCTCAAAAATCACAGTACTGAGCACAGGAGATGGGATGTTATGTTGAAGTTAGTAAGACGTTAGTGAAGCCTAATTTGGAATATTGTTTGCAGTTTTGGTCACCTATGTACCCATGGGAAAGATGTAAATAAGGTTGAAAGAATACAGTGAAAATTTACAAGGATATTGCCAGAACTGAAGGACTTGAGTTATAAGGAAAGATTGAATAGGTTAAGACTTTTTTCCTTGGAATGCAAAAGATTAAGGGGAGATTCCATAGAGGTATACAAAATTATGAAGTGTATAGTTAGAATAAATTCAAGCAAGCTTTTTCCACTGGGGTTGGGTGGGACTATAACTAGAGATCATGAGTTAAGGGTGAAAGATGAGAAGTTTAAGGTGAACATCAGGGAACACTTCTTCACTCAGAGAGTTGTGAGAGTGTGGAATGAGCTGTCAGAGAAGTCTGGTAAGTAAGTGGATGGCTGGGGTATGGAGGATTATGGTCCAGATGCAGGTCGATGGCAATAGGCAGTTGGAATGGTTCAGCATGGACTAGGTGGGCTGAAGGGCTTGTTTCTTTTCTGTATATTTGTATGACTCTGTCTTTATATAATCATTCAGACAGACTACTTGTCAAAAGCAAAGGTCATGCCTAAGTGTTCTAAGGACGCTAAATAAATTGTTGAAGTAATGACACCTGTTCCTTTCAGCCTGCACATGGTCCATATCCCTCCATTCTCTGTATATCCATTTGCCTACGGAAGAGCATCTTAAAAGCCTCTATCATACGTGCTTCCACCACCAAGCTTCCATCACCTATCAATCTCTGTGTAAAAAAGCTTGCCCTACACATCTCCTTTTAACTTTCCCCCTCTCATCTTAAATGCATTTCCTCTAGTATTAGAAATGTTGACCCTGGGAAAAGGATACCAGCTCTCAACTGCATCTCTGCCTCTCACAATTTTTATAAACGTCTATCAGATCTTGAAGTTACTGGTAGCGGGGAAGCGATAAAATGGAATAGGTGGGATTAATGTAAGAAATGGATTATTAATGATTGCTGCAACTCAGTGAGGTAAGGGCTTGTTTCTGTGATGTCTCTCTTTGACTCTGTGATGCAGATCACAAAACTGGTGCAGGGACTGAGAAAAGACAACTAACTTGTAAGCCATTCCAACCAGAATTCTCCAAGTCACCCTGCTGCAAACCATCAAGTAATTGAAATACTGTAGCTGAGGGTCTTGGTTCTTCTTGATACTAAAGACTTGGTCCTCCACACATGGCATTAGCTGCATCATTGAGCAGTGGTGATGGCAACCCAGTGTCGTGCAGAGACACATAACACAGTTGTTCTATTCTGTATATCCCCAGTGTGTAAGAGCAGCACACCTAAAACACTATACTCATTGCATGAGTGCACATTTGCACAACGGACAGCAAATCAGAATCTGTGTTGTCCCAACAATGGGGTCTGCAAACACAAGCTTTGCAGCCATTAGGTTCGGAATCCTATTAGCAGACTGTCCTGTTTCCTTTCGACTACCTGACTTGAATGGGCACTCCAAGCCAGATTGGATACCCCAGCAATTTCCTTATAGAAATGCTGTGTAAATCGGACGGTCACTGGGAAATAAAGAGGAAAGGAGATGGTAATAGGATTGATGTCGTTGTTCTGCTGGGAAGTGACATGGACTCTGCTAGCTAAAAGGTCTCCTTCTGCTTATCAATAAGTGTGCTTTAAGGTGAAAATTTCTGTTTGTGTTTTTCTTCAGGGCAGGTGTTTTTGAATAGTCTTTAAAAAGTTAATATATATTTATTTATTTTTAGGGAACTGGGTGATGGGAAATCCCAGCATTTAATGACCATCCTTAATAGCCCTTGAAGCATGGCTGTCACAGCGGTGTAACAATTACAGCAAATCTATTACAGCTCGAGGTGTCGGAGTTTGAAGTTCAATTCCAGTGTCCTCTGTAGGAATGTTTGTACTTTCTTCCAGTATGCACCGGTTTCCTCCCACAGTCCAAAGACGTACCGGTTAGTGGATTACTTGCTCATTGAATACTGTCCTGTGATAATGCCAGGGTTAAAATGGTGGGTTGCTGGGCAGCATGGCTTGTTGGACTGGAAGGCCTGTTCTGTGCTGTATATTTAAATAAATAAAATAAAAATAAGTGGCACGCTGGCAAGTGTGTTGGCGTCTCTTGGGTACTATTTGGGCTGGTTAAAGATGGCAGATAGAAGTAAAGCAGTAATGAACCAGATGGGATTTTGCAATAATCTAGTCCAACAGTTTGTAAGATCTTGGTCATTACTAATGATTTTGCAGAAAAAAAGACTACTATAGAACATAGAACATAGAATAGTAAAGCACAGTACAGGCCTTTTGGCCCACAATATTGTGCTGACCCTTAAATTCTGCCTCCCATATAACCCCCCACCTTAAATTCCTCCATATATCTGTCTAGTAGTCTTAAATTTCACTAGTGTATCTGCCTCCACCACTGACTCAGGCAGTGCATTCCACGCACCAACCACTCTCTGAGCAAAAAGCCTTCCTCTAATACCCCCTTGAACTTTCCACCCCTTACCTTAAAGCCATGTCCTCTTGTATTGAGCAGTGGTGCCCTGGGGAAGAGGCGTTGGCTATCCACTCTATCTATTCCTCTTTTCATCGGAGGTTGACCTCTGGTCTCTGGATTGTTAGCAGCATCACCATGGCGTGACTAGGTAAGCTACATACTAAAGCAAAGAGAAATGTTTTCATGGCTTCCATAAGCTTAACTGTATAGATCTTATGATTGTCATTAGCAACGAAGAATTCCTCTTGTTTCCATTAAATACACTGAAAATTCACTCCAGAATAAATTAAGTTCCTTCATGCTGGTTTTCTGCATCTCAGAGTTTGTTGTTGAAGGCAGTGCTCTATGATTTTGGAATTGTTAGTTTGAACAACAACTTGTATCTATATAATGCATTTTAAATAGTTAAATAGTCACAAGATGTTTTACAGAGCCTGTTATCAAATGAAACTTAACCCATTCACCTAAGAAAATATCATGTCACGTGAATAAAAGCTTGGTTGAAGAGATGACTTCTAAAAAAAAGACATAGAGGAAGAACTATGTTCATTAAGAGAACTCAAGAGTTAAAGACTGCTAAAAGGCCAACTAATAGCGCTGGCATGATTAAAATCAGGAATGTTAATAGGTCCGAATTCAAGGAATGCAGTTATGTTGGAGAACTATTCAAATTTCAAAGTTCAAAGTACACTTATTATCAAAGTGGGTATACATTATACAACCTTGAAATTTGTCTCCTAAGAGGCAGATGAACAAAAGTCAGAGATGGGCAGAGGTGAAGTCAAGAAATTGTTTGAAAACAAGGATAAGAATACGGAGATCAAAGCATTAGTTATCCTGCAGGAATGATGGATGAATGGAATCTGGTGCAAGTTTTGGAACGACAGTAAGTTCTGGGAGGGTAAATTGGGGAAAGTTGACCTGGTGTACTGTGATTATCACGTTAGGACCCCAGGAGGTAGCAAAATGGCACTGATAAATATTTTGTTAGCAGATACAATAAGTTGAGTCAGATGCAGGGCAGGGCATTATTACAGAGGGCAAAATAATTGGTTTTAGCGTTGGGGTGGATAAGTTAAACATGACATCAAAGTTGTGAAAAGTATGACTTGGCCTCAGAGAGTAGGTAAGGAGTAGGATCGAGTTGGTGGTTGCGACAAATTTGCTGCAGGAACTAAAGACATCGGTTTTGGTCTTCCCAGTGTTTATCTGGAAGAAATTACAGCTGATCAAGACTGGACCTTGGATAATTTGGGGACTGAGAAGGGCTGTCGAACATTCTGACATAATTGAAGATCTCTCCCACACTGGACATTCTCTCTTCTCACCTTTATTGCTGAGCAGAAGATACACAACCTTGAAAGTTTCTATCCTGTTATTACCAGATTCCTCATATGCTAAAAGATGAAGTTTGATTCCCCCAATCTACCTTGTCATGGGCCTTGCACTTTGTTCATCTGCCTGCACTGCACTTTCCTATGACTGCAACATCAGTTTTATTCTACCTTATTGAAGTACTTCAGTGCAGTTATGGATGGGTTCATGTGTTTGGATGGCACGCCAACAAAAATAACGAAAATAAGCTTTTCTACTGTATATCAATAGAAATGACAATACAAAGCTGTGTACAGGCTGAAACAGCTGGCAGTGTGAGAGTCGAGTTACTTTAACTACCGGGCCATGTCTTTTAGACTCCTCAGCTCTCCTGGCTTTGTCCATCCGTCTGCATCATCCAGGGAACAGGGGGAACAGGAAGAACAGAAGGTACATACCCACATATTTGCAGGAAAGTAATTTTGTGAGGATTTCCAGAGTGTGGGAAGATGGGTGGAGAAGGATATGAGGAAGAGATAAAGGAGGGAAGACTCACTAATTCCAACTCACTGTCCCAAAGAAGCATCCTGATCCTCTAGACTCCATAGGAAAGTAATAAAAATATACAAAGTTTGCACTCTCTCAGCCTTACCCGAAGGGTAATCACAAATTGCATCAACATGCATATTTAAAAAAAAGATCCTGCCAGTTGAACAGAATCTCTCACCAGCAACAAAAGTTTATAATACAAAGTCAAGAGCAAAATAATTAAAACCATGAGTGAGAGAAGGTTTAGTTTGTTGATTACCACAACAAAGAAAAATTAAAAATGATACCTTCGCTTTTAGCAGGTATTGATTCAGCAATTTCCAAATGGACAGTTTGTTATGTACCAGTTGCCCAATCTGGAATGTTTTTCAATAGACAAAAGTAGTCTAAGGTGCAAAATTTCAAAGCAACCAAAAAAACAATGAAAAATTAATTCTGACTGAACCAAGAAGTACTGCATACATTCCCAAAATATCCACCAATGAGTGGATGGATTATCACACACATCCTAGTACATGCCTCCTGTACTGAGTAAAGTGGAAAAAAACTGTAAATAGTATTTTTCAAATAGAGAGAGTTAGCTTGACTCCACTTACTTCACCAGAAGAGATCAGCAGATGAACATCTTGTACACATTTACTTCATTATAACAGCTTTGATGGTAAGTGCTTGTTTCACCATTCTAATCAGGCTACAGAAACTAATTCCTTTTATGATGGCTGTAAAACCACAAGGGAGTTTATAATTTTGTTTTATTTTACCTTCATTTAAAAAAAATATACTATTATCACCATTACCTGGGATACATTGGGATTTATTCCCTGTAGGAAATACTTAATTTGATAGTGATCTATTAAAGTAATTTATTTATGTTGCACAAGGCAATGTTCTGTTACTGATGACATTATTTGGTCCTAAAATAAATGAAATAAATAAATCTTACTCTATGCTTTAAAGATGATTTCTTTTGTTAAATAAGTAGATTGTTCCCCCATAGTTTTTTTCTTTTCTCTTTGACAGAAATTAATTAATTTTAAAATCATGAACTCTGTGGCTATTCATGACCTATCAGTTTGCGGCTGAGAGTGGTACTCACCAACTGGTCCGTTAACTCCAGTAGTGCCAGGTGAACCTAATCTCTTTGGGAAATATCTTGAGCCTGTCTATTGTCTCTCACTGAGATCAAATGTTGAGCAAAACAATGGATGAAAGTGGGATCCCACCTTAGCTTTGTCACTGCTTTCCTTTGTTGGCAACAAGTCCTCCACAATTAGCATCAGGTGCACCACAACGCTGTTCTCCCCACTTTATACCTTTGATTGTAAGGCTGAGTACAGCTCTAATGGTGTATTTAAGTTTGCTGATGACACCACTGTTGTTGGCCAAATCAAAGGTGGAGATAAATTGGCATATATCCTGTCAAGATTTAACCAGATGTTTGTCAGAATTTGTTTATGCACAATTTTCATAAATTCTATTGTATTTGTTTATTATTCCTCTAAATGTCTGTAAGAAAATTAATCTCAAAGTGGTAAATAGTGACATGTACATATTTTGATAATTAATTTACTGTGACTTTGCACTACAACAGAGAGTTGAGTTCATAATCTGCTTCGCAACAGCTCTAAGGAAGCTACTGTATTTCAGGTGAGATGTTAAGACTCAGTCTGCCCTTCAAGGTGTGCATGAAATATCCCCTCCACCACCCAAAAAGCAGCAGTGCTCTCTCTTGGAGGTAGTCTTTACTACTCTCACTTCAGATGGCGGAATGGGGTAGCAGACTCGATGGGCCAAATGGCCTAATTCTGTTGCTATGTCTTGTGGTCTATTGTCAGATAACTGTTGGGAAGTGAGAGGTTCTCTAAGGACATGATTAAGCTCAACCACCTTGACAGTTACACTCAAATTACCAGTCAGGTGTCTGTGAGATCATTATCAGCTATGATTCACCATGTAACAGATAATGTGCTGAAGGAACTCAGGAAATGGTTCTCTCAAGTGATGCTATGCCTTAGTTTGGAGTAAATTAGAAGTCGAACCTTTGAACCTTTATTTGATTTTGAGAAAAGATGGGGCTCATTTGCTCGTTATTATCATTTGAGCTAATTGATAGATTTTCTCCACGATCTAACAGTAAATTTTTTGGTATATTTTTCTTTATTGCTGGTGGTTTGATGTTTACTTTTAGAAGCTTTTAGTATGATGCATGGCTCTGGGGTTGTACACCTAATGGGCCTCCCTCCCAACTTTTTCTGCTCAGTAGGGTTTTTTTTATTATCACAAGATTTTCTAATCTTTAAGATAATGTTTTTTCTCCTTGAGACATTGTAAGTGTTGTTACTTCGATGCACTCGTGTATCTTTTTTGAATAATGCAATAATAAAAAGATTTGAAAAGAGAGAAAAGAAACTCATGGAGTCGGACAGCATCTGTAGCAATTCCTGTCATTTCAGGTTGAAATCCTGCATTCTCTTCAGTATAGGACTGCAGTGTTTAATAGTTTCAGTTAAACACCAGGAGCTCAAGCAACTGCAACAGCTGTGAAGGGTTCTGGTAATAAACAAACAGTGGTTTTGAAAAGTGTTCCAAGAGGAAGTTTCTTGCTACATATTTTAGCATAAAATTGTCTGCTCAATTCATTTTTGTAGCCCAGCTGCTGATGGAACTCATGTCTCTGGAAGTGCCAATTCTGCGGCAAATGCAAACTGGAGAAAACTGTATCTTGATTGCTTTCTCCAGTTTTGTTATTACCAAATACATGCTGGGGTGGTTTACAGCAAAACAATTCATCCATGCTGCTCACACCATAATTGGAGTATGAAATATGAAAAATTCTTTAACAACCGAGCTTTGATCAAGGAAGCAAAGCTCCAACAGAGAGCTTCAACTACAAAGAGAATTTAGAGGGCCTACAAATGACAAAAAGCCCTCTACTTTGCAAGTTATATTTAGAGGGCTACGGATTGTTTAATAAAAAATGTCATTATCCTCTTTCTCTTTCCACTGATTGCTACTGGGTTCACTCATGATGAAAATAATAAAGATGGAATGAGGGAGGGCTCCAGAAATGGGCTGAATGAAGCTGGATTTAGCTTGCTGCCCATGATCCCCACCAGGAGCATCTGCCTGCCACGTATACCAGTCTGGGTGCAGAGGGCTGAATCAGTTGGCGCCCTGCTCCTGGGATTTGAGTAGCGAGGTATGATGAGTCCTCAGCCACGACCAGGTCAAGTTCAAGTTCAAGTTTAACTGTGATTCAACTGTACACATGTATACAAGTAAATGAAACAGAATTCCTCTGGGGCCAAGGTGCAAAACAAGTGCATACAGTCTCATACAGTATAGTAATGATAATACATAGAGTCACAAAGTAATATTAGCACAAGTCCCAGAGTGGCATGGTGTGAAGATTGACGGTCATGGGATGTCTCAGTCATTGCTATGGTTCTGCCCAGATAGCCTTCGAAAGGAGGCTTTTCAAAATCATTGGTCTGAAGCATTCTCAACCCTGCCACTAATTCAGTTCAGTGCATACTATACTCCCACACCTTCACCCTTCGGTTCAGCAGCAGTGAATGCACTGGACTCACTCACTGTCTGAGCTGAGCAGCCAGTAAACATCATATCTGGGCCATTAGGTGGCATACGTAGCCTGGCTCCATTCATTTATAGTATTGTCTACCAGTGAAAGAAGGATGGTGGCCTAGTTTTTTTTTCTTAATAATATTTTTGCTTAAATTGCTCTAGATAAGAGTTTTTACTTGATATTTTACTTTTAAAATTTATTTTTATATAGTTTTAAAAAGATACGTCAACTATCTAAAAATGCTATCAAATGAATTTTGAAACAATTGAAAAGCCTTCCCTGCCCAAGCCCTGAGAAAGCCATCAGGGCAGCCTGGGAATGCGGCATTGGGATCTGCAACCTGCACCCCATCCTCTGCACAGATCACACTTTGTAAGGTGGCTGTAGCAACGAGGCCCTATGGTCACCAGGGGTCACGGAAATCGCCTGGAGGCCAGTGTGAACTGGATCACGTGTGATCCAGTTTGTAAAATTACTCTAAAAACATTTTAGAACAAAGTTAGATCTTTTAAATCTTAAAAATAATATAAATATATAACAACATCCAGGTCAGGGAATCTCTCCAAAATCAAGGGTGGAATCTGAATCCTATACCAGGCCTGCTGCCTTGGGATCAGGGAAGTGGATTCTCCTGGGTAATGACTGGAAATGCTAGCACATCCAGGACTCTGTTAGACTCCAAACGGAGTACAGTAATGGAAAGCACTGAGAGATGCACTGGCATCTCTGACTCTGCTTGTCCGAGCCTCACTTTGGCGCTACGTATATCTGGGGGTGGCTGTAACCAACACCATTTGTTCTATTACCCTTTCACTAACATGAATCCAGAACAGAACACAAAGAGTTGACTAAAGGGAGGAGATTCAGTATTGAAACAGCAGTTCAGCATTGGAGATTTGAGAGACACAGGCAATCAATACCATAGCCCATCTCCCTGAGGCGAATGCTCATTGATGATCAAATGCTGAAAATTCTTAGCAAGCAGAACAGCATCTATAGAGTAATGTTTTACACTTGCGTTATGTTTTAGTGCAATGTTTTCTTTCCCACACACACATATTCAGAGATAAGAGTATGAAATTTGAAATCAGGCAACTGTTTCACCAGTGAATAATCCATAAAATGATAACTAATCAGAATTTCTCCGTGCTTTATTGATGCTAGGATAGTGGTTGCAATGAACAAAACTTCTCAATTAGGGAGGAGAATTTTGCATATTAACATAATTTAAAACAGGAGTTCATACAAATCCCCAAATACATTCAGTAAAATTAAAGTCAAAATCTCAATTTGTGGCTGCCTCAAGGTTGCATAAAGTACATATACTTTGAGAAAAATGTACTTTCAACTATGAAATTTGAACATCTATCTCTAATGCCAAGAATTTTTAAAGCAGTAGCTTGCAATGATTTCAGGATAATATTTTTACTTGACTTGTATTTCTTCTTGAAGTATAAATTTCTGCTTATTCACAGAGAGGGTGTCATAGGCCTATTGAATCATCATATCCTGATGAGAATGTCCCAGATTTCTCACCGGGTTTTACACAGATCCCAATCGAAACAGACTTGAAGGTGTTGCTAAATGACAACGTCAAATTTGCAGTCCAGTACCAGTCTGTATCTATAATTATTAACTGAAATGCATTTTCCCTGAAATGTATAACATACATTTTAACACACAAAGATTGCTACTTTAGGCATGTCCAAAGGTTAAAATTTTTAAAAATTCGAAGACAATCTCAAGAATCCAGGTGTATGCCTGTGGGTGTCATCATTACTAATCTGTCATCGAACTTGATCTGCTTTGCTGTATCCACATAGCCTTCAACAGCTTTGATGGATTTGTATCAATCAATCAATCACAAGTTTAAAATGAACAATTATCCTGGGATCAATTGACAGATTCAAGGGAAAAGTCCAACTTGCTACTGACCACCATGTGACTATGTTCTTTAATTTCACACATGAAAGGCTTGCCTGTAGTTTTTGGACTATTATGCCTTAACTGCACCTCAGCAAGAAGAATTGTTTATTTTAACAATCTATCCTAAGGAGGTCAATTACGTCCACCCTCCTATAATTCTGTTACATTCCAGCAAGTTAAAACCCTAGTTGCATAAACTTTTGTTGCAATTTACTCCAAAGGTTCAGAGGGGATTCTGGTAAATCTTTCCCACGAGGTCAATATATTTGTCAGTAAGAGCTGTTTCCAGTGTGGCTCATATTAATGTAGATGTAATCTAACGAAGACTTTGTATTTCTGTAACATAACTTCTTTCTTCTTTTACTCAGGTTTTCTGGATATGGTCAGCCTTTCACTAACGTTTAAAAAGAATCTGTGCCTGCAGGAAATGTTAATGATCAATCACATTTTGTTCAAGTCTTTACACACCTACTGCTTCTGGCTTAAAATCTTTAAGATATTAGAACACCATCACTTTTTGATTTGAAATTAATAACATCACATTTACTCACACATTCAAATTTAATGCCACAGATCTGGCCATTCCTTGAAATGGAAAGTGATAACTCTTTCAGTTTAATGCTTCCATCTTCATTTTCTGCAAATTTGGATAGGGGGCTTTGTACCTGATCTCGTAGAATGTGAATAACTATTATAAATTTAAACTCGGATGTTCATTTTGCGTAAATAACATCCACAGATACTCCCATGCTCTGTGACTACTATTTTAGTCTTCTTAAGAAATTCCATTCAGCTTCATCAAAAACAATCTACCTTTTACTTATCTATACTGTATGTCTCTAATCAACTGAAAACACTCAATTATCCTTAATTACAAACTCCAGGTATTCTCAAAAATCACTTCTTTACCAATTGCTCCTCAGTTTCCTTCTTGCTATTTCCCTTCATTAAGCAGTTGACTGATGCAGAGCTTTTTTAATTTGAGGAGATTTTGGAAGATTATAGTTCTACATTATCCTTGCCCATATCAAATTCTAGGATGAGAACCATCTGCTCCTGAGGGCTTGTTGGTGCTTTCTTTCTTGTCACTGATTCAACATTACATTTTTCAGCAGGGCCAAAGGGCCGGTTTCTCTGCTGCAGAGCTTTATTACTCATTCCTTGGATCTTTTGAGATGCAATCTTCTTCCTCTATCCTTGCAAAATGGTAATTCTGCTTGTTTGACATTTTATTATTTGCATTTACAATATCTCCACTGCTGTTATTTTTAAGCAGTATCCAATAGTTCTCACCACACACTATTCCCTATCATAACAGTCAAAAAACAAAAAAAAAACAAAAATAGCAAGAAGGAAACTGAAGATTTGAGATGCACACTGGACAGCAAAACCACATTCAGTGGACGGAGCTAAGAGATCCCGAGATGAAGAATCAGATCAAAGTACCACAGTTCAGCCACCTAGTTGCAAATCGAGGTATACAAAATAAATAAAGCTTACGGCAAGATTCGGCTCCAGAACATCCCAATCATCAATTTGGTGAGGCATTGAGATATAAAGTCATAGCTTTCAATCATATTCAGTCCAACGTGTCAAGCTGATGATCCATTTTATCCCTTCCTAGGATCCCCATCATCCTAGAAACCAGTCAATTCTATCTGGTCTTTAGGATATAAGAAATAACTCGAGTTTTGGTGTGGAATATTTATCCTCCTATCTCTAGAAGGTTAAATAGAAACAATATGCTCTGTATTAGTCTTCTCATCTATAAAGAATTAAATAAAGACAATCCCCAAACTAGAAGGTACAGACATTGAAAACTACTAGCCAAGAACTTGCACTAGTGTTAAGTCATGATAAATGAAGGACAATTTATGATTTACAGTGGAAAGTAGACTGATAAAGCCTGCCATTGTGACTTCCCGAAGATAAATTGTTCACATTGCAACATTATAACTTACCCATACATGGCAAGAAACTGTTGGAAAATCAGTAAGGAGAGCACAGATATAGAAGACTAGTCAGGGAGTGTTCATGTGTCCCGAGCAGTGCACAATGTGGATAAAGATCAGAAAGTATGAACTTTATTGAACCTTCATATGTTTGCAGGCTAACCTTGAAATTCTTTATTCTTTCTGCTTCAACTATGTTGGGTGCCTGTGAGCTTACATCACACACAGAGATGCAGTGATTCTCAAATTCTTTACTTGATCTGTTTGTGAATGTTTTTTCATCTGAGCCATACCTTTGTAACACAGTAACAAAATGGCTGCTACTTATTAAAGGTGCAGTTTTGAGGTGACATATTTTTCTGTTTGTTGCAGGTCTGCTACGAAGATCATTAAAAATGAAGTGCACTGTGTCCCTGTGGGCTGTGCTCGGTCTAGTCCTCCTGCACTTTGCGACTGAAGCACAACAAGGTAAGAAAACAATAAAATGGAAGTCCTGAGTAAAAATCACTTTCTGTGCTTCACTGCTTGTCAAGAACAAAGCTGGACATTGAAGATTTTGCAAATGAAGCTTGCTAAAGTTTTTTTTTTAACAGATTCAAAATAAAGGGAGCAGAATCATGATGTACAACAGTCAGGAGTGCAAGGCTTGTACATTGATATATCCATTTAGTTATCTGAAACCCTTAATTGTAGTTTCATCTAGTTAATTCTATGTAGAAAGGCCAATGATAATGCATTGCTTCCTGAAGCATGGCATTTAAGTGAGCAAGCTCATTACTCAATCAAAATAAAAATGGCAACTTACATTTTTAAAGAAGGTTTGAAGTAGGAAGGTACCCAATAGCACTTCTGTATGTCAGGACAAATAGGTACAAGAACAGCTTCTTTCCGTATGCCATCAGTCTTATGAACACTTGAATTTTAGTTTATTATAAACCAAGTCCACCTGTACATATACAGGTATACCTCATTGTATATAGTTCACGATTATTTGCACTATTGTTTTGTTTGCTTTTTGATTCTCTACAGCGAGAGCTCAGGGAAATCGGCATCAAATTCCCTGCATGTGTCCACATACTTGGCGATAATAAAGGATTCTGATTCTGAAAACCCTGAGAATCAATAGTTGGCAAATCAACAACGAAACATTAGACATGGACCATCCTCAGATTATAACAGGGCTCCATTCCTGAGAACTGTTCCTATCTGAGACATATGGGAGGGGATCACAGAAACAGTGGTGATGGGAGAGTGAGGAGGTGCAGGAAGACTGCCTACTTGCCAACTTCACTGAAGGGAGTGAACAAGTGAATGAGTGAGTGTGCGTGCTCAGCTCCCTCAGCTTTTCTTGGTAGCTTAACCCAGTCCCCAAATGTTGTGGCTTGGAGTGGGGTGGAGGGGGTAAGTGGAGAGAAGAAACGTGGAAATGTCTCCTCCTCACCTGGCAGAGATGACTGCAGTCCCACAGCAGCAGTCAAATCCATCCCCATTCGTCCTGCCATCCAAATGCTTGTGTCAATAGGTCAGGTGTTCAGAACTCGGAGAGGACCTATGGTCTAATATTATAACTCTTTATGGCAATAACCATATACAGTCCTCTTGAGCCTATTGCTTGAAGCCCATATGTAGCTCAGAAATATGCATGAGGAACCACAAGATCCTTCACTTTACATTCTGTTTCAAGCAAGTGTTCCGTCATTTAGAGGTAAAAATAAAGAGAAATAGTAAATATTTTGTATGCTCAGGGGTGCTTATTGGCATTTGAATTGTATACTGTTTGATGGCCTTCACACTAATAAATACCCATTTTATTTACCAGGAAATCACTTCAGTGGTTAATGATACTTTTGGATGGGGGAACACTTAGTTAGGCACTGGGAATTTATCCAACAGAATGTGCCTGAAGACTGCCAAATCTCTTTCATAATACTGATATCTTTCAGGACTTCATTGTTCTCTTTCCTGAGTCCTGTAGCTTCCATGACATTCTACTTGGTAAATAGAATTGAGAAGAATACATTTAGCAGCCTTCTCCATCTCTGTGGCTCCACACATAGATGACCATACTGATTGCTGAGACCATAAGAGATAGGAGTAATATTAGGCCACTCGGCCATTTGAGTCTGCTCCACCATTTGATCATAGCTGATCCATTTTACCTCTCAAACCCATTCTCATGCCTTTTCTCTGTAACCCTTCATTCCCTGACTGATCAAGAACCTATCAATCTCTGCCTTAAATATACCCAATGACCGGGCCTCCACAACTGCCCGTGGCAACAAATTTCACAGATTTATCATACCCTGGCAAAAGAAATTCCTCCTTCAATGGGCATTCTGAGGCTTTGCCACTGGTCCTAGACTCCCCCACTATAGGAAACATTCTCTCCACATTCATTCTATCTAGACCTTTCAACATTCAATAGGTTTCACTGAGATCCCCTTCATTCTTCTAAATTCCAGAGAGTAAAAGCTCAGAGCCATCTAACACTCCTCATATGACAACCCTTTCATTCCCGGAATTATCCTTTGTTAAATAAGGGTCCCAAAACTGCTCACAACACTCCAAGTGAGGCCTCACCAGTGCCTTATAAAGCTTCAGCATCGCATCCTTGCTTTTATATTCCAGTCCTCTTGAAATGAATGCTAACATTGCATTTGCCTTCTTCACCACAGATTCACAGATCCAACCTGCAGATTAACCTAGGGAATCCTGCACAAGGACTCCCAAATTCCTCTGCACCTCAGATTTTTGTATTTTCTCTCCATTTAGAATATAGTCAACCCTTTCATTTCTTCTACCAATGTACATGGCCATACACTTCCTGACACTGTATTCCATCTGCCACTTTGTTACCCATTTTCCTAATTAGTCTAAGTTCTTCTGCAGCCTTCCTGCTTCCTCAACACTACTTGACCCCCCCACCTATTTTTGTATTGTCTATAGAGTTAGCCACAAAGCCATCACTTCCTTCATCCAAATCATTTTCATACTGTATAACGTAAAAAAGAAGCAGATCCAACACAGACCCCTGTGGAACACAACTGTTCATCGGCAGCCAACCAGAAAAGGCTCCCTTTATTTTTAGTCTTTGCCTCCTTCTGATCAGCCAATGCTCTACCCATGCTAGTATCTTTCCTGTACTACCATGGGCTCTTAACTTGTTAAGCAGCCTCATGTTTGACACCTTGTCAAAGGCTTTCTGAAAATCCAATTACACAATGTCCACCGATTCTCCTTTGTTTATCTTGCTCACTATTTCCTCAAAGCATTCCAACAGATTAGTCAGGCAAGACTTTCCCTTAAAGAAACCATGCTTCTGAAGGAGAACTATTCTCTCCCTTGTTACCCCTTTTCCCTTAATAAGCAGTACTTATCCTTGATCTTATCAACCTGAGATATCTGATGTCCCCTTTTACTCTTCCCGATTTCCTTAAGTATGTTCCTTCTTCCCTTACGCTCCTCAAGGGTTCACTTGATTGCTACTGCCTATGCCAGACATATGCCTCTGTTTTCTTGACCAGAGTCTTAATATCCCCCATCCTCAAGGCTTCTCCTCCCCTGTAATTATCGTTTGGAATAAGTCAAATCTTTTATGGCAACAAGTCAGAGCAGCTGGAAGGGGAGATGACTTAAATTCCACTAAATTACAAATCCATAGCAACACTTGTAAACACTCTTGCATGATCTAGCTCAGAAAGCAGAAGACTATTGAAGCCCGCGGATATGGAATCATTTAATGCTGCTGAGTCAATTTGCCTCTTGCAACCTCTTTGGCTTTTGCCAAGATCAGAGGTGAACAGGAAGAGATCAACATTACTAGGCTGACACCAACAGGCTGTGGTTAAAGGATGGCTCCTGCAGTCTTCACAATTGAGCCAAAAGATTCATAACTGACGATCTGAACAGAAAAGTGGTATAACAGAAAATCTATACTTTCATATTAATTCGAATGCCTTATTATATAATCAGTTTTGAGTTCAAAAACTTGTGCTTAATGGCCTGTGTAGCCCACACACGTGTAAACATGACTTAACAGCATAATGGGAAATTGAATGTACTCATTATTTATACATCATCAGCTATCTGATAAAAATGCAGATGTCTTTGCTGATCACTCACATACTCTTCTTGACAACTAATGCTGATGAAATATCTTTGCCCTGATAGAAATAGAAATCAATTTGTTAAAATCCAGTGGAGACACAAAAGACCAGAATCTGAAGCAATAAACAGTCTGCTGGAGGAACTCAATGGGTTGAGTGGCATCTGTGGGAGAAAAGGAATTTTTAATGTCTCCTCTTACTGATGCTGTAACAGCCAGTTCTTCCAACAGGTTGGTTTTTGCTAAATTTCATTCCTTTCAATTGAAAACTGCTGAGTAGAACAGAAATGATATATGATGTGTTTAATAAAAGGTTCAATACCATAGTTTCAGAAGACTACATACTGTGACGAGAATACACATAGATTAAGATGTTAGCTGGCCTGTGCTGGCACCAGTGGGATCAGTAGTTGGTCTGCCACCTGTCTTCAGGAGAGAGAGAGATAAGGAAAACAATGAAGCAGCATTTGGAGATGTTAATGAAGGGGAAGGAGAGCTGTCAAGATTGGCTCCCCCTTTGAACCCCGAACTGTTTGAAGTGATGGACAGGCGATACCCCAGAAGGGGGATAAAAAGGGACAGGTTTGCTAAGGCAGGACACACACGGCACCCGAGGTAACGAGACCCTGGAAGCAGTGCGTCTCTCACAAGTCGGTGGGAAGTTTTGGAAGGCCGGCTGTGGGACCAGGCCATAGACGCACAGGGTGGAAAGGCACGATCGGCGGGAACCTGGTGTGTGTCCACCCTTGCCTGGGTGCCAGGTTCACCGCAGAGAAACGATCGTATCTAGAAACGGAGGGGGTCACGGTTGGTGACCTCAGATGACATCACAAAGGACTTGCCCGAAAGCTGACTGCGAAGGTCTGTGTGGAAGCCTTGAATATTCATTTGTTTTGCTCTCTCTCTCCTTCCCCCACACTGTCCATCTCCCACGGCAGCGATTACTGCGAACCGAACTGAACTAAATTGAACTGAACTTTGCGTCACTTTGAAACTGGTCATTTACCCCTAGACAACGATAGAGCTTGATTGATCCTGTTATCTGAATTCTGTGTACATGTATGTTTATCATTGCTGAACTGTTGCATTCATTATCCTTTTGATTAGCGTACTGTGTTGCTTGTTTCTTTAATAAAACTTTCTTAGTTCTAGTAATCCAGACTCCAACTGAGTGATCCATTTCTGCTGGTTTGGCAACCCAGTTACAGGGTACGTAACAATACTGAGTGCATGTTTTGAAGTGGAAGGAGAAACTGCATAAGTGGTCAGAGCGAACTATGTGAAGTTAGTAACCTGTCGTGGTTCCATGCACTGATTTGTTGCACAACTTCTCAATATGTAATACTCTCTGACTAAAGTGAATAGAGATCAGCTTCATTTTTCACACGTATATAGAAACATGGAATGAAATGTACTGTTTGTGTCAATGACTGACAGAGTCCTAGATATTTTGCGGGGGCAGCCCACAAGTATCATCATACTTCTGGCACCAGCCTAGCATGTTCACAACTTAATAACCCTAATACATACAGCTGTGTTTTGTAAATCCAAAACATAGAACTAATCAAAAGAAAAACTTGGAGCAGGGAATAATGTGTTGACTTTGTTCTGACTTTAGTGAGGCACACACTTATGACGTGGTGGCGTAATGACGCACTTCTACTTATAACCCGTAATGAATTACTTAAATAAAGAATGTTTAATCAAACAATATATTTATAATATTACTCACATATTACAGAAATGTTAAAAACATGACACTGCTCCTTGCTTATTTAAAAACTCCAATTCAATGTGCAGAGAATGCATTTCAACTTATATTTGTTGTTGTTGTTGTTGGTCCTTCGTAGTCGAAGATGACCATGGATTCAAAGTCAAATGGGAGATTGGTGGCTGTGGGTCCGGAGGTGACTGATGAGGCCAATCCGGGCCCTGAAGGTTTGCCCACATGTGGGACACAAGTGGGTGGGTGCTGTCGTGGCAGTAGATGCTGCTCGGGTCTTGCGCACAGCACGCTTTCGTTGCGCCTCGATGATGCGCCTGACTTCAGCTGCACGGGCTCCTGTGGTGATCTTGCTGCACCAAGCTGGACGGTCGAGGGCAAGCGTCTCCCACGTGTTGATGTCGACACCCAGGCCTTTGAGGGACGCTTTGAGGCAGTCTTTGTAACGTTTCTTCTGCCCCCCTACTGAGCGCTTGCCCTGACACAGTTCTCCGTACAGCAGCTGCTTAGGCAATCGGCTGTCTGGCATTCTGACCACATGTCCAGCCCAAATAACAGACAGCCGATTGCCTAAGCATGTGGTCAGAACTTATATCTATATATGTACACACACACACACACACACACACACACACACACACACACATATATATATATCTGTATATCTGTATGTGTGTGTGTGTGTGTGTGTGTGTGTGTGTGTGTATGTGTGTGTGTGTGTGTGTGTGTGTGTCTGTGTATGTGTGTGTGTGTGTGTCTGTGTATGTGTGTGTGTATATATATATATATATAGACACAGAATACTGTATAATACAACTACTATAGAGACATCCACAGCATAGTAAACTTTAATTGTCCCATTCAAGCCTAAAGATTTAATTGTTGTGGATGATTTCTCACTCTGGTGGGAAAATGTTTTTCTTGACAAAGGGGCGTCACTCTGCTTAGCTGGTGAAACTTGTGGCTGTGGAATACTCTTCGTTTCTGGAACCTCCTACATAGTGGTTGTAGGAGTTGACTCTGGGACTGCAGGAAGTGGTTCTGACAGCTACCGTTCCTCTCTAGAAAATGACTCTGCTCTCTTCACCTAATTGATGTATCATCTCCAGATGATTTCAGACACAATCTCCACTGTGTAGGAGAGTGGTCCAGTTCTATCCTTAATCTTTTCAAAACTACCCACGCTTGATTGGCTCTGTAGTCCCTCGCCAGAACTGCTTGTCCAGGAGTCAAACCTTGAACGTCCTTGTTTGAGGAACCCTTGATTTGTCTCAGCTGTCTGGTGTGCATACTCCTTCTGAGACAGGGTTTGCAGAGATCCAAGTGTGCATGCAAGGGACGATCCAGGAGCAGCTTAGCTGGGGAGTTGCTGGTTATGGAGTGTGCTGCATTGCAATATGCAAGGAGGAAATTGGCGAGCTTCTGATTCAGTGTCAGTGTAGTGTGTTCTTCTAACACTGCATCAGAAGTGTGTTCTTAGACTCTGGACAAACATTTTCTCCAAGCCTTTTGTAGCTGGCTGCAGATGTGGAATGAATGGAAAATGTCTTTTTCCATTCAGAATGACTGAAACTGTTGTGCAACAAATTGTGATCCATTATCACTGACTAAGTGTTTTGGAACACCACTTCTTGAAAAGAGATGTCTCAACACATCAACAGCATGTGAGTCTGTATTAGAGACTATTGGGAACACTTCTGGACACTTTGTAAATGCATCCGCTACTACCAACAAATTTGTGCCAATGAATGTACTGGCAAAATCCACATGAATCCCCTTCTAGGGCAATACTGGCCATTGCCAGGGATGGAATGGCATTGGCATTTGCTCTTTTGGATTTGTTGGCATTTCAGACAATGCAAGACAAACTGTTCAATCTGCTGATCTATCCCAGGCCATGAGAAAAAGCTCTGACCAATGCTTTTTATTTTGACCTGCCTAGTTGACCACAATGCAGCTCTTCCAACACTTTAGCTGTCAGCTTGGAATGTACAACTCTCAATCCCCATATAAGGCAACCCCCATCAAGGGCAAGTTCATCCCAGCACTGGTAAAAATGTTGGAACTGGGATTTCTACTGCACATTCCAACTATTTTGGGTTGCCTCGTAGACCTGAGAGAGTGTGGCATCTTTTCTGATTTCCCTTTGGATCATCTCTGCCATATTAGGGAGACTTCCAATTTGCATTAGGGTTAATATCTCAAGAGGAGTGTTCTCTTCTGTAAATCTTTCAGATATTTCCTTTACCAAGGGTAAATAGGACAGCGAATATATCAGCGTTTCCCTGATTAGTTGTCCTCTTGAATTTGATCTTGTAATTGTGTCCGCCAAGAAGCACAGCCCATATCTGCATTTGTGCTGCTGCTGTTAGCAGCAATCCTTCTTTGGATTGAAAATGGACACTCGTGGCTGATAATCAGTAATGAGGACAAACTCACTCCCACTGAAGAACTGGTTGAAATGTTTTACGTCCCAAACCAGAATCAAACCTCTCTGTCAATCGGTGCATAACTTTTCTTTGCAGCAATAATTGAATGTAACGCAAAGGCTATGGGGTATTCACTTCAAAAGGGCACAGTGTCACGGGCAAGCTTCACTAGGACAATGTGGGTCATAAGGTCTCAATACAGTGTCTGCCAGCACCATTTCTTTTTACCTTTTTAAAAGTCACCTCACACTACTTTGTCCATTGCTATTTCTTCCCTACCTGTAGCAATGAGTTCAAAGGCTGGAGCACAGTAGCCAGGTTTGGCAGGAACCTGTTGTAATAATTGACAAATCATCAAAAAAGACTGCATCCGTGACATGTCCTCCATCCACCACTGCTTGACTTTTCTCAGTACACTTGTGTAATTGTTGTGCGTGAATCATGTGATCACAGCATTCACCCTTGTGCTCTGAGCCGATAATCTTCTAATCTTCAACTGCCTTGAGATTTTTTAGATGTTCCTTGTCAACCTTACCAGTTAATAATGAAGTCATGCTGGTAACGCTGAGTGTCTGGGCAGCCCTACTGAACCTGGTCCATAGCTTTTTGCCAGAGTGCTGGTGCAGACGTTACTCCAAAAATAAGCCTATTATAGTGATAAAGCCCTTCGTGAGTGTTTATGTTTGAGGACACTCACTTTAGACTCTTCTCCCATTTCTATCTGTAGGTAAGCCACAGATAAGTCCACTTTGCTGAAGTGTTTCCATCCAGAAAGAGTTGCAAAGATGTCCTCTATCAGGGGCAGAGGGCATTGATCTACTTTCAGTGCTGAGCTTAAATCACCACAGAATCTGACAGACCCATTCTTCCTGGCTACTGGGACCACTGGTGTTGTCCACGGGCTCCACTCAACCTTGAAAATAATTCCTTCAGCCTCCATGCAGTCCAGCTCACTGGCTACTTTATCTTGCATGGTATATGGAACTGGGTGGACTTTGTAAAACTTGGGTGTGGCATTTTCATTTAACACTATTTTTTGGATATAGAAACATAGAAACATATAAAACCTACAGCACAATACAGGCCCTTTGGCCCACAAAGTTGTGCTCAACATGTCCCTACCTTAGAAATTACTAGGGTTACCCATAGCCCTCTATTTTTCCAAGCTCCATGTTCCTATTGAAAAGTCTCTTAAAAGACCCTATCATATCCGCCTCCACCACCGTTGCCGGCAGCCCATTTCACACACTCACCACACACTGCGTTAAAAACTTACCCCTGACATTTTCTCTGTACTTACTCCCCAGCACCTTAAACCTCTGTCCTCTTTTGGCAACTATTTCATCCCTGGGAAAAAGCCTCTGAATATCCACATGATCAATGCCTCTCATCATCTTATACACCTCTATCAGGTCACTTCTCATCCTCCATCGCTCCAAGGAGAAAAGGCCGAGTTCACTCAACCTGTTTTCATAAGGCATGCTCCCCAATCCAGGCTACATCCTTGAAAGTCTCCTCTTCACTCTTTCTATGGTTTCCACATCCTTCCCGTAGTGAGGCGACAGAACTGAGCACATATGTTTGAGTTTTCCAATGCTATCCTTGAGCACTGTTGTAGCATCATCCAGTAACTTTCCTTATTCACTTTCTGTTGACTCTATTACAGGGGGTATGACATGCAAATGATGGTTCAATCTCCAATCAAGATTTAGTTGTCTCAGCCAATCACAGCCCCTCCTGTTTTTAGCACTTGGAAGATCAATGTGGCTTGTTGGTTGTTGTATTTCACTGTTACAAATGTCATTCCCACAGGAGTTATCTTTTCTCCAGTATAAGTTCTTATTTGGATATCTGTAGGCTTCAGTTCAGTATCTTTGAAATTCTGTTCAAACTCATTTTGTGGAATGACTAAAATAGCCAAGCCAGTGTCCAATTACATTTTAATTAATTTGCCATTCACTTCTGGTGTAAGTCATATTGCTTATCTGTAAGTTTTCACATGTAAGTCTCAAGGCTAAGCAGTCCTGTGTTACTTTAATCTTTATCGGATTTTTCATCAATAAAATGCAGATTAGTGCTCATTTTGAAACTACATCTTGATATTTTATCTTTTTCTCTTTATTGTGCAGTCCATTTATTTTTCTCTGCTTGCATGTGTTCTGCTTTGTTGCATTTTCTGCAAGTTTTGTCTTTAAACCTGCATTGGTCTGTGTATATGAGCCCCTCCGCAACTGTAACACAATTTGTTTGGCCAGACTGGTCTTTGTTTGGATGTCACAATTTTGTTCATGCTCAGTTGCATCTCTAGCTGCTGTTTCCATTGATACAGCAATTTCAGCTGTTCTTTTCAATATGAGTTGTGCTTCAATTAGGAGCCGTTTTTGAATGCTTTCTTGTATGATTCCACAATCTAAGCAATCCGTCAGTGCATCATTAAGCCCATCATTGAACTGACAATGCTTAGGCAATCTCTTCATTTCAGCCATGTACACTGAAATAGACTCCCTTGCCTTTTGATTCCACTTGTGAAATCTGAAGCATTCTGCAATCAATAATGGTTTTGATTCTCTATGTTCCTGCATTACTTTCACTATATCGGCAACACTCATTTCTGCTGGTTTGATTGGAGCAGTTAAACTTCTAAGCAAACTGTATTCTCTTCTACCTATTGCACCTAGCAAAATTGGCTTTGGTATTTTATTTGCTTCAAAATACTGCTCAATCTTCTCAGTATACATCAGCCTGTTATCTGTTGCGCAATGGAATGTGTCTCTCTTTCCGATGTAACCAGCCATTTCTGCTCTTTTAAATTTATGATTACTATCATCTGGTACTCACTGTTTATGAACTGTTTATTGGTAGATAAACATGGAGCTGGGAATAACGTGTCTACTTTGTTCTTACTTTTATGAGGCATACACTTATGATGTGGTGGTATGATAATGTATACCATTCATGTACTTTTACATTTAACCCATGATGAATTATTCAAACATTTTCTGCCTTTTTTAAAACTCAAATGTCTCTGTTCTCTTTTGAAGAAAAAAAAAACATGCTGCACTTTTTTTTAAACTCAAATGTCTCACTGCACTTCAACAGGTAGGTAATTGTCTAGGGGTGGCTTTGAAACTTACTTATTGCCACTTATGTTTTGCAAATCCAAATCATAGAACTAATTGGCAGATAAACGCGGAGCTGGGAATAATGTGTTTACTTTGTTCTTACTTTTGTGAGACACACACTTATGAAATAGTGGCATGATAATGTATGCCATTCACATACTTTTACATTTAACCCCTGATGAATTATTTAAAAAAACAAAGAATGTTTAATTGAACAATATATTTACAATATTACTCAAATATTGCTGAAATAGTAAGTACACAAAGCGTCTGTCTGTGGAATGTGGGAGGGAATTGGAGCACCATGAGGAAACCCATCTGGTCACAAGGAAAATGTACCTACTCCTCACAGAGAACAATGGGAATTGAACAAAGATATTACAGTTGGCACTGTAAAGCATTATGTTAACTGATATGATACCATGCCCCCCTGTACACTACCATACCCGCCTGTAATGCCCATAGACACTTTTATGTTGCTCTTCATTAAATAACAAGTACAGATCTACCACCAAAACAATCTTTATTGGAGATAGTCAACAGTTTATCAATGTAATAATAATATGGTACACAAACTTCTTAGCCATTACACTATATTACCTCCTCTTAAGATTATACTCATTAGTTATTTACTTATATAAAGTTACTATATTTCATTATGGACTGAAAATAAAACTATGAGACATTTGGACAATAAGTGTCCATTCTGGAAGCCTGCAGAGGCCACTGTGATATGAAAAGACAAATCTATGGAGAAAAGGATTATGTATTCCAGAGAGGTCAGCCACGACAAGATGTCCCAAAATGTAGAGCTCAGGACAAGTTAGAGTACCATTTGGTAGTGATTTGGTATGAGAACAAGAAGAATATGTGTAGTCCTCAATCAGAAGTGATTTGGAGAAAATGTCCATGACCGTTTTGGACATCACGAGGCAACTGGATCATTAGGTTTCCAGACAATGGTTGTACCACTGCAAGGATCTACAGTGAAGTGGAAGACAGGAAGCTCAGCATGGTGAAACTATTTAATGTAAGTTGGAGAAAACCACTGGAATGAATGAGGCTGCTCAAGTCTTGGGAAAGAGTTTGATTTTTACATAGTTCTATTGCCTACAGAATTAGTGATCAGATCGAATCAGGTGTACTGCCGGTTGAGTTAAGTGACACGGAGGAAGAAGGCACCTCAAGAGCTCCAAATATCGCACAACTAGTATTACACTGATGTCAGCTCAATACAGTGTAGCGAAAGTCAAAAGTGATGATTGTGTTTATGGTACTTAGTAACAAACTGGAATATAAAGCATCATACAACTGCTGCTGTAGTTAACAAACATTATTAATATGTATAGTTTAGTGTTAAACAGTAGTTGAAATCTAGAAAATATGTTACACAATTTTTAATATTTATAACCTAGAGTTAAAACAGTACATCACAGTACGGGACCTTTGGCCCATGATGTTGTACTGACCTATATAAAACCACACCATAATCAATCTCACCCTTCCCTCTAGCACAGTCCATAATCCTGCATTTTTCTTACATTCATTTACCTAGGAGTCTCTTAAATGTCCGACTGTATCTGTTCCTCCCACTGCTCCTGGTAGCGTGTTACAGGCACATTTATATGTAGTAAAGGCAATAACTGCAGTGACAAGATTAGTATGAGTGAATATTTGTTGAGGGGAAGTTATTTACAGAACATATCTGTACCTTTTGGTTGGCGTATTGTTGCAGCTCATAGGGATGTTGCCTCACACTTCCAGCCAGGTTCAATCCAAAGACCTGAGGCTATCTATGTGAAGTTTGTACATTCTCTCTGTAATGGCATGGGTCCTCCCCAGTGCTCTGCTTTCTCCATTAGTTGGTTAATTGATCATTGTAAGTTGCCCCTGTGACGAAAAACCAAGTTATTAGAAGATTGATGATGATGAGGGAGATAAGGGAGACAAATGGAGAAACGTTCAAAATGTTAATGAGAGAGGAGAGGGATAACGAAAAGAGACACAATTCAGAGTATTGACAGACCAGTTGCTTTGAACCTGAACTGTTTGAATTTTGATGGACAGGCGATACCCCAGCAGGGGGATAAAAAGAACAGGTTTGCTAAGGCATGACACACACCACGAGATCATGAGATAACGAGACCCTGGAAGAGTAGTGTGCCCCCACAAGTTGGTGGGAGTTGGAGGTCTGGTACGCGGGAACCGACCACAGACGCACAGGGTGAAAAGGGTACGATCGGTGGGAACCCGGTGTGTGTGTCCGCCCTTGCCTGGGTGCTGGGTTCACCGCAGAAGAACGGTCGTATCCAGAACGGAGGGGTCACAGTTGGTGACCACAGAAGACATAAAAGGGTCCGCCCGAAACTACCTGTGAACATCAAAGGTCTGCCTGAATCCAATTTGCATCTCTCTCTCTCTCTGTAATGGCACAACAGTGATTACTGCGAACTGTACTAAGCCGAACTGAACTCTGCGTCACTTAAGACTGATCATTTTACCCCTAGACTGTGATAGAGCTTGGTTGATTCCTGTTACCCTAGTTCTGTGTACACGTGTGTATTATCATTGCTAACCTGTTGCATTTACATCCTTACGATTAAGCACTGTGTTACTTATTTCTTTAATAAAACTTTATTAGTTTCTGTTAAACCAGACTCCAACTAGTGGTCCATTTCTGCTGGTTTGGCAACCCAGTTACGGGGTACGTAACACCCCTAATTGTGTAGGTGAGTGGTAAAATCTGAGGGAAGTTGAGAAGAATGTTGGGAGAATTAAGTTGGATTACTGTGGATTAGTGTAAATTGACTGGTTGGTGCACACTCATGAGTTTAAGGGCTTGTTTCTATACTGTGTCACTCTCTGACTGTGGGTGTTAGTAGAGATTGCAGTGAATTTTGTAGCAGAGAAGATAAAGAGACTGTGTGAATTTGGGTGTGGTTAAACATAGCACAATGTTTATATTTCTTTTAAATTAATTAGTTGACCCATACATTATAGTTAAATGATAGAATACAGTAAATGTGTTCAACTCCTTCAATTAACAACACAAACACACAACATTGAAAAAGTGCTGTTAAAATTCTGCTTATGTCCCAAAAGGTGTATTCTTCATTGATATTACTAACCCAGTATAGCTCCACTTCTGGGAATGGCATTATTCCAAGTGATTACACGACGGATCTTGGTTTTATATCACTCAATCTTCTTTTGATCACTCTGGCATGCAATTATTGCATGCATTGGAGCAACCCTGGCATACCTCCTTGTGGGAAGGTCAAGCAATGAGCTGCTCAGTTTGGCTTTCTGCCTAGGCATCACAGCCTTTTGCAATGACCAGTCAGTAAACTACAATTGCAATGGTGCTGGATAATCGTACCTGATTGTCAAACTTACCCTGATGGAAAGAGCCATCTACAATATCCACACTCTCATTCCTTGATTCATTTTCTCACAGTTTCTCAGATATTGAAACAGTAGCTGTCAATCTCTTGTATAATATGACTACTCTGTTAGAAATGCTGTTGGTAATGCCAATCTGGCTGTGTGTGTGAATTACAGACGCCTTGATACCTTTCAAGAATCATTAACCAGTGGTATATTTGGACAGGACCAATGCACTCTAAAGCACGAGTGGCTACTGGATCTCTTTACTGCCCCACAATGCGATTCTCCCACACAGTCATTCAATCTGAGGAACTCTGTCCACCAACATCCATGATCATTTGTCTATATGGTTGTGAGCCCATAACCATGATATGTGACTGGTTGGTCTTCACTGACAATCCAACTGTGTACTTGCCTCTTAAATTGGAAAGTAGCTCCTACAAAGGATTTTATCCACCTCAATGGGACAGAATTTGAGGAGCTTCCTATGGACATTCTGATGTAGCAAAGTCAATACAGATACTTGCCTTGGCATTCGCAGTTAATAAATTGCTCTTGAATATTACTGATCTTCTGAGGTGTGCAATAAATTCCAACTCTTCATTACTACGTGGATAGTACCCAGAGAAATGATTCAATAAAAACAGAGAATTCTGGAAATACTAAGCAAACCAGGCAGTAACTGTGGTGAGAAAGATGTAACTAATATTCAAATGGTAGTCATTAATAATTCTTCCATATTTCCATCATCTGTATTTTTTGTTTTCTTTTGACTTTTCCATAGCCTTTCCTCTTGTATCCAAGGCAAGTGGATCCATCGTGTTTTCCAGCAGTTACAATGTTTAGGGAGATGTACCCCTGTGCAGTGTCCTCCTCCCCGGTGATGATATGAACACTGGTTATCTAAACAGTCATCTTGAAGTCAGTGGCTCTCAAATCATATTTGGCAAGGCCTTCTGCCATTTGCATCCATATTCCTGTGCTACTCAGCCTGATCCTTTGGTTTGCATCAAAGCCACCTGTTACATCCACGTGAGAAAGTGACTCTGCTACTATGACGCAAACAACAGGAATTCTGCAGTTGCTGGAAATTCAAGCAACACACATAAGAGTTGCTGGTGAATGCAGCAGGCCAGGCAGCATCTCTAGGAAGAGGTGCAGTCGATGTTTCAGGCCGAGACCCTTCGTCAGGACTAACTGAAGGTAGAGTGAGTAAGAGATTTGAAAATTGGAGGGGGAGGGGGAGATCCAAAATGATAGGAGAAGACAGGAGGGAGAGGGATGGAGCCAAGAGCTGGACAGGTGATAGGCAAAAGGGATACGAGAGGATCATGGGACAGGAGGTCCGGGAAGAAGGACAAGCGGGGGGGGGAACCCAGAGGATGGGCAAGGGGTATATTCAGAGGGACAGAGGGAGAAAAAGGAGAGTGAGAGAAAGAATGTGGGTATAAAAATAAGTAACAGATGGGGTATGAGAGGGAGGTGGGGCATTAGCGGAAGTTAGAGAAGTCGATGTTCATGCCATCAGGTTGGAGGCTACCCAGACGGAATATAAGGTGTTGTTCCTCCAACCTGAGTGTGGCTTCATATTTACAGTAGAGGAGGCCGTGGATAGACATGTCAGAATGGGAATGGGATGTGGAATTAAAATGTGTGGCCACTGGGAGATCCTGCTTTCTCTAGCGGACAGAACGTAGGTATTCAGCAAAGCGGTCTTCCAGTCTGTGTCGGGTCTTGCCAATATATGAAAGGCCACATCGGGAGCACCGGACGCAGTATATCACCCCAGCCGACTCACAGGTGAAGTGTTGCCTCACCTGGAAGGACTGTTTGGGGCCCTGAATGGTGGTAAGGGAGGAAGTGTAAGGGTATGTGTAGCACTTGTTCCGCTTACACAGATAAGTGCCAGGAGGGAGATCAGTGAGGAGGGATGGGGGGACGAATGGACATCTCCCCCATTTCATGTACATCTGCTCTCACTCCATGCTCCCGCCACCCCACTAGGAATAGGGTTCCCCTGGTCCTCACCTACCACCCCACCAGCCTCCGGGTCCAACATATTATTCTCCGTAACTTCCACCACCTCAAACGGGATCCCAACACTAAGCACATCTTTCCCTCCCCCCACCTCTGCTTTCCACAGGGATCGCTCCCTACGCAACTCCCTTGTCCATTCGTTACCCCCCCCCCCATCCCTCCCCACTGATCTCCCTCCTGGCACTTATCTGTGTAAGCGGAACAAGTGCTACACATGCCCTTACACTTCCTCCCTTACCACCATTCAGGGCCCCAAACAGTCCTTCCAGGTGAGGCAACACTTCACCTGTGAGTCGGCTGGGGTGATATACTGCGTCCGGTGCTCCCGATGTGGCCTTTTATATATTGGCGAGACCCGACGCAGACTGGGAGACCGCTTGCTTAACACCTACGCTCTGTCCGCCAGAGAAAGCAGGATCTTTCAGTGGCCACACATTTTAATTCTACATCCCATTCCCATTCTGACATGTCTATCCACGGCCTCCTCTACTGTAAAGATGAAGCCACACTCAGGTTGGAGGAACAACACCTTATATTCCGTCTGGGTAGCCTCCAACCTGATGGCATGAACATCAACTTCTCTAACTTCCGCTAATGCCCCACCTCTCCCTTGTACCCCATCTGTTACTTATTTTTATACACACATTCTTTCTCTCACTCTCCTTTTTCTCCCTCTGTCCCTCTGAATATACCCCTTGCCCATCCTCTGGGTTCCCCCCCGCCCCTTGTCTTTCTTCCCGGACCTCCTGTCCCATGATCCTCTCGTATCCCTTTTGCCTATCACCTGTCCAGCTCTTGGCTCCATCCCTCCCCCTCCTGTCTTCTCCTATAGAAACATAGAAAAACATAGAAAATAGGTGCAGGAGTAGGCCATTTGGCCCTTCGAGCCTGCACCGCCATTTATTATGATCATGGCTGATCATCCAACTCAGAACCCCGCCCCAGCCTTCCCTCCATACCCCCTGATCCCCGTAGCCACAAGGGCCATATCTAACTCCCTCTTAAATATAGCCAATGAACTGGCCTCAACTGTTTCCTGTGGCAGGGAATTCCACAGATTCACCACTCTCTGTGTGAAGAAGTTTTTCCTAATCTCGGTCCTAAAAGGCTTCCCCTTTATCCTCAAACTGTGACCCCTTGTTCTGGACTTCCCCAACATCGGGAACAATCTTCCTGCATCTAGCCTGTCCAATCCCTTTAGGATTTTATACGTTTCAATCAGATCCCCTTTCAATCTTCTAAATTCCAACGAGTACAAGCCCAGTTCATCCAGTCTTTCTTCATATGAAAGTCCTGCCATCCCAGGAATCAATCTGGTGAACCTTCTTTGTACTCCCTCTATGGCAAGGATGTCTTTCCTCAGATTAGGGGACCAAAACTGCACACAATACTCCAGGTGTGGTCTCACCAAGGCCTTGTACAACTTCAGTAGTACCTCCCTGCTCCTGTACTCGAATCCTCTTGCTATAAATGCCAGCATACCATTCGCCTTTTTCACCGCCTGCTGTACCTGCATGCCCACTTTCAATGACTGGTGTATAATGACACCCAGGTCTCGTTGCACCTCCCGTTTTCCTAATCGGCCACCATTCAGATAATAATCTGTTTTCCTATTTTTGCCACCAAAGTGGATAACTTCACATTTATCCACATTAAATTGCATCTGCCATGAATTTGCCCACTCACCCAACCTATCCAAGTCACTTTGCATCCTCTTGGCATCCTCCTCACAGCTAACACTGCCACCCAGCTTCGTGTCATCCGTAAACTTGGAGATGCTGCATTTAATTCCCTCATCCAAGTCATTAATATATATTGTAAACAACTGGGGTCCCATCACTGAGCCTTGCGGTACCCCACTAGTCACCGCCTGCCATTCTGAAAAGGTCCCGTTTATTCCCACTCTTTGCTTCCTGTCTGCTAACCAATTCTCCATCCACATCAATACCTTACCCCCAATACCGTGTGCTTTAAGTTTGCACACTAATCTCCTGTGTGGGACCTTGTCAAAAGCCTTTTGAAAATCCAAATATACCACATCCACTGGTTCTCCCCTATCCACTCTACTAGTTACATCCTCAAAAAATTCTATGAGATTCGTCAGACATGATTTTCCTTTCACAAATCCATGCTGACTTTGTCCGATGATTTCACTGCTTTCCAAATGTGCTGTTATCACATCTTTGATAACTGACTCCAGCAGTTTCCCCACCACCGACGTTAGGCTAACCGGTCTATAATTCCCCGGTTTCTCTCTCCCTCCTTTTTTAAAAAGTGGGGTTACATTAGCCACCCTCCAATCCTCAGGAACTAGTCCAGAATCTAACGAGTTTTGAAAAATTATCACTAATGCATCCACTATTTCTTGGGCTACTTCCTTAAGCACTCTAGGATGCAGACCATCTGGCCCTGGGGATTTATCTGCCTTCAATCCTTTCAATTTACCTAACACCACTTCCCTACTAACAAGTATTTCGCTCAGTTCCTCCATCTCACTGGACCCTCTGTCCCCTACTATTTCTGGAAGATTATTTATGTCCTCCTTAGTGAAGACAGAACCAAAGTAATTATTCAATTGGTCTGCCATGTCCTTGCTCCCCATAATCAATTCACCTGTTTCTGTCTGTAGGGGACCTACATTTGTCTTTACCAGTCTTTTCCTTTTTACATATCTATAAAAGCTTTTACAGTCAGTTTTTATGTTCCCTGCCAGTTTTCTCTCATAATCTTTTTTCCCCTTCCTAATTAAGCCCTTTGTCCTCCTCTGCTGAACTCTGAATTTCTCCCAGTCCTCAGGTGAGCCACTTTCTCTGGCTAATTTGTATGCTTCTTCTTTGGAATTGATACTATCCCTAATTTCTTTTGTCAGCCACGGGTGTACTACCTTCCTTGATTTATTCTTTTGCCAAACTGGGATGAACAATTGTTGTAGTTCATCCATGCAACTTTTAAATGCTTGCCATTGCATATCCACCGTCAATCCTTTAAGTGTCATTTGCCAGTCTATCTTAGCCAATTCACGTCTCATACCTTCAAAGTTACCCGTCTTTAAGTTCAGAACCTTTGTTTCTGAATTAACTATGTCACTCTCCATCTTAATGAAGAATTCCACCATATTATGGTCACTCTTACCCAAGGGGCCTCTCATGACAAGATTGCTAATTAACCCTTCCTCATTGCTCAAAACCCAGTCCAGAATAGCCTGCTCTCTAGTTGGTTCCACGACATGTTGGTTCCTCGACATGTTGGTTCAAAAAACCATCCCGCATACATTCCAAGAAATCCTCTTCCTCAGCACCTTTACCAATTTGGTTCACCCAATCTACATGTAGATTGAAGTCACCCATTATAACTGCTGTTCCTTTATTGCACACATTTCTAATTTCCTGTTTAATACCATCTCTGACCTCACTACTACTGTTAGGTGGCCTGTACACAACTCCCACCAGCGTCTTCTGCCCCTTAGTGTTATGCAGCTCTACCCATATCGATTCCACATCTTCCCGGCTTATGTCCTTCCTTTCTATTGCGTTAATCTCTTCTTTAACCAGCAACGCCACCCCACCTCCTTTTCTTTCATGTCTATCCCTCCTGAATATTGAATATCCCTGAACGCTGAGCTCCCATCCTTGGTCACCCTGGAGCCATGTCTCTGTGATCCCAACTATATCATAATCATTAATAACAATCTGCACTTTCAATTCATCCACCTTATTACGAATGTTCCTTGCATTGACACACAAAGCCTTCAGGCGCTCTTTTACAACTCTCTTAGCCCTTATACAATTATGTTGAAAAGTGGCCCTTTTTAATGCTTGCCCTGGATTTGTCGGCCTGCCACTTTTACTCTTCTCCTTAGAACTTTTTGCTTCTACCCTCACTTTACACCCCTCTGTCTCTCTGCACTGGTTCCCATCCCCCTGTTGTGAACTAACCTCTCACGCCTAGCCTCTTTAATTTGATTCCCACCCCCCAACCATTCTAGTTTAAAGTCACCTCAGTAGCCCTCGCTAATCTCCCTGCCAGGATATTGGTCCCCCTAGGATTCAAGTGTAACCCGTCCTTTTTGTACAGGTCACGCCTGCGCCAAAAGAGGTCCCAATGATCCAAACACTTGAATCCCTGCCCCCTGCTCCAATCCCTCAGCCACACATTTATCCTCCACCTCATCGCATTCCTACTCTCACTGTCGCATGGCACAGGCAGTAATCCTCTCATATCCCTTTTGCCAATCAACTGTCCAGCTCTTGGCTCCATCCCTCTCCCTCCTGTCTTCTCCTATCATTTTGGATCTCCCCCTCCACCTTCCACTTTCAAATCCCTTACTCACTCTTCCTTCAGTTAGTCCTGACGAAGGGTCTCGGCCTGAAACGTCGACTGCACCTCTTCCTAGAGATGCTGCCTGACCTGCTGCGTTCACCAGCAACTTTGATGTGTGTTTGCTGCTACTATGACCATTTCTGTGGGCTTAATTCCTGCATGCAACTTGCAATCACTCTCTGCTCAAAACATCTTTAAACGGGTGAATCAGAATCAGAATTATTATCACTGACGTATACCATGAAATGTGTAGTTTTGTGGCAGCAGTATAGTGCAAGATGTAAAAAAAAATGACTGAAAGATATAATTAAAAATGGTATGAAAGAGGAATAGTGCGGTAGTGTTCATGGATTCATGGATCATTCATAAATCTGATGGCATAAGGGATAACTCTGTTACTGAAACAATAAAGTGTGGGTCTTCAGGCTTTGCACCTCCTCGCTGATGGAAGCAATGAGAAGAGGTCATGGTTTTTAATGATGGACACCACTTTCTCGAGGCACTGCCTTTTGAAGATGTCTTCAATGCTGGGGAGGCTAGATGGAGCCAATGATAGTGCCAATAATTGTATCAATGCATTGAGTGCGGGACAGATCTTCTGAGATATTGATGCACAGGAATTTGAAGCTGCTCATCCTTTCCACTGCTGACAACTCAATGAGGACTTGCTTGTATTGTCCCAAGTTTGCCTTCATAAAGTCCACAATCAATTCCTTGGTCTTAGCGACATTGTATGCAAAGTTGATGTTGCAGCACCACTCCTGCACATTGCTTCGTGTGTCAGTAGTGCTTGATTTAAAGGATCTTGCAGCTCATGATCCAGGAAAGATCTGACAATTGCACTTTTTTTTCAGATTTTCTCCTTGAGTCCATGCTGCTAAACTTTTAACTCTGGAAATTCTCTGAATATGCTAGGGAGAAATGTCCCTGAGAACTTTTCTCATGCCCTCATAAGGGACCTTGCACATGGTTCACAGTAACTGCATATGCAGCAACATCTCACATGTCTCAGATCTGATCACTAGGAATGTCAACAACCTTCTCTTTGGGCATGTGGTGCCATTTGTCTGTTCCGTTTCCACTCCTTAAACTTCAGCAAAATATGTTGCCTTCAAGAACCCTGCTCATTTTATCTCTAGGTTGCCACCTTTTATCTCCACATTGTCCACTATCATCACCAACTTGATAACTGCTCAACTACTCTCCCAAACAATAACACTATGTACTTGGTGCCAGTGTGCTGCATAAAGGCTTAATTGTGTTGCCATTCACTATGGCAAGAAATAAGGAAAGAGCTACCAATAAAATACCCTTTATGGAAGGCAGTCTGTACTTAACCAGTACTAGGAGCTGGCCTAACAGTGCATCAAATCTCATTCAGCACTGTAGACACAATACTTAAACTTACGTATATTCATTTTATTGTACTCACCTATGAGAAAAGACAAGAATATGCCAGAGTCTACATTGGTTGAGTAACATTTTTGGAAAAGAACTGTGTGTTTATTATTCAACCAACAGCTCCAGGAATTTCTGTTATCATTATAATTCAGGGATAACCATGCCATATAGCAGGGCTTTCATTTTTTGCTTTTCTTCTGATGATTGCTGGTTCAAAGGTTCAAAGGTCAAGTTTAATGCCAGAGAAATGTATACAATATACATCCTGAAATGCTTTTTCTTCACAAAACATCCACAAAAACAGAGAAATGCCCCAAAGAATGAATGACAGTTAAACGTGAGAATCCCAAATTCCTCCTCAGCTCCCCCCTCGTGGCAGCGAGCAACAATCCCTCCTCCCTCCACCAGCAAAAATAAACGTGCATTGGTACAATCACCGAGTCCAAGCGTGTGCTAAGCAATAGCAAAGACACAGACCAAAGTTACTCTAAAAGCTTCGCATTTCATCCGAATTCAACAACCCACAGGTTCTCTCTCTCCCTGGCAAGGGAGAGGGAGGTGTCCCCCATTTTCACAGCGAGCAGGAGACATAAAGACAACCAGCTGCTTTACGATCTTAAAAGTCCGTTTCGTCGCTTTTTTCGAACTCTGTGTCCGAAGATTGCAAAGACCTTGGGTCTTCAGGCTCACAGCAAAAGATTTTCCGGCCTCCCTGACGACACACAAGTCTCCGGCTGTGACACTGACCCCTGATCCGCTCGTCTCCAGAGCCCCGAGATCTTAGGCTTCCGAACATGATCGAGATTCTCAGGGCAAACTCTTGGTATGTCGAATAGTGGCCAGTGATGGAACCCCGAGAACAGATTCTATTGGGTGGAGCTGAGAAACAGGAAAGGTATGGCCACATTAGTGGGATTGTATTACAGACCACCCAATAGTCAACGAGACTTGGAAGAGCAAATCTGCAGAGAGATAGCAGGCAACTGCAGGAAACATAAAGTTGTGGTGGTAGGAGATTTTAATTTTCCATACATTGATTGGGACTCCCATACTGTTAGGGGTCTAGATGGTTTAGAGTTTGTAAAATGTGTTCAGGAAAGTTTTCTAAATCAGTATATAGAGGGACCAACTAGAGGGGATGCAATATTGAATCTCCTGTTAGGAAACGAATTAGGGCAAGTGACAGAAGTCTGTGTAGGGGAGCACTTTGGTTCCAGTGATCATAACACCATTAGTTTCAATTTGATCATGGACAAGGATAGATCTGGTCCTAGGGTTGAGGTTCTGAACTGGAAGAAGGCCAAATTTGAAGAAATGAGAAAGGATCTAAAAAGCATGGATTGGGACAGGTTGTTCTCTGGCAAAGATGTGATTGGTAGGTGGGAAGCCTTCAAAGGGGAAATTTTGAGAGTGCAGAGTTTGTATGTTCCTGTCAGGATTAAAGGCAAATTGAACAGGAATAAGGAACCTTGGTTCTCAAGGGATATTGCAACTCTGATAAAGAAGAAGAGGGAGTTGTATGAAATGTATAGGAAACAGGGGGTAAATCAGGTGCTTGAGGAGTATAAGAAGTGCAAGAAAATACTTAAGAAAGAAATCAGGAGGGCAAAAAGAAGACATGAGGTTGCCTTGGCAGTCAAAGTGAAGGATAATCCAAAGAGCTTTTACAAGTATATTAAGAGCAAAAGGATTGTAAGGGATAAAGTTGGTCCTCTTGAAGATCAGAGTGGTCGGCTTTGTGCGGAACCAAAGGAAATGGGGGAGATCTTAAATAGGTTTTTTGCGTCTGTATTTACTAAGGAAGCTGGCATGAAATCTATGGAATTGAGGGAATCAAGTAGTGAGACCATGGAAACTGTACAGATTGAAAAGGAGGAGGTGCTTGCTGTCTTGAGGAAAATTAAAGCGGATAAATCCCCGGGACCTGACAGAGTGTTCCCTCGGACCTTGAAGGAGACTAGTGTTGAAATTGCGGGGGCCCTGGCAGAAATATTTAAAATGTCGCTGTCTACGGGTAAAGTGCCGGAGGATTGGAGAGTGGCTCATGTTGTTCCGTTGTTTAAAAAAGGATCGAAAAGTAATCCGGGAAATTATAGGCCGGTGAGTTTAACATCAGTAGTAGATAAGTTATTGGAGGGAGTACTAAGAGACAGAATCTACAAACATTTGGATAGACAGGGGCTTATTAGGGAGAGTCAACATGGCTTTGTGTGTGGTAGGTCATGTTTGACCAATCTGTTGGAGTTTTTCGAGGAGGTTACCAGGAATGTGGATGAAGGGAAGGCAGTGGATATTGTCTACATGGACTTCAGTAAGGCCTTTGACAAGGTCCCACATGGGAGGTTAGTTAGGAAAATTCAGTCGCTAGGTATACATGGAGAGGTGGTAAATTGGATTAGACATTGGCTCGATGGAAGAAGCCAGAGAGTGGTGGTAGAGAATTGCTTCTCTGAGTGGAGGCCTGTGACGAGCGCTGTGCCACAGGGATCAGTGCTGGGTCCATTGTTATTTGTCATCTATATCAATGATCTGGATGATAATGTGGTAAATTGGATCAGCAAGTTTGCTGATGATACAAAGATTGGAGGTGTAATAGACAGTGAGGAAGGTTTTCAGAGCCTGCAGAGGGACTTGGACCTGCTGGAAAAATGGGCTGAAAAATGGCAGATGGAGTTTAATACTGACAAGTGTGAGGTATTGCACGTTGGAAGGACAAACCAACATAGAACATACAGGGTTAATGGTAAGGCATTGAGGAGTGCAGTGGAACAGAGGGATCTGGGAATACAGATTCAAAATTCCCTAAAAGTGTCGCCACAGGTAGATAGGGTCGTAAAGAGAGCTTTTGGTACATTGGCCTTTATTAATCAAAGTATTGAGTATAAGAGCTGGAATGTTATGATGAGGTTGTATAAGGCATTGGTGAGGCCAAATCTGGAGTATTGTGTTCAGTTTTGGTCACCAAATTACAGGAAGGATATAAATAAGGTTGAAAGAGTGCAGAGAAGGTTTACAAGGATGTTGCCGGGACTTGAGAAACTCAGTTACAGAGAAAGGTTGAATAGGTTAGGACTTTATTCCCTGGAGCATAGAAGAATGAGGGAGATTTGATAGAGGTATATAAAATTATGATGGGTATAGATAGAGTGAATGCAAGCAGGCTTTTTCCACTGAGGCAAGGGGAGAAAAAAACCAGAGGACATGGGTTAAGGGTGAGGGGGGAAAAGTTTAAAGGGAACATTAGTGGGGGCTTCTTCACACAGAGAGTGGTGGGAGTATGGAATGAGCTGCCAGACGAGGTGGTAAATGGGGGTTCTTTTTTAACATTTAAGAATAAATTGGACAGATACATGGATGTGAGATGTATGGAGGGATATGGTCCGTGTGCAGGTCAGTGGGACTAGGCAGAAAATGGTTCGGCACAGCCAAGAAGGGCCAAAAGGCCTGCTTCTGTGCTGTAGTTTCTATGGTTCTATGGTTCTATTCCCACAAAGAACCGAAGCCTACGTGTAACACCAGGTCAGGGTCTTCAAAAGAACCCTGAAAGGAAAAAAGTAAGGACCTTAAAGGTGGAAACAGAGCTGTTTCCGAAGATGCAAGCAAAGGAGTTGCCGTTAGGTGCCATCATTGTTCCCAAACTCCACCCACCCTGAGCTTGGTGTATGCAATCCAGACCAACTGTGAAGATAATCTCTCTCCTCCTTCCTGGGTCATCAGGTACCCTCAGATCAGACTGGCCAGCAGTAAACATTCCACGTTAACCTCAGCAATGCAACTCATGCAAAGTGACCAGCTTGCTGCTGTGACTGTAGAGCATATAAACACAAAATTGAAAATAGGAGCAGGAGCTGCTGAAATTTTTCACAAACCAACATTGCTGCTCATTCTGATATGGCTGATCTGACCTTGGCCTCAGTCTCCTTTTACTCTTGATCCTCATGAACCTGGATTCCATTATGAGTTAAATATCAATCTTAGGCTCGTCTATACTTAATGACTCAACATCAATAGTTTTTTGAGTGGAGAACTTTAAGTGCTTGTGAGATTCTCAGGAAAGAAATTCCTCTTCTTCTCTGTTTGAAGAGCTTTGCCTTTATCCAGGAGGGCAGCAGAAATGATTCAAAGATGTGTTCAAAGACTCCTTGGAGGAATGTAACATTCTGCTAATTTCTGGGAACCTCTGGCCTATGACAGTTCATAGTGGAGAAAGAATAGTCAGGGTGGTGTTGAGAGCACCAGGAACACACACAAGCCTTGTACAAGTTGGAGAACGAGTGGACAACCTCACAAATTACCTGCCTTCTGCCCTGACAGCAACCACTTGCCTGTGGTTCCCATATTGACTTCATCAGCTACCTTAGAACCCACAAAGGCATGGTGGAACTGAACCATCCTCAACCCTGAGGGACTGAATAGGAAAGAAGCAAAATTCCCTCTAGCTAGGTTGTCCCCATCGGAGGAAAAAACCTTTACAGCATTTTCCTTTCTGTGCACACTTAAAAGCTTACATGTTTCAATAAGATTTCCTCTCATTATCCTTAACAGAGAGAATGGATCTCTCCTTCCTTGTTAGGTAACTGCTTCTCATGCTACCCAAATCAATAATGCCACAGAATTGTGATTTAATATTGAGTTACATATGGAGGGTTGTGCAGTTAAAATAAATAGAGAGGTAGATTAATTTTTGAAAGATTGTGGAAACAAAGGCTATGGGGGAACTGGCATGAAGTGGAGTTGAAGCCTAGGACAGATTAGCCATGATTATATTGAATAATGCAGCAGAGCTGAAGGCCGGTAGTCCGATTCTACTCAAGGTATTGAAAGCTTTAGACTGAATGCATATAGACATCTTCCAGATGACATTGCGAGACCTGATGAGAAACGATCATTCAGCTGCACCACCTCAGTCCTTTAGCCTGGATTCCCAGTTGCAATACAGATGTTACTGGGAGTATTTGATTTTAACACATAACTGATATTTCTAAGAAATCCCCTCTAAGAACTCTCACATCAAAGTACCTAAAGTTTTTCGCTTTGGGAACTCAATAACACTAATCCTATTTTCAATGTTTGCAGCCTAGTAATACTTGGACCTGTCAAAATCACTGAAGATAACTTGAAAGTTGCAGTTTTCAGTCCTGGATTCTTGATTCATAACAGATGTTAGAAACAGCATGTTAAAGATATCAAGAAACACTGTACATTTAGTTGGTACAGTCTGGCTGGGTAATGGTTTATAAAACTGTCTTATTGAATCAGTGTTTTCAAGGTAAATAAAGTGTTTAAGATGGTTTTGAAATATCAATTCTTATTCCTTATCACTCTCTAATAACGTACAAATATTAGGTGTTAATGCTCTGATGGTGACTTCTCCACTTACAGATAATGACTGTTCAAGAACTCAAGCACCACCATACAGTACCTGATAGCTGCCTACTCTCCTGGGAAAACATTAATGCTGGCTTCAGTGGAGAGAAATTTTCAATAAGTCGTACAAAGATTTGAGATTCTCTGATATTTATTAACTGCCAAAACACATTATTAAACATATCAACATGGAGTGGAACATTGGCTGTTCCCAACTTCAATGAATTGTTTTATGTGTTCTCCAGAATTTTCATTGCAAAGCATGGTGCAAGTTCACCTATTCCACTGACTATTAACACTTCACTAATTTTGCTTAACATTAAGCAGTTGTAAAGCTTGCAAGTCTTCATTCCTGTGCTTAAAAAGTGTGAATGTTAATAATAAAGCAGGCTTGGGAATTCATGATTCTCGATCAACTGCATCAATGCATCAATTGAGCTAATTTTTCTTGCATAGTCTACTCACACTAACTCACTTGCTGCAGTGAAGATCATGCATATATTGGTCTTTCTCCAGTACATCAGCATGTCAAACCTTATGTATTCCCTCCTTTTAATACATTCTCCATTATCTGATCACCAGTTCACAGCTGCACTCCCGGGAGCTTTCTTCCAGCTGCAGCATGTTACTTTACCATCCAAATATATCTGCCTTCCTCTATAATGACATTCCTGATGCAATAGCTTTACATTCTTCAGCTGTTATCTCAGATTTAATACATGACTACTTATTTGCTTCAGGTTTTAAATTTATGGCTCCACCATCTGATTTGAAACACCACAATGCACACTTCTCTACTGGTTCTATATATTTTGCCTCCATAAATTCTGGATGAGATGGTGCTTCCGGATGCATGCGACAGCTCTCTGGTAGTTAAAAAGTTAAGAAATCCAACTAACGACATCACTAAAAATACCTTTCCTGAGGTAAATTGTGTTAAATTATCGCTGCAAAAAGTAAAGGGGTAAGCAATGGCGAAGTGAGTTCGGGGGATGAACCGATATGGCGTGTTGCAGAATCGTTGCAGATGGAGTTCTAATGCCCGTACAACTGGGCCAGGTACAAGCTTGGATTGCTCTGGGCGCCAAGAGGAGTCGGGGCCCGGGCAGAGGAGTTCCAGTGCCTGTACAAATGGCCCAGGTGCAAGGTTGGATTGCTCTGGGCGTCGAGCTGATTTGAAAAACTTGAGAGCGGCTTCAGGCTAGGTGACATAGTCTAGGCCCGAGCCCTTTGCAGTAGCTGGGTGCTAGAGCGAGGTATGATCCACTGTACATATAGACAATTTAAGTGCCGGGCCAGATTGGAGGCGAGAGCTGATTTCACTTGCTCTCTGCGATGTTCACCTGCTCTCTCCAGGATGCCAGAGCCTTTCGCTGTTCGATTGTTTGGCCAATTTAAACGCCAATTTAGACTGAAAAGACAGGGTGTCAGGATGCAGGGTGACAGCCGATTTCACTCATTCTCCCTGATGGTCACTCCTCTTTCCATGGCGCCGAGGCTATGAAGACTGCCCCGGCTGCTGTGCTCCATGCTCGCTAATATGATGAACTGATTATCGAGGCTTTGAGCCTACTCTAGGCTGCTCCGGGGTTCAGATCTGAGGACTCAGTCTGGTTTGGAATGTTGTTGTTCGCTTCAATTATTTGCAGGATTTGTGTGTTTTTTTCCCCTTATTTTGCACATCAAGTGTTGGTCTTCTAGTTTTTTTCTTTAATTGGGTTCTTTTGGGTTTCTTGCTTTGTGGCTATCTGTGAGAAAACAAATCTCAAGGTTATATAATTTATACATTCTTTGATATTAAAGGTATTTTGAATGTTTTGTTAAACATTATGGAGGTGATATTAGATTAGATTAGATTATGAGGACACTCGGTCCTCGTTTATTGTCATTTAGTAATGCATGCATTAAAAAAGTAATACTATGTTCCTCCAGTATGATATCACAGAAACACAAGACAGACCAAGACTAAAACTGACAAAAACCACATAATTATAACATATAGTTACAACAGTGCAAAGCAATACCGTAATTTGATAAGAGCACGGTACATGGGCACGGTACAAAAAAGTCTCAAAGTCCTGATAGCCCCAACGTCTCACGCAGACGGTAGAAGGAAGAAACTCTCCCTGCCATGAGCTTCCAGGGCTGCAAACTTGCCAATGCAGCATCCTGAAAGCACCCGACCACAGTCCGACTCCGAAAACTTCGAGCCTCGGACACCGAGCACCGAGCACCATCTCTGCTGAGCGCTTCGACCCCGGCCCCGGCCGCCAAGCAACAGACAAAGCCAAGGATTCGGGGCCTTCCCCTCCGGAGATTTCAGATCACACAGTAGCGACGGCAGCGAAACAGGCATTTCAGAAGTTTCACCAGATGTTCCTCCGTGCTCTCACGTCTGCCTCCATCAAATCAGAATTGTGCACGGCCTCCTACTTGACACATTACAGATATTCATCACCGGAGAGGCCGCGCGCGCTGCATTGTGCCGCCATCTTCTCCTCCCTTCATTAATAGTGAAGAAGGTTATTGTGAATTACAGGGGATCTTGATCAGTCAATGAATTGGGCTGAGGAATGGCAAATGGATTTCAATGTAAGTAAGTGAGAGGTGATGCATTTTGGAAAGTCAAACTAACAGTAGGGAACTAGGGAGTGTAATAAATGTAGGGAGCACAAGGGCTTAGGTCATTGTAAGTCATGTCACAGGAAGAAGAGGTGTAGAAAAAAGTGCTTAGGATGTTTGGTATGTCACCAAAGACACTCACAACTTTCTACAGATGTACTGTGGAGAGCATTCTAACTGGCTGCATCACCGTCTGCTATGGGGGTGCTATTGTACAGGATTGGTAAAAGCTGTAGAGACTTGTAAACTTAGTCATCTCCATCATGTGCCTAGCCTCCGTAGTATCCAGGATATCTTCAAGGAGCGAAGCCTCAAAAAGGTGACATCCATCATGAAGGACCCCATCGCCCAGAGCATTTCCTGTTCTCATTTCCACCATCAAGAAGGAGGTATAGGAGCTTCAATGATTCTGGAACAGCTGCTTCACTACCATCAAACCCATGAACACTACTCTACTACTTTTTTATTTTTATTTTTGCGCTGTTTATTTAATTTAACTATTTAATATATACACCCTTACTGTAATTCACATTTTTTCTCTAATATTATATATTGCATTGTACTGCTGCCACAAAGACAACAAATTTCATGACATAAACTGATGATATTAAACCTGATTCTGATTTTGAAATATTCTCTTTATCTTCACTCTTAATACCCAACTTCAAAGAAAAACGCTGATTTTGATCGCCTTCATCAGTCAGAGCACTGAGTTAACAGCTGGGACATGTTCCGCTGTTACAAGATGTTGGCGAGGCTGCACTTGGAATACTCTATAGTTTTGGTCAGGAAAGACTGGTTAAACTAGAAAGAGTTCAGAGAAATTAATGAGGATGTGGCCAGGTTTAGAGGGCCTATATCATAGAAGAATGAGGGACAATCTTATAGAAGTGTTTAACCTTATTTCAAGGGTTTAAAATTATGAAAGGCATAGATAAGGTGGATGGAAACAGTTTTTCCCTCTGGGGTAGGGGAGTCCAAAACTAGTGGGATAAATCTGGGGTGAGAGGGGAAGGATTTAAAAAGGACACGAGGGGGAATTTTTACATGTAGAGGGTGGTGAGTATATGGAATGAGTTGCCAGAGGAAGATATTAAGGCAGGTACAGTTGTGTCATTTAAGAAGCACTAGGAAAGGAATATAGAGATTTGTGGCTTAGAGAAATATGGGTTGAATGCAGGAAATCGGGACTGGCTGGGAGGGCATTGTATTTGGCATGGCCTGGTTGGGTAGAAGGGCTCGTATCCATGTTGCATTTCTCTATGTCTCTGACATTAAGTAATTTTTGACAGTACTTGCATTTTTCTACCTAAACACTAGATGGCCACCTGATTTGATTAAGATTTCATTGTAATTATATGTGATGGTGACGCATTGGTATTCTTTAAAAGTAGTTTGAACAGAATCTTAGGAATAAAAGCAACTCCATGTTATCTCGCCAGTTTGAGCATTTTCTTGTACAAATTGATCACAGTCCTTTTACTTTCAAAACCTTTCTAATTGTATAAAACTCATTCCCTTCAAGACTTAAATATTTCTCCCATGTTAGGGCAATGCACTGTTTACTAAATGAGATACCAAAAAAATCCTAATATCTGGCTAGCCCCTATCATTGGGAATTGTTATAGTCCAGTTGCTCTTGGCCCTCTCTCTCTGTTTTTATCAGCAATGCACACATGACTGCTCCACAGAATTTATTTTCCTTTCCGCCTCAACTTGCTATTCTACTCAGTTTCCCCCCTTTATCTGCAGTCGGCACGAATTGTTCAACTCCCGACACTAAATTATTCTTTCTTTAGGTTTGAATGCAAGTGAAATCCTGATGACTTCATTCTTCAGTCCTCTGAATACCCATACATTTTTTTTTGACATTTTGACTGCTTTCTGCTTGTTCAGTCTTAGTTCAGTAATATCTTTTCCTCAGGTTTCAAAATAACACCTGGTGAATTCCCCTGTTATTTTCCTAGACTTCATATATTAAGTGGTTTCATAAACTTTATTGTATTCAATTTTGCCCTTTTTAGTTAACCTGAGAACATGAATGGCACTGCATAAATGTAAAAGTGTTTTGAACTACCTGTCTTAACATGTTCATCTTATTTTTCTCTTGAAAGCACAAGGATCAGCTGACCTAATCTTCCTAATTGATGGATCAAACAATGTGAGACAAGCTGAATTTCAGTTCATACAATCATTCATTGAAAATTTCATTAAAGATTTTAATATTGGCCCCAATGACATCCAGATTGCTGTGGTACAGTATAGCAACACCCCGAGAACTGAGTTCTATTTGAACACATATAACACAAAAACAGAGGTGCTGAAAGCCGTAAACAATCTTCAGCTGAAAGGTGGAGGTGAAGCTAACATTGGAGTGGCCCTCCAATTTCTGATTGACTATCACTTTACTCCACCATCTGGGAGCAGGGCAGCACAGGAGGTTCCCCAGGTAATGATCCTTCTAACTTCAAGACCATCCAGCGATGATGTCCGGGGTGGAGTATTTTCAGTAAAAAAGCAGGGCACCTTTACATTTGTTATTGGTGTGAAAAGTGCTGATGCAGCTGAAGCTAATAAGATAGCCACTGATCCGTCATTTACTGTGCTCATTCCTGATTACCGACGACTGGATTCAACACGGCAACAACTGATGCCTCTGTTTTCACTGGTGGCCAAAAAACAACTGGTGATCGAGGTGCAAGAATCTAAGGTAGAAGGTGGGCAACTTCCAATATTTCTAAGCATTTTTTTTTGTTTGCAGATGTAAGACAAATATCTTCTACAAAATAGATGAATTTCTTTCTATTAAAGCTGCTTTGTATGTACTCAAGATTTCAGTTTGGAGAGATAGCAACCTGTTCAAGGCTAAATAGCTCAGCAAATAGAAAATCTGCATTTGCCTTCTCAGAACTTTAAGAGTAAAGTTAAAAATGAAAATGAGATTCCAAATCTGTTTGTGTATATTTTAATTAATTTGTTCTACCTTCCTTAATAGCTACTTTAGGTTTTGAATGGTTTTAGCAGCAAATACTTCAATAGGTACATTTAAAGTCAGAGAAATGCATACAATATACATCTTGAAATTCTTCTTCTTTGCAAACATCCACAAAAACAGAGGAGTGCCCCAAAGAATGAATGACAGTTAAATGTTAGAACCCCAAAGCCCCCCCAGCTCTCTCCTCCACGCATAAGCAGCAGCAAAGCAACGACCAACCCCTCCCACCAGCAAAAAAGCATCGGCGTCCCCCACCGAGCACTCAAGTGTGCAGCAAAGCAGCAACAAAGACACAGACTTGCAGTACCCCAAAGACTACTTGTTCATCCAGTAATTCAACATACCACAAGCTGCCTCTCTGAAAAATGGGTGTCCCCATTTCACAGCGGGAGGGGAGGCATAACAAACAACTCTCTGATTTATGATGTTAAAAGTCTGTTGTGTCATTTTTTCTGAGCTCTGCGCCCGGGGGAGCTCAGGTCTCTGGACACACAGCCCATGGCAGCTATCCCGCTGCTCCCGGTGTTCTGTCTTTGCCTGTGATACCTCAGTCAGGGGCACCGGCCTTGAATCAGCCTTTATCCAGAGCCACAAAAATCTGGCACCTTGAAGGCATGCTAGACTTCCAGGCCACGTCCTTGGGATATCAAAAAGTGGCCGATCACGAGGCCCTGAGAGCGGGTCCCATTCCTGCAAAGAACCGAAGTCAAGAGTGTAACTCCAGGTCAGGGTCTTCAAAAGAAGCTTGAAAAGGGAAAAAAGAGATATCAACGAAGATGCAAACAAAGGAGTCGCTGTTTAGCGCCATTATCACTTCACTCCATGAATTGGAATCTATCAATACATGCAGTACACATTATGAATGCTGAACACATCAGGCAGCATCTGAAGAGAGAGAAAAATTCAATGTTTCCATATTAGTCATGGATTGAAACAATAGCTCTTGTTTCCTTTTCTCTTAGCATCTGCCCCTTTTCAGCTTATATATGACCATATATAGCAGATTTGCAGTAATCCCAGTATTTTTCCTTAGAAGTAATGCTTCCTGTCAGTTTACACTCAGCCTGCTTACCAAAAAGAAATAAGCTTATTTGGAAGTGTTCTAGATTACTTCAGTAGCAAGATTCTTAGCTGACTGAAAATTGATGGCAGATAAGCCTTGCTCTACCCTCCCGCATAAACCCTTTCACAATTTTCCCCTCCAGGTCTTAAAAACTTTCAAAAGTCCTGCTGACTTCAGTTCCCATTTGTTAGTTAGTTAACAGAGGGACAGTAACTAATGAATGTTGATTATCTATGGTAAAATCTTGTTACGATCATTCGATTACTTATATCATTGGCAGATATCACTGAATTTTGTACATTTTAGAGTTTTTGTTTGCTTCTTCAATCAGTAAATACCACATTCTTCTGAAGCACTGAATATAAATTGGAAAACTAAAGTAAAAAATATTGTAGTTATTATTGTTCAGATTCATTTTAAAATTTATATTGCTAAGCAATAATAATCCATCCATGAGCTAGCTGTCACATCTCTGCTGACATGATCTCAACCTTCAGATATTTGCTCACAAGGCTATGATCCTATAAATTACAAACACACAACTATCTCGATGGTTATTTGTTATGACAAAAATTATTTTCTGCTAACGTTTACAAGAATTCAATGTTCTAACAGTCTTTGGTAGAATAACTAAATCTTTTGAACTCCATCATTGTTCCAGTACAAGATCTAAATTTATTCTTTAGGTTTAAAGAAATAATGTGATGCAAAAGTTTCCATTATTCATCTAATCCAATGTTACTTTGCAGCCCAAGTCAGCAAGAGAGACATAATATTCCTGATTGATGGTAGTTCCACTGTGGGAAATGCTAACTTTTTGGAAATTTCCAAGTTTATTTCAAATATAGTCAACAAATTTGTAATTGGACCAGACTCTGTGCAAGTAGGACTGGTGCAATACAGTGGTGATGCATGGACTGAATTTTACTTAAATACCCACTCGAGACAATCTGATTTACAAACCGCAATAAAGAAACTCAGATTGAAAGGCGGTTGGGAAGTCAACACTGGCAAAGCACTGGACTATGTTTTCAGAAACCACTTTACCAGAGCGACTGGAAGTAGAAAAGAGGACGGAGTTCCCCAGCTTTTGGTCATCATCGCTGGAGAAAAATCTCTGGATGATGTAAAGCTTCCTGCAGAGACCCTCAAGCGAGCTGCTGTAATGACTCTGGCCATTGGAGTAAATAACGCAGACCCAGCAGAGATAAGCGAAATTGCAATTGACCCCAGCTTAGTCTTCAATGTCGAACAATTCCGATCTCTCCCAAAGATAAAGGAACAAGTGCTGACACCACTCTCGACACTGGCTGGTGTAACTATTGTTTATGAACAACCGACTGAACCACCTAAAAAAGGTATCTCACCTTTAGAAACTACTGAATCTCTTTATTTTCATTAAACATGTTCCAGAACATTATATAATAGTTCTTTTCCCAGATTTGCTGAAATAAAGCAGTATCTCATGAGAAGAAATGTAGTCGGGGATTATTTGCATTTTCTTTGATTTGCCATTATGTTTCATCATTACAAAATCTTATAACAGCTGTATTTTAAAGTAATTATTAAATTGTTAGGTCCTAATTGTTGCCAATGAATGTACTGTATATGTTCCATAGATATTGTCCTTTTAGTTTCTCATGCTAACAATGCCTCTGAATGTCAAGAGTGCTTGGTTTGATTCCCCCTTGTTGTCGTTAGTATTTGCTGTCAATTGTTGGCATGTTATTGCTACTTATCAGGACATGCCTAACTAAGTTGTCTGCCTGTTTGGATTCATACAGGGCAACACTTGAAAAGTTCTTCCTGGTAGTAATCAGCCAACTGTTTGGCCCAAGTGCTGATTGACTGCTGAATACAAAGTTCATGACATTAGTAGGTGATGCCCAAATACCAATGCATTTCATGTTATACCACGACTTTTTTCATTGGCAATGAGCATAACTATAAAAACAACAAGTCCATGTGGCTTGTGTTTTAAGCTTTCAAAGAAGAGTTATTTTCAAAGTTTAAGAAACAAATTACTTTCAAATTAAGAAGAAAGCATGCCTTTATTTAATATCTCAGACGTAGCTGATATTATATTGCAGTAACTGTGTATTTTATTTGGTCAGTAGTGGACAAGAAAGACATAGTGTTCCTTATTGATGGATCATTCAGCAGTGGAAGAAGAATTTTACCTGCTGTCCAGAACTTCATCATAAAAACAGTTGATGCCTTTGACATTGGAAGTGATGCTGTACAAGTAGGCCTAGTACTGTACAGTGATCTTTCAGACTCTGAGTTCTTTTTAAACACCTACTCAACAAAAGATGAAATAATCTCTCATGTAAGAAGACTCAGGCCGAGAGGTGGCACTGTTCTCAAGACTGGAGAAGCCTTGAAATATGTTCTTAAGTATCTTTTTACTAAATATTCAGGAAGCAGACACGAAGAGGGTGTCCCCCAATTCCTGGTTCTCATTACTGGTGGAAGATCAAGAGATGACGTAAAGGAAGCCTCGGAAACACTTTCACGAGCCGGCATTAAAACTTTGGCCATTGGATTTGAGGATTCCATAAAGCGACAACTTCGAGAGGTTAGTTTGGACCCCAGCTTGGCTCTTGATATGAAAGATTTACGTTCCCTACAAGAAATAGAGTGGGATGCGCTTTTCCCCTCATCAACTCTAAATAGTGTGACACAAACCTCTGTCCTACCGATATCTCCGACTGCCAAAGGTAAATGATTTTTGAACTACTGAGCTTCAGTTAAACTCTCTTACACTTAATTAAGTAAATAGGAATATCATAGCTCTAAATAATCTCTTTTTTGAATATTCTGTAAAATGATAATATTCTTATTGCAACCAAAGGTTTCAGCAATTAATAAGCAACCTGAAATATTAATTCTTTTTGCCTATCAAAGCTGTTTACTGACCTGTTGAGTGTTTTCATCATTTTCTGTTCTTGTTGCGCGATATAGCCATATAGCCTAGGGGTTAAGGTGAAAGCCAATAATACCCTTTTGACCATAACTTTTGCAAAAATTCTTAGTGATATTGATCCTATTGTAATTGTGTAAAAATTATCAATGTGTTGTGTCTTAATAGGGTCATTGTTTCTGGTAAAGAGCTGTTCAGCTCCCTCTAACTGCTACAGGCATCTAACCACAATGTAGATGTATGGTCGAAAACAGCCAAAAATGATTGGCACAGATGAATTCACCATAAAAAGCGTGATCTCCCGGTTACCACCCATTTCAATTCTACTTCCCATTCCCATTCTGACATGTCAGTCCATGACTTCCTCTATTACCATGATGAGGTCGCACTCAGGTTGGAGGAACAACACCATTTATTCCATCTGGGTAACCTCCAACCTGATGGAATTAACATCGAATTTTTGGACTTTTGGTACTTGCCCACCCTTCACCATTCCCCATTCCTGTTTCCCTCTCTCGACTTATCTCCTTGCCTGCCCATCACTTCCCTCTGGTGCTCCTCCCCCTTCCCTTTCTTCTTTCTTCCAAGGTCTTCTGTCCTCTCCTATCAGATTCTTCCTTCTTCAGCCCTTTATATGCGGGATGTGGAATGTATGCGGGATGGTTTTTTGAACCAACATGTCGAGGAACCGACTAGAGAGCAGGCTATTCTGGACTGGGTTTTGAGCAATGAGGAAGGGTTAATTAGCGATCTTGTCGTGAGAGGCCCCTTGGGTAAGAGTGACCATAATATGGTGGAATTCTTCATTAACATGGAGAGTGACGTAGTTAATTCAGAAACAAAGGTTCTGAACTTAAAGAGGGGTAACTTTGAAGGTATGAGACATGAATTAGCTAAGATAGACTGGCAAATGACACTTCAAGGATTGACGGTGGATATGCAATGGCAGGCATTTAAAGGTTGCATGGATGAACTACAACAATTGTTCATCCCAGTTTGGCAAAAGAATAAATCAAGGAAGGTAGTGCACCCGTGGCTGACAAGAGAAATTAGGGATAGTATCAATTCCAAAGAAGTAGCATACAAATTAGCCAGAGAAAGTGGCTCACCTGAGGACTGGGAGAAATTCAGAGTTCAGCAGAGGAGGACAAAGGGCTTAATTAGGAAGGGGAAAAAAGATTATGAGAGAAAACTGGCAGAGAACATAAAAACGGACTGTAAAAGCTTTTATAGATATGTAAAAAGGAAAAGACTGATAAAGACAAATGTAGGTCCCCTGCAAACAGAAACAGGTGAATTGATTATGGGGAGCAAGGACATGGCAGACCAATTGAATAATTACTTTGGTTCTGTCTTCACTAAGGAGGACATAAATAATCTTCCAGAAATAGTAAGGGACAGAGGGTCCAGTGAGATGGAGGAACTGAGCGAAATACATGTTAGTAGGGAAGTGGTGTTAGGTAAATTGAAGGGATTGAAGGCAGATAAATCCCCAGGGCCAGATGGTCTGCATCCCAGAGTGCTTAAGGAAGTGGCCCAAGAAATAGTGGATGCATTAGTGATAATTTTTCAAAACTCGTTAGATTCTGGACTAGTTCCTGAGGATTGGAGGGTGGCTAATGTAACCCCACTTTTTAAAAAAGGAGGGAGAGAGAAACCGGGGAATTATAGGCCGGTTAGCCTAACGTCGGTGGTGGGGAAACTGCTGGAGTCAGTTATCAAGGATGTGATAACAGCACATTTGGAAAGCGGTGAAATGATCGGACAAAGTCAGCATGGATTTGTGAAAGGAAAATCATGTCTGACGAATCTCATAGAATTTTTTGAGGATGTAACTAGTAGAGTGGATAGGGGAGAACCAGTGGATGTGGTATATTTGGATTTTCAAAAGGCTTTTGACAAGGTCCCACATAGGAGATTAGTGTGCAAACTTAAAGCACACGGTATTGGGGGTAAGGTATTGGTGTGGGTGGAGAATTGGTTAGCAGACAGGAAGCAAAGAGTGGGAATAAACGGGACCTTTTCAGAATGGCAGGCGGTGACTAGTGGGGTACCGCAAGGCTCAGTGCTGGGACCCCAGTTGTTTACAATATATATTAATGACTTGGATGAGGGAATTAAATGCAGCATCTCCAAGTTTGCGGATGACACGAAGCTGGGTGGCAGTGTTAGCAGTGAGGAGGATGCTAAGAGGATGCAGGGTGACTTGGATAGGTTGGGTGAGTGGGCAAACTCATGGCAGATGCAATTTAATGTGGATAAATGTGAAGTTATCCACTTTGGTGGCAAAAATAGGAAAACAGATTATTATCTGAATGGTGGCCGATTAGGAAAAGGGGAGGTGCAACGAGACCTGGGTGTCATTATACACCAGTCATTGAAAGTGGGCATGCAGGTACAGCAGGCGGTGAAAAAGGCGAACGGTATGCTGGCATTTATAGCGAGAGGATTCGAGTACAGGAGCAGGGAGGTACTACTGCAGTTGTACAAGGCCTTGGTGAGACCACACCTGGAGTATTGTGTGCAGTTTTGGTCCCCTAATCTGAGGAAAGACATCTTTGCCATAGAGGGAGTACAAAGAAGGTTCACCAGATTGATTCCTGGGATGGCAGGTCTTTCATATGAAGAAAGACTGGATGAACTGGGCTTGTACTCGTTGGAATTTAGAAGATTGAGGGGGGATCTGATTGAAACGTATAAGATCCTAAAGGGATTGGACAGGCTAGATGCAGGAAGATTGTTCCCGATGTTGGGGAGGTCTAGAACGAGGGGTCACAGTTTGAGGATAGAGGGGAAGCCTTTTAGGACCGAGGTTAGGAAAAACTTCTTCACACAGAGAGTGGTGAATCTGTGGAATTCTCTGCCACAGCAAACTGTTGAGGCCAGTTCATTAGCTATGTTTAAAAGGAAGTTAGATATGGCCCTTGTGGCTACAGGGGTCAGGGGGTATGGAGGGAAGGCTGGGTTCTGAGTTGGATGATCAGCCATGATCATAATAAATGGCGGTGCAGGCTCGAAGGGCCGAATGGCCTACTCCTGCACCTATTTTCTATGTTTCTATGTTTATACCTTTCACCAATTTCCCTGCTCTTTACTTCACCCCCTCACCCTCTCCAGGTTTCACATTTCACCTGTCACCTTGTATTTCTTCCTCCACCCCACCTTCTAATTCTGACTTCTTCCCTTCCTTTCCAGTCCTGATGAAGGGCCTTGGCTTGAAACGTCAACTGTTCACTCTTTTCCACAGATGCTGCCTGGCCTGCTGATTTCCTTAGCATTTTGTGTGTGTTGCTTTGGACTTCTAGATCTACAGATCTTCTTATGTTTGTGAATCTAGGAATTGCTTTCTGCTCCAGTTCTAATTGTTGGGAATGGCTTTCCTTCTTTGTTACAGATGCTATTTTATAATGCTGCATTCTCCCATGGAAAATAATTGTATTCCAGAAAAATAGGTGACAAACTCTATGAATGGATTAAAAGCCATGTCAAACTGGAGGGAAACCATTAGTTTCTGCCTTCTGGTTGTGGACAGGGACTGTGCTGTTCTTTAGCGGGCAGACCTGGAGAAAGTGTTTCCGTGCTATAATTGTTATATGGTTATATGATTTGCTACAACTCAACAGGACATTGGTGAAACCACACTTGAAGTACTGTGTATTTTCTGATGTCCTAATTAAAGGTGGTATACATTACAGACAATTCAGAAGGGTTCAGCAGGTTGATCCCTGAATAGAATATAGAATATAGAACATAGAAATCTACAGCACATTACAGGCCTTTCGGCCCACAATGCTTTGCCAATCATGTAACCTACTCTAGAAGCTGCCTAGAATTTCCCTACTGCATGGCCCTCTATTTTTCTAAGGTCCATGTACCTATCTAAGAGTCTCTTAAAAGACTCTATTGTATCTGCCTCCATCACCTTCTCTGGCAGTGCGTTTCACGCACCCACCACTCTCTGTGTGAAAAATTTACCTATGACATCCCGCCCCCCCCCCGTACCTACTTCCAAGCACCCTAAAATTATGCCCTTCATGTTAACCATTTCAGCTCTGGGAAAAAGCTTCTGGCTATCCACACAATCAATGCCTCTCAAAATCTTATACACCTTTATCATGCTTCCTAGCATCTTTTAGGGGGCAAAAACTGAGGGGTCTGTGCCTATTATACTCATTAGAAGAATGAAAGGTGACCTTACAAATGTGAGATTCTGAGAAGGGGTAGTGGTAGTGAGGTAAATGTTTCTCTTTGTAGGAAGATCTGGAATTAAGAGAGAATTTTAGAGTAAGACGTCACCATATGAGATGAGGATTTTTTTTCTTCAGAGGCTGGTGAAACCTTGGAATTCTCCATCCCAGAGAACTGTTGACGGCTGAATAATATAACACCAAGGTAGATTTTTAGTTCATATGGGAGGATGGCTGAATCAGGGACAGGAAAGTGGAACTGAGCACAAGGTCTGATCTTCCCCAGTGATATTCAAAATGTGGACCAGGCACAAGGGGAAACTTTACTCCTCTTTCTTATTTAGAATAGAATTAACAGCATCGCACCCAACTGTGTATTCCTCATATTCGTGCCTGCCCGTGATAATAACCACCTTATTCTGCTACCGAGTTCAGCCCCCAAGTCTGGATCAGAGTTCAGTTATATTGTACCGAGGGGCTGGATACACTTTGTATCTGGCCCCTTACCGTAGCTTGAATAGTGTCCACCATCTGGATAGAAAACGTAAGTAAAGGTAAGTGGTTTGTCTTATTTTAAATTATTTAAATCTACTTTAACTATTTTTAAAATTCTTTGAATCTTAAGGATATTTAGAGATAGTGACGTGGACTTTGACAACACAAATTGTAAAAGGTGTCAAAGTTTCCTGAAAGAGATGAAACAGGTAGACAGTGTGATGAAGAAGGCAAAAGGCATGCTTGCCTTCATAAGTTGGGCATAGAATATAAAAGTTGAGGCAGAATGTTGCAACTTTACAAGAAACTACACTTGGAGTATGATGTACAGTTTGGATGCCACAATACAGAATCAGAAACATATTTATTACCATCGGTATGCTGTGACATTTGTTGTTTTCTGGCAGTGGTACAGAGCAAGACAAAAATTAGTCCCTACAATTTACAACAAATAAGTAAATAGAACAAAAGGTGAATAAAAAGGATACTTATTTATTATTAATTCAGAGGAACAGCACAATAACAGGCCCTTTTGGCCCAGTGAGCTGGGACTGTAAATCACACTGGCGTGAACAATTAAAATACTAACCCGTACATCTTTGGAAAGAGGTAGGAAACCGGAGCACCCAGAGGCAGCTGATGCAGTCCCGGGGAGAGCATACCGACACTTACAGACAGTGTGGAATTGAACTCTGGTCACTGGTGCTGTACTAACTGATACGCGACCATGCCAACATGGATGCGTTGAAGAGAGTTCAGAGGAGATTCAACAGGATGTTGCCTGGACTGTGGGACTTTAATTATGGGGAAGAATCTGGGCTCATTTTCCATGAAATGATGGGGACTAAGGATAACCTGATAAGTAAGAAGTATATAAAGCCATAAGAAACACATATAGAGCAGATAATCAGAATCATGGAAGGGTGTGAAAGGAAGGAATTTTAAAGAGGACTTGAGAGAAATGCTTTTTATTTCCACAGGAAGTGTTTGGAATTTTCTGCCAGAGGAGGTGGTGGAGTCAGTTACAATTATTGTGTTTAAGAGACATTTAGACACTTAAATAGGCAAGGCACAAGAAGATATGATGTCATGTGGAACAATGGTGGTAGTGTAGAATGGTGAATAGGGCTGCATAGATGTGGTGGGCTGATGGGCCAATTTCTGAGCTGTACAACTCTTTGAATCTTATCAGTGCAGAATTAGGATTCACTAGCTAAGATCTAATAGGCACATGAATCTCTCTCTGCTGCATATTGTAAGCCCTTTAGCTCAGTAGAACCTATGGGGCTACAAAAAGATTAATGAGGTTTATCTGATTACATGGGCAAGGACAAGGCTTTAGTCAAATGCAGCATGACCTGAACCGTGATCTTGGCAGTTAAAAGACGATTAAGAAGAAGAGAAAGAATGTTTATTTTCACTGGCCAGTCCCACTTCAGTGAATCCATTTGTTACATCTGTCAATGTTTTTTCTCTTTTACACAATTCTACTAAAAACCCGTTGATATGGGCTACTTCAAAGAATGAGCTGCCCATTTTCCTGGGATGTGCAGCAGCAATCTGGACTCGCTGGAAGCAGAGCTGTAGAGTACAAAGTTGTCCAATGCTGGAGCAGAATAAGTTTCGGTTGAATGACAGAGTAACGCTTCCCCAAACTAATTTGCTCTGACTTTGCCAGAACTGGTCAAATGCTTGCACTGCTGGATGTTGAGCCTCTGAAATGTGTTGAATTTATAGGATTGTAGAAACACACACCATACAATGGGGCCTTTTGTCCCACCTGATAATGCTGGCTGCTATGCCTTTCTATACTAATCCCACTTGCTTGCATTAGGCCCATATCCCTCTCCTCTTCCCATATAAGTACTTGTCCAAATGCATTTTAAACATTGTGTCTGTATCTTCCTCCTCTACCTGCTTTGGCAGCTCCTTCAAGATATTCACCGTCCCCATATGAAAGACTTACCCCTCATATCCTTTAAATTTATCCTCTCCCACCTTACACCTGTGCCCCAAAGTTCTCGATTTCCTCATATGAAAAAAAATTCTGACTACGCATCTCTGCCCCTCAAAATTTTGTAAACCCCTCTCAGTCTTCTATGTCTCAGTGAGAATACATCTAATTTAACCTAACTCAAGTTTATAACACATCTCATCTACAATCTCTACACTGCTACATCTTTCCTGTTGTATGGTGACTTGAATTGTGCCCAAAAGTCTGATGAAGTGTAACCAACATTTTGTATAGTTGCAACATGCCACCTTAACTCTGATACTTAGTGTCTCCTTTTATCAGTTTAATACAGGTGTTGATGTTTTAATGACCTATCTCTGAAAAATTAGCATAATTTTACTTAATCGAACTGTTTCTTTCGTAGAGTAAATTATGTCTCAAATTTACAGCATTATTCATGTGCAACTCTCTTTTTAGTTGTAACCAAAGCAGCCAAGAAAGATATTGTTTTCTTAATTGATGGATCATTTCATGTGGGAAACAGAAATCTACCAGCCATTCGCAGCTTTATCACAAGTATAATTGAGAGCCTGGATATTGGAAGTGACAAAGTACAAGTAGGCCTTGTACAGTACAGTGATGCCGTAACACCCGAGTTTTATCTAAACACCTACTCATCAAAAGATGAACTCATTGCTAAAGTAAAGAAACTCACCCTGAGGGGAGGCAACGAGGTCAAGACTGGGGCAGCCCTGGATTACGTTCATAAGTATATCTTCACCAAATACGCAGGAAGCAGGAAAGAAGAAGGTGTTCCACAGTTTTTGGTTATTATTACAGGTGGACGGTCAAGGGATAATATCAAAGGACCTTCAGATGCCCTGCTACGAGCTGGTGTGATGACTTTAGCCATCGGAGCTAAGAATGCAACAAGACAGCAGCTACAAGAGGCTGCTTTAGAACCCAGTTTGGTTTTCAATGTGAAGGAGTTTAAATCACTTCCAGAGATTAAGCAGGATGTGCTGTTGCCATTATCAACTCTCTCCGGTGTGAAGATTATTTCTGAAACGCCAACAGTAAAGAGTATCAATGGTATCTGAATTTTATTCTTTGTAATTTGACAAAATATCTTGTGAAACCTGACAGCACTGTAGCATAATGGTTAGCACAATGCTTTACAATGCCTGTTGTAAGATCGGGGTTCGATTCCTGCCACTGTCTGTAAGGACTTTAAATGTTCTATACTGTGACCACTTGGGTTTCCTCTGGGTGCTCCTGTTTCCTCCCACAGTCCAAAAAGATGTACATTTAGGGTTAGTGAGTTGTAGGCATGATATATTGGCAAATGAAACATGACGACACTTCGACACATGGTGAAACATGGTACCCAGCATGATTCTTGCTGATTTGATTTTTTGACGCAAATGATATATTTCACTGTATACTTCAATGTACAGTACATGTGACAAATAAAGCTAATTTTAATCTTAGTGTCATAAAAAAAAAAGGCATCTGTTAGTTTTGCGAGACCATGGATCTGCGCCTGGAAAGTCTTCACTCTCCAGGGCACAAGCCTGGGCAAGGTTGTATGGAGGACTGGCAGTTGCCCATGCTGCAAGTCTCCCCTCTCCATGACACTGATGTTGCCCAAGGGAAGGGCATTAGGACCCATACAGCTTGGCACCAGTGTCGTCGCAGAGCAATGTGTGATTAAGTGCCTTGCTTAAGGACACAACATGGTGCCTCAGCTGGGGCTCAAACTCACGACCTTCAGATCGCTAGTCGAACGCCTTAACCACTTGGCCACGTGCCCACAATATCTTCAATAATCTTAGTGTTAAATTACTAGAAACTACTGAGATGTTTGTGATTTCTATTCTCTGAATACTTGGGAACAGATACCAGAGAAAGCCATCCATCCTGTAACCCTTATCCAGTATTCAATAGGATTATGGGTAATTGTTGAAAATTTGTTAGTTAGCAATAATACCAACATTAGCATACCATTTTCTGTTTGAAAATGAGGTTTACAAACCTCTACCACCCTTAGCTTGAAGACCTGGCTCTAATACTTAGATTATGTTCTCTGTTAATAGAATGTCCAACCAACAGAAATGCTCTCCTTCTCATAAATCTGTAGAATCAGGGAAAGATATGGCATGGAAATAGACAGTTCAGCCTTTGAGTCCTCAGCAAACATTCAGTACCCATTTTTTCTCGCCCATTTTGTCCTCCTCATATTCCAATAAGCCTCAAATTCCATCAGTAACAGGCACGTAAGGGGCAATTTGCAGTGGCCAATTAATCTGGAAACCTGCACATTGTTGGGATGTGGGTAGAATCCAGAGTATCAGTGAAAACTCAGGTGGTCACAGGGATAATATGGGAAGTTCACACAGTCAGCACTGGAGATCAGGTTCCTGGAGTAGTGAGGCAACAGCTCTACTGTGGCACCACTGTGCTGCTCATGGATCTGTCTGTTGCTCAATCTACCCTCTTCATTGTTCTGAAAACTTCGATCAGCCACTGCTCCTACCATTCCTCCCCCCATCCAACCGTGCAAAACATCTAAATTTAGGGAGTACAGCCCTATAGACCCTTCCTTGCAATTCCGTTCATAGCACAAATTTCTTTTCCATCTTACTGAGTTGTATTTCATTCTGGTAAATATTTTAGAAGAGTTTAATTTGCAGATGAGTACATCACACAATGATGTTTGTAAGAAGTAAGGCTGTCACTTCGGAAAGTTTCCAAGAAGTTCAATTTAAGATACACACATCAAAGTTGCTGGTGAACGCAGCAGGCCAGGCAGCATCTCTAGGAAGAGGTGCAGTCGACGTTTCAGGCCGAGACCCTTCGTCAGGACTAACTGAAGGAAGAGTGAGTAAGAGATTTGAAAGTGGGAGGGGGAGGGGGAGATCCAAAATGATAGGAGAAGACAGGAGGGGGAAGGATAGAGCCAAGAGCTGGACAGGTGATAGGCAAAAGGGATACGAGAGGATCATGGGACAGGAGGTCTGGGGAGAAAGACAAGGGTGGGGGGAAACCCAGAGGATGGGCAAGGGGTATAGTCAGAGGGACAGAGGGAGAAAAAGGAGAGTGAGAGAAAGAATGTGTGTATAAAAATAAATAACAGATGGGGTACGAGGGGGAGGTGGGCATTAGCGGAAGTTAGAGAAGTCGATGTTCATGCCATCAGGTTGGAGGCTACCCAGACGGAATGCAAGGTGTTGTTCCTCCAACCTGAGTGTGGCTTCATCTTTATAGTAGAGGAGGCCGTGGATAGACATGTCAGAATGGGAATGGAATGTGGAATTAAAATGTGTCGCCACTGGGAGATCCTGCTTTCTCTGCCGGACAGAGCGTAGGTGTTCAGCAAAGTGGTCTCCCAGTCTGCGTCAGGTCTCGCCAATATGTAGAAGGCCACATCGGGAGCACCGGACGCAGTATATCACCCCAGCCGACTCACATGTGAAGTCTACCCTCACCTGGAAGGAATGTCTAGGGCCCTGAATGGTGGTAAGGGAGGAAGTGTAAGGACATGTGTAGCACTTGTTCCGCTTACAAGGGTAAGTGCCAGGTGGGAGATCAGTGGGGAGGGATGGGGGGGGACGAATGGACAAGGGAGTTGCGTAGGGAGCGATCCCTGCGGAATGCAGAGAGGGGCGGGGAGGGAAAGATATGCTTAGTGGTGGGATCCCGTTGGAGGTGGCGGAAGTTACGGAGAATAATATGTTGGACCTGGAGGCTGGTAGGGTGGTAGGTGAGGACCAGGGGAACCCTATTCCTAGTGGGGTGGCGGGAGGATGGAGTGAGAGCAGATGTACGTGAAATGGGGGAGATGCGTTTGAGAGCAGAGTTGATAGTGGAGGAAGGGAAGCCCCTTTCTTTAAAAAAGGATGACATCTCCCTCGTCCTGGAATGAAAAGCCTCATCCTGAGAGCAGATGCGTCGGAGATGGAGGAATTGCGAGAAGGGGATGGCATTTTTGCAAGAGACAGGGTGAGAAGAGGAATAATCCAGATAGTTGTGAGAGTCAGTAGGCTTATAGTAGACATCAGTGGATAAGCTGTCTCCAGAGATAGAGACAGAAAGATCTAGAAAGAGGAGGGAGGTGTCAGAAATGGACCAGGTAAACTTCAGGGCAGGGTGAAAGTTGGAGTCAAAGTTAATAAAGTCAGCATGCATGCAGGAAGCAGCGCCAATGCAGTCATCGATGTAGCGAAGGAAAAGTGGGGGACAGATACCAGAATAGGCACGGAACATAGATTGTTCCACAAAGCCAACAAAAAGGCAGGCATAGCTAGGACCCATATTGTGCCCATAGCTACACCTTTAGTTTGGAGGAAGTGGGAGGAGCCAAAGGCGAAATTATTAAGAGTAAGGACTAATTCCGCTAGACGGAGCAGAGTGGTGGTAGAGGGGAACTGATTAGGTCTGGAATCCAAAAAGAAGCGGAGAGCTTTGAGACCTTCCTGATGGGGGATGGAAGTGTATAGGGACTGGACATCCATGGTGAAAATAAAGCAGTGGGGGCCAGGGAACTTAAAATCATCGAAAAGTTAAAAGTTTAAAAAAATTTAAGATGGTGGGTTTTGCAAGCATCAGTTAGGATCAATAGTCTGGCAATATGCAAAACAAAGGTCCATAATCCAACTTGTGGTAGAGGTAAATACTTATTCAATTTTGCCACACTGTGAATTTATTTACCCAATGAAGTGTGATGGAAATAGATAGCAGATAATACTTGAAAAAAAAAGTAACTAGAGCAGGCTGGTTTTATAGGCCTACCTTCTTCAGAGAAATATATGGACATTGTAATGTCAAGGGACATTAGATTAATTAAGAGAAGACACAGACTTAAGAAAGGTCATCAAGTAGATCATTGGACCATTAATAGTGGAATAAATTATTTTATTTGAACTTGTACTAAATGCCTTTTTAAGAATTGGTGAGGAAATGGTTGATGGCTACATGTTAAAGCTAAAGTAAATTTCATTGTAAGGAGCATAGAAAAATAGGATAATCTATATCACAGCCACCAGAGTTACTTAGGTAAATACTTCCTTGCTATACAGCTCTGTTCCTGGAGTTCTAACTCAGACAGGTATGGATATAGTTAGTATTTTTACTCATCTGACAGCTTTCTTTCCCATTCAATCAAATAATGGTGCAACTACGCCCCATTGCAAATTGAATGTGTGGCTCATCTATGGTGTTTTTGCATGGAATACAAGAATACAATCTAAGCCTACACCCTCAGCTCATGCTTTTTCCTGGCAGATTGAAGGGATTTATATTCATATAGCGTGACTTTGAAACTTAGTATAGATGAGGAAGCAAAAATAATATTCAATAGACAATAGACAATAGACAATAGGTGCAGGAGTAGGCCATTTAGCCCTTTGAGCCAGCACCACCATTCACTGTGATCATGGCTGATCATCCACAATCTTTTTCCCTTTTCCTGCCTTCTCCCGGTATCCCTTGACTCAGCTATCTTTAAGAGCTCTATCTAACTCTTTCTTGAAAGAATCCAGAGAATTGGCCTCCACTGCCTTCTGAGGCAGAGCATTGCACAGAACCACAACCCTCTGTGTGAAAAAGTTTCTCCTCAACTCCGTTCTAAATGGTCTACCCCTATTCTTAAACTGTGGCCTAAACTTCAGTTCAAGCTTCACCAATGCATTTTTAAAGATGTATCTTAACTGCAAAACTAATGGCTGTTGTCTTAGGAGAAAACGTTGATACCCAGGAGCGAGACATTGTGTTCTTGATTGATGGCTCATTGGGAACCGCTGCTTCATTTCCTTTTGTCCGAGAATTTCTCCGTGGCACCATCGAACAGCTCAACATTGGGGAGAACATGAGTCACGTTGCGGTGGTGCAGTACAGTGACAAGGCAAGAGTCGAGTTTCCCCTGAATGCTTACTTGAACAAAGATGATGTTCTGGTTGCAGTGGAGAATTTGAGGCCAGTAGGTGGAAGAGGGCTGAATACAGGGGCTGCAATAGAGCATGTCATCAGGAACGTCTTCTCCGCGGCCGCTGGGGGCAGGCAAGTCGCCAACATACCACAGATCTTGGTCCTCCTCATTTCTGGAAAGTCAAAAGACAATGTTAGGGAGGCAGCAGGTGCATTGAAGAGAGCTGCAATCGTCACCTTTGTCGTAGGTGCTGCAGATGCAGACGGCCAGGAGCTGCAAGAGATTGCATACTCTCCCAATCTGCTGTTTGTGGTCCAAGACTTCAAGTCACTTCATGAGATCCAGGATCAGCTGCTTCAGCCCTTGAAGACACTCATCATTGAAGTCATTAAAATGCCAACTGGAGTTAAGGAAGGTATATTTGATTAATTTTCAACCGCCTTTCAGTACCAAATGTATGAAGTAACTAATTCTGATGTGATGACACAGACTCTAAGTGCACTGGCTTAAGGAGCCTGCAGTGTAGTGAGGTGAAATGTTGCCAGTTTGAGCTGATATTAATCTGACAGCATCCTGCACCATCCTTCAAGGTATAATAGCTTGCCAACACTCACAGCTAAGGCTCACACATTGGGAATAGCCACACTAAGGAAGTAGTGTAGGCCCAGCACGAGAAGCAGTGAATTTAGTGGCTCATTTCAGTAACTCACTAAATTCCATGGAAAGGAGTGTGTCTGAGGTGATACAGGTGAGGAACTTGGGAAAATGGTGGTAGCAAAGGAACAAGCTTTCCATAGAGACTGAAAAAGAAACATCACTGAGAGAGAAACTGAGCACAGAAATACCCTGAACCAAGGGAACTAAAAGGTACGAAAGAAATACTCAATATAAGTGCCAAGGAGTAAAAATGCAAACATTACTGAAAGAAACTTGTCAAGAAAGTACTACTGAGAAAAGTAGGAACCATATCAATAAACAGAGAACATAACACACTGTAGGAGCAGAAAAGAACTTAGAATCATAGAACTACAGAAAAGTCAAACACGGAAACAGGCTCTTTGGCTGATAAAGCCGGTGCTGAATCACTTAAATTGCCTCTCCCATTGACCCGCACCCGAACCATAGCCCTCCATACCCCTGCCACCAATATACCTATCCAAAGTTCTCTTAAGCACTGAAATTGAGCTCGCATACACCACTTGAGCTGGCAACTCATTCCATTCCCTCACGGCCCTCTGAGTGAAGAAGTTTCCCCTCATGTTCCCCTTAAACTTTTCACCTTTCACCTTTAACCCATGACCTCTAGTTGAAGTCCTACCCACCCTCAGCAGAGTGAGTCCTTCTTGTCTGTATTAAATTCCATCTGCCATTTTTCAGCCTATTTTCCCAGCTGGCCCAGATCCCACTACAAGTTCTGATACTCTGGCTCGCCAAACCCTAGGCTTGGCGTCATCTGCAAATTTGCTGATCCAGTTAACCACATTATCATCCAGATCACTGATATAGATGACAAACAACAACAGACCCAGCACCAATCCCTGCAGCACTCCACTAGTCATGAGCCTCCAGTCAGAGAGGCAACCATGTACTACCACTCACTGGCTTCTCCCACAAAGCTAATGTCTAATCCAATTTATTACATCATCTTGAATGCCAAGTGACTGAACCTTCCTGACCAACCTCCTATGTGGGAAATTGTCAAATGCCTTGAAAACATCCATGTAGACAACATCCATTGCCTTGCCTTCGTCAACTTTCCTGGAAACTTCCTCCAAAAACTCTATAATATTGATTTGAAATGACGTAGCGTGTGCGAAGCCATGATGACTATCCAAAATCAATCCCTTTCAATGAAAATACTCATATATCTGGTCCCTGAGAATGCCTTCCAATAATTTTCCTACTACAGATGTCAGGATCACCGGCCTATAATTTTCGGGTTTATTTTAGAGCCTTTCTTAAACAACAGAACAACATTAGCTATCCTCCAACCTTCTGATACCTCACCTGTCATTAAGGATGATTTAAATACCTCTGCTAGGGCCCCTGCAATTTCTGCGCTTGCCTCCCACAGTGTCCGAGGGAACACCTAATCCACCCTAATTTGCCTCAAGACAGCAAACACCTCTTCCTCTGTAATCTGTATTGGGTCCACGTCCTCGCTGCTGTTCTGCTCACTTCTACAGACTATGTGTAAGTCTCCTGAATAAATACAGGTGCAAAACAAATATACATTTAAGATCTCTCCCATTTCTATTGGCTCCATGTATATATTATTTTGATCTTCCAGAAGACCAATTTTGTCCCTTGCAATCCTTTTGCTCTGAGCATGTCTGTAGAATCCCTTAGGATTCTACTTCACCTTGTCTGCAAGGGAAACCTCATGACCTTTTTAGCCCTCCTGATTTGTGTCTCTTGCATACTTTATACTTTATTGTCACCAAACAATTGATACTAGAACGTAAATCATCACAGCGATATTTGATTCTGCGCTTCGCACTCCCTGTAATACAAATTCTTATACTCTACAAGTACCTCATTTGTTTCTACTTGCCTATACTTGCTATGCACCTCTTTTTTTTCTTAACCAAGGCCTCAACATCTCTTGAAAACCAACTTTCACTGAACCTCTTATCCTTACCTTTTATTCTGATAAGCACATACAGTCTTCATATTCTCACAATTTCACTTTTGAAGTCCTCCCACTTACCAAGTACACATTTGCCAGAAAATAGCCTGTCCCAATCCACTCTGGTTAGATCCATCCTGATAACATCAAATCTGGCCTTTCTCCAATATAGGGTATCAACCCACAGATGAGACCAATCTCTGAAACTAATGGCATTATTATCACTAGATGCAAACTGTTCCCCTACACAGGCTTCTGCCACCTGTCCTGCCTCAGATCAAATGTGGCATACTCCTTCATTGGAACTTCTATGTACTGATTAAGGAAACTTTCCTGAACACATTTGACAAAGTCTAACTAGTCCTTTTACCATTTTGGAGTCCCTGTCATATGCAGAAAGTTAAAATCACCTACAATAACAATCTTATGTTTTTTGCAACAGTCTGCAGCCTGCAGGCTGGCCTATAATATAGCTCCATTAATGTCATCATACCTTTCTTATTCCTCAGTTCCACCTTTAAAGCTTCAGTAGGTGAGTTCTTGAGTGTTTCCTGACTAAACACTGCTATGCCATTTTCCCTGACTGATAATGCCACCCCACCCCCTTTAATGCCCTCTGGTCTGTTGCATCTAAAGCAATGGAACCCCAGAATATTGAGCTGCCAGTCCTGCCCTTCCAGTGACCAAGTCTCACTAATGGCTACAATATCATAATGCCACGTGTTGATCCACGCACTGAACACATCTGCTTTTCTTACAATACTTCCTGATTTGAAATCTATGCAGCTCAGAACATTAGTTGCACCATGCTCAAGCTTTGATTCCTGACTTTGTCAGAGGTCTTAACAGCATTTGTCTCCACAACCTCTCCGCTATTTGTTCTGGCATTCCAGTTCCATCTGCCTGAAACTCTAGTTTAAACCCAGCCCCCCTTCCCCCCTCCCACCCCCCAATGTGCAGTACCAGCAAACCTTCCAACTAAGGTATCAGCTCCCCTCTACTTCAAGTGCAAATCATCCCTTCTGTACAGGACCCACCTTGCTTGGAAGAGTGCCCAGTGATCCAAAAATCTGATGCCCTCCCTCCTATTCCAACTCCTTAGCCGCATGTTAAACTGGCTGATCTTCCTATTTTTGGCCTCACTAGCACATGTCATGGCTTGCAATCCTGAGATCACAACCCTAGATGCCCTGTCTTTATCCTAGCACCTAACTCCCTGAACATACTTTGCACAACCTTGTCACTCTCTCTACCTGTCATTGGTAACAATGTGGACCGTGACCTCCAGCTGCTCACACTCCCACTTAAGAATGCTGAAGACTCGATCTGAGATGTCCTGGACCCTGTCACCCAGGAAGCAACATACCATCCAGGAATCTTGTTCTTGTCCACGAACCCTCCTTTCTGTTCCCCTAACTAATGAATCCCCTATTGCCATAGCTTGCATCTTCTCCAATCTTCCCTTCTGAGTCACAGAGCCAGACTCAGTGCCAGAAACTCATAGGGAACAATGTTACATGGTGAGTGAAAAAGACAAGAAAGAGGAAAATAAAAAATAAACAAATGTTACTTTGATTATAATAAATGAGGGGGATGAAAACAGCGGTGGGAATGATGGTGAAATTAATAGAATAAAGTGGAATAAATAGAAAGATGTTTCTTTGGAATCAATATTATTTATGAAGTTTAATGAGAGTGAAGACTGCCCTTTCTTTCAGAACCATCATTAATAGAATTAGTTGCTCCATTGAGGGAGATATTATTACTTCTGGCAGTACTGAGGGAGAAATCAGAGTGGCAGCTGCTGTTTGGAAGAAGATGACTGAATGGGTTGGGTGCTGCAGAATTTTGCTGCAAAAGGAAAATGATAAAGGATGGTTTTCAATTGAATGTCCCAACCATTGGGTTACCCACTGTATTTCTGGTTACAAACTATATTGGGAAGGAAAAGAGAGAGATAAGAAATGAAAGGACATAAAACAAGAATTTTTACTTCATGATCATCTGGGAGCTGACAGAACAAGCAGTTTTATGAAGTAAGAGCAACATCACTGGGTAGCCTTTGGTAATAATTACTCTTTCTTTCATATTGCAGGCCATAAGCGAGATATTGTTTTCCTTATTGATGGTTCTTCAGATGTGGGAACATTCTTTTATTTAATTCGAGACCTTGCTATCAACTTAATCCGAAACTTCAATATTGCAAAGGACAAAGATCAAGTATCAGTGGTGCAATATAGTGACAACGTAAGGGTTGAATTTCCTTTAAATGCATACTCAACTAAAGAGGACCTCTTGGCTGCAGTCAAAAGGCTGCAGCTCAAAGGTGGGAGCAAGCTCAAGACAGGAGCAGCACTGGACTTTGTCAGGAGGAACGTCTTCAGCAAGTCCGGTGGGGGAAGAAAGCACTTGGGCATCTCACAAATACTGCTACTCATCACCTCTGGAAAGTCGCAGGATGATGTGAAGCGGCCCTCAGAAGAGCTAAAGCGAGCTGGGGTGGTGCCATTCACCATTGGTGTGGGAGCAGTGGAGGCCAGTGAACTGCGTCAAATTGCATATTCCCCCAAACTGAGTTTTCAGGTTGACGACCATTGGGGTCTTTCTGAGATAGACCTGCACCTGCTCAGCATCTCGCAGAACACTGAGAATGTTCCCATACCACTTACCATCAGCACAGGTAATTTACAGCTTGTGAAAGCCAGCAATAACTTTGCTTAGTGGGGTAAAAGAACGCAATCTATGAATTGTTTATAGTCAGTTTTAGGGGAACAATGTTATTCCAGAGCAACAAGAACTTGGACTACTTGTAATCCTAATCCAATATCAGTGGCTTGTCTCCAGCTCCCAATCCCACTGACTCCCAAAAGCAAACAACAGGAATTCTGCAGATGCTGGAAATTCAAGCAACACACATCAAAGTTGCTGGTGAACGCAGCAGGCCAGGCAGCATCTCTAGGAAGGGGTACAGTCGACGTTTCAGGCCGAGACCCTTCGTCAGGACTAACTGAAGGAAGAGTTAGTAAGAGATTTGAAAGTGGGAGGGGGAGGGGGAGATGCAAAATGATAGGAGAAGACAGAAGGGGGAGGGATGGAGCCAAGAGCTGGACAGGTGATTGGCAAAAGGAATATGAGAGGATCATGGGACAGGAGGCCCAGGGAGAAAAACAAGGGGAGGGGGAACGTGGGGATGGGCAAGGGGTACAGTCAGAGGGACAGAGGGAGAAAAAGGAGAGTGAGAGAAAGAGTGTGTGTATAAAAATAAATAACGGATGGGGTACAAGGGGGAGGTGGGGCATTAGCGGAAGTTAAAGAAGTCAATGTTCATGCCATCAGGTTGGAGGCTACCCAGACGGAATATAAGGTGTTGTTACTCCAACCTGAGTGTGACTTCATCTTTATAGTAGAGGAGGCCATGGATAGACATGTCAGAATGGGAATGGGATGTGGAATTAAAATGTGTGGCCACTGGGAGATCCTGCTTTCTCTGGCGGACAGAGCGTAGGTGTTCAGCAAAGTGGTCTCCCGGTCTGCGTCGGGTCTTGCCAATATATAGAAGGCCACATTGGGAGCACCGGATGCAGTATATCACCCCAGCCGACTCACAGGTGAAGTGTCGCCTCACCTGGAAGGACTGTCTGGGGCCTGAATGGTGGTAAGGGAGGAAGTGTAAGGGCATGTGTAGCACTTGTTCCGCTTACAAGGATAAGTGCCAGGAAGGAGATCAGTGGGGAGGAATGGGGGGTACAAATGGACAAAGGAGTCGCGTAGGGAGCGGTCCCTGCGGAAAGCAGAGAGAGGGAGGGAGGGAAAGATGTGCTTAGTGGTGGGATCCTGTTGGAGGTGGCGGAAGTTACGGAGAATAATATGTTGGACCCGGAGGCTGATGGGGTGGTAAGTGAGGACCAGGGGAACTCTATTCCTAGTGGGGTGGTGGGAGGATGAAGTGAGAGCAGATGTGCGTGAAATGGGGGAGATGCGTTTGAGAGCAGAGTTGATGGTGGAAGAAGGGAAGCCCCTTTCTTTAAAAAAGGAGGACATCTCCCTTGTCCTGGAATGAAAAGCCTCATCCTGAGAGTAGATGCGGCAGAGATGGAGGAGTTGCGAGAAGGGGATGGCGTTTTTGCAAGAGACAGGGTGAGAAGAGGAATAGTCCAGATAGCTGTGAGAGTCAGTAGGCTTATAGTAGACATCAGTGGATAAGCTGTCTCCAGAGATAGAGACAGAAAGATCTAGAAAGGGGAGGGAGGTGTCGGAACCAGGTAAACTTGAGGGCAGGGTGAAGGTTGGAGGCAAAGTTAATAAAGTCAACGAGCTCAGCATGCATGCAGGAAGCAGCGCCAATGCAGTCATCGATGTAGCGAAGGAAAAGTGGGGGACAGATACCAGTGTAGGTATGGAACATAGATTGTTCCACAAAGCCAACAAAAAGGCAGGCATAGCTAGGACCCATATGGGTGCCCATAGCTACACCTTTAGTTTGGAGGAAGTGGGAGGAGCCAAAGGAGAAATTATTAAGAGTAAGGACTAATTCCGCTAGGCGGAGCAGAGTCCAGTCCCTATATACTTCTATCCCCCATCAGGAAGGTCTCAAAGCTCCCCTCTTCTATTTGGATTCCAGACCTAATCAGTTCCCCTCTACCACCACTCTGCACCACCTCCAATGGGATCCCACCACTGAGCACATCTTTCCCTCCCCCCCTCTCTCTGCTTTCCGCAGGGATCGCTCCCTACGTGACTCCCTTGTCAACTCGTCCCCCCATCTCTCCCCACCGATCTCCCTCCTGGCACTTATCCTTGTAAGCGGAACAAGTGCTACACATGCCCTTACACTTCCTCCTTTACCACTATTCAGGGCCCCAGACAGTCCCTCCAGGTGAGGTGACACTTCACCTGTGAGTCGGCTGGGGTGATATACTGCGTCCGGTGCTCCCAATGTGGCCTTCTATATATTGGCGAGACCCGACGCAGACTGTGAGACCACTTTGCTGAACACCTACGCTCTGTCCGCCAGAGAAAGCAGGATCTCCCAGTGGCCACACATTTTAATTCCACATCCCATTCCCATTCTGACATGTCTATCCACGGCCTCCTCTACTATAAAGATGAAGCCACACTCAGGTTGGAGGAACAACACCTTATATTCCATCTGGGTAGCCTCCAACCTGATGGCATGAACATTGACTTCTCTAACTTCCGCTAATTCCCCACCTCTCCCTCGTACCCCATCCGTTATTTATTTTTATACACACATTCTTTCTCTTACTCTCCTTTTTCTCCCTCTGTCCCTCTGACTATACCCCTTGCCCATCCTCTGGGTTTCCCCCAAACCTTTTCGTTCTCCCTGGGCCTCCTGTCCCATGATCTTCTCATATCCCCTTTGCAGCTATCCAGCTCCTGGCTCCATCCCTCCCCTTCCTGTCTTCTCCTATCATTTTGGATCTCCCCCTTCCCCTCCCACTTTTAAATCTCTTACTAACTCTTCCTTCAGTTAGTCCTGACGAAGGGTCTCGGCCTGAAACGTCTACTGTACCGCTTCCTAGAGATGCTGCCTGGCCTGCTGCGTTCGCCAGCAACTTTGATGCATGTTGCTTGACTCCCATAAGCAATGGGTCCAAAAACCAAGACACCCCCTTACCATCCCAAAATTCAACCTCTCCCAATCCAGTCCTGGTCACATAGCAAACCAGTAGCTGACCATCTTCCCAATTCTTTTCCCTTGAATGAAAGTCCAACCAGTCACGGTTCACCATCAAGGCTTTGGTAAACACACTTTAGAAAATCAGCAGTATGGCATCAGCATGAGGCAGTGCTTGTTAAAGTGATTGGTAATGCAAACAAGTGGTGAGAATAAAATATTAAAATCAGTACATTCAAATGTCATGACAGTTGCACTACACACAAAGTAAGAAAAATGAATTTAATCCAAGCAGTTATACCGGGCCAGAGCAGTCTAGACTAGACCAACTATTGATAACTAGACCATCTCCTTCTTGGCTGTCCTAGTTTGCTGCAGTTTCAGTCTATGACAATGCTGCTGTGTAACACACACAAAATACTGGAGGAACTCAGCCGGCCAGGCAACATGAAACATCAACTGTGCTTTTTTCCATAGATGCTGTCTGGCATGCTGTGTTCCTTCAGCGTTTTGTGTGCGTGCTCGGATTCCCAGCGTTTGCAGGTTGTCTCTTGTTAGTGGTGCTGCTGTGTATTGAGTATCATGAATAAAGCGGATGAGCTTAGAGTGTGGGTTAGCACTTGGAGCTATAATGTTGTGGCCATTACAGAGACTTGGATGGTGCATGGGCAGGAATGGCTACTTCAGATGCCAGGCTTTAGATATTTCAGAAAGGATAGGGAGGGAGGCAAAAGAGGTGGGGCATGGCACTGTTGATCAGGGATAGTGTCACGGCTGCAGAAAAGGAGGAAGTCATGGATAGGTGGTCTACGGAGTCTCTGTGGGTGGAAGTTAGGAATAGGAAGGGGTTAATAACTCTACTGGGTGTTTTTTAATAGACCACCCAATAGTAACAGGGACATCGAGGAGCAGATAGGGAGACAGATTCTGGAAAGGAGTAATAATAACAGGGTTGTTGTGGTGGGAGATTTTAATTTCCCAAATATTGATTGGCATCTCCCTAGAGTGAGGGTTTTAGATGGGGTGGAGTATGTTAGGTGCCTTCAGGAAGGTTTCTTGACACAATATGTAGATAAGCCTACAAGAGGAGAGCCTGTACTTGATCTGCTATTGGGAAATGAACCTGGTCAGATGTCAGGTCTCTCAGTGGGAGAGTATTTTGGAGATAGCGATCACAATTCTATCTCCTTTACCATAGCATTGGAGAGGGATATAAACAGACAAGTTAGGGAAACATTTAATTGGAGTAAGTGGAAATATGAGGCTATCAGGCAGGAACTTGGAAGCATAAATTGGAAACAGATGTTCTCAGGGAAACATATGGAAGAAATGTGGCAAATGTTCAGGATATATTTGCGTGGGGTTCTGAGAGATGCGTTCCAATTAGACATGGAAAGGATGGTAGGGTACAAGATCCATGATGTACAAAGGCTGTTGAAAATCTAGTCAAGAAGAAAAGAAGAGCTTACTAAAGGTTCAAAAAACTAGGTAATGATAGGAATCTAGAAGATTATAAGGCTAGCAGGAAGGAGCTTAAGAATGAAATTACGAGTGCCAGAAGGGGCCACGAGAAGGCATTGGTGGACAGGATTAAGGAAAACCCCAAGGCATTCTATAAGTATGTGAGGAGCAAGAGGATAAGATGTGAGAGAATAGGACCAATCAAATGTGACAGTGGAAAAGTGTGTATGGAACCAGAAGAAATAGCAGAGGTACTTAATGAATACTTTGCTTCAGTATTCACTATGGAAAAGGATCTTGGCGATTGTAGGGATGACTTGCAGTGGACTGAAATGCTTGAGAATGTAGATATTAAGGAAGGGGATGTGCTGGAGCTTTTGGAAAGTATCAAGTTGGATAAGTCACTGGGACTGGACGGGATGTACCCCAGGCTACTGTGGGAAGCCAGGGAGGAGATTGCTGAGCCTCTGGCGATGATCTTTGCATCATCAATGGGGATGGGAGCAGTTCCGGAGGATTGGAGGGTTGCGGATGTTGTTCCCTTACTCAAGAAAGGGAGTAGAGGTAGCCCAGGAAATTATAGGCCACTGAGCCTCACTTCAGTGGTTGGTAAGTTGATGGAGAAGATCCTGAGAGGCAGGATTTATGAACATTCGGGGAGACATAATATGATTAGGAATAGTCAGTATGGTTTTGTGAAAGGCAGGTTGTGCCTTACGAGTCTGATTGAATATTTTGAGGATGTGACTAAACACATTGATGAAGGTAGAGACGTAGATGTAGTGTATGTGGATTTTAGCAAGGCATTTGATAAGGTACACCATGCAAGGCTTATTGAGAAAGTAAGGAGGCATAGGATCCAAAGGGACATTGCTTTGTGGATGCAGAACTGGCTTGCCCACAGAAGGCAAAGAGTGGTTGTAGACAGGTCGTATTTTGCATGAAGGTTGGTGACCAGTGGTGTGCCTCAGGGATCTGTTCTGGGATCCCTACGCTTCATGATTTTTATAAATGACCTGGATGAGGAAGTGGAGAGATGGGCTAGTAAATTTGCTGATGACACAAAGGTTAGAGGAGTTGTGGATAGTGTGGAGGGCTGTCAGAGATTACAACGGGACAAGATAGGATGCAAAATTGGACTGAGGAGTGGCAGATGGAGTTCAACCCAGATAAGTGGAGGTGGTTCCTTTTGGTAGGTCAAATATGATGGCAGAATATAGAATTAGTGGTAAGACTCTTGGCAGTGTGGAGTATCAGAGGGATCTTGGGGTCCGAGTCCATAGGACACACAAAGCTGCTACACAGGTTGACTCTGTGGTTAAGAAGGCATACTGTGCTTTGGCCTTTATCAATCGTGGGATTGAGTTTAAGAGCCGAGAGGTAACTTGCAGCTATATAGGACGCTGGTCAGACCCCACTTGGAGTACCCTGCGCAATTCTGGTCACCTCACTATAGGAAGGAAGTGGAAACCATAGAAAGGGTGCAGAGGAGATTTACAAGGATGTTGCCTGGATTGGGGAGCATGCCTTATGAGAATAGGTTGAGTGAACTTGGCCTTTTCTCCTTGGAGCAACGGAGGATTAGAGGTGACCTGATAGAGGTGTACAAGATAATGAGAGGCATTGATCGTATGGATAGTCAGAGGCTTTCCCAGATCTGAAATGGCTAGCACAAGAGGCCATAGTTTTAAGGTGCTTGGAAGCAGGCACAGAGGAGATGTCAGGGGTAAATTTTTTATGCAGAGAGTGGTGAGTGTGTGGATGGGCTGCCGGTGGCGTTAGTGGAGGCGGAAAAGATAGGGTCTTTTAAGAGACTCCTGGATGTTACATGGAGTTTAGAAAAATAGAGGGCTATGGGTAAGGCCTAGGTAGTTCTAAGGTAGGGACATGTTCGGCTCAGCTTTGTGGGCCGAAGGGCCTGTGTTGTGCTGTATGTTTTCTATGTTTCTATATTTCTATTTGCTTTACATGCACTCCAAGCCACACTGCAAAACTTCTTGAAACTCTCAAAAAGAATCTCTTGTGAATGTCCAAACAAATCATTTTGGTATTGGTTACTGCTGCTGTTTTATTATTCACTTGATTTTTCAGCTCATTTGTTTCTTATTTCAGTAAACTTCCAGTCTCTTATCAACTCTCTTCCATTTGTTTTATGGAGTATTTATTTATTCCTTCTTGTATATGCACATAATCACATTATGGCAGGATAAGACATTTACACATTTTAGCTAAATGACTAACAAGAGAAAATCTGCAGATGCTAGAAATCAAAACAAAGCACACAAAATGCTGGAGGAACTCAGCAGGCCAGGCAGTACCAATAGAAAGGAGTAAACAGTTGACATCTTGGGCTGAGGCTCTTCATCAGAACTGCGAGTAGAGCAGGGAGCTAAGCGCACAGCCTTTTGGTGCACCTGTGCTGATGCAGGTCATGTTTTTGCAAATCCAAACTGACTGTGGTCTACAAGTGAGGAAATTGAGAATCCAATGACACAAGGAGGTATTGAGGCCAAGGTCATGAAGTTTCTTGATTAGTTTTGAAGGGATGATGGGATTGAATACAGAACTGAGTTGATGAAGAGCAGCCTGACGTATGCATCTTTGCTGTCCAGATATTCCAGTGTTGAGTGAAGAGTCAATGAGAAGGAATCTGCTGTGGAACTGTTGCTCCAGTAGGCAGCTTGAAGCAGATCCGAGTTGTTTCTCAGGCAGGAGTTGGGATGTTTCATCTCTAACCTCTCATAATACTTCATCCCTGTGGATGGAAGTGCTACTGGACGACAGTCATTAAGGCAGGCTACCATATTCTTCTTAGGCACTGGTATAAGAGAAGTCCGCTAGAAGCAGGTGGGTACCTCATTCCTCAGAAGCAATAGGTTAAAGATCTCAATGAACACTCCAGCCAATTGATTAGCACAGGTCTTTAGTACTGGGCCAGGTGCCCTGTCTGGGCTGAATGCTTTTCATGGGTTCACCCTCCTGAAGGCTGCTTGCATGTCAGCCTCAGAGACATCACAGGATCATTGGGGACTGAGAGAGTTTATGATGGTTCCTTCATATTTTGACAGTCAAAGCGAGCAAAGAAGCCATTGCGCTCATCTGGAAGTGAAGCTCTGTTGTCACCTGTGTCACTTGATTTAAATTTATAAAAGGTAATATCATTCAAGCCCTGCCACGTCTGTAGAACATCTTTCGTGGATTCAAGTTTAGTCCGGAATTGTCACTTCACCTGTGAGGTGACTTTCCAGAGATTTTACTGGGCATCTTTTAACTTCCTTGGTAACCAGACTTGAATGCCTCTGATCTGGCTGTCAGCAAATTGCAACTCTCATGGTTCATCCAGGCTTCTGGTTGGGGAAGACTCGGAATAATTTTATGGGGACACACTTGACTACAACTGTTTTAATGAAGTCCATGACAAACCATGGTGTATTCATTCAGATCCGCAGATGAACCTTTGAACATGACCTAGTCCACCGACCCAAAGCAATCCCATAGACGTTCCTCTACCTTCTGTGACCACCTCTTTGTTTTCCTACTCTGGAGTTTTGCTCCTTAGCCTTTGCCTGTTTATAGGTAGGAAGGAGAAGGACGGCCAAGTGATCCAATTTACTGAAGTATGGTCTGAACATGGAATGGTAGGCATCTCTTATCTTAATATAGCAGTGGTCAAGTATATTGAAACCTTTGGTGTTATTGGTTATATGCTGATGGTAATTATACAGGGTCAAATTCCCCAACTATGATTTGAAATGCATCTGGCTGGACTGTCTCGTTTGGAGACGGCATCATGCAGTATCTGACGCACCTGATTATTGTCAGACACTGGTGGGATATAAACTGCGGTTAGGATTATGGAGGAGAACTCCCTAGGTAATTAGTACAAATGGCATTTGACCACTAAATGTTCAATGTCGGAATTCGACATGAGTTTGAGAAAACTGCCACATTGAATCACCTCTGAGAGATAATCATGAAACATACACCTTCATCTCTTGCCTTTTCCAAAGCAGTAGTTTGGTCCATCCTGTGAATGTTGGTGCCTTTAGGTCTGCTGGGAGTAGGCCATGTCTTGATCACACATAATACACAGCAATCTCTCATTTCCCTCCAATATACTAATTATGCCCTCAGATGCTCGGTAGAGGGGGTCACATTCCTCTGTATTTCAGCTTGGCTTGGAGACCCCCCCTCCTGCCACACTTCGGGCTACGATGATGAACCTTCTTCTGCTTAAAGGTGCTGTACCTGCTTGGTCCGCCAAGTCATTCAGAAGATTGTGAAATCTGTAGTTCATTACGTTGATTTAAAAGTACATTGCTTAAAGGGAAATTACATGCTGCAGATTGCAGTGAGAATAGTTCAAAAGAGGTCCTGTCTATTTGGACATATTGTAGCCCACAGAATGTCACCTGGGTTCACTTGCGCTATCTTGCAATCATTTGGCTCGGTGTTGCCCTACACAGGCAGCTCAGTAATAGATACCTACTGCAAGCTATTGTCTTTCTTATGCGGTATGTACTTTCTTCCCAGTGTGAAGTAAATGTGCTCACACTGGTAGGCACCCCAACAGTGAAGTTGATGTTACCAATTTGCACTACAGTCCAGCTTGCGGCAATCACACTCTTCTGTTCCGCATGACATTATTACAGTATTTAGCTCTCTATCATTTGACATTGTCTTCATGAAGCCACAGCATATACCAATCACACACCCTCCCTTTCATCATGAATTTGGTCCTCCTACACCTCCCAGCACCACTGCCATGATCACATTATTGTACTACAGATGTCCAACTCGATGTCCAACTTCAGGTAAGACGTAGCGTTGAAATTGGGATGGTCTGATTGATCAACAAAGGGACAGGAGTAAAGGTGAAAAGGGCAGAAGTAGAATGAGAAAATCTCTCTCTCTCTCACACGCACACACTCTTTCTCCCTCTCTCTCTCTCTCCCCCTTCCTCTCTCTCTCTCTCTCTCTCTTTCTCTCTCTCTCCTCTCTCTCTCCCCTCTGTCTCCCTTTCTCTCTCTCCCTCTTTCTCTCTCCCTCTTTCTCTCTCTCTATCTCACACACACTCTCTCCCTCTCTCTCTCTCTCTCTCTCTCTCACACACACACACACGCTCTCTCTCCCCCCTCTCTCTCTTTCTCTCTCTCTTCCCCCCTCATTCTGTCTCTCTTCTCCTTTCCCCTACTATTATTTTTGGATGCCCCAGTTTCTCTCAATCCTTCAGTCCTTCAGGTTCATCTCAGTCAGTCTTGGTCATTTAGGAGCAATTAGAGACTGGAGTCAGTCAGACCCAGACTAGGCCACATGGCTAACTGCTCTTCTCCAGGAGCTCCTCAAATCTTTCTCTTTGGAGTATCTCATCCAAAAAAAATAGCAGTAACCAAGCTATTTGATAACAGACCACAAAATCTTCAATGGTGGCGCAAAGTAAATTTGGGATATCCAAACCATCAGAATTAGAGAAATGGAAATGGAAAAAATGTAGGACACCTGACTGCAGGTAAATACAGAGGCTGGGACAGCCCAGAGGAGGATTCAAACTTGACAACTTTAAATTCGCTATAATTCCAAATATTGCATCAACATCTAAATAGAATCATCTGTTAAAACTTATACAAAAATCTCAGAATCTACTGTATAGAAGAAAACCAATTGGTCCATTGAGTCTGGACCAGCTCTCTGTAAAACAACTACTGCAATACACTCACCCATATCTTCTCCCTACAATTGTTTTTTACTCAGAGAGTCATGGATGTCTAAAATGCGCTCTCTGACATGTGGTAGAGGCAAATACATGTGAGGCTTTTAAGAGGTGTTTGGATAAGCACCTGGATATAAGAAAGATGGAGGTGTATGGACTGTGTAGGTAGGATGGATTAGTGTTTGGGTGTTTTTGATTTGCATTTCAGATGGTTTAGCACAACACTGTAGGCCAAATAGCCTGTTCCTGTGCTGTACTGTTCTATGTTGTATGGTCAGATATTTATCTGGCTCTCTTTTGAACCATATTTGAATCCTTCTCCACTGTTAACTCTGGCAATGTATTCCAGATTCCTACTACTTAATAAATACTTAAAATAAATCCTCAGGTCATTATTTTTCTTTTGCCAATAACCTTCATAACTTTTCCTTTGGCCTTTTAGCAATGTTAGCAGTTTTGCTTTATCTAGTCTTTCTATACCCTTCGTGATTTTAAATATCGCTATTGGAATCCCACATAGTTCATATGTTCCAGTGATATCAACCCAGGTTTCTGCATTCTATCTGCATAACTAATATCCTTCATCACTGGAATAATTTGAGTAAATCTCTTCTTCACTTCTCTAAAGCCATTCTAAAGCATGGGACATGGGATCAAAGTTTTATAAAGTTTCTTCATAACTTTCTTGTTCTTGCACTTTATGCCTTGCTTTATAGAGCCTAATATCTAATATGCTTGTTTACACAAATTTAGCAAACTGTACACATATTGTATATCTTCAGATCACTCAGTTCTTATACCCCTTTTAAAGTAGTACTCTGCCTCTCGTATTGCTTCTTTCCATTTTCCAGCAGTAAACCTCATCTGCCATCTACTTGCTAAGTCAATCAGACTGTCCTTATCGCTTTGGTTTGCTGTCCTATTTGTTACTGAGCCTTCAAATTTTGTCTCATTCTGCAAATCTGGAATTTGCATCCAAGTCCAATTCCTTTATATAAGCTGTATATATTAAAGAGTATAATGGATCTTTGGATGTCTGCAATGTACAATTCCTTCCTCTAAATACAAACTTCCTGTTTCATGTTACTTAACCAATTTTTGATGCAGGGTGCAATATCCCCTTTATTCCAATGAGCTTCAATATTGAGGTCAGGCCTGTTAGGTGGCACTTCGTCACATTGGCCTTTGGAAGTCTATATGTACCACATCAATTGCATGTCCCTCGATGAAATTCTTTAATCAAGAGCGATGAGATTATAGAGCTAATTATCACAATGAATGGTGTGGGTGTTGGGGCTCAGAGAACCATTCATGAGAAAAGGAAATGGAAGTAGGTAGAGAAAGACAGGAGCAGGCTAAAAGTGCAGCATAAATACTGACGGTCTGTATTAAATGTGCTGCAATATCTATGTAATCTTTTGTATATAAATGTAAATTATCCCTGTTGAATCAAGACTCATGTGACTTAGAGAAGGACAAAGTCTTCTAGCAAGTTACTAGGCAAGTACAGCACAATAATCTTTCAACAAATTACTACCCTTACTTGTTTCAGGTGTCGATAGAAGAGATATAGTTTTCCTCATCGATGGTTCTTCCAAGATTGGAAAAGGATTTCAAGCAGTTCGTAAGTTTATGGTGAAGACAGTTGATAGCTTTGATGTTGGAGAAGCAAAAGTTCAATTTGGTGTGGTCCAATTCAGTGAAAATCCAAGAACTGAATTCCTTCTAAACACTCATTCAACTAAGAAAAACGTTTCGGTCGCTATCAAGAGACTCAAACTGAAGCGTGGCCAAAAAATCAACATTGGTCAGGCACTGGACCATGTCATGAAGAATGTATTTATCAGCTCAGCAGGAAGCAGGATCAACAGTGCTATCCCACAGATTCTGGTTCTCATCACTTCTGGGAAGTCGAATGATGATATTTCACAGCAGGCAGATAAATTAAGGGAGCTTGGAATTGTGTTATTTGGGATTGGCCTAAAGAAGGCTGACCAAACGGTACTGGAGCCATTGGTATACTCCCCCACCTTAGCTTTTCCTGTGAAAACCTTCCAGGGTTTGCTCAACATTCAGAATCAACTCCAGCAAATAATAAAGACAGTAGCCGTGGAAGTTGTTGAAACTCTGGTTGAAGGTATTTATGCAACATTTTCTTCTATTTTCTAAAATAGGATGAATTATTTAAACGGAAAAAGAAGTATTTGCATTTGTTTGCCTAACAGATGAGTGAACAAAGTGATCAAAGTGACTCAAATTCTAGCTAGGCTGTCAGCACAGTTCGTTTAACCACCCACGGGCTGAGCGTAGGTCACTACAAAAATTCATCTAGTTCCCTCTGATCACAACAGAATCATCAAAAAAGGGTTCTTTCCCATTTCATGTACCTTAGAGTCATAGAGTCACCATGGAAACAGGCCCTTCAGCCCAAATGTTCCATGCTGACCACAGCATCCTCCCTGTTAGTCCCAGTTGTCTGTATTCAGCCCAAAACTTCCATGCCCTACCCCTCCAAGTACCTATCCAAATGCCTCTTAAGTGTTGCAGTTGTACCTGCCTCGACCACTTCCACTAGAGGCTCATTACATGTACTCTGGCAGCTCAGTGCAGGCACTCACTACCCTTTTTGTAAAGAGGGTAACTCTCAGTTCTCTTTTAAATCATGCCCCTCTTATCATGTATCTGTTCCACTTTAGTTTTGGATTCCTCAATCCTGTGCTATAACATCCGTAGCCCTCGTGATCTTATTAACAACTGTTTTCTTATTAGCCTCTTATTTTCCAATGCTCCGGGGAACAGAGATCCCACATGGCCTGTTAGCCCAGACAGCACCCTCATAAATCTCTTCTGCACCCTCACCAGCTTGATGATGTTTTGCCTATACCAGGGTAACTAAATCTATACACAATACTCCAAGTGTGATTTCACCAACAACGGCAAGATAATGCCCCTACTCCTAAACTCGAAGCCCTGATGACGAAGGCCAGCCTGCTTAATGCTTTCCTCACCACTCTGTCTACAATGTGTAGCTGCTGTCAACAAATGGGCACTTGTACTCCTAGGACCCCTCTTTTCCTCAACACTCGTCAGTGCTCTGCTATTCACTGTTCAGGTCCTACCCTGATCTGAAAATCCAAAATACATCACTTCACATTGACCCATGTTGAAATCCATTTGCCATTCCTCAGCCCATCTCCCTAACTGATCAAGATCTCTCTGTAATTCACTGTGATGTACTTCACTGTCAACAAAGCTCCAGAATTTTGTATCATCAGCAAATTTACATTATTAATGCATAGCAGAGGTCCCCACTGGGGTATCCTACTTTTCACTGGCCTCTAGTTGGAGAATCAACTTTAGCGATCATCTTCTGCCTCCTGTCATCAGGAAAGTTCTGAATCCACCTTGCTAGCTCCCCCAGAATCCCATGCAACCTAATCTTCCAGATCAGTCTGCCATGTGGGACCTCGACTGTGAGTCTGTTCTGGTGACATCTTGTGTCTTTCTAGTGATCTTACAGCCGTCATACGTCTTTGGTTATAATACAATAATTTATTTATGCCACAACCACAAATATGTTTTTAAACAGACTATGTTGTTGATATATACTGAGTGCTCAACTACCTGTTAAAGTTACTTCAAAAGAAGCTTGTACAGCAGCTTCCCAGAAAAGCAAACATTCGGGACCATAATAATGGTTAAAGGAGGCCTTTCTCGTAACTGTTTGAAACTTTAGCTACATTGCATTCCAATGAATATTATAATATATATGATGAGCGGGAGAGTTAGAAGGAAATATCGGAAAGAAAATTTTGAGAAAAAGAAAGAGATTGCTACACCAGCGGTCACATTCTTGTCGGTTGTGAGATAGAAACTGCAGGAAAATAAGAACAACTAAATATTCCTCTTTCCCAACATTCAGAAAGCATTTATGATTGACATCAATAGGAAGGGCCTGGTTACCGCAGTTCGGTTGTTGTGATTTGAAATGTTCTGTTAGCATCCAGCTCAGCTTTGAACATTTGATTTCCTACACTCTCAGTACCATTGCCTAAGTTTGGCCAGTGACAAAAGTATAATGATCAGCAGAATTAAGTTGGTATTTGTGGATGGATCAAAATGAAAAGACTTGAGTTAAGTTCACAGATTGATCCTTGTGATTCAAGAAAATTGGCAATAGAAATTAACCTTTTTTGTTCATGGTTACTGGCTTTCTTTGCCCTTTACCAACAGAAGTATAACATATCACCACAGCAATAGTAATGCCACCGTAGGAAACTGCAGTCATTATACTGTTCCAAACAAAGATTTTGCATTCATCATAGAACATCGAACAATACAGTACAGGAACAACCCATGATGTTTGTGCTGAGCATGAGGCTAAATTAAACGAATCCCTTCTGACTGCACATGTTCCATTATTCCCCATCCCTCACCTTCCCTGCATATTCATAAAAAGCCTCTTGATGACATCTATCACAAACAAGAGAGAATCTGCTGATGCTGGAAATCCAAACAACACACACAAGATGCCGGAGGAACTCAGTAGGCCAGGCAGCATCTATGGAAAAAAGTACAGTTGATGTTTTGGAGTCTCGGTCTGAAACGTTGACAGCTCTTTTTTCCACAGATGCTGCCTGGCTTGATGAGTTTCTCCAGCTTTTTCATGATTATGACTTACACTTGTTTCCTCATTCACCCCTGGCTGCATGTTCCAGGCACCTATACATCCATGTAAAATAACCTGCCCTATACATCTCTCTTAATCTATTTCCACCCCCCCCCCTCACCCCCAGTCTCACCCTAATGTTATGCCATTTGGAATTTGACATTCCTACATGTGGACGTAGACTCTGGCTATCTACACTGTCTATGCCTCTCATAAATTTATTAACTGATCAGGTCTCCCTCAGCCTCAATGATTCAGAGAAAACCATCCAACTAAGATTCATCACAGAACATCGAACAATACAGTACAGGAACAACCCATGATGTTTGTGCTGAGCATGAGGCTAAATTAAACGAATCCCTTCTGACTGCACATGTTCCATTATTCCCCATCCCTCACCTTCCCTAAAACCATCTAAGATTCAGCTTCTCTTTATTGCTTGTACGCTCTAATACAGGCGGCATCATACTCACCTCTCTCCAAATCCTTTCCATGTTTCCTGTAATAGGATGACCAGAACTGCATGCAAATACTCAATGTACAGACTCCTCAAAGTTTTATATAACTGCGATATGACTTCCTGATGCTTATGCAGTATGTCCCTAGTGATGAAAGCAAACATTCCCTATGCCTTCTTCAGAACTTGCATGTCCACTTTTGGAGAGCCATGAACTTGGACCCCAAGATCCTCAAGGCATCAAAATCTGTCTTTTATTTTTGCAATGCTGATGATGCATTTCCAGCAGTTTCTTTTTATTCTATTAAATTTCTGATAAGTGTAGTTTTCTTTTAAATGTGCTTTCAGCCCTCAACTTCCTACATCCCCACCACCTTCTCCTGTTTCCCAGGTTCAAAATCCTCTCCATGACAGGAAATAAACAATGAACTGCACTGCTGTTGGCACTAATATTTCGGACAGTTAGCTATAAGCATTGGAACTATAAGTAAAACATTATGAGTAACTCATTTCTTTTCTTCTTTACAGACAAATAAATGACTTTCCAGGTGGCTGTGGCTGTGTGAATTTATTGGTTTATAATAAGCAACCTCCAAACTTTGTGTGGTAACTAGACCAATAAGGCGATCACTGAGAAAGGAATTGGTTCAAACTCAATTGCAAGTCAAACAGCAGGATTATCATGTCTTTGAGTGTTGTTGTGTTAAGAATTTTAGTCTTTCAGTGATTGCTGCTACTACAAATTTAGAACATTATCTATTCTCTGTATATTTAAAAAGAAACAATCTGTACTTAATGGAAAAACTGGTGTGCACAACTTACCTAGTGTGCATGAGATCAAGAGGCTTCAATGTAAATGCAATGTAAGATCATGTACTCTGTTAATGCTAGGCCCACTCTGATTATATTTGTGTGCTGTCAGAGGAGCTCACACATAATAGTTGTTGAACATCACAATAATTGTAACAAATGTTTTACCTTCTCTGTTAAACTAGGAGTGCCGAGAAGAGTAAGTTTTGAAATATAAATATATATAAAAAACAAATATAAAGTTGATATATAGAGTTGATTTTTTTCCAAAATAAACATTGCTTTTTGAACCATCACTTCTGGTCTTTTTTTTAATGTATTTGGCTTTCAATAAAACTGAGGCTGTCAGACAGAAGATATACGATAAATATTTGTGTCGACACAATTTGCCAACAGTTGATGGATTTAAATCTAGCTCTAGGGTTATAGTATGCCATCTGTAAGGTTTGATTGCCAAGTCATTTTGCATAGTTTCAACTAATCTATCATCAGTTGAATGTGGGCCTATGATAACGAAAAACTTACTAACTTTAATGCTAAGTGTAAATAAACAGTAAAGTTGATGGAGAGACTTAAACTAAGTTTCTGTATATGAGAAGTGGAAATGCCAGAGCAGGTGGTGACAGTCGTTGTCTCGAAATTGGGGTAACCTCACACTGGCATGCCGAAATACATGAAATTTAACTCTGCAGTTACTTCTTTGTCTGATGTTGATGCTCGTAAAGTAGGGAAGAAATGAGGAGCTCTCATTCACTGCTATGTTGGGTGTGTGAAATGAGAATAATAGGGATTCCTTCATGAAATAAATATACAGTTCATCTGCACTCTCAATACCTGACTTCAGGGACAAAGGTGTCAAATAAGATGTTGAAATTGTTATTTATTTACTTCACTTTCATGTTACTGATGCTGTCTGTTCAATCATCAAGCAATGAGAGACTTCTCACATAATTCTCAATTATGCAGTCATTATCACTCCTTAAAACAATATATTACGCTTCAGCACTTAATGTAAGTATTTTATCGAAGCCAGGAAAAGGGTAGAGGAGAGATAGGGTTGACAAAAAGGCTGGAAGGTGGTATGGTATAAGATAAGGGAACAATAAGGGAACGAGATGAAACAAGAAGAAGGATGGGTGGGAGGGTAGGCCAAGGGAGAAGAAACCCAGGTAGAAAGGTATGTGGGTGATGGGAGGATGGAAGTAGCAGTCTTTGAAAATAGCCTCAGGCCAAAATATCGATTGTTTATTCCCCGCTACCCCCCCAAACCTGACTTGCTAAGTTCCTCCAGCATTTCGTGTGCGGAGGTCCAAATTAGGATGGTCAATAGAGACAAGTGATGGAAACCCTAATCTGGAGATACAGTAGGAAGAATCTGGATCAGAAAGAAGTGCAAGTAAATTGCTGCTTCAAAGGGGAATTGCCTGGGTCCACAGAAGAGACAAGGTAAAAAGGTACCTCCTACCCTAGAAAACCAACACAATCACTGAACTCATCAATTCTGGAGAACCCTGCCTTCTCCTGCCCCACTGAACCTGTGTCCTCATACCTCGATTCCATTCTATTCTCCTTGGTTCGTTCACTTCCCACCTATATCCATAGCACTTTCTCATGCGCTTGATCTCCTCAATAACTTTCAATTGACTGCCTCATTTTCACCAAAGACTGCCGCTTCCATCCTCCTATCACCCACATACCTTTCTACCTGTGTTTCTTCTCCCTTGGCCTACCCTCCCACCCCTCCTTCATCTTGTTTCATCTCGTTCCCTTATACATGTCTATCACCCATCAAGAAGGCTTCAAAACTCTCCACTTCTTTCTTGACAAAAGAACCAACCAATTTCCCTCCTCATCACCCTCCTCCACCTGGCAGAAATAGTTCTCACCCTCAACAATTTTTCTTTTGGCTCCTCCCACTTTTTCCAAACACGTGGGGTAGCCATGGATACTCACATGGGCCCCAGCTATGCTTGCCTCTTCATTGGCTAGCTAGAACAGTCCATTGTTTGAAACCTTTCCCTGTAATACTCCCCAACTCTTCCTCCGCTACACTAATGATTGGATTGATACTGCTTCATGCACCTAACTTAGCTTGTCAATTTTGTCAACTTCTATGCACCCTGCCCTTAAATTCACTTGGTCCATCTCTGACACCTCCCTCCCTTTCTTGATCTCTCTGCCTCCATTTCTGGAGATAAACTGCCATCTGACATCTTTTATAAACTGACTGATCCCCACGGTTATAATGATTATACCTCTTCCTCCTCTATCTCCTATAAAAATTCTATTCCCTTTTCTCAGTTCCTTCACCTCCACCACATCTGTTCTCGGGATACAACTTTCTGTTCTAGGACATCAGAGAGGTCCTCCTTCTTCAAAGAATGGGGTTTCCCTCCCTTCACTATCGATACAGCCACACACACATCTGTTATGTACCAGCTGCAATAGATCACAAATTGAGTCGGGTTTCAATGTTAAACCACTATCTTTATTAGTATCCGCTCAAAAATGTAGAAACTTAAACAAAATAAACAGAAATTGACAGTGTTATGCGTGTGTGTGGCTCCCAAACCATCAAGCTTAGGAACAGTTCTTAAAGTCTTAAGATGGCAAACTAGAAAGGTACAGTAATCCACGGAATAAATGAGGGGAGAAACTTGTAAATCCACATTAAAATGTAGAGAGGAGGCAATTCTGAAAAATTCCACAGGTTCCACACTGGGAAAACGAAGTAACAGTCGCCGAAGATCTTATCTGTCGAGTCATTCCGAAATCCATAGAAACCATAGAAACCATAGAAACTACAGCACAGAAACAGGCCTTTTGGCCCTTCTTGGCTGTGCTGAACCATTTTCTGCCTAGTCCCACTGACTTGCGCACGAACCATATCCCTCCATACATCTCCCATCCACGTAGAAATATCCCAAAGGTGACAGTCGCAGAATATCCCTTCACACAAGTGGTTACCACTTAACACACCCAAATCCAGGTAAGGGTTAACAACAGTGGTCGCCACAGGATACTCCAACAAAATCCACTTATGGATCATACGAAGTGACAGTCACACATCCAATGTGCACGGTGTGCTGTTAATCAACTCCATCTTTTGGGCATGAAGAAGTATCAGACTCTACCCATTTTTACAGCAAGCTACTCCAGCAGCTTGTGGTCCAAAGCTTCCACACACACTCTCTCTCTCTCTCTCTCTCTCTCTCTCTCCTCTCCTCTAAAGTCCCAGCGGTCTGTTGCAGCTTGTTATACTGAAGTCCTAGTCCTGCCTCATCCAGGTTTTAAAGTGACACCCACAGTAAACGAAACCGTGGTCACATAACACATCTCCTCCATTTCCAGAGCATTCATGCTCACTCTAACTTTCCGCTGCCTTAATAGTGATAGAGCTCCTCTTGTCCTTACCTACCACCCCATGAGAGTCCACATCCAACATATCACCCTCCGAAACTTCCGCCATCTCGAAAAGGATCCCACCACTAAACACATTTTTACCTCCCCACCCCTCTCTTACTTTTGCAGTGATCACTCCCACTGGGATTTCCTTGTCCATTTATCCCTTCCATGGCACGTATCCCAGCAAGCAGCCTAAATTCAGCACCTGCCCATACAATTCCTCCATCACCTCCATTCAGGGTCCGAACCCCTTCACCTTCAAATCTGCTGGAATTGTGTCTGGTGCACCCATCGTATATTGGGGGACTACTTCGTCAAGCACCTCCGCTGCCTTTGCCACAGGAGGAACTTCCTGGTGAGCAAACATTTTAATTCTGATTCCCATTTTCATGCCGACATGTGATAAGATGGGGCCATTCTCAGAATGGAGTGCAACACCTTATATTCTATCTGGGTAGGCTCTAACCTGATGGCATGAATATTGATTTCTCCTTCCTTTAAAAAAAATTCCCCACCCTCCCTCCCCTCTTCCTCTATTCCCCACTCTGACCTTTTAGCTCTTCTCATCTGCTTATCACTTCCCCCTGCGTCCCCTCCTCCTTCTCAATCTCATGAGTTTGGCGGGACTTGAGGGTGTCTTCCTTAGACTTATGCAGCCAAGGAAACCAAAGTGTTTCATATGTAAAGAGAGAGAGAGAGAGAGAAGGCAGAAAATGAATGAAACCCAACGGGTCATAAACAGTGAGTCCTGGGTGATAATAATAATAAATATTTTTAAAAAGCAGAAATGGCTGGCTACAATGAAAAGATAGACATGTCTGGTTGCACAACAGGTATTTGGATGTTGAATACTGAATGGATTGACCAGTATTTTGAAGCAAATTAAATATCCAATGAGAAACAAGTATCGATTTTGCTGAGTTCATTGGGTTTAAAGGCATGTTGTTTGGTTCGATGTTTGACTGCTCCAACCAAACCAGCTGTAATGAGCTTTGCTGTTATCATGAAACTAATGCAGGAACATTTAGAACTGATTGTTCATTGTAGAACACTTTAAGCTTCATTAAATGGAATCAGAAGGAAGAGGTGTCCATTTCTGTGTATGCGGCTGAACTGAAGCGATTTTCTGGGCATTGCCAGTTGAGTAATGGGCTTATTGCCACATTGAGAAATCATTTAGTTTGTGGAATCTTACAAGAAAGCATTCAAATATGGTTCCAAACTGAAGAACAACTCACATTTAAGAGGGCAATTGAAATTGCTGTATCAATGGAGATCACAGCCAGAGAGACAATTGATTTGTTATCAGGAATGAAAGTGAACGTGAACAAAATTGCAATGTCTAAACAGAAACCAGGCTGGCTGAAGAAATTGTGTTACCATTGTGGCAGGGGCTCACATACACCTAACCAAGGAAGGTTTAAAGACAAAACTTACATAAAATACAACAAAGTAGGGCAAATAGAAAGAGCATTTTGAGCACGTAAAAATATATGGACCGCACAAGAGATAAAAGATAAAAAGTCAAGTTGCAGTTTCAAAGAGACCATGCTGAAATGAAATTGTCATAAGGGCGGTGGCTGGGAACGGACCCAAGTGCAAGACACAGACACTGAAGTACTAGGGACAGGACTAGGATACAGGGCGGTGGCAAAGACATGGACAGGAAAACCAGGAACCTGGTACAGGACTGAACAAGAGAGCTAGGAGCCCGGACTTGGACTCCGAGCCAGAGACTGGACAAGGACCCAGTACCTGGGTCTTGCCTCTGACTCGGACCCCAGAACTAGGCAAGGACGAGGCTTGGCAGGCAGGCAGGATGAGGCTGGAGTCTTCAGGCTAGAAGCTAGAGGCTAGAGACTTGGCTTGGCTTGGCAAGAGGCTAGAGGCTAGAGGCTGGAGTCTACAGGCTCGAGACTAGGCAAGAGAGAGTCGAGGCTTGGCAGGAGGCTGAAGACTTGAGACTAGAGGTGAGGCGAGGCTGCAGACTAGAGGCGAGGTGAGGCTGGAGGCTGGAGACTTGAGGCAAGGTGAGGCTGGAGGCTGGAGACGAGGCAAGGTGAGGCTAGAGGCTGGAGACTAGAGGCGAGGTGAGGCTGGAAGCTGGAGACTTGAGGCAAGGTGAGGCTGGAGGCTGGAGACGAGGCAAGGTGAGGCTGGAATGCGTTTCAGTACCAGTGAGCCAGGTTCATTTCCTGCTGCTGTTTTTAAGGAGTAGGTTCTCCCTGTGACCATGTGTGTTTCCTTCCACAGTTTGAAGATATACTGGTTGGAAGGTTAATTAGTCAATGTAAATTGTCCTGTGATGAGGCTAGGGTTAAATCAGGGGTTGGTGGGCGACTTGTACATCCTGAAATGCTTCTCCTTCTCAACCATCCACGAAAACAGAGGAGAGCCCCGAAGAATGAATGACAGTTAAGTGTTAGAATCCCAAAGTCCCACAGCTCCCCTCCCTCCCATGCATAAGCGGCAGCAAGCAACAATCCCCCCCTCCCCCCCACTGGCAAAAAAAAAGCATCGGCACCCTAATGAAGGAGCACATATAAAAATGCTGGAGGATTTCAGCAGGTCACCAGCATCGATGGACGGAAATGGACACCTAATATTTCAATGTCCTGATGAAGGGACTCAGACCAAAATGTTGACTGTATATTTCTCTCTGTAGATGCTGCCTGACCTTCTGAGTTCCTCCAGCGTTTTGTGATTGCTCAAGATCTCCAGAATCTGAAAAATGCCTTGTGTTTATGAATAATGAGGTTGTGTTCATGAGATAATGGACTGTTCAGAAGTCTGATGGTGCAGGGGTAGAAGCCATTCCTAAATCTTAGAGTGTGGCTCTTCATGCTCCTGTTCCTCTTCCCCAGTGGTTGTAGTAAGAAAGCATGTCTTGGATGGTGAGAGTCATTAGTGATGAATGCTACCTTCTTGAGAAACCAGCTCTTGCAAATGTACTCAATATTGGGAAAAGATGTGCCCAGAATGGAGCTGTCTGAGTCTTGTGCATTGGATCTTCCAGAGCAGGTTGTTCTCCATTGTGCACCTGTAAAAAATTTCAACAGGTCTTGGTGACATACCAAACTTTCTCAAACTTCCAATGAAATAAAGCTGCTGGAGTGTCTTCCTTGTAATAGCATCACTTTGTTGATAAATCCTCCAAAATATTGGCACCCAGGAGCTTGATGCTGCCCACTCTTTCCAACGCTGACCCCTCAACGAGGATTGGTGTGTGTTCTTGTTCTGACTTCACTGTCCTAAAGTCCTCAATCAATTTCTCGGTCTTATTGACATTGAGTACAAGGTTGCTGTTGCAACAACACTCAACCAATTGATCTATCTCACTCTTGTACACCTTCTTGTTGCCATCTGAGTTTCTACCAACAACAAGTGTCATCAGCAATTTTATGAATGGCCTTTTAGTTGTGCTTAACCACACAGGCGTGAGTGTAGAGACAGCACGACAGTAGGCTAAGTAGGCATCCTTGAGGTATGCCTGTGTTGATTCAGAATCAGAATCAGGTTTATTATCATTGGCATCTTTCATGAAGTTTACCTCCTACCTGATGGTAACAACGAGAAAAGGGCATGCCCTGGGTGCTGGGGGTCCTTAATAATGGAGACATTACTCAGTCAGTGAAGAGGAGATGTTATTATTGATTTACACTAAATGTGGTCTCCTGACAAAGATGTCAAAGATCCAGTTCCAGAGGGATTTACAGAGGCCTAGGTTTTAAAGCTTGTTGATTAGCACTGAGGTGATGCTGGATTTGAATGCTGAGCTCAACAGCCTGATGTATGCTTTGCTTTTGTCTAGGTGCTCCAAAGAAGAGTGGAGAGCCAGTGAGATTGTGTCCACTGTAGAACTGTGGTGGCTGTTGTAAAATCACAGTGGATCCAGGTACTTGTACAGGCAGGAGTTATTTCTAGCCATAACCAACCTCTCTCAAAGCTCTTCATCACAGTAGATGTGAGTGCTACTGAGAGATATTTATTGAGGTAGCCCACCTTGTTCTTCTTTGGCATCAGAATGATTACCACCTTTTTGATGAAGTCAAGCTCAAACCACAACAGTGAGAGGTTGAAGATGTACTTGAACGCTGCAACCAGTTTGTCCAGTACAGATATCCAATATTGTGCTCGTTACACAATTGGGGCCGGATGCCTTGAGAGGATTCACCCTCTTGAAGGATCTTCTGACCTTGGCCTCCAAGACTGAGTTCACAGGGTCTTTGGAAGCTGTGGGGATTGGCCCAAGTATAGTGTTATTCTCACTTTCAAGGCAAACATAAAAGGCATTGAGCTTATTGGGGAGTAGAGCATCACCATTTATAGTGTTAGGTTTCATTTTACAGGAAGCAATAGCATGCAAACCCTGCCACAACTGGTCTGCATCTGATTGTGTCTCTATCTCCCCCGACGATTATAAAAAAGCCAGAAAAGAACTCAAAAGGGAATCAGTAATGCCAGGAGGGGCCATGAAAAATCCTTGGCATGGAGGATTAAAGAGAATTCCAACGTACTCAATAAATTCATCAAAAAGAACAGGATAACTAGAGAGAGGATAGGACCACTCAAAGTTAAAGAGGGGAAATATTTGCTTGGATGCAGATGATGTGGGTGAGATCCTAAATGAGTACTTTATATTAGTATTTACAAAGGAGAAGAATGTGGAGGATAAGGAGATCAGTGCCAAGTGTATTAATACACTAGGATTTTCAAGGAAAAGAAGTAGGTAGCATTGGAACTTTTAAAGAGCATGAAGATGAATATCCCCCAGGGCCTGATGGGATATACCCAAGGCGATTGAGAGAGGCAAGAGACAACAGTAGGCTTTAATACTAACAAAGAAGCCGCTGAGTGTGTATGACTTTTGATATACTGTCATGTTGATAGTTGAGTGTTGACTGCTTTCAATAAAGTAAGATGTGTCCTCGTGAGCAGATTTACGAAACATAACCCATTTTGACACTGTAACAGCTCAAAATTCTTTGTGACTCTGACTCCCTCTACTGAAAGTTTCTTTAAAAACACCACCTTGTTTTCTGGTCATGATATGACAGTGTTTTTCCAGCTCTCCATTGCCTCACTGAATTGACCTTCAATCAAGTGCAAACTCAGCTATGTCTAGATCTGTCCACAGCAATTTTACACACATGACCCTGGTAAAGAAGCTTCCAGCTACTTGTCAGAAATCCAGCCAGTAACTTAGCTGAGACTGGCAAACCAAATGTATACACCAGGAATACGAGAAAGACACCTTCCCCTCGTACCCCATCCGTTATTTATTTATATACACAAATACTTTTTCTCTATCTCCATTTTCTCCCTTTGTCCCTCTGACTATACCCCTTGCCCATCCTCTGGGTTTTTCCCCCCTCCCCCTTGTCTTTCTCCCTGGGCCTCCTGTCCCATGATCCTCTCATATCCCCTTTGCCAATCAACTGTCCAGTTCTTGACTCCATCCCTCCCCCTCCTGTCTTCTCCTATCATTTTGGATCTCCCCCTCCCCCTCCCACTTTCAAATCTCTTACTAACTCTTCCTTCAGTTAGTCCTGACGAAGGGTCTCGGCCTGAAACGTCGACTGTACCTCTACCTAGAGATGCTTCCTGGCCTGCTGTGTTCACCAGCGACTTTGATGTGTGTTGCTTAACCAAATGTAGGTCAAAGTTTGGAAATGGAATCTTCATGGTTTGAGTTATTAAGCAGGTTATGTATTTATGCAATCAGTGTTCAGACTGGCTTTTACAGTTCCTGCTATAGTGCCTTATGTGAAACACTATTATAAATAACTGATAATGGACAATAACTGCTGCTTTTACTAAGAAGCGATAGATACACCTTGCAAACCAGTACGGAGTTGAAGAATGATTCACCATTAACTTCCTAATTTTGCATGTACTGCCAAGTGCTTGGTAACCCAGTTCTTTCCCTCCCTCACCCTGCAGCCCTCAGCCCGTTCTGTGATGAAATTTAGAGGGTGAAATAATCTTGGCTTCTTCTTGTGGACCTCCTTGCAGGTGACTACTTGGCAGCACTGTTTAAGTATCCATTCTTCTGTGTGGAAAGCTCATGCAAGGGAAACTAATGAAAAGGAGGGGTGCTGGGATGGAAGAGGCTGCAAATGAAATAGAACATTAAGTCACATTGTACAAATGTGAAAGGCTGTAATCCATCTGACAGTGATATCTCCAGGGCTTACATTGAGAAAATACAGCAGGATATGATTAAGGCCACATCAGCATTCTGTATAGAAACTAGGGAGAAGAGCCAGGAACTTTGTGCGTTAATTTCCGTGCACTGGTGTTGGATAGAAATGATTCAAAGACACACTGAAAAAATACTTACGCCAATGTGTCCAATGGCTGAGAAATATTGCTTTGTTGGAAGCCACATTGTGGCAGGAATTTTGTTTGCACCTTCCCTTATTTGTGAGTCAGGGTAATTAATTACAGCCAACATGCTCCCAGGAGGTTCTCTGCCTCTGCTGTGGTGCCTGCTCAGGATTGAATTAAAACTACCTGTGGTATTGGCTGCCTCAATCCAGAACATCTGGAGGCTTATTTGGCTGGTGGACTGCTTTATTATTTGAAGTAAGTTTGCTGTTATCTACAGCTCAAATGATTCATAACCTAACATGATCCTTTAAATCTTGCCTGTATATTAACCCATGATTCCAAACACATGGAGAAAGGAGTGGGCTACTTGCATGTGTCCCACCATTCAAGGAGATTTGGCAAATTTGTAACTCACTTCTGTTTTTACCACAAATCATGTAAATAACTTCATTTAACAGAAGTCTATCTACGTTAGATTTCTGAGGGCTCTGTCGGTTAGAGTTGACTGCGGATGTTGCATCCCAGCTGTCTAGATACGCAAGCCTGGGCAGTACGATATGGAGAGCAAGCTGTTGCCCATGTAGCAAGCTCCCCCTCTCCATGCATCTGATGAACCCAAAGGAATGGCAGAGACTGATACAGTTAGGTTCCAGTGCCATTGCAGGAGTTGCCAGTCAATACTGAACTCAATGTAGGACTGCCTTAGAGACTATCTCCAGGTTTTTTCCCTCAAGGCTAATTGCTGGAGCCTTCCCCTTAAGCGGGTATAGCTGCAAGGCAGTGGAGGGTTGAGATCAGAGTTTTCCTTCTCCTAGATGAGCTGTCAGCCATGGCCCCATCTGCCTGAAGTGACTGGTTTTAAGGCGCCAGTAACCCATCTTTACCCTTTCTCCTGTCAGAAGAAATGGTTCTGCCAGGCTTAGTAGCTAAGACACACGCGAAGGCCAGGAGCTAGACCTGGCTGTTAGAGGTTACAGGAGGCGCACGACATTGGGAGCATTTAATAGATAGTCGGAGCTTGTCCCCATTGCCACTCCCTGTTATAACAACCTCAAGGAACGATAAATCTACGTTAGATTTATTGTCATGAAAATTAATATAAAGTTAGCATTTATTGCTCGGGACATTGTATGCAAATGTAGTGAGGCTAAGTTTCAGTTATAAAAGGTATTGATGAGACAACATCTCAAGCACTGTGTACTGTCTTGTTATGCTTACTCTATTGAGCAATGATGTAAATTTGCTGAAAACAATTAAGCAAAGATTTACCATTCTAAGGAAGGGCAGAAATGGGCAGACTGGTTTATAAGAGTCTAGGCTTGAGTTCACTGGAGTTGCTTAAACGACAAATGATTCTAAGGTGTATGTGAAGAGAATGCTTCTTGTGGCAGAATCTTGAATGAGGGGTCATTGTTTAATGCCCGTTTAAGACTTCTTGGAGGATATGCTTTTTTTTTTGTAATTCCTTCTCAAAGGGCAGTGAATAAAGGGATGAAACTTTTTCATTTTTAGGGGGAAGATCAAAGTTGATCTTTCGAATCCTGGAGTAGGATTGAGAGGGCCAAGTGGGCTAACTCTACTTCCAAGGTATAATTAAGGTTCCAGACTTCGACCTTTTTCATACACAGAAATGCTTCTGAACTTTACTTTTAATGCCTGCCTGTACCTTTTTTTTTCCCTGCATGGTTGTACTTCTTAGGCAGTTCATCGCTGGAATCTCAAACTTAACTCCTATTGACTCCACAAGTTCCTGAAAATGATCAGAATCAGAATCAGGTCTAATATCACTGGCTTACGCTGTGAAATCTGTTGTGTTGCAGCAGTACATTGCCAATTATAATATTGAAAAAACTATAAATTACAATAAGTACAAGGGATTCTAATTAATTGGGATCAGTACAACTTGGCCCAATTACGTGGCTGCCCAAATTAGCTGAAGTTCCACGGAAACAGTTAAAAAGGTATTTAAAAAAAAGACAAACTACTACCTATTTAACTGAGTAACAAATTATGTATTTAAATGAAATACGGAACAATTTCAAACACTACCAATACTACCACAGTGCTATAAAATTGTTTATTAGTTCCCTTAAGTTATTGATAGAGGAATTCATCTGGTGGATGCTGTTATGATTTTCTGGTTGGCTGTAAATGAACAATATCTGTGCAGACACCTAATGCAGATAATGGTTTGCCTTAATCAATGCTGTTGATGATTGCATCCTCCAGATCTTCATTTTCATTGTACATTCAAGATGATTATTGATACCTTTAAATTCCTTGTAGTACCTAACTTGTTGAAGTTGTGAAATAATTTTCTTTTCACTCCTGTCCGTTTCTGGCATCTCCAAGCCTGAATACTTAAAACCACTGTAAGCAAAATAGTTCTGAATTGTCTTACTGCTTATTTCGCGCCAACTATGAGTGATAAAAATCACTTCTTTTTAAACAGAAACACATGCAAGTGATGCTATTTAAAAACTGTTCACTCTAAGCACAGTATAGTATCTAATGGCCACACAAGTGTGTGTAACTGACATTAGTTAGAAACTGTTCAGCAATTAAATGGCATAGTGTCCCAAACACAATCCCAGATATTTTCTTGATTAATTTCTGTTTTTTTAATTGTTTTCCAAAATTAGTGGCTGCTCTAATTAAGTGATGACCCAATTAACTGGAATCTATTGTGCATATAGAACTTTTAATTTAATAAGTATTGCAAAAAGGGAGCAAAAATAAAAAGTGAGTTAGTGTTCATGGGTTCATTGTCCATTCAGAAATCTGATGGTGGAGAGGAAGAAGCTGTTCCTGAAATGTTGAGAGTGTGTTTTAAAGCTCCTGTATCTTCTCTTTGCTGGTAACAATGAGGAAATCGCATGCCCTGGGTGCCTTAATGATGGATGCCGTGTTTTTGCTAGGTATCCTGGACGCCGGGGAGGCTGATGTCCATGCTGAAGATGGTTGAGTTTATGTCTCTCTTCAGATTATTCCAATCCTGAGCAGTGGCCTCTCCATACAAGATAGTGATCCAACCAGTTAGAATGTTCTCCATGGTACATGAATCTTTGGTGTCATATCAAGTTTCCTCAAACTCCTAATGAAATATTGCTGCTGCTGTGCCTTCTTTATAATTGGATCAATACATTTGGCCCAGGATAGATCACCAGAGATCTTGACACCCAGGAATTTGAAACTGCTTACCCTTTCCATTGCAGCTCCCTCTATGTGGACTGGTGTGTGTTCCTTTGATTCCTCTTCCTGAAGTCCACAATCAATTCCTTGGTCTTACTGACATTGAGTGCAAGGTCATAGTTGCAACACCACTCAACAAGCTGACCTATCTTGTGCCTGTACACCTCATCATCACTATCTGGAAATTTGCCAACAATCATTATGACATCAGCAAATTTATAGATGGTGTTTGAGCTGTGCATAGGCACACAGACATGGGTGATCATCAGCGAGATGTTATTTCTGATCCACACTGACAGTGGCCAGTGAGACTGCATCTACCGAAGATCTATTGTGGCAATAGGCAAGTTGCAGCAGGTCTGGGTCCTTGCTTAAGTTGATCCTACAGGAGCTGATCACTCTCTCAAAGCACCTCATCATAGTAGATGTGAGTTCAACTGGGCGATAGCTATTTGTGCAGCTCACCCTGCTCTTCTTGGGCACTGGTTTTGATTGTCGTCCTTTTGAAACATATGGAAACCTCTAACTGCAGCGAGAGACTGAAGCTGTCCTTATACACTTCTGCCAGTTGGTTGTCATAGGCTTTCGGTGCACTACCAGGTACACCATCAGGGCCTGATGTCTTGTAAGGGTTCATCCTCTTGAAAGATGTTCTGGTGTTGGCTTCTGAGACAAATTTCTCTGAACTTCTCATCCCTGCAGGGATAGGCTCTCTTGCCGTCTCATTTTAAACACCTCTCAATTTACTTTTCAGATGTTGTTTTGCTTCCCTGCAGCTGATCCTAATTCTAATTGAAATCCACCTTCTTCCCTAACTCAAAGGCAAGCTTTAACATTTTACGTGATTACCTTGAACCTTAGCAAGATATGGTCACTATTACCAAAGGATTTCTCCACGGACACTTTATTCACTTATCTGACATAATTCCCTTAAGCTCAATCCCTGTAAAACCCCTCCCTATTGGGACTCCCTACACCAGCGGTCCCCAACCACCGGGCCACAAAGCATGTGCTACCGGGCCGCGAGGAAACGATGTGAGTCAGCTGCACACTTCCTCATTCCCTGTCACGCACTGTTGAACTTGAACATAGGGTTGCCAACTGTCCCGTATTTGCCGGGACATCCTGTATATTGGGCTAAATTGGTTTGTCCCGTATTTCCCCCCCTAAGGTAGAGCGTTCTATGAAACCTTTCGTGCTGAAATGGCGTAAAGCGCAGAAGCAATCACCATTAATTTATTTGGGAAAAATTTTTGAGCGTTCCCAGACCCAAAAAATAACCTACCAAATCATACCAAATAACACATAAAACCGTAAATAATACCAACATATGGTAAAAGCAGGAATGATATGATAAATACACAGCCTATATAAAGTAGAACTAAAATATGTACAGTGTAGTCGGGAAGATTAAACCAAAACCAATCTGTGGAAAAAAATCAGCACGTACACGCATGCGCACATCACATATGCGTACGTCACTCACGCATGCGCACACAAGTGCCCGCGCAAGGCTTCATGGTCATGGTAGTCTTTCCTGGGGTAAAGTGTCCCGGGATTTGACTGCTACTTTTGCCCCTTATTTGGGAGTGAGAAAATTAGCAACCCTAACTGTAAAAGACATGTTGAGGTGAGTTTAACCCTACTTGAACACCCCACCGGCCGGCCGGTCCGCAAGAATATTGTCAATATTAAACCGGTCCGCGGTGCAAAAAAGGCTGGGGACCCCTGCCCTACACACTGCTTCAAAAAACCCTCCTGAATGCAGTTCATGAATTCCAGCCCTTCTAAACCCCTTGCACCTTCTTACAATCTGCCTACATTAGATTAGATTATTAGATTATGAGGACACTCAGTCCTCGTTTATTGTCATTTAGAAATGCATGCATTAAAAAATGATACAACGTTCCTCCAGAATGATATCACAAACAACGCAGGACAAACCAAGACTAAAACTTACAAAACCACATAATTATAACATATAGTTACAACAGTGCAAAGCAATACCATAATTTGATAAAGAGCAGACCATGGGCATGGTAAAAAAAGTCTCAAAGTCCCGATAGCCTCATTATCTCACACAGGTGGTAGAAGGGAGAAACTCTCCCTGCCATGAACCTCCAAGCGTTGCCAACTTGCTGATGCAGCATCATTGGAAGCACCAGACCACAGTGGACTCTGAATCCGTCCAAAAAATTTGGGCCTCCGACCAGCCCCTCCGAGCACCATCCTCTGCCGAGCGCTTCGACCCCGCCCTGGCCGCCAAGCAACAAGCAAAGCCAAGGACTTAGGGCCTTCCCCTCAGAGATTCTGGACCACACAGTAGCAGCAGCAGCGAAGCAGGCATTTCAGGAGTTTCACCAGATGTTCCTCCGTGCTCTCACGTCCGTCTCCATCAAATCAGGATTGTGCACGGCATCCTACTTGACAAATAACAGATATCAACACCGGAGTGGCAGCTGTGAGCTGCATTGCGCTGCCATCTTCTCCTCTCCCCTTTTCTGTTCTTCTGATTCTTACTAAACATTGGGAATCCTATATTATAACCTTAGAGTAACCGCACTTCCTAAAATTCTACCTCTATGACCACAATGGCCAATCCTTCCAGGATATCTTCCCTACTTAATTCCATAATCCTGCAAAAGGACCACAACTTTGTGTGGTTTGGAGGCTTGTGTGACTGAATGATCTGGAGAGCTTTGTTGGCTGGAGTCTGTGCTTTGTGCTTTGGCTCTTGATAGGGTCACCCATGTCAAACAGTTGAAAGGGTAGAGGTCAGATTACTAGTGGTCCACCGATCCTCTAGGTTTGGGGGTTCAATTCAGGACTAACAACCCTGATTAGTCAAACAAAACTGTTATGGAAACATAAAAACATAGAAAACCTACAGCACAATACAGGTCCTTCGGCCCACAAAGCTGTGCTGAACATGTCCTTACCTTAGAAATTACCTAGGGTTACCCATAGCTCTCTATTTTAATAAGTTCTATGTACCTATTCAGGAGTCTCTTAAAAGACCCTATCGTTTCCGCCTCCACCACCATCACCGGCAGCCCATTCCACGCACTCAGCACTCTCTGCGTAAAAAACTTACCCCTGACATCTCCTCTGTACCTACTTCCAAGCATCTTATAACTGTGTCCTCTCGTGCTAGCTATTTAAGCCCTGGAAAGAAGCCTCTGACTATCCACACAATCAATGCCTCTCATCATCTTGTATACCTCTATCAGGTCACCTCTCATCCTCCGTCACTCCAAGGAGAAAAGGCCAAGTTCACTCAGCCTATTATCATAAGGCATGCTCCCCAATCCAAGCAACATCCTTGTAAATCTCCTCTGGACCCTTTCTATGGTTTCCACATCCTTCCTATAGTGAGGAGACCAGAACTGAGCACAGTACTCCAAGTGAGGTCTGACCAGGGTCCTATATAGCTGCAACATTACCTCTCAGCTCCTAAACACAATCCCACGATTGATAAAGGCTAATACACCGTATGCCTTCTTAACCACAGAGTCAACCTGCACAGCAGCTTTGAGTGTCCTATGGACTTGGACCCCAAGATCCCTCTGATCCTCTACACTGCCAAGAGTCTTACCATTAATACTATATTCTTCCATCATATTTGACCTAACAAAATGAACCACCTCACACTTATCTGGGTTGAATTCCATCTACCACTTCTCAGCCCAGTTTTGCATCCTATCAATGAATTGCTGTAACCTCTGACAGCCCTCCACACTATCCACAACACACCCAACCTTTGTGTCATCAGCAAATTTACTAAACCATCCCTCCACTTCCTTATCCAGGTCATTTATAAAAATCACGAAAAGTAGGGGTCCCAGAACAGATCCCTGAGGCACACCAGTGGTCACCGACCTCCATGCAGAATATGACCCATTTATGACCACACTTTGCCTTCTGTGGGCAAGCCAGTTTTGAAACTACATAGCAATTTCCCCTTGGATCTCATGCCACCTTACTTTCTCAATAAGCCTTGTATGGTGTACCTTATCAAATGCCTTGCTGGAATTCATATACACTATCTCTACTGCACTACCTTCATCAATGTGTTTAGTCACATCCTCAAAAAATTCTATCAAGCTCGTAAGGCATGACCTGCCTTTGACAAAGCCTTGTGACTATTTCTAATCATATTATGGCTCTCCAAATTTTCATTATTCCTGCCACTCAGGATCTTCTCCATCATCTTACCAACCACTGAGGTAAGAATCACAGGTCTATAATTTCCTGGGCTATCTCTATGCCCTATCTTGAATAAGAGAACAACATCCACAACCCTCCAATCCTTTGGAATCTCTCCTATCCCCTTTGATGATGCAAAGATCATCAACAGAGGCTCAGCAATCTCCTTCCTCTCCTCCCACAGTAGCCTGAGGTACATCTTGTCTGGTCCCAGTGACTTATTCAACTTGATGCTTCCCATAAGCTCCAGAACATCCTCTTCCTTAATATCTTCATGCTCAGGCTTTTCAGTCTACTGTAAGTCATTCCTACAATTGCCAAGATCCTTTTCCGTAGCGAATACTGAAGCAAAGTATTCATTAAGGACCTCTACTATCTCCTCCGGTTCCATACACACTTCTCCACTGTCACACTTGACTGGTCCTATTCTCTCACATCTTAGATTAGATTAGATTATGAGAACACTCAGTCCTCTTTTATTGTCATTTAGAAATGCAATACATGCATTAAAAAATGATACAATGTTCCTCCAGAGTGATATCACAGAAAACAAGGTAAACCAAAGACTAACACTGACAGAATCACATAATTATAACGCATAGTTACAGCAGTGCAAAACAATACCATAATTTGATAAAGAACAGACCATGGGCACGGTAAAAAAATGTCTCAAGTCCCCATCAACTCCTGAGTCCCCAGTAGCAGGCGGCAAAAGGGAGAAACTCCCTGCCATAAACCTCCAAGGCACCGACAACTGCCGATGTCTTGGAAGCAGTCGACCACAGCTGACACTGAGTCCGTCCATCCGAAAACTTCGAGCCTCCAACCAGCCCCTCCAGTACAGCCTCCCGAGCGCCATCCTATGCCGAGTGCCCTTGACCTATCCCCAGCCGCCGAAACAAGCAAAGCCGAGGATTCAGGGCCTTCTGCTCCAGCGATGCCAGTTACCACACAGTAGCAGTGGCAGCGAAGCGGGCATTTCAGAAGTTTCTCCAGATGTTCCTCCGTACTCTCATGTCTGTCTCCATCAAATCAGAATTGTGCACGGTCCCCTACTTGACAGATTACAGATATCATTCACCGGAGATGCCGCGCGCACTGCGTTGCGCCACCATCCTCTCCTCCTCCTCTTATCCTCTTGCTCTTCACATACTTGGGGTTTTCCTTAATCCTGTCCGCCAAGGCTTTCTCATGGCCCCTTATGGCTCACCTAATTTCATTCTTAAGCTCCTTCCTGCTAGCCTTATAATGTTCTAGATCTCTATCATTACCTAGTTTTCAGAACCTTTAGTAAGCTCTTCTTTTTTTCTTGACTAGATTTACAACAGCCTTTGTTCACCATGGTTCCCATACCCTGCCATCCTTTCTTTCTCTGCCTCATTGGAACGTACCTATGCAGAACCCCACGCAAATATCCCCTGAACATTTGCCACATTTCTTCCGTATGTTTCCCTGAGAAAATCTATTTCCAACTTTTGCTTCCAAGTTCCTGCCTGATAGCCTCATATTTCCCCTTACTCCAATTAAACGCTTTCTTAATTTGTCTGTTCCTATCCCTCGCCAATGCTATGGTAAAAGAGATAGAATTGTGATCACTATCTCCAAAATGCTCTCCCACTGAGAGACCTGACACCTGACCAGGTTCATTTCCCAATACCAGATCAAGTACAGCTTCTTCTCTTGTAGGCTTATCTACATATCGTGTCAAAGAAAACTTACTGAACACACCTAACAAACTCCACCCCATCTAAACCCCTTGCTCTAGGGACATCACAATCAATATTTGGGAAATTAAAATCTCCCACCACGACAACCCTGTTCTTATTATACTTTTCCAGAATCTGTCTCCCTATCCGTTCCTCGATATCCCTGTTACTACTGGGTGGTCTATAAAAAACACCCAGTGGAGTTATTGACCCCTTCCTATTCCTAACTTCTACCCACAGAGACTCCGTAGACAATCTGTCCATAACTTCCTCCTTTTCTGCAGCCGTGACACCATCTGTGATCAACAGAGCCATGCCCCCACCTCTTTTGCCTCCCTCCCTGTCCTTTCTGAAACATCTAAAGCCTGTCACTTGAAGTAACCATTCCTGTCTCTGAGCTATTCAAGTCTCTGTAATGGCTGCAATATCATAGGTCCAAGTACTGATCCATGCTCTAAGCTCATCTGATTTGTTCATAATACTCGCATTAAAATAAACACATCTCAAACCATCGGTCTGAGTGTGTCCCTTCTCTATCACCTGCCTATCCTCCCTCTCTCACTGTCTCCAAGCTTTCTCTATTTGTGAGCCAATAGCCCCCTCCTCTGTCTCTTTAGTTTGGTTCCCACCCTCCAGCAATCTTAGTTTAAACTCTCCCCAATAGCCTTTGCAAACCTCCCTGCCAGGATATTGGTACCCCTCAGATTCAAGTGCAACCTGTCCTTTTTGTACATACAGATCACACCTGCCCCAAAAGAGGTCCAAATGATCCAGAAATCTGAATCCCCGCCCCCTTCTCCAATCCCTCAGCCACGCATTTATCCTCCATCTCATTCTATTGCTCATGTGGCACAGGCAGTACTCCTGTGATTACTACGTTTGTGGCCCTGATTCCAACTTGCTTCCTAACTCCCTGTATTCTGTTTTCAGGACCTCCTCCCTTTTCCTACCTATATTGTTAGTATCAATACGTACCACGGCCTCTGGCTGTTCTCTTTCCCACTTCAGGATATCGTGGACGTGATCAGAAACATCCCGGACCCTGGCACCTGGGAGGCAAACTACCATCTGTGTTTCTTTCCTGCGTTCACAGAATCACCTGTCTGACCCCCTAACTATGGAGTCCCCTATCACTGCTGCTATCGTCTTCCTTTCCCTACCCTTCTGAGCCACAGGGCCAGACTCTGTGCCAGAGGCAATGAAGAACCCTTCTACATCTGAGTGTGATGTATTTTTGCCATAATTCTCTCTTTTTACAGAGCAACATCCCCTTTTTTGTCAAGTACAGCCCCTCCACACCCCGGAAATGTATTCTAGAAGAATGAGCTGCCAGTCCTATCTTCTCTTTACCAGGTTTTAATCCTATGAGCTGATCTTTATGTTCAGCTCAAGCAACTGACCAGTGAGGACCCTTGTATCAAAAAGCAATTGAACCTCTTTTCTACATACAAGTGAGCTTCTTTGCCTGTTTTGCTCTATTCTGGGTCCCACTCTCCTACATCACTAATTGAAGCCCTCCTGGGTGGCACAAGCAAACCTCACTGTGAAGATATTTATCTGCTCTGGTTCAGGTGCAGTCACCCTCTTGTACAGATCATCCCTCCCAGAAGAGATCCCAATGATCCAAAAATACCTGAATCGCTCCCTCCTGCACTAACTCTTTTGTCAAACATTTATCTGTCCCATCTTCCTATTCCTATACTCACTAGCAAGTGGCACAGGGAATAAATCCTGTAGAGATCCTGCTTTTCAGCCTTTTACATTAATTCCCAAAGTCCCTTTGTAAGACCTCAATCCTTTTCCCCACACGTCGTTACTGTCAATATGAACAACGGGCTCCTGCTGCTCACCAGCTCTTTTCTGAAGGTTCTGTACCTGCTTTGAGCCAACCTTGATCTTGGCACCTAGGAGGCAACCCACCATCCTAGAATCTTGCTGGAAGCAATAGCAACACTTGTCTAACCCCCAACCCCCACCACCACCTTGACTATTGAGTACCTTTCACTGCTGCTGGTATAGACTTTCTCACTCACTTACTGCTCAGCAAAATTAGTCATGGTGTCACAGATCTGGCTGTTGCTGCTTTCTTTGGTGAGGGTTCAGAATCAGAATCAGGTTTAATATCGCGGGCATATGTCATGAAATCTGTTGTCTTTGCAGCAGCAGTACAATGCAATACATAATAATACATAGAAATAGAAATAAACATGAAATACAGTTCCTCCTGAACTGTTGAGTGTGCCTTCAGGCCTTTGTACCTCCTTCCTGATAGCAGCAATGAGAAGAAGGCATGACCTGGATGATGGAGTCCTTAATGATGGGTGCCACCTTTTTGAGATATTGCTTCCTTAAGATATCTTGGATGCTGGGGAGGCTGGAGCCCATGATGGAGCTGATTAAGTTTATAAGCTTATTTCAATCCTGTGCAGTAGGACACAGCCCCCATAAAAGACAGTGATGCGGCCAGTTAGAATGCTCTCCAGAGTACATCTGTGAGTGTCTTTGGTGAAATATAGTGCCAAATCTTCTCAAACTCTTAATGAAATATATCTACTGTCATGCCTTCTTGTAGCTGCATCAATATGTTGGGTCCACAGAAATATTGACAGCCAGGAACCTGAAATTGCTCACTCTTTCTGCTTCTGATGTCTCTATATGGACAGGTGTGTGTCTCTTCCAGTATGATGCTCAGCCACAATGGCTTCTACAGGGTGTTACGTACCCCGTAACTGGGTTGCCAAACCAGCAGAAATGGATCACTCAGTTGGAGTCTGGAGTACTAGAACTAAGAAAGTTTTATTAAAGAAACAAGCAACACAGTAATCGAAAGGATAATAAATGCAACAGTTCAGCGATGATAAACACACATGTGCACAGAATTAAGATAACAGCATCAATCAAGCTCTATCGTTGTCTAGGGGTACATGACCAAATTTCAAAATGACTCAAAGTTCAGTCCAATTCAGTTCGCAGTAATCGTTGCCATGGCGATGGACAACGTGGGGGAAGAGAGAGAGAGAGAATAGGAACAACTGATCATTCAGACACGGCTTCACTCACAGACCGGCGAGATTGCTCACAAGCAGCTTTTGGGCGGGTCCTTGGTGATGTCACCTGAGGTCACCGACTGTGACCCCTCCTCCAGATGCGGTCGATCCTCTGCAGTGAACCCGGCACTCAGGCAAGGGCAGACACACACCGGGTTCCCGCTGATCGTACCTTTCCACCCTGGTCGTTGTCTGATACTTCTCACCCACTCGTGAGAGGCGCACCGCTTCCAGGGTCTCGTTACCTCGGGTGGTGTGTGTGTCTGTCTTAGCGAACCTGTCCCTTTTTATTCCCCTGCTGGGGTATCGCCTGTCCATCACTTCAAACAGTTCAGGGTTCAAAGGAGGAGCCGCTCCAGACAGCTCTCTCTCTCCCACGTCCCTTCATTACACATCTCCAGACGCTGCTCCATTGTTCCTTATCTCTCCTTCCCCTGAGGGCAGGTGGCAGACCACTTGCTGATGTCACTGATGCTAACCCAGGCCAGCAAACATCTTAATTTTATGTGTATTCTCGTCACAAGGGCCAACCAAAGGTTGCTATTGCCTTTCCTAAAACTTATGTTTTATGATCAAAAGATCTTGTTGGACATTGAACACCTAAAATACTGTAGGTCTACCCCATTAGCGAGTTACTCATTGACGGGGAAACTGAAGGAGCTGGACTTGGTGCGGACTGTGCTGTTGCTTTTGTCAGAGTGGCGTTGGAGTGGGTGCACGAAAGAGGTGTGCGGTCTAACAGCAAGTGACTGACTTAGACACTTCTTGCTCAAGGATACCCTCACTAAAGTGAGGTTATGCTGTAACTACCCAATCTTAAAAGACTAGTTCACTTCCCAGTATGTTTTCCATGGTGAGTTTAGCTGCCAATACCCACTACTTGAGCAGTAGCTCCCCCCTCCCTGCCAAGGAGAAGATGCTTCCAGCTAACAAAGTAGTTTATTTATTTTCAGTGATACACATTTAAATCCAAACATTCTTAAAATGTATTTAGAGGTCACAGGCTTTCTGCCTTATCAAACATTTTTAAATTATAAACCATTACTAAAACATAGGTACAAGGACATCAGCTAAATAGACATACCAAAGATGCAGATGAATGAACTGTCCATTGCAGAAATTGAAGCCAGAAGAATGGATTCTAATTCACCCCGTGTTTCTTTCATGCTTTTTGATGTTCTTTATCTCATTTCTAATAAGCCTGAACTGCTCTCCACATTGATGCAATTTCTTTGCCACTTTGGTGACTTCACAGGTATATATTTCCACAGACGCCCTTTTTATGGTCTAAAAGTTTTTTGGAGACAGTTCCCAGCTACCCGCAATTAATGTTGTGAAGCTAAATTTTCTGAGTGCTTCCAACATTAATAGATCAGTTACTAATATGCTAAGTCTTTTGTCTCCAACTGGTCAACCAGCTTCCTTGAACTAAGCAACTTAGCCAGCATTGTCCATTTTCAAACAAAGCAAATTAAATAATTCATTCTCTTGTACTGCATTTCTTCAGCAATAAGACAGAAGCTACAAGCCAGCAAGTCCATGACTCTTTACAAAGCTTGTTTGCAGAGCTGATTTCCAAACTTCTAGATTATTACCGCTTTCCATCTATATATGTTTTATTAACTGAAGACTGGCTCCTCTTTACAACCAGAAGCTAAATAACTACAACTGTTTGATCTTTGCAAGTGGCAGTGGCTATATTTAGAAAGCTAAGCTTGGCAAAAAGAAGAGGCCCACTGACCCAGGAAGTGAATATCCATCACATCCCCTCTTGCTAATTGAAGAATTCTAACCCAGATTCTTCCTCTGGATATGGAAAACATGGAGTGGAAAATTGCAAATGTCACTCCACTCTTTAAGAAGGGAAGAAGGCAGCAGAAAGGAAGTTATAGACCAGTTAGCCTGACCTCAGTTGTTCAGAAGATGTTGGAGTCAATTATTAAGGCGGAGTGAAGTTATGATGGTGGTAAATGGCAACTCCTTTGCTTGCATCTTTGGAAACAGCTCTATTTCCATCTTTAATATCTTCATTTTTCCCTTCTAGAGATCTTTTGAAGACCCTGACCTGGAGTTATACACTGACTTCCGTTCTTTGCAGGAATGGGACCGGTTCTCAGGGTTTCAGGACTGGCCGTTGTTGTTCGGCATGCCAAGCGTTTGGCCTGAGAGTCTCGCTCGTATTTGGAAGCCTATGATCTCAGGGTTCTGGAGACGGGAGGATCAAGGGTCGGTGTCACAGCAGGAGACCCACGTGTCGTCGAGGGAGTTTGGATATCTGCTGTGTGCCTGGAGATCCGGGATCTTTGTGATCTTCAGGCACAGAGCTCGGTAAAAATGACGTAACGGACTTTTAACATCGAAGCCCAGCGAGTTGTTTGTTATATCTCCCCACTCGCTGGGAAAATGGAGTCACCTCTTTCTCCCTTATTAGAGAGAGAGAGAGCCTGCAATATGTCGATTTATCGGGTGAATCACGAAGTCTTTGGGGGAACTGCAAGTCTGTGTCTTTGCTATTGCCTTGCTCATGCTTTGCTTGGTAATGGGTATGCTTTTTTTGCCAGTGGGAGGAAGAGGGATCGTTGCTTGCTGCAGCTTACATGCAGGAGGGAGGGGTGCTGGAAGGGAATTCGGGGTTCATGTATTTAATTGTCATTCATTCTTAAGGGCACTCCTCTGTTTTTGTGGATGTTTGCAAAGAAAAAGCATTTCAGGATGTATATTGTATACATTTCTCTGACATTAAGTTGGACCTTTGAACCCTTGAACCTTTGAATAAGGTTATAGAGGACTTGGTGACACAGGACAAGATAGAACAAAGTCAGCATGGTTTCCTTAAGGGAAAATCTTGCCTGACAAACCTGTTGAAATTCTTTGAGGTGATTACAGGTAGTATAGATAAAGATGATGCAGTGGATGTTGTTACATTTAGATTTTCAGAAGGCCTTTGACAAGGAGCCACACAGAGTCCATGGTATTACAGGAAAGTTACTAACATGGTTAGACCATTGGCTGATTGGTAGGAGGCAGCGAGTGGGAATAAAAGGATCCTTTTCTGGTTGGCTGCCAGTGACTAGCAGTGTCCGTAGGGGCTGGTGTTGGGAAGCTTCTTTTTATGCTATTTATCAATGATTTAGATGATGGAATAGATGGCTTTGTTCTCAAATTTCCGGATGATACGAATATTGGTGGAGGGGCAGGTAGTGTTGAGCAAACAAGTAGGCTGCAGAAGGGCGTAGACTGATGAGGAGAATGGGCAAGAAAATGGCAAATGAAATACAACATTGGAAAATGCATGTTCATGCACTTTGGTAGTAGATCTAAATGAGCAGACTATTTTCTAAATGGGGGAAAAAATCCAAAATCAGAGATACAAAGGTCCTTGGGAGTCCTAAAGGTTAACTTGAAGGTAAAGTCCATGGTGAGGCAGGCAAATGCAACATTAGCACTTATTTCATGAGGTCTAGAATACAAGAGCAAGGACGCTTATAAGGCTCTGGGGAGGTGTCACTTTGAGTATTGTGAACAGTTCTGGGTTCCTCATCTAAGAAAGGATGTGCTGGAATTTCTGGAAGCTATTTGAAATGAACAGGATATGTACATCCCAAAGAGGAAGAAGTATTCTGAAAGCAAGGTGACACAACCATGGCTAATAAGGAAGTCAAGCCAACGTAAAAGCAACCAGAGATCAAAAATTAGCTGGAGGTTTAGGGATTGGCAAGCTTTTAAATACCAACAGAAAGCACTAAAAAGTCATTATGAAGGTAAAGATGGAATGGAAAAGTAAGCTAGGCAATAATATTAAAGAGGGATTTGGGGGTTGATGTTCCTGGTCCGTTTTGTCCGCTTTTTTGTGCGGTAGGAAGGATTTGTGGGGCGGGGGGGGGGGTCAATGTGTCTGTTCCATTTTGTTCTTTTTTTTTGTGAGGGATGAGGAATTTGGGGGTTGATGTGCCTGTATCAGTTTTGTTTGTTTTTTTGTGTGGGAAGGGGATTTTGGGGGTTGATACATGTGGAATATCATGCTGCCTTTCTTTTCTTTCTTGGTTTCATGGCTACCCGGAGAAGAAGAATTTCAAGTTGTATACTTTGATAATAAATGAACCTTTGAAACTTTGAGGATACCAAAAGACAAGAGTGCATATCGGAGTATTGAAAAACGATGCTGGAGAGATAATAATGGGGACATTGAAACAGCAGACAAACTGAATAAGTATTTTGCATCAGTCTTCAATGTGGAAGACACTAGCAGTATGGTGGAAGTCCTAGGAGCCAGGGAGCATGAAGTGTGTGCAGATATCATTGCCAGAGAGAAGATTTTTTGTAAACTAAAAGGTCTATGAAGGTTGATAAGTCACCTGGACCAGATGGTGACCAGGGTTCTGAAAGAGATTGCTGAAGAGATTGTGAAGGCATTAATAGTGATCTTTCAAGAATCACTAGATCCTGGAAATGTTCCAGGAGACTGGAAAGTTGCAAATGTCATTCCACTCTTTAAGAAAGGAGAGAGACAGAAGAAAGGAAACCTTTGGCCAGTTAGTCTGACCTCAGTGGTTGGGAAGATGTTGGAGTTGTTAAGTAAGGATAAGATCTTGGAGTATTTGGAGGCACATGGTCAAGTAGGCTGTAGTCAGCATGCTTTCTTCAAGGGAATATCTTGCCTGACAAATCTGTTGGAATTCTTTGAAGAAATATCAAGCAGGATATATGAAGGAGAATCTTTGTAGATCTTAGAGGCCCGAGGATTACATTGCCATTTCCGAAGAAATTGCAACAGAGTAGGTAAAAGGGGTTGCTATATTTCTCCCCCTGTTAAGTTTTTTATCATGGTATAAAACAACACAAGAAATACAGTAAGATTGATGGTTTGAATATGAAAGTCAAAGGTGTAAACCATGATAGTAAAATGTCATCATTAGAAATAAACAGAACATTTACAAAAGTACATTAAATAAAATCTTAAGAACCATATTTATATAAACTGTTACTCATGTTAAAAATTAAATATGTAATATCAAGGTGCTTAAAAATAACACTTGTCGTTTCACCTTTCCATGGGACTGTGTTATTAGACTAATTATTCATGACAGACACATCTCAATCGTCCCTCTCCCCATCCCCCGCAAGATGAGGTGAGTGTCATGAACACCCGTACGCTACGTTAGTGATCAGGACTAGGAAAAGGAGAAGAACAAGGATAACAGGATCAGGGAAGTCCCTCTCTTCACTCTTCCAGGGTTGAGGGCAAACCAGGGGAACAGGGAAAGAGGCGATTATGAGGCAATGTATAGCAAAGCAATCATACAAGAAATAATCAATGGTAGTGCAGGTCAGACAGTAGAGTTAACAGAGTCTGAGGGGTGGAGCCATTATATGAAAAGCAGAAGTTACCAAATTTCAGTCTTTGCAGGCTTCAATATCTCAACACCAGGAGCACGGTAAAAATAATTCCTATGGCTAAGGGAATTGTCTGTTGGAAAACTGCAAAAAAATCATTAATCCAATTTAAAGTAGTGCCAATCCACCTGGAAACTGTATTTGCTACTGCAGAAGCTAAATGTGCAACAGCTGTAAAGGTCTTAGATATGGTTTCAGCTAGAGCATTAAGCCATTCGGGGCCCAGTTCAAGTCTGCAAAGGAAGCTTGTGAAAAGGAGATGCTTTGCTCATCTGATTTTATCCATTTAGATACTCCCGTAATATATAGAGAAATACTTAACTGAGTTTCTTCTAGCTTTTGTTGACGAATATCGAGTCTTTCTACAACATTCTTTGTAGGATCTATCATAAATCGTTCCTTAAAACCGGACTTGTGCTTCTGTTTGAGTTGTGCAACGTAGACTAAATCATCACATTACTCTAAGAGTTATTTCCAATATAAACATCAGAAAGTAGATGATTCTTGAATAACATCAGAAATGAGCATTGAAATGTCCACGTCCATATCAAAATGGCAGGGTTGAATGTTGCCAGAAGTAGGAGCTTTGGCATATGGAAAGGTGAGACTAGGTATGTCTGTATCCTATTTGACAGTTGGAGCGTTTTGAGTAGAGTTGTTGCTGAAATTTCAGTTCGGTTTCAATTACATTAATGTTGGCTTTTTTCTAGTACTTAGCCATCTGGACTCATTATGCAAATATTATTATGAAGAAAGCACAACAGCGGTTCTACTTTCTCAGGAGTCTGCGGAGGTTCAGCATGTCATCGAAAACCTTGGCAAACTTCTATAGATGTGTGGTGGAATGTGTGCTGATAGGCTGCATTACGGCCTGGTATGGGGAACACCAATGCCTTTAAGTGAAAAATCCTAGAAAATGTAGTGGATTCAGCCCACTACATCTTGGGTAAAACCCTCCCACCATTGTGCACACCTACATGAGACGTTGCAGTAGAAAAGCAACATCCATCATCAAATATCCCCCACACCCAGGCCATGCTCTTTTCTCACTGCTGCCATCAGGTAGAAGGTACAGTTGTCTCAGGGCTCACACCACCAGGTTCAAGAACAGTTACTACCCCTCAACCATCAGACGCTTGAACAAAAGGGGATACCTACAGTCATTAAAGGACTCTGTTACATAGCTGCTTCATGCTTGTTCTTTATTGCTATTTATTTATATCTACATTTGCACAGTTTGTTTACGTTTTATAGTTCCTGATGTTTACAGTTTACCGTTACTGTTCTACAGATTTGCTACGTAAAATTTTACTTTGAACTTTTAACTTTTTGAACTTGTAGGTTGAGGATAAATATCTCTTCCTAAGGCAGGCAGTTTCCAGGGAACTTGTTTGGTTACTTGATTACATCTTCCATGCTGAGGGGCTAGTATAGAGGAATGCTGCAAATGTGATTGATCTGAGGAATGAAGCTGGTTTGATAACTTAGTTACTGACCCTACATTACCTTTAGAGGGGAAAGGGGAAGACTTTGTGCCCGCACCTCATCACCCTTGTGTGGGAATGAGTGATAATCCTGCTACCACTACCTAGGTGCACAGAAACTTTTCAACAACCTGAAATTGTTCATTTATTGGGTGTTGATTAAGGGTTATTCTGCACATGGTAAGAAAGATTTTCACTAGGCTAAATGGGTAACATTATAGAATGAACGAGGTCCCAACCTGCCCTTGCCATTTGTTCCCTGATCATATCAGTTGTTATTAACCTCGGCTTTGAACTATTTTACTCAATACAGTACCAAGCCTTTTGCGTACATCTCCAGCATTTACTCGTTTATAAATCCACTTGTAGATCTGATATGGATTTTCCCATTCACGTGGAGGTGGTATCAAGGCTATGGGAAATAACATTAATAAGAACCGCTGAATATGTTGGGGAGTATGAGTGGTCTTGAAGGCCTGTAGCCTCCTGGCACTTCAGAATTCCTTCAGAATAACTGGAGGTGTGGCACATGCTGCCTGCAAACTCTGAATAGTCAAAGATCTGAAAACTTGAAGGGAAGTTTGTCCTGGGAAAGCTGCATTGGCTCCCTGAACAGAAACCTATCCCTGCGTTCTTCTTTTCCTGGCTATAGTCAATCGTTTTAGTAATTCTAGTGCATGTTGCCAAGCATCTGTTCGCCAGGCTTCATTAGTTCCTCTGTGGTTTAATGCTGTGGGCCCTGCCTTACGTGTGCCCAGAAGGAATATATGATATCCCCATGCATTAAGATTGAGAAATGGGTCACCAGGTTCTACCATATAGCAACACACAGCAAATCGCTGGAGGAACTCAGCAGGCAAGGCAGCATCTATGGAAAAGAGTAAACAGTAAACATTTCAGGATGAGACCCTTCATCAAGATTGGAACAAAAAGATGAGAAGTCACCTTCTTGCTCTGACATCTCCTCTTTTTTCCCACTCTTGATGAAGGGTTTTGGCACAGAACGCCAACTGTGTACTCTTTTCCATAGATGCTGCCTGGCCTGCTGAGTCTCTCCAGCATTTTGTGTGTGTTGCTTGGGTTTCCAGCTTCTGCAGATTTACTCGTGTTTCTATCCCATAAGCATATGGTCTCCACCTGGGTGCTTGTTTCTATCTAAAAGAGGCCAGTTTGTTGTCTTCAGGCACAAATTATTGCTACACTGTTGAGATCAGTTACAAATTATGGTGGTCTGCATCCAGCAAGTCATACAGCAGGGTTTGACCTGTCTATTCTGAATCCTACTCTATGTTCAATCCCTTTATTGTTCTAGTTTCTGATTTGAAGAATAAAATATTCAGCATGTTCAATCTGAGAAGAAGGCTGGGTATTATCCCATGTCACTGTTATATTATTAGCACATCTGTAATATTAACCAGTATTTGTCCACGCAACAGCTGGAAACCAGGATGTTAGCCATTTTATAGTATGAGGTGGAGTGCCATAGTTTTTGGCGAGAGCTGTCTGAGTTGGAATCATAATTCTCGGTTCACTGGTTGCACCTGAAGATGGAATTCCCAGTTGAAAACCTCGTCCCAGTTTTCTCCTGGAGTCCATTCTAACATTTTACATACTGACTTGCAGGAATAGGATTTCCCCCCATTGGATTTGTCCGGATTATCACAGTGAAATTGATCCTTATCCTCTTCATTATATCAAGTCAGCTACTGAAATGCAATATAGCCACTTTTCAAATAATTTTGGCAATGAGTCTTTTGCAGATTATGTGGAAATATGATGTAAGGCATTTGCTTGCTTCATTAAATAAAACAGTTTACAGCTGGACAAACAAGAAATTTTATGTATTTTAGAAGAATATAAATAATTGACTATGGATTCTTGCCCTGACAATTTACTTTTTTCCAGCTGCTTATTAATGCTAGTATTTTTATAGCGCTATAATAATTCATTGCCCAACCTTTTCTCAAGGGGAGTCGAATACGTGTGTAGGGAGAATTTTCAAAATTGGAGAGACCCTTTCTGGGGGTGGCTTAACTTGGTGAATGTCCTCTGTCAGCACTGTCAGAAACAGAATGAGATGGATAGGGAATGCAAGTCTTTCAAACCTGCCCTGTAAAGCATCTGGTTCAAGTCAGTTACAGATAAAACTTATTTATCAAATATCCTGCCCCATATAGCACTGCTCTGCACCAGTTTGAAGCTTTCCATTTCTTACACCAGTTTTGACATAGTCCCTGATAAAGTATGCAATTATATACAATAATCCTGTACTATATCGACAGTTGTATGCTGTCAGCCTAGTTTAAACTGAGGCAAGATTAACTCCGTAGTTAGTTTGCACATAAACTTTAATGGCAACTGTGATAAGTAGCTTTAGTTCATTAGTTAAGGTTCTGAACAACTTCTCGGTCATAAAAGAGGATAACTCTGAGATAGCGCACCACCCAGTCTCCCACTAGGATCCAGTGCACAGGATATTTATAACAGGTGCATGGGTCAGTGAAGTACTGATACTGACATCTGGAAAATCTAACTTGGAAACTTCCATACTGCATTCTTATCCATAATCTTAGACGAGAGTACTTAAATAAAGACCACTTTATTAGTTTCAGATGCTTGACCTAGCTGTAATGCACTTTCCCTCAAAAACAAACTTTATAATTGTTTACGGTTCAGCTAATTTTAAAACTGCAAATTTATGCTTTGTGAAATTAATGTAATGGATAGCTACGGCAACAGGTGCTCATTACAGACTGCCAATAGTTTATGGTCATTTTGTTTTTTAACTGGTAGAATCACTTAACTTCCCGGCAAAATGCTACTTTGTATACTATATGCTCATGGTTTTGATTTAACTGACGAGAATGTTATTGTGATACTTTATACCAGAGACAGGAAACTGGGGGAGCAATTTTTTTTCTTTTCCAGTGCTGATCCAGGATGGCTGACTAATTCCTTCCATCAATAAGATAAATTCATGTTTTGATTCCACTTACTGTTTGTATTCTTTCTTCCTGTCTGAAACTGAACATTGTGTCCGTTCTTGAACACTGCGCTTTAGAGAAGCCAAAGCTTTAGAAGTAATCCCAAGGAAATTTATTACAATGCTCTTCGGGATCAAAAATGTAGAGAAAAGGGTGTTTAGAGGTGATCTAAATTACGAAGAGTCAATAGGATCCCTTTTCCTGTGTTTAGATGAACATAGAAATAAAGGTGATTGGCAAAAAAATATCAAGGAAGGAATCAAGAAGAAATGTGCTTAAGCAGCAAGTTGTGATCTAGCAAACTACTTCTTTCAATGCTGCGTACATTATAGCAACTTCTGTGACAATTAAAATGCATAATGTGCATTACTAGAAATTATTGCACAGCATAATGCCTAATACACAATGTAATAGAACCTTACTGGAAAACCAGACCAAGACCCTGGAGTCCAGGTCTATGAGCCATGTTCTTCTAAGCCCCCTTTAAAATCTTTACTTACTTTTCCTTCTTGGCTTTCAACCAATGTGATCATGAGCCTATGCATCCAACCGCCCCCCCCCACCCCCCAAACTAACTGGTGCAAGAGTGCACTAGTAAATTGGGGTGATGACATCATGATCACATTGGTAGAGTTCAGATTCATTTATCATGTGCTCAATGAAACATACAATGAAATGCATCATTTGCTTTAACAACCAATACACCCCCAGGAAGTGGTGGGGCAGCCCACAAAGTTTAACACACATTCCAGTGCCAACATAACATGCAGCAAAACAACAAAGTGAAACAAGCCCCGTTATGTCTTCCCACCCACCCACACACACACAGTCCTCTAACCCCAGGAAAGGCATTCTTTGGCCTCCAGCAGACCAGTGGATTTGCAGACACTGGATCCCAACTTTCTCAGCAGATTTGTGGATTCACAGACTTGTGGCTCCAGACATTTGGCTTCAATCCAGACATCAGATTGATCATTGGGCTTTGGCTTCGACCTGAGACTCACGGATGATAACAAATGAGCACCCTGGATGAAGGCCTGAACACTAGGCCTCAAACCATAACTGCATAAGATATAGGACCAGAACTAGGCCATTTGGCCCATTGAGTCTGCTCCACCATTTCATCATACCTGATCAATTTCCCTCTCAGCCCCAATCTCCTGCCTTTTCCTCATGTCCCTTCATGCTCTGATTTATCAAGAATCTGTCAACCTCTGCTTTAAAAATACAAAATGACATGGCCTCCACCGCTGCCTGTGGCAATGAATTCCACAGATTCACCATGCTCTGGCAAAAAGGATTTCTTCTTATCTCCGTTCTAAATGGATATCCCTCTATTGTGAGGCTGTGTCCTCTGACCTCAGACTCCCCTACCATAGGAAGCATCTTCTCAACGTTCACTCTATTGATGAAGTTTCAATGAGGTCACCCCTCATTCTTCTGAATTCCAGTGAGTAGAAGCTCAGAACCATCAAACGCTCTTCATATGATAAGCCTTTCATTCCTGGAATCATTTTCGTGAATCTCCTTTGAACCCTCTTCAAAGTCAATTCTGTCATCCAAGTCATTGACATGTAATGTAAAAAGAAGTGGTCCCAACATAGATCCCTGTGGAACACCACTGGTCACCTGTAGCCAATCAGAAAAAAAGGCTTTTTTTAATTCCCACTCTTTGCCTCCTGCCAATCAGGCAATGCTCTATCCATGCCAGAATCTTTCCTGTAATACCATGAACTCTTAACTTGTTAAGCAGCCCATATGTAGAAACTCGTCAAAGTCCTTTTGAAAATCCAAGTACACAACATCCACTGATTTTCCATTGTCTATCCTGCTTGTTATTTCTTCAAAGAATTCCAACAGATTTGTCAGGCAAGTTTCTCCCTTGAGGAAACCATACTGACTACGGCCTATTTTATCATGTGCCTCCAAGTACTCTGAAACCACATCCTTAACATTTGACTCAAAATCTTCCCAACCACTGAGGTCAGACTATAATTTTTTCTTCTGCCTCTCTCCCTTCTTGAAGAGTGGAGTGACATTTGCAATTTTCCATTCCACCAAAACTATGCCAGAATCTATTGATTCTTGAAAGATCATTACTAATACAGCCACAGTCTCTTCAGCCACCTCCTTCAGAATCCTGGGTTGTAGACCATCTGGTCCAGGCAACTTATCTATCTTCAGGTCTTTCACTTCCCCAAGCACCATCTCCCTAGAAATGGCAACTTCACACACTTCTGCCCCCTGACACTCTCAAACTTTCGGCCTGCTACTAATGTCTTCCATAGTGAAGAATGATGTAAAATACTTGCTCAATTTGTCGGCCATTTCCTTTCCCCCCAATTACTACTACTGCAGCATCAATTTTCAGTAGTCTGACATCTACTCTCCCCTCTGTTTTACTCTTTATATATCTGAAGAAACATTTGGTATCCTCTTTAATATTATTGGCTAGCTTACCTTTGTTTTTAGTTACCTTTGAAAGATGTTTTCCATCTTTTCCTTCTTTATGATATTTCCAGTTGCCTTTTGTTGGTTTAAAATCTTCCCAATCCCCTAACTTTCCACTATTTTTTGCTTTATTATATGCCCTCTCTTTGGTTTTTATGTTGGCTTTGAATTCTCTTATCATTCATGGTTGCATCACCCTGCCTTTAGGATACTTATTCTTCTTTGATATGTATCTATCCTGTGCCATCTGAATTGTTCCCAGAAATTCCAGCCATTGCTGCTCTGTTGTCATCCCTGCTAGTGTTGACTTCTAATCAATTTTGGCCAGCTCTCTCCAATGCCCCGTAATACCCTTTACTCTATGCAATACTGTTACATTTAACTTTAGCTTCTCCTTCTCACATTGCAGGGTAAATTGTATCATAGTATGATCGCCTACTCCTAAGGGTTCTTCTACCTTTAGCTCTCTAATTAATTCCAGTTCATTGCACAATACATAATCCAGAATAGCTGATCCCATGGTGGGCTCAAACACAAGCTGCTCTAAAAAGCCACCTCGTAGGCAATCTACAGAGTCTCTCTCTTGGGATCCAGCACTGATCTGATTTTCACGATTTATCTGCATATTGAAATTTCCTATGACTTTCTTAACATTACCCTTTTGAGATAGAAAACACATCTCCCATTGCAATGTGTAGATCACATCTTCGCTACTGTTTGGAGGTCTGTACATAACTCCCATCAGTGTCTTTTTACCCTTGCAGATTCTTAGCTCTATCCACAAAGATTCTACATCTTCCACATGTCACCTCTTTCTAATATTTTGATTTTATTTTTTAACCAACACTGCCACCCCCTCCCCTTTATCTGCTTTTTCTTTAGGTATAATGTGTATCCTTGGACATTAAGCTCCCAGCTAAATGCTGTACTTGCTGATGACAGAACCCTGAAAATTAGGCCTCGAACTCTGATCTCTTAGAGGATGGACTCTGAACTTTCCTCGTCAATTTGCCGGCTCAACATCCAACCATGCCCATGCCACTGGCCTTTAAGTGCAGAGCAGAGTTTAAACTTAGACTCTGGCCTTTCCTCCGATTCCTCCATATCCCTGTCCCTAAACTGCAAAAGAAGAACAAACCCTAACTCCCCTCTCTGTTCCCAAAACCATCCCTACAAGCTTGCAAACTTAAAAAAAGACGAACTAAATTTCAAATACCAGAGGGCATGCTTGAAGGTGAGAGTGATAATTTCAATGGAGATGTGAGGAGCAAGTTTCTTCTTTTTTAAAAACAGAGTCATGGGTTTACCGGAATGCACTACCTGAGGTGGTGCTAGAGACATGTACATTAAGGACTTCTAAAAGATGTTTAGATAGCTGCATGAATGTGAGGAAAATGGAAGGACATGAACAGTGTGTAGGTATAAGGGATTAATTTAGCTGGCCATTTGAATCCATGGATGGAAATAATATTGACTGTTTATTTCCTCCCATGGCTGCTGTTTGACCTGTTGAGTTCCTGCAGCATTTTGTGTGTGTTCCCAAGATTTCCAACATCTGCAGAATCTCTTGTGTCTCTTATAATTTTATGACCATGTGTATTGTTTACAGTATTTCTTATAAGTACTACCTTAACCATGTATACTGCTTATTCTGCAAGCTTCATGTAAGCAAGGAACGTAATTGCACCCTGGTGTATATAACAATAAACCAACCTGATTCTTTTTTTAATATAAACAACAGGCCACAATGCATCTAATGCCCAGCTGCACGTCACAGATTTAGTGCTCTGTTCCTGGCACAGAAAATATATAAATTGTAATGGAGCTTTTCTTGTTTTGCCAATTGATTTTCTTCTAATTTATTTCTAGAGATTATTAACTACAAGAAGATTAATAAACTATATTAACTATAATCTGGCATGAAGTAAAGTTAAATAATTAACAGAATTATGAAAATTGACAAGACAGAGGGAGATTTTTTTCACCTGTTGGGTCCACGATAACTCCTTGGAAGAGCAGATATGATACGGTTGACATTTTGTACTGTGCAGTCCCAGTAAATTAGCTATCCTGATTAACATTTCTAATCTAACCACAATTACTGCTTTTCTTCTTCACCTGGTTAGATCTTCTGCTAATGAAGAACAAGTATTTTGCTTAAAGAGTATCTCTCTGAGGTGGATTTCTGTCACCAGTCTTCACAAATTTGAGCCTGCTCAAGCACATCCCCTTTAACTATCAAGGTAGCAGATGTCAGCTGAAGAGTTTTAACAATCAACCATGGATCAGAGTCACAGAAGAGTTTAGTGTGCCTTGCATTGTATCTATTCAAGTTCCTCCATGTATAACTTATCAAACTCAGACAAAGACCCACACCAGTGTCAGTCACAAAACCGCACCCCAACCTTCTCTAGAACCTTCTCCCTGTTGCACTCTCCTGATAGGATGGCCCATATTCCGAAGCATTCTTCATCTCTAACAGAAACCCAAATACTGTTTCTACAGAAATATCATTACATGAAATATCTTACAACATTAGCATTAAAACCTTACGCTCACCCCCCTCCCACCAAACTAGTCATGTCCTCATGACTTTGAAATAAGTTATCATCTCCTCAAAGCAATTTTGTGCTGTCAGAACCTCCAATCCATTTGTAAATAGTAGTGACATATCTCACTAGGGGAATAGGCACAGCACTCTGTTCTCTCAGTGTGACACAGGCCAGCCTATCCGGAGGTTTCCTGACTCTTTGAGACCTTCTTACTCCATCATCCACTCTTTGGTTTCAGACACTCCCTGGGATCTTTCCTGTCTACATGGAGAGGCTTTACCTGTCCATTACTCATGCCTTCTGGCAACTCAAGTCCCCCATCACATGGCTGAGCTCAACTTCATTCCCAATCACTTTAGTACCCAGTCTCCCTTTATTGTCCAGCTGCAAGCCTGCCTGTCCACTACTAGTCCCCTCCATTTCATCGACATCAGTGTGGGGAAGTTCATGAATCTCTTTGTCAATTATTGGGGAGTTTGCCTATTTCCTTGTTTCTGCTTGATAACAAAGGCCTCTGCTAGTTCATAAGCCCATTGTAATTCCCTCCTCATGTCAGACACATACTTCAGATAGGTCTTCTGTGGCAAATTTTCCCCACCAGTCCCAAAATAGTGATCAACAGGTAACTTTGCTTCAAACCCAAACATCAAATAATACGGCGAGTGTCCAGTAGTTTCATTCTGTGTACAGTTGTAGCAGTGGCCCAGTTGCCCAATATGCTGACTCCATTTGTTCTTCTTGCCGATCTTCAGGGTTCTGAGCATGTCTAACAATATCAAGTTGAACCGCTTGGGCTGGAGATCACCCTGAGGGTGATAAGGCGTAGTCCTTGACTTCTCTACTCCAGGCATGCTCAGTAACTCATGTATGAGTCTACTCTCAAAGTCCTTTCCCTGATTGCTATGTATCAGAATCAGGTTTATCATCATTGGCATGTGTCGTAAAATTTGTTAATTTGGCAGTAGCAGTTCAATGCAATACATAATACAGAAGAAGAAAAAATACTAATAAATAAATAAGTAAATCAATGACAGTATACATATATTGAATAGATTAAATTTCATGCAAAAACATGATTTGGGTAGGCCATAATGAGCAAAATACTTTGGCCATGGTGGACATCCTCTGATCCTTTGCAGGGAAGACTTGAGCATATCTGGTGTAGCGATCAGCAATAACCAAGACATTCGCTGTGTTGCTGGAATCAGAATCTATGAAGAGGAAATCCATACATACCAGATCAAGAGGCCCTCACTCTGCAAATGGGATAAAGAAGCAGCCCTCATAGGCAGCATCTTCCTCTGAATATATTGAATGCACAACCTGCAGTACTCTTTGACCCCAGGCTTCATTCTGGGCCAGTAGAACCAATCTCCGACCAATCCATAGATCTTGTCCAACCCCAGATGACCAGAATCATCATGAAGTGACTTCAACACATTCCTCCGTTATTTCTTAGGCAGAACTATCTGGAAACGCCGAGGCCTGTTTGGAGGAGATGTGACCCGATCTAGAATCTAGTTCCTCAACTCCAGTTTGTTCCATTCTCTCAGCAGTAGAGATATGGCAGGGGGTTTCACCTTTTCAGCTTGGCTGATATCCTCTTCTGCAACAGCTGACCAAATGGTACCAATACAAGGATCATCTCACTGAGTCGTGGCCACTTCTCCTGGACTCAACTCAGGCAACTGCTTTGTGTTCAGAGCAGTCAGGTTGTGAAAGGCACAACCAGAAGCTCCCAAATGACCTACCGCTCGATCCTGCCCTTGCCTTGTCTCTGACTTCCCTGTGATGGAAAACTGGCATATTGCTCCAACTCCAGGGCAGGAACTCTTTCCTACTCTCCATCCACTTCCAGCCTTTCATGCACACATCAGAACAATGTATCCGCATTAATGTTCTGGCTGTTCAGCTGGTACTTCAGGCTGAAATCCCGACCAACGATGGCCTGTGACATCCAGTCCCGCTGAGGTCAGGATATAAGTAAATGGGTTGTTGTCCTTCCTCCCCTTGAACTTGACACCATATTCACTTAACTTATGCACCATAGGCCATTTCAATAGCAGAAACTGCACTGTGTGCGTGGGGTAGTTTCATTTGGAGGGTGACACACTCTGGCTGAAAAAGGTGATAGGTCACAACCCTATTCATACCCTGTGTCCTAATCCTAATACAGAATGCCTCCTAAGACCTCTCAGCTGGCATCTATATGCAATATATACAGAAATTGGGGGTTTGCAGAAGCCAACACAGGTGCTAACATCAGCAGCTCCTTCAGCAACTGAAAGGCCTTGTCACAAAAAACTGTGGGTCAACTGTTTAAGAAAAATAACAGGATGGCTTGATAGATTGAGGTGCTTTTATTTACTTCAAAACAAGAAAAAAAAACTGGGGAAAATACAATATATATATATAACCACACTCAGACTAAACACAGAAGAAAAAAAAAACCCAAAGCCTTGGTAACCTGAGGCTTATAATTGCTAAGCCCCTCCGCCTAAACCAACCAAAAGCTAATTAACTCAATTATCCAATTAAAGATAGTATCCTCCACCATTAGCACACCTGTGCAGGCTGCTGCTGCCTCTATATGAGGTGGCTCTATGCAGCAGCTCTGTTTCAGATCCAGTCACTATTACTGCTAGGGAATGAGTGTTTTACCGAGTGTGCCATATGCTGTCCGTAATCAGTGACGGGCCTTCGTCACAGGCCTCTTCATATTTTGCATCCCATTTTCTCCAAAAGACTCTGAAGAGCTAAGATACTCTTACCATCTTCTCGCGTCCTGCTCCCATTCTTCTTCTCTTTCATCCTGCTCCCATTCTTCCCCGAGGGAGGATAACTGCACAGAAGCTGATTGAAAGGGTGACTCACTGTAGAATAGTCCTTCTCAATAGTACTCACAGAATCCAAGGAACGAGTGTTGGGCGCTCACATTCGTGGGCATTGGCCATGTGGTCACCGCTTCCATCTTTGATGGATCTATAGCTCCTCCATTGTGTGAGACTATGTGCCCAATGTAGCTGACAGACTTCTTGCAGAACTGGCATTTGTCCAGAGATGGTTTTAACCCTTCAGCTTTCAGGCAGCCTAACACCTTCAGTAGCCTCACCTCATGCTATCCCAAGTTAGACCAAAACACTATGAGATCATCCAGGTACATCAGCACCTCAAGCAAGTTCATATCCCGAGCAGTTTTCTCCATGGCATGCTGGATAATAGCCGGGTCTCCTGATATGCCCTGGGACATCCTTTCAAACTGAAAGAATCCAAGTGGACATATGAATGCCATCTTCTCTTTGTCAGCCTCACTCATGAGTCCAGCAGACTGAACCACTTCACTTCACTCAGGCAGGCCAACGCATCCTCAATTCTCAAGACCACATACTGGTCGGGGACTGTACTCCTGCTTAGAGTCCGATAGTCCATGCTCATCTGTACCTTCCCATTCTTCTTCCTCACCACCACAATGGGGGACACATAGAGATTCTTGGACTCAGTGATAATCCCAGCTTCCACAGATGCTGCCAAACATCCTCCACCTCGGCTGGTGCCAGCTGCCGAGACATTTCTCTGAAAGGGATATCCTCCGTCACTTGGATGGTGTGACAAGCACTCAGGGAAAAACCCACATCAAACTCGTCAGTAGATAAGACATTTTTGAACTTCGACATCTTCTCTGTCATTCACCTCTTCCAACCTCCAGGTACCAGGGAGTCACCAAAGGTGAATGACTTGGCTGTCAGCTTTCCCTTTCCATGAGATGGTTTCTCTCCTGCTTGTCTCACAGGGAAACTAGACATTACAATCACTAGAAAAAGGTGTGCCATTGGCATTCCCAGACTGAGGGTGAGCTCCCTCTCCGAGGTGTTCCTGACAATCACTGTCATCCTGTTTACCTGTACAACTGATGGCTTCTGCAGTTTGGGCCTCGCCAGTGCCAGCCTCACCAGCAGGTAAGCGTGACTCCACTTTACGGACTTCTGCAGCATCCACCAAGTGTGCCTCGGTATCAGGCATTCCAGGAAGTTTGCCGTTTCCTGTCACTCCACCTACTTTCCCAGGCCATAACACGATGGGTTTAGACTGGGTGTGCCCACAGTTCCTTGTTAAAGTGAATTGGGTTTTTCACTTTACTGTTTTCCTTGACACATTGATTGAAACATGTTCCCCTGAGACGCCAGGCTGTTCCTTCACTGGGTCTCCCTGGTTTCCCGACTTTCCTTTCTGCTGAAGTAACTACGGGCTCACTTTCCCAAGGTATTCCCATCTTTCACACTTCTGCCTGAAGTGTTGCTCCGCACTGCATTTGTAATAGACGATACTGGCTGCCCCCTTTGTCAAGGGACCCTGTTCCCTAGCAGCCCTCTGCTTAGTACTTCCCATCAGTGGGTCCGGCTTCCTATCGGCTTTGTCATGCTTGGTGGCCCCACCCTCTGATAACAACCGAGATACCTCAGCTCTAAAATCTGCCACAAACTCCTGTAACACACCTGTTTGTGGGACATCAGGGGTCACTTCAGAACAGAGGCTGTTACCGAGGACTGTACCCTGCTGACAGAGGTCTCCCCGTCCTCCATTGCATTTTCCTCCTCTCTTACTTCTCTGATCAACTCAACAAGTGAGGAGGGGTGCACCTTAGGAGGCATCTGGAGGCTGAAAGCGATCATGTCCTGTGACCGTGCATCTTTCGCCACTTCTCAGCCATTTCGATGGCCCCCCTAGGCCGCAAGCAATGCAGCTGTCTCTCTGGCCAAAAAATGCAGGCAGAGACTTCCTCCCTCTTCTGCTGAAACATGCTCCTAAACCCCGTCATAAGCTCAAGTGGGCTTCCTGTCATGCCAAAAATGTTTTCTAGTGCTTCCATGTAGCCCACAGAAGTAGCTAAGGGGTTAACTGCCTTTAACAACCTCACTATTTCAGCAGCCGGACCTCTTTTCACATTACCAGAGCACTGCCACTCACCCAGCATCTGAGAGGTCTGCTCCACCCAAGTCGCATTTCTTCCTCCTCCTCGGGGATGGGATTCACTCCCGAGAGCATCCTCAGCGTATGATAACTTCGACTCTCCGCCAGTGAACTTTGCTATTTATCCGCCAGGGATGTATGGGCCGATACCAACACAGAATTTTCACCCCTAGCTGGAGCACTCAATCAACCTTCCACATCAGCCCACGCCTTCTCCTCGCTCTGCAGAAATGAGAGCAATTTGTCTATAAAGTCTTCATCCTCAGGTATGGGAAACTCGTCATCCAATCCAGCATCCTCGCCCACTCTCCCCTCTTCTTGGAAAGTATGGACAACCCATGGGCCTACCTGTCCTGGGACCTCAGTGGAAACAAAAAGATCAACCGCCGCTACGTCAGTGCTAGTCTGAACCAACACTACATTTTTCCTCGCTGCTTGGTCAAACTGCCACTCTATGATCATAACTTTTCCTAATGCTTTAACAGTGCTTAAAACCCTAATCAACAATTCATCTGGGTTGCGGATATTCACCTTGCTCAGAACACAAGCATTAGCTACGGGTAATCTCTTTGAATCGCACCAAAGCTTAATCTCTGTAGCGTCCATAACCACGTATTTGATCACTTTCCAGGACAATAGTTTAACACAGGTTTAAACACAAACCCACTTAATCAATGCTCAGGGCATCCAACGAACTCAATCCTAGGACAAAGCCCCCAAAATAAAACCACTTTTTACCTGGGTGTCTCTAGAAATGGCTCGTTAGACCCTCACCCACAGCTACTGGATTCAGTGCCGAGAAAACCCACCTTTCTCTGGCTTCGTACGTCTAGGGTGAATACAACTTTGGTCCCACCAGGTCTGTGAGAGTGGGATGTCTCGCCCATCCAAACCCCAGTCTGTGTGAATGCTTTGTGATTTACTGCCCTACAATAGCCCATCGGCAGGAAATAAGAAATCGCATACGGCATATGATTATAAAGAAGTATATTTGTGAAATGTTAATTTAACCAAAGAGTTAGTAATGAAAAGAAAGTAAAAAAACAAAAAGGGCCAATTATAATTAAACAGTCAAACATGCACAGGTAGGAGCTCAAATCTTCCAAAAGCCATATTCATCAATCCTTGGTAGACCTCCATGCCTTGGCTCCATTGAATTGCATTTTCCCACCAGATCCAATCCTATGACTGGTTCTCTCTAGTGTCTTCTCTCTTCATCTCCTGCTGAACAAAGACAAAGACACATACCAGTGTCAGTCACAAAACTGCACCCCCAGCCTTCTCTAGAACCTTCTCCCCGTTCCACTCTCCTGATCGGATGGCCCAGATTCCTAAGCATCCCTTGTCTCTAACAGTAACCCAAACACTGTTTTTACAGAAAGAATGTTACAGGAAATACCTTAAAACATTAGCAGTAAAACCTTTACCAGGGCGTTACATTATTATTTAGAGATACAGCGAGGAACAGGCCCTTCTGGGTTAATGACCCACACTGCCCAGAAACCCACCTATTTAACGCTACTGAATTACAGGACAATTTACCATGACCAGTTAACCTACTGATGTCTTTGGACACATTTACAGGAAGGACATATAAACTTCTTACAGAGGATGCTGGAATTGAAACCTGAACTCTGTTACATACCCCGTGGGTATCTTGTGACTGTCTTATGAGCATGATGTAATGGTCTTGTGGAGGTCGCATGATGTAATCTTCCCGCCAGTGTGAGGTCATGTGATGACATGTTCTCAACAGGTATATAAAGGGAAACCCTGTTGTGACGCAGTCAGTTTTCAGTTTGGTTTTGTGTTAGTTCGTCAGTTACTCCGTTATGCTGCGTATTTGTCTCATGACGCAGTTTTGTTTTAAAACGGAGTTTTCCTTTCTATTTCAAGGTGCAAAGATTGGTGCTGGCAGTTTCGTCAATTGCTGCCAGGTTAGTGTGTTGCAACTGTAATTTTTCCTTTAGAGTAGTATTGGAGAGTGAAGACCTTACTAAAGGACGGGAACCTGAAGGATCGGAATAAAGTTGGAGTCTTTAGGTGGTTTGATGAAGGATCAACCTTATTAAGTCTTCGTTCAGAAAAGTGACTTGTATCTGAGATAACTCCTGCAAGAGCAGGGAAGTTTGTGCAGTGTTCACTCGCCAGAAAAAGGTCAGTTCCTTTAAGCCGTTTTATTTCCTTCGTCGTGAATCCTTTGGAGAATCAGCAGTAACGTCACGTCTTCGAAGAAATCCGTTTCCAGAGAATTCTCTCCTTATTGACTGTGTAAATCACTTGGACTTTCGAATTTACCCTTTTAAGACTGTGTTCGAATTTACCCTTTTAAGAACTGTTCCAGAGTTACCGTATAGCAGTTAACTTCCGGTTAAGTAAGTCGTTTAAATATTTTTCCGCTATTGTTGAGCAGAGTTTTATAAATGTTTGTTTATAAAACCTGCCTCAATTAATAATTCATTGTTGCCAATCACGTGACAACTCCAATTCCCTGAGCTGCAATAGTGTTACTGTGGTGCCCCTATTACTCAATAGGAGGTCTGATTGTTGCATCACAATTGATTTTTCAGATTGAAATCAAATGTTGTAGTGAAAAAATTTGAGACTATGCAATTCAGTTTCTAGGTTGCTGACCCAAAGGCAATACTCATATTAAAAGAGACCATGTCAATTTCAAATTCATTGAAAAAGAGCTATAATTAACAGCAGATTTCCCATTATTTTAGTTTATAGCACGAGCTTGATTTGATGAAGATCTGCAAAATACAAGCTGAATAACAAGTGACTGAGAGACTGAGAGGTCAGTGAAGAGTGGAAGGCCAGAGGTGTGTGCAAATTCAGATTCAATGGAAATCCAGCCATGGGTTAGACCACATAATATATTTTGTTTACTGGAATTAATACTTGAGAGAAAAGAGCCCGGCGATTGTAAGAGTTATTTTTGTATAAAATACATAATGCATTTATTTTTTAAGCGGGATGACTAGAAGAGATAAGGTAATTAAGTATGGGAATAAAAATGTTTGTAGTCTTCTGTTGCTGTAGCCCATCCACTTCAAGTTTCGATGTGCTGTGTTCAGAGATGCTCTGCTGCGCACCATTGTTATGGCGCATGGTTATGAGTACTGTCGCCTTCGTGTCAACTTGAACCAGTCTAGTTATTTTTCTCTGACCTCTCTTATTAACGAAGCATTTTCACTCACAGAACTGCCGATCACTGGATATTCTTTGTATCGTTCTCTGTAAACTCTAGAAACTATCATGTGTGAAAATGCCAAGAGATCAGTAGTTTCTGAGATACTCAAACCACCCCATCTGGCACCAACAATCATTCCACAGTCAATATTACTGGGATCATATTTCTTCTCTACTCTGATGTCTGGTCTGAATCTCTTGACCATGTGTGCATGCTTTTAGGCGTTAACTTGCTTCCACAAAATTGGCTGATTAGATATTTGCATTATCGAGCAGGTTTACCAGTGTATTTAATAAAGTGGCCACTGAGTGTATATCTGCTTTCTATTGTTCTTTTTATTAAAGGCATCCGTTAGTCTTGCGAGACCATGGATCTGCGCCTGGAAAGTCTTCTCTCTCCAGGGCACAGGCCTGGGCAAGGTTGTATGGAAGACCGACAGTTGCCCAAGCTGCAAGTCTCCCCTTTCCACGACACCGATGTTGTCCAAGGGAAGGGCAAGGGTCAATACAGTTTTGCACCAGTGTCGTCGCAGAGCCCTGTGTGGTTAAGTGCCTTGCTCAAGGAGAGAACACACTGCCTCAGCTGGGGCTCGAACTCACAACCTTCAGATCACTAGTCGAATGCCTTAACCACTTGGCCACGTGCCCACACGTTTCTTTTTATTAGCTTGTTGTAAATATGTTGGAGTGATCTGTCCAGAGGGCATGCAAATAAAATCTTTACAATGTGCATTGGTGTGGGACAATAATAAACCAATTCCAGTCTCAACTCTTGTTAATACATTATTCCCAATTCCACGTGCCCTCATCTCCTTGATCAACCTTATCCGCGTTACTTAATAGTCCAAGAAAATCCAAATGCACCTCATTTACTTGTTTCCCACCTCCTGCCCCAAAAGCACCATACCCCCATCTATACTACTCATCACGTTCTCAAAGAACACCAGGAGATGCTCAGACCCATTGTGATGATACTGTGTTTGTTGCTCATGAAGTTCTAGACTCATAAAGAAATTTTTAACCCCTGTCCAATATAGGTATCTACAAGCCCCCTCGCTGTAGGGAGATTAGAATGTATCAACCTATACTTCAAATTTTGAAGTATGTTTAGTCTCTCTGGGAGGTCCAGCTGCCAATACCCACCATTTAAGTGTTGCATCCCCTCACCACCCCCTACCAATGAGAGGATTCTTCCAGCTAACATAGTTCAAACATAGTTGATTTCAGTTTTCATGATAGACATTTAAATTTAGGCAAAGAGATTTCAAAACGCTGGTTCAATTCTTGCAAATCAAAAGGACGTACCAATAAGTTTCAGGCAAACAAGTCATCTGTCATGAAAACAAAGGCTGTGGAATGAGTTCAAGATTTTTTTTTAATCACCCTATGCTTCTGCCATTCTCCCTGTTGTTCCTAACCACTTTCTAACATTTATACAGTTTTGCCTCTAATTGACATCACCTGCATGTGATGTTTTCAGTTTCATTCGTCAGGCCAAATGAATGCAATGTTTAATTAGGCCATTGATTAAATCATGGGCGGACAAGAAACTCATTGTTCCTTTGTTTATGACTAGAGGCTGAGTAAGGAATATTGGCTCCAGGTTTAACTTTGTCAAAAACAACTCTGACCCCTAGAAATGTCATGCTGCTGGAAGCTGAGGTTAGCAATAAGCCCCTTGGGGCCTTTGTAAGTGAACACCCATTACACTATTATCTATTTCAATCAGTCCTATTATTGCATACTTCATTTTAGATCCTGGCATTTCCCCTATCACCAACATTAAGCTAACAGGTTGGTAGATCTGCATTTTGTCCATCCTTCCTTTCGTAAATAGTGGAGTCACATTCGCACCTTCTAATCCAAAGGAATAATTCCAGAATCTGTAGAATGAAAGGACTTGATAGTTAAATTACCCAGTATCTCTAAAGCCATCTCTTTCAGAACTCTGGGATACCTCAGTTGTGGGGAAAGATGGAACACACTGGGTTTGTTTTCCTTGGAGCAAAAAAGGCTGAGAGAGCACTTGCTGGGCCTGTAATAATTAGGAGAGGCATACATAGAGTACACAAGAACAGATATTTGCCCATAGCAGAAGCTTCATGACCAGAGAAGTAGTTTGAAGCTAAGGCAGAGAGGAGAAGGGGGAAGATTTCCTTTTATCCGGAGAGTAATTGGAGTTAGGCGTATACTGTCTGAGAGGATGGTAGAGGCAGAGAATCTCACAACATGAGTGCTCGAATCACAGAGGCATATAAGGATACTGACCAAGTACTGGCAAATTGGATTAGTTTAGGTGGATACTACATGGATGGCATGGACAGGGTTGGCTGAAGGACCTGTTTTGACATTGTCTCCAAATCAGGAGGTCCTTGAGATTTCTTAGATTCAATGAGTAATGCAGCACCCAAGATGCCTATCTGGACTAATCCCAGCTGCTCAAGGTTTGGCCCACATCCCTCAAAAGCTGGGTTTCTCAGCTGGGCTTCCCCAGAACACTAAGCAGAGGTCACTGGGGATTCCGTGAGAGATCATGATTAAAATGAAACATCACTTTTTGAACTTTGAGCATTGTGTGATGCTAACAATGCTAACCAGTGGTGAGCAGTGACCGAGCAGCTCTGTTAGCAATCTCGTTGGAGCTCAGTATGATAGTGCATAGTTGACTGTGTTTATTTGAGTCCATTCTCTGTTTTTGATGTGAGAGGGGAGGCCATTGATAATTGGTGAGCGCTGCATTGCACGGAGGGGAGGACAGTAGTCTGAGAACTGGTGAGTACTGTACGGAGGGGAGGATGGTAGGCTCATGAGGAGTGTGAAGTACATTTTCCAAGCATTGAATGGACTCGCCCAACTTGGGCTGTGACGTCAGCTTCTTCCTCCTGAATTTCCTCCCCCAGCTTCCTCTTACACACTGCCAGCTGACTTATGGGAGCGAACAAACTCTACCAGCGTAGAAGAAAATTGGAAGGAAATTTTCATTCTAAAGAAGGAATTTTTTACGCACTGCAACGCAGCTGCTGAATTGCCACTTTGCTGTTGTTGTAAACATTGCAAAAGGTGGATTGTGTATGTTAGAAGCAAATTGCATTGTGAAGTTTTTGTATTTTTTGTGGTTTTCTCATTTAGTTGTTTATTATGCCATTCTTATTATGCAACAATTGACACAAAGACAGTCAATATTTACAATGAAAGCTACTTATCAATGGGTTTTGCATGGACTGATGATCCAAGTTGTCCTAGTCCATTGTGCCTAGTCTTGTGGTAAACAACTTACAAATGCAGCAATGGCTCCAGCAAAATTGAAAAGACACTGAACTACAAATCACAGCCAAATGGCACGTAAAAGTGCTGATTATTTTAAATGGCTATTGGAATCTCAAAACAAACAGAGAAAAGCTTTTGTTAATAAAATCACAGTAAAAAAACAACAGGAAGCAAGTTATTGAGTAGTAGAAATTATTACCTCGAAAAGGAAAAGTCACAGAGTTGGTGAGAACCTAATAATGCCAGCACAACGTACTGATGACATGTCACATGATGCTGAAGAAGTTTTGTGTGATAAACTGAAGACAACCGCTTCTCTATGCAGGTTGAGGAGTCAACAGATTTCACCAGTAAATGTCATGTTGTAACATTTGTAAGATTTGTAAATTATGGTGAAATTCAATAAAATTTTTTCTTTTGCAAAGAGCTTCCCAAAACAAGCAAAGGCCAAGATATATTTAATGGCTTGCTTTCATATCTGGAAACAAAAGTTCTGTCTTGGAAGAACTGTGTTGGCGTCTGTACTGTTTGGCTCCATGAGAGGTTTAGTCTCTCTTGAAAGAAAAAAAAGAAAATCCTGACGTTGTCACAACACACTGGTACAACATTGCAAATATATTTTCATGTTGTAAATAGCTTTAATTAAAATCAACTTACAACCTTTATTTAAATTAAATCTACTGAGCGTACCTTTAGAAAAATTAAATCCCATTTTGGCTTAAGCTAGTTATTTAATAGAAATTTATTATATTTGCCTTGTGAGTTTTTAGAATTTATGAAAGGGAAAGAAATAGATTAATTTCAAGAAAGGTAAGCTAAGCTTAACTACCCATTTTTTTCAAGACAGGTTAGCTAAAAATTCATTCTCTGAAAATTATTTCTGGATTATTATATTTACAATTTACTGCTCACACTCATGTACTGTGAGTTTTAGAGATAATAATTTTTATGCAAGGGTTCCCTGAGACCTGAAAATTATTTCAAGGGTTCCACCAGGGCAAAAAGCTTGAGAAAGGCTGCTCTAAACCCTTCCTATCTATATAACTGTCCAAATTTTTAAAAAACATTTTAATTGTTACCTGCCTCTATCTCCTCCTCTGGTAGCTCATTTCACATACCCATAATACATTGTGTGAAAAATCTACCACTCAGGTCTCCTTTAAATCTTCCTCCTCTCACCTAGCTCTCTAGATTGAGACACCCCTACTCTGCGAAACGGGTCTTGGCCATCTACCCTATCTATGCCCCAGATTTTATGAACTGTCACCCCTCAGCTTCTTTTGCTCTAGGGAAAACAGACTGGCTGGTCTCTTCTGCTTGTTACTCAGGCCATATTGGTGCTGGTCCATACAACATAGTTACAGACCCTTTTGGCCCAGTGAGACCACACTGCTCAATTGCTCCCATAGAACCATAGAACCATAGAACATTACAGCACAGAAACAGGCCCTTTGGCCCTTCTTGGCTGTGCTAAACCATTTTTCTGCCTTGTCCCACTGACCTGAACCTGGACCATATCCCTCCATACACCTCTCATCCATGTACCTGTCCAAGTTTTTCTTAAATGTTAAAAGTGAGCCTGCATTTTCCACCTCATCTGGCAGCTCATTCCACACTCCCACCACTCTCTGTGTGAAGAAACCCCCTCTAATGTTCCCTTTAAACTTTTCCCCCCTCACCCTTAACCCATGTCCTCTGGTTTTTTCTCCTCCAGCCTCAGTGGAAAAAGCCTGCTTGCATTCACTCTATCTATACCCATCATAATTTTATATATCTCTATCAAATCTCCCCTCATTCTTCTATGCTCCAGGGAATAAAGTCCTAACCTATTCAACCTTTCTCTGTAACTGAGTTTCTCAAGTCCCGGCAACTTCCTTGTAAACCTTCTCTGCACTCTTTCAACCTTATTAATATAATTCCTGTAATTCCCATGTGACCAATCAACGTACTGCCTCAGACATGTTTGGAATGTGGGAGGAAACTGGAGAACCCAGAGGAAACCCATGCGTTCACCAGAAGAACACACAAACTACTTACAGGCAGCAGCAGGAATCGAACTCAGATTGCTGGCACTGTAAAACGATTACACTAATTGCTATACTCCTGTGCCATCCACAACGTTCCTGTGAATCCTTTTTGGACCTTCTTTAGTTTAATCATAATTATCAATGTGCTAGCTCCTCAGCTTCTCCTGTAGTACTTTTTTGACGCACACTTAGTTCTTCCAGCTATTCACTACTCACTAGATGCGAGGTCCTCTAACGTGCCTGGCAGGTTTTGAGCGGCGTGTTCTGTGAAGCATTACTTTCAGGTCAGATCCTATCCCAGGATAAGCAAGGTAATCACTCAGCAGCTGCAAGATTTTTAAGCAATTCCTGATGGGAACAGGGCAAGTCCAGTTTTAATGTGTGATTCTATGTGCAAACTGCCACAGATCTGCTTTTAAATGACTTCTGGCCAGTTTCACATATTTTTGCATGAGATTTGACTGGGCATTAGTGCTATACAAAGCTCAAGTTAAGTGTGCCAAAAGAACGTGATATCCAACTTCTTGGCTCGGGAGGCTTATCTGAAATCAACAGTGGGACAATATATGTGAGGAGGAATGCGAGAGAAACAGATGTGAAAGCACAATAAAAATACTGTGAAAATGGCTATGGAATATTAAATGCTTGTACGAATTAACAGGGGACAAAAAATTAATGTTCTTTATAAAAAAGAGTTTAAGTTGAGTGATAGATATGTGAATTCACAAACTATTCAGAGATATAAAGAAGATTTAGTATCATTAATAACTTGGGTTGGATTATACCGACGATAATGCAGATGTCACTCAAGCTCCAAGCTGAAATTCATAAATTTTAGGGAATTAAACTATCGCATACGTGGTGGGTGCCTGTATTAATAAAATATTAAGGGAACTGCTTTATTTGTCGCGTGTACATGGAAACGCAGTGAAATGTGTCACTTGTCTCAGGGATGTGCTGGGTGCAGCCCACAAGTGTTGCCATGTCACTGGTGCCGGTGTGACATGCCCACAACTCACGAACTCTAACCTGTAAGTCGTTGGAGACCAGAGCACCCAGAGGAAAGCCACGTGGTCATGGGGAGAACATTCAAACTCCTTACAGACAGTAGTGTGAATTGAATCCTGATCTTACAGCTGGCAATGTGAAGTGTTGTACTGACCAATGCACTACAGTACCACTCTGAATTTTAGGATTGTTAAGAAAAAACATATGGAATAAGTCGAGAAATAGGAAGTGGAGCTAATAGCTCTTGATATGTGCCACAAAACATTGAGCAAACTGTTTATGGAAATATGTAAAGAAACAGCAATTGTGTTTGGAAACTTTGATCATCTCAGGATTAAGTGAAATTAAGCTAATGTCTGTGGTCAATTAAGGAACATATTTCTTTTTTTAACACTCTAAGGTCTTCATGAAAATGTTAATATGTAGTAAATAGTCATATTAACTATCGATGTGCCGACACAGTTTTGATCTATCCATTCAACTTCGACCAACTACCTCTGGAGTCAGTAAGGACACCGCAGAGCTGCATTCTTCTCTCTCCAACTGGAAGGGCCCGGCGTCAGTGTCAAGACCGTAAACAAAGACGGGGGAAGTGTGGAGGTTTGCATGCTAGGCTAAGGCTAAAGGCCAATTTATACTTGTATGTCAAATCAACGCTGTAGGTACGGCGTAGCCGCATACCCTACACCGTACCCTACGCCGTGGCCTGACGTGCACCTCCCCAAAAATGTAACTACGCGTCACGGTGACGCAGATCGCAACAACTGTGATTGGTCCACTTGGTAGCATTGCATTTCCTCCTACGTTGCAATAGCTTCCCATTGGGTGACTGAAGGGCAGGGAAGGAACTCTGGCTGCAATGCTTTCCATAAAGCTTTACAGACCTCTGAAATTATGGAGGACCCTGTGCTTGACGCCGGTTTGTAGCTAGCTGCTACAGCCTGTTGACTTCCACCTGAAGCTAAAACTCGAATGGTGATTGCCAGTCTCTGAGTATACTGTGCGTACACTGATGTGAAATAAATGGTTGGAGATGATGAACCAAATCATCAAATCTACCTGCCGACATCCGAAAATATTTGAAATGCATTTCCTCATCCAAGTCTCTCAGTGGCCGGACAAGCACAGAGAATTCACCCTCCTTCAGTTTCAGTCGCCATTGTTTGAAGTTTGAGTTTCTTCATGTTGAGTTTCAACACAGTAGCATAGAAATCCCACTGCCAACTAACGTTTTGGTGGTGAATTGCAGAGTGACGCAGGCACACCAACGCACGAGTATAAATGTTCACAAAGGCGTAGCCCACTTGTGTAGGCTACGGTGTAAGCTAATACACACAAGTATAAATCAGCCTTTAAACCACACCAGCCAGTGCTACCTAGCATCTACCTCGCCAATGTTCGATCTCTGACGAACAAGCTGGATGAACAAAGGACTTGGACCCTCACACAAAGATTGCAACATCATGTTTTTTACGGAGACATGGCTAAACAGTGATGTCCCAAACAACATGGTGGAACTGGAAGAGAGCATGGTCTTCAGGGCTGACAGAGCTGCAACAGCGACAGGTAAAAGTAGAGGAGGTGGTTTATGCATCTATGTGAACCGATCATGGTGCACTAACTCTACCATTGCTGACACTTATTGCTCTGCTGATCTGGAATACCTGATAATTAAGTGCAGAACTTTTTATCAACCTCGAGAGTTTACATGCATCATTGCTGTCACAGTTAATGTTCCACCGGATGTTAATGCTAAAGTAGCCATGAAAGACCTCAGTGCTGCTATTAGCAAGCTGCAGACATTGCATCCATACGGGGACTTTAATCATTGTAACCTATGTACCGTGCTTCCAAGATTTTACCAAAATGTATCCTGCACCACAAGGGGAAATAAAACCTCAGATCATGTCTACACAAATGTGGCTGACGCTTACAAAACTACTACCCTCCCCCACCTGGGACAGTCTGACCATCTTTCATTGTTTCTGATTCACAAGTATAGCCCGGTCATTAAACGTGTGAAACCCACAATGAAGACTATTAAGATCTAGCTGGAGGGTGCTGACTCTGCTCTTCAGCACCAATTCCAGCACACAGACTGGAGCGTGTTTGCTGCCCATGCCACCACAGACTCTCAGATTAACATACACCAACTCTGTCCTTGAGCACATCAACAAGTGTGTAGATAGAGTGACATCACAAAAACAAATAAAAGTTTTCCCCAATCAGAAACCATGGATGAACAGAGAAGTTCGCCTCCTACTCAAAGCCAGAGATTCAGCCTTCAGGACTGGAGAACAGGAGGCTTATAGCTCAGCCAGGGCCAACCTGAGGAGGGGAATCTCTCAGGCTAAACACACAGAGAATCGAGGAGCATTTCAACTCCTCGGACCCCCGGTGCATGTGGCTTGGCATTACAGACTTCAAACCATCTAGTACTGTGCCCCCTTCCAGCTCTGCTTCCCTCCCTGATGAGCTCAATTACTTCTACGCTCGCTTTGACCGAGAGAACAAGGAGGTCACCCTCAATGCGGATCTCCCACCTGGTGAACTGCCTCTCTCACTTTCCACCTGCGATGTTTGCGCCACCCTGAGCAGGGTGAATGTACGGAAGGCAGCTGGTCTGGATGGAATACCTGGCCATGTGCTCAGAGTCTGTGCAGGGCAGTTGGCCGGGGTCTTCATGGACATTTTTAATCTGTCCCTGGCCTAGAAAGTTGTCCCCACAAGCTTCAAGATCACCACCATTGTGCCAGTGCCGAAGCATTCGACTGCCACGGGCCTGAATGACTTCACCCAGTTGCACTCACCCCCATCATTGCAAAGTGCTTTGAGAGACGGGTTCTATCACATCTGAAATGCTGTCTGCCCACTAACCTGGACCTCCATCAATTTGCCTATCGCACCAACAGGTCAACAGAAGACGCCATTTCCACGGCACTTCACTCTGCCCTGACCCACCTGGACAGCTCCAACTCTTACGTCAGAATGCTGTTTATTGACTTTAGTTCGGCATTCAATACTATGATCCCCTCCAAGCTGATCACCAAACTTCGCCAGTTTGGTATCAGCTCATCCCTCTGCAGCTGGACCTTGGACTTTCTGACTAACAGACCCCAATCAGTTAATTTAGACAACCCTCCCCCTCCACTCTCACCCTGAACACTGGTGTGCCTCAAGGCTCTGTGCTGAGCCCCCTTCTGTACTCCCTTTTTACCTATGACTGCATTCATGTACATGGTTCTAACTCCATAATCAAGTTCGCAGACACCATGGTGGTTGGCCTGATCGGGGGGATGACGAGACGGCCTGCAGGGACGAGGTCCAGCACCTAGCCGCATGGTGTGCTGACAACAATCTGGCCCTTAAAACCCAGGAGACCAAGGAGATTATTGTGGACTTCAGGCATGCTAGGAGCCACACTCACGTCCCCATCTACATCAACAGAACTGTAGTGGAGCATGTATCAAGCTTCAAATTCCTTGGTGTCAACATTTCCGAGGATCTCACCTGGTCCCTGAACTCCTCCATCCTGGTCAAAAAGACACAACAGCGCCTTTATTTCCTGCGGAGCATCAAGAAAGCTCACCTCTGTCCCAGGATACTGACTGACTTTTATCACTGTACCATTGGGAGCATACTCACCAACTGCATCTCAGTGTGGTATGGCAATTGTCCCGTATCGGACTGCAAAACACTCCAGCGTGTGATGAAAACTGCCCAGCAGATTATCGGCACCCAATTGCCCACCATATAGAACATCTACCATAAACGCTGCCTGGACAGAGCGAAAAGCATTATCAAGGATGCATCTCACCCTAACTATGGACTTTTTACTCTCTTCCCATCCGGTAGGCACTACAGGAGCCTCCGCTCCAGCACCGGCAGGCACAAGGAAGAGCTTCTTCCCCAAGGCTGTGACCCTGCTGAACCTCACATCACAGCGCTAAGCAGTATTACACCTATATTGTACTGTCTCAGTACTTGTATATTTGTGTGCTGTAGCACATACTTTTTATTCACAGTTATTTTATAAATAACACTACTCTTTGCATTTCTGGTCAGATGCTTACTGCATTTCATTGGCTTTGTATCTGTACTTGGCACAATGACAATAAAGTTGAATCTAACCTAATCTAAACATTTATTTAAACACAAATCCATAGAAATGGAGGTTTATTAGTAAGAATAAAAGGGCTGTTCAGACCAGTTCCAGCCAGTGCACAGTTTCAAGGTTAGGGCCCTCCAAGTGTTCCTCCAGCTACAATTTTAAATATTTTTAGGATTTCTGTCTTCACCTGCCTTTTAGGTGGCAAGTTCCAGAAAATTCCTGTAATCCTTCTATCAACTACTACAATCAAAGCCCTATACTGTAGTTATTGACCTCTTGTTGAAGGAAAGAGATCTTGACTATTTGCTGCATTTCAGTCTGCCTGATGTGAAAGAAAACATACACTATAACTTCTGAAAACAAAAACACTTCAGTGCTGAAAATCGAGATTGTAAATTGCTTCTATACCCTCCTTTATATTATACAGCTTTAGCATTATGTGTTTTAATAAATTGCAGCCAATTGTGAACTTTGCAGAGGGTGAAGAATATTGTGACTACTGTATACCAAAGCTTAATTGCTTTTACTTATGAGGAGATTCTTTAATGATTAAAGATATTTGAAGAAACAGAAGTCTAGCAATTAGATTTTAGATTCAATGCACATTATTAAAAGGGAAACAGACTTATTCCTGCATGAAATGTACATTTACACTTGCAGAGTGGAATTTGCTAAGGTCATGATCATAAAGAGTTAATTTCCCAGATTTCATGAGTTGTGCATAGCAGGAGATTATTTGCAGTGGTGGGAAGAGGTGAGGTTTCAAGTATGGTTAGTGGGAAAAGGATCAATTCTGTGTATGATGGCACTATTTTTGAATGGCATGTAATCAGTGAATCAACTAATTTTGTCCCTATTTGTGATTTTGCATTTATATAAATTAAGCAAGTACCAGTGGAAGAAACTTGTGTTGTAAGCAGTGAAGGAACAGCATGGCCCTAGTTTATTATTAGCTGTTAGTATAGATCCCCAGCAATTTCCTGCTGAGGAATTTCTGCAGTTCACAATGCCCACATGGTCTCTGAAAAACAGGAATGCTCTATTTTCTATGAATGGGACAAATTATTTTCAGCATTAAAAATATTCACAACGTAAGTATTAAACTATCTGTCACAGAGAATTAGATAGCCTAATTTAATTAAAACATGTTTAACTTTTTGACAAATGGCTAAAATCTTTACCAGCTAAAACAAAGTAACTAGTCCTTTCTTAAAAACTAGAACAGCTTTTAATGCTTATCCCAGAACACCCTAGCCACATAGTTTGCTGCAGTATGTAATGATATAATTGTTCCGACACGCTGCAGCCTCACTACAGATAGTTTCCCAAAGCAGATTATGAGCTAGAAGAATTTGTTGCAATATCAGAGATACAAGAAATGGTAAAATGATTTAAAATGGGCTATGACTGATCAGTCAGTACAGAGTAAAATGACAGTAGCATTAATCCCAGCCAGTTGAACACATCAGGTTTGGATATCAGTAGTAAAAGCCGCTGTTCCACAGCTCCAGCATTGAATCCTGACCTCTGATGCTGGCTGTGTGGAGATGACATAGTTTCCCTGCAACTGTGTAGGTATCCCCTGGGAGCTCCGATTTCTTTCCACATTCCAGAGACGTGGTGGGTAGGTTAATTCATGATTCCAAATCACTCTTAATATAAGTGATGTCAAAAATTCAGAGTGGAATTGATGGAAATTGACAACAAAGGTGGCTGGGATATAAATAGAGGAGTGGGTTCAATGGGATTATTCTGAGATCCAGCATAGAATCAATGGATCAGAAGGTCTCTATATATTGTAAGATAATGTGTATGAGATCTAATAGTTTCAGTACAGTTTTTCCCCATAGAACTTGTTGCTTATATGAGTGGAAAAACTAAAAACTAAAAACTACTGTTGCCACAAAAGAACAAACTTCATGGCATATGTTAGTGATAATAAAACTGAATCTTCCCCTCTACCATGTGATGGACAAAGAACTCCTGTATACTATCTCATTATTTATTTTTCTTGTTTTACTCTATATTTGCACCAATTTTAAATTTATTATAAATAAATAAATATTTTTAAATACTTATTTGTTTATTGATTAATTTATTGTATTTTATAATGTTTTAAATTATGTATTGCAATGTACTGTTGCTGCAAAACAACATATTTCACAAAACATCCCAGTGATGTTAAACCTGATTCTGACTGTGACTCTGAAATAAAAAGCTGCTCATGCATATATCTCAGTTTTCAAGCATTTGTTAATTTAATCAGTGGACTCTTGAAAGATAATTGATGAAGTATCATTGCACAGACATTAGCAATCCATGATCCCCAAAGGATTATAAAGACAGTGGAAAACAATGGTTAAGGGATAGATTACAAAGAGTAGTGGTGAATAGTTGTTTTCTTTGTCTGAAGAGAAATTATACAGAGGTGCTCCCCAAAGAGTAGTTCTGTACTTTCCAATACATGTTAGTGATCAGGGAGCTTACAATTTTTTTCAATTGACACATTACATGAAAATTTCATGAATAGCAATCAGGACAGGATCATAAAGGTACACTAACTTTCAAACTAATAGATCAGAAGAAAAATCAATTTTAATAACAGAGTGAGAAGTGATGCATCCTACAAGGAACTGATGAAAATAAACTACATCCTACAGTTTTAAAAAGGGAACAGATAAAGGGAATTCTGAAAAAAACATGAACAAAGCCTTGTAAGTGGCAGGGCAAGTAGATAAAACAGTTAAGAGAAAATATATCTTTATATGTATAAATGTAGATGTGAAATACAAAAACAAGAAAGTTACCCAAGATGTAAATAAATCAAGTGTCACATCTCAAATGGAATAGAAAATAAAAATAGACAATGATGGTGTTCTGATGACAGGTTGTGAAACTGAAATATTCGCTCTGTTTATCTTTGTGCAAATACTCCTGACTACTGACTTTATCCAGCATTAGCTGTTTTTATTTACTTTTGGAATATATTGCTTTTGTCCCCAAAGCAGCATTGTGCCTTTTTGTAAGCACCACATTGTTGGAAGCTTATGAATTCCATGAAGATAATGTGAGAAATATTTGTTAGAATGATTTCAGGAATATGCACTTCAGTTCTGTGGAAAGGTTAGGAAACCAGAAATGGTTCTTTTTGAAGGTCAAAGGGAAATTAAAACAGTTTGCTTTAAATTTTGAGGAATTTAAATGGAAAATATTGTTTTCCAAGTGCACATCCAATAACGAGAGGATTTGGTTGAAGAGCGAATCTTACGGAGAGGAGAAAAAAATTTGATTTATTGGACTAGATAATTCAAGCTCAAATATTTTAACTCACACCTTTGACAAATAATGTTCTGAAACTTGCTTGGAAAGTTATTTGGAATATAATGCAGACTCAATGATATAATGCACTTTACCTAATTGTGGATGATAAGTTTTCTACTGGATTATAAAACAAAATGGGTAAAACAGCTAATTGTTCCATTAATCAAAAATAACGTAGATATATGGAAACATGCCCCTGTGATGCTGTTATCAGATCAGCAGAAATAAACATCCCTTTAGAACAGAAATAAGGAGGAGTTTCTTTAGCCAAAGTGTAGTGAATCTGTGGAATTAATTGCCACAGATGGCATTGGAGGGCAATTCATTTGGTATGTTTAAAGCAGAGGTTGATATGTTCTTGATTATTAAGGGCATCATAAGTTACTGGGAGAAGGCAAGAGAGTAGGGTTGAGTGAGATAATAAATTAGTCACGATGGAATGTCAGAACAGACTAAATGGGCCGACTGACCTAATTCTGCTCCCATGTCTTATGATCTTATAAGAAACAGCTTATTGAAATCGCTTCTCAGTACTTGGAAAAAAACAGTTTATGCAACTTATCCAAAGGAAGACAATGTACATTTTGCTTAACAGTTTGCTGCTGGTTGATGTTAAAGAAGGTGAATGTATCCTAAAATATTTAAAGCTGATCCTGCTGAATCGAATGAGACCAACTCTCCAGAGTTGGAACCAGCCAGAGAGGAACTGCAAAAGTCCTGGCTCCACTTCAGCTAAGATTTCTGAATGAGTCATTAGATTCCTGTTTTCTGTAATCTTTTCAGTTAAAAAGCCCATTAATTATACTAATGTCCAAGTAAAACTTTCTTGTCCTTGGAGACTGTGCCACAGTTTTTTGTCAAATGCCCTTACCTTCAATATCAACTCCAGATTGATTAATGTTGTCCTCCTCTAACTCTGCCGAAGGGTGATAATGTAATCTACGTGGAATAAAATTTGTTTCAGACATCTGATGATTCTACATCCTGCAAATAGTCAAAGCATCTGAAATGCATTAGCAAGGAGCCAAAGGTCCTCTCAATCACACATAGCAGAGTAGAATAGTACGGCTGTGCACTGTTGGAAGATGGAGATCTAGAAATGAGGTCATTCACAGAGGTTTTAAACCATTCCCAAAAGCTGTGAGAAGGAAAGAAAAACAACAGAGACGTTTCACTCTGCACGAGTACCAGTTACAAGTTTAGCCAAGGGGCATTTACATATTCAGGATATATTATTTTCTGCTTTCTGAACACATCACTACAATTTATGAGGGGATAATCGTGCAAGTTAGACACCGAATTTTCCAAAATCATTTCATTTACAGCATCAGGATTTCACAATGAAGGAAGAAAGAAGTAAAATATCTCTGTTTCACATTATCCCTGGGTAAATACTCCCTAACCTTTTATTGTCAGGAACTATAGAGGAGGCTTGACCTAAACATAGAGCAGTAGAGACAAATTAACAGGGAGCAATCACTTTGATAATAAAATGCAAATAACAAGCCGTGATAGGCCACAAAACAAGAGAGAATGGATACTTAACAACAAGGTAGCTGAAGGCTTGAAGCCACCTAGGCTAGCTGGTTTGATGGAAAAACAAGGGGTATGGATGAGAGCAGGGTTTAAATAGGCTGCAGGTAAAGAGTTAGAAATAATTGCAGATGACTCCTGTTAGCTGTGTGGAGATTGAGAGATAGTCATAGTCATAGTTATACTTTATTGATCCCGGGGGAAATTGGTTTTCATTACAGTTGCACTATAAATAATAAATAGTAATAGAACCATAAATAGTTAAATAGTAATATATAAATTATGCCAGTAAATTTTGAAATAAGTCCAGAACCAGTTTATCGGCTCAGGGTGTCTGACCCTCCAAGGGAGGAGTTGTAAAGTTTGATGGCCACAGGCAGGAATGACTTCCTGTTCCTGCTCTGTGCTGCATCTCGGAGGAGTGAGTCTCTGGCTGAATGTACTCCTGTGCTCAACCAATACATTATGTAGTGGATGGGAGACATTGACCAAGATGGCATGCAACTTAGACAGCATCCTCTTTTCAGACACCACCGTCAGAGAGTCCAGTTCCATCCCCACAACATCACTGGCCTTATGAATGAGTTTGTTGATTCTGTTGGTGTCTGCTACCCTCAGCCTGCTGCCCCAGCACACAACAGCAAACATGATAGCACTGGCCACCACAGACTCATGGAACATCCTCAGCATCGTCTAGCAGATGTTAAAGGACCTCAGTCTCAGGAAATAGAGATGGCTCTGACCCTTCTTGTAGACAGCCTCAGTGTTCTTTGACCAGTCCAGTTTATTGTCAATTCATATCCCAGGTATTTGTAATCCTCCACCATGTCCACACTGACCCCCTGGATGGAAAGAGGCGTCACCGGTACCTTAGCTCTCCTCAGGTCTACCACCAGCTCCTTAGTCTTTTTCACATTAAGCTGCAGATAATTCTGCTCACACCATGTGACAAAGTTTCTTACCATAGCCCTGTACTCAGCCTCATCTCCCTTGCTGATGCATCCAACTATGGCAGAGTCATCAGAAAACTTCTGAAGATGACAAGACTCTGTGCTGTAGTTGAAGTCCAAGGTGTAAATGGTGAAGAGAAAGGGAGACAAGACAGTCCCCTGTGGAGCCTCAGCGCTGCTGATCACTCTGTCGGACACACAGTGTTGCAAGCACATGTACTGTGGTCTGCCAGTCAGGTAATCAAGAATCCATGATACCAGGGAAGCATCCACCTGCATCGCTGTCAGCTTCTCCCCCAGTGGAGCAGGGTGGATGGTGTTGAACACACTGGAGAAGTCAAAAAACATGACCCTCACAGTGCTCGCTGGCTTGTCCAGGTGGGCATAGACACAGTTCAGCAGGTTGACGATGGCATCCTCAACTCCTAGTCGGGGCTGGTAGGCGAACTGGAGGGGATCTAAGTGTGGTCTGACCATAGGCCAGAGCAGCTCCAGAACAAGTCTCTCCAGGAGTCTTCATGATGTGGGAGGTCAGTGTATAAAACTCTAACAGGTCACCCCCCCCCCCACAAGATGGATGCAAGATGAAACAAGATGAGACCTCTCTTCCAGACTGACCCCTTCACAGTTGATGAGGTACTGCACACAACATCCAAGACTAGGCGAATCCATCAATCTGCGAACTGTGTGCACTGGATTACCTTCCACCATCCTAGGTTCCAGAGTGTTGAATGGTCCATGGACACGGGCTTGAGGCAGGACTCGTGGAAGGTAGGTGTGATCCTGCGGGACGGTGGCAGCTGGAGATGGTCGGTGACTGGATTGATGCAAAGGGGGATCTTGAAGGGACTGATGAACCAGGGCAAGAGTTTGCAGGAGTTGATCTGCAGGTGAATCTCTGTGGAGAGCCAGACATAGTCCCCATGCCAGAATAGTGTGATTAGGTGCTGATGGCAATTGGCCTGGCAGCAGCTGGCACCATTGGCAGCTAGCATGCCCTCCGTGCACTCTTCAAAGCATTCCAGCAGCAGTGAACCAAGGCCCAGGCGGATGGCACCTCCGTCACTGGCTTCTCTGCAGGGAACAATGCGGGCTGCTAGCCTTGATGCACTACAAAGGGTGACATACCCGTGGCACAGGAGGTGTGTAGATTGTGGGACAGCTCGATCCAGAGCAGATACCCTTCCTTGTGGAAAGCTTAGAGGCTGTGAAGCAGTGCAGAAACTTCTACACTTGAGGATTGGCTCTTTCTGAATGAGCATCGGTCTGTAGATGATAGCAGGAGGACAAACTCATTGAGGTGCAGAGGAGGGAGGGAGCAGAAGGCATCCCAGAAGTGGGGGAGATGATTTGTGAGCCCTAGTCCAACACAATGCCTTAAAAAAAACCATGGAGGTGAACTATGTATTCGAGAATCAGTTTTATCATCTCAGTGGCTGATGGAAGTTTGGAGAGAGCAATGAAGTGTGACAAACCGGTCCACCACTGTCATGATCACCATGGCCCAATCAGAAGGTTCAAGTTCATGTTTACTGTCATCTGACTACAACGCAAACGAAACCATATTCCTCTGGACCACGGTGAACCCACACCATGTATATCACACTTAGCACATAAACTAAAAATATTAATTCTACAAATAAGTTAATAGAATATAATTCAAAACACATGTAGTAAGCCAAAGGACAGGTAAACAGTAAACATTACAGTAAAAAGTTCACTGTCCTGGTGACGAGACATCAGTGGTGGCAGGGTATTCATTAGTCTCACAGCCTGAGGGAAGAAGGTGTTATCCCGGCTGGAGACCAAGTCTTTATATTTCCGTAAACAACAGGAATTCTGCAGATGCTGGAAATTCAAGCAACATAAGTTGCTGGTGAACGCAGCAGGCCAAGCAGCATCTATAGGAAGAGGCGCAGTCGACGTTTCAGGCCGAGACCCTTCGTCAGGACTAACTGAAGGAAGAGTGAGTAAGGGATTTGAAAGCTGGGGGGGAGGGGGAGATGCAAAATGATAGGAGAAGACAGGAGGGGGAGGGATGGAGCCAAGAGCTGGACAGGTGATAGGCAAAAGGGGATACGAGAGGATCATGGGACAGGAGGTCCGGGAAGAAAGACAGGGGGGGGGGTGACCCAGAGGATGGGCAAGAGGTATATTCAGAGGGACAGAGGGAGAAAAAGGAGAGTGAGAGAAAGAATGTGTGCATAAAAATGAGTAACAGATGGGGTACAAGGGGGAGGTGGGGCCTTAGCGGAAGTTAGAGAAGTCAATGTTCATGCCATCAGGTTGGAGGCTACCCAGACGGAATATAAGGTGTTGTTCCTCCAACCTGAGTGTGGCTTCATCTTTACAGTAGAGGAGGCCGTGGATAGACATGTCAGATTGGGAATGGGATGTGGAATTAAAATGTGTGGCCACTGGGAGATCCTGCTTTCTCTGGCGGACAGAGCGTAGATGTTCAGCAAAGCGGTCTCCCAGTCTGCGTCGGGTATCACCAATATATAAAAGGCCACATCGGGAGCACCGGACGCAGTATATCACCCCAGTCGACTCACAGGTGAAGTGATGGCTCACCTGGAAGGACTGTTTGGGGCCCTGAATGTGGTAAGGGAGGAAGTGTAAGGGCATGTGTAGCACTTGTTCCGCTTACACGGATAAGTGCCAGGAGGGAGATCAGTGGGGAGGGATGGGGGGGACGAACGGACAAGGGAGTTGTGTAGGGAGCGATCCCCCCCATCCCTCCCCACTGATCTCCCTCCAGGCACTTATCCGTGTAAGCGGAACAAGTGCTACACATGCCCTTACACTTCCTCCCTTACCACCATTCAGGGCCCCAAACAGTCCTTCCAGGTGAGGCATCACTTCACCTTTGAGTCGACTGGGGTGATATACTGCGTCCGGTGCTCCCGATGTGGCCTTTTATATATTGGTGAGACCCGACGCAGACTGGGAGACCGCTTTGCTGAACATCTACGCTCTGTCCGCCAGAGAAAGCAGGATCTCCCAGTGGCCACACATTTTAATTCCACATCCCATTCCCATTCTGACATGTCTATCCACGGCCTCCTCTACTGTAAAGATGAAGCCACACTCAGGTTGGAGGAACAACACCTTATATTCCGTCTGGGTAGCCTCCAACCTGATGGCATGAACATTGACTTCTCTAACTTCCGCTAAGGCCCCACCTCCCCCTCGTACCCCATCTGTTACTCATTTTTATGCACACATTCTTTCTCTCACTCTCCTTTTTCTCCCTCTGTCCCTCTGAATATACCTCTTGCCCATCCTCTGGGTCACCCCCCCACCCGTCTTTCTTCCCGGACCTCCTGTCCCATGATCCTCTCGTATCCCCTTTTGCCTATCACCTGTCCAGCTCTCGGCTCTATCCCTCCCCCTCCTGTCTTCTCCTATCATTTTGCATCTCCCCCTCCCCCTCCAGCTTTCAAATCCCTTACTCACTCTTCCTTCAGTTAGTCCTGATGAAGGGTCTCGGCCTGAAACGTCGACTGCGCCTCTTCCTATAGATGCTGCTTGGCCTGCTGCGTTCACCAGCAACTTTGATGTATGTTGCTTGATATTTCTGTACCTTCTTTCTGACAGCAGTGGGGTGGGGGGAGAGGTCAAAGAGATTGTGATAGGGATCCTCAACAATGTTTTGGGCCCTCCGCCTGCAATGCTCCTGGTAGATGTCATAAATATGGGTGAGCGTTTTTTTACCATCCTCTGCAGGGGCTTGTGGTCTTTTGCCTTGAAGCTTCTGTACCACACAATGATACAGTCAGGAAGGGCATTCTTGATGGTGCTCTTGTATAAAGAATGGAGGCAGGAGCTTCACCTGTCTTAATCTCCTCAAAAGGCTTAGACTCTGCTGTGCCATCTTGACTAGCGAGGAAGTGATGTGGATCCAGATCATCTATTATATGCACACCCAAGGAACTTAGTGCTCTTCACTCTTTCCACGGCAGAGAATTGATGTACAATATAGAGTGGTCAAGCTGTGCCTCCTTGGTCCACAAACATCTCTTTTCTCTTGTCCATGTTGAGAATCAGGTTGTTGTTCTTGCCTCTCTATCTCCCCTCTGTATACCGACTCATCATTGTTGCTGGTGAGGCCAACTGCTGCAGCAACATTAGCAAATGTGGCCGTGCAGTCATGAGTCAGTAGCGGACTGAGCATTCAACCCTGGGTGGTGCACCCGTGCTTAGCGTGAAGGAGCCCGAGATGTTGCTGCCAACTCAGACCAACTGGGGTCTTTCCAGCAAGAAGTCTGAGATTCAGTTACAGAGAAGGGCGCTGAGTCCCAACAGGGACAGATTACTCACCAACCTCTGAAGAATGATTGTGTTGAATGCCGAGCCGAAGCTGATGAACAACATCTTGGTGCATGAGGCATCCTTTTCTGGATGGGACAGGACAGAAAGGAGGGCCAAAGCTATGGCATCATCAGTGGTCTGGTCTGATTGGTAGGTGAGGTGAAAAGGGTCCAATGTAGCTGGAAGGTGGGATTTTAAACAATCCATTGCAAGCTGCTCAAAGCCCGTCATGATTGTTGAAGTCTGTGCCACTGGGTGGTAATCAGTTATGCCAGTTACTGTTGCTCTTTTGGGCACCAGAATGATGGTGATTGCCTTGATGCCTGCTGGGACAGTGGATGATTCAGAGAGATAAGCCACATTAGCACAGCAGTTTGTGCAAAGCTATTAAAGGTCATGGCATTCCAGACTTCAGAATTCAGTACTGACACCGTTCTGTAAGGAGTCTCTCTATGTCCTCCCCTTGGAAATCATGGGTTAATCCTGGGTGCTCCAGTCTCCTCACCTGGTCCAAAGACATACTGGGTAGGTTAGTTGGTCAGGGTAAGTTGTCTAATGATTAGGTCAAAGTTAATCGGGGTTGTGTCATTGCTGGAGTGGCGTGGCTTGAAGGGTCAGAACAGCCGACTCTGCTCTGTATCATTAAATTAAAAAAAAAATAAATACAAGACCTCTGTTAGCGGGGCCACCCAGTCCCTCAGCACTTGACCGGCGTAGGTTGTCCAGCCCTGCAGCTTTTCGTGGGTTTACCTGGGCTAGAGTCCTCCTCACCTTGGCTGTGGCCTGACAGGGTGCCTGTTCCTCAGGAAGACATTGAGGGCAGACAGAAATTAACTGACGTACCTCTGTGATCATTGTGGGCCACCAGACATGGCATGGCAGAAAATCCAGGGGCCACCGTGCGCCTGGATGGTTGGAGAGTGGGCCCACTGGAGTGCCTCAGAGTGCAACACAGCCACCATGTATATGTGGTTGTCGGGTGTGTTGGCTGGAGCAGGAATGTGCTGTAGGGCCTGGAAGATCTGGTTCTCAAGATGTCAGATGACCGGTGTGAGCATCTGCAAGGACGGTATAATGGGCAGAGTATCAGTTTCAGTTTCAGCTGGGTTGAACAGTCAATGCAGGGTAGCCACCTTAGTGTTCTTGGTGACTGAGTCAGTGAGGAGATGGTGCAGTTTAATTGCTCGAAGAAGAGAGCCTAGCGAGCCTGACGTGGGTTGAAATGGCCTGTCTGCTGAATGGATATCAGTTTCTAGTGATCAGTCCAGATCAGAATGGGCTCAGTGTTCCCCATCAGCCAATGTCTCCACTCCTCCAAGGCCCATTTAATGGTGAGTAGCCTCCTGCCTCCTACTCCAAAGTGGCACTGTGTAAAGTTGAACTTGCACGAGAAGGCTCATGGTTGTGTCTTCCCATCCATTCCTTGCTGGTTGAGGATGGCCCCAGTGCCCATGGCAAATCCATCCAACTCTTACACACAAGGTCCGAAGGGGGTTGGATAGCAGAGAATGGGAGTGGTGGTGAAGTGTCTCTTGAGGTCCTTGAAAGTATGTTCTATGGCAGCAGACCAGGTTACCCATAGGGATGTGAAGGGAGCAGCAATTTGGCTGTAGTTCCTGATGAAATGGTGGTAAAAGTTGGAGAAGTTCAAGAAATGAGCCGTAGGAAACAGGTTGTAGGAACAGTTCAGTGATGGGGCAAGTGAAGTTGAGTGAAGATAACCTCATTGATTCAAGAGCCTGATGGTTGGGGGCAAAAACTGTTCCTGAACCTGGTGATGACAGTTCTGAGGCTCCTGTACATTCTTCCTGATGGCTACAGCAAGAAGAGAGCATGACCTGGGTGGTGGGAGGTCCCTAATAATAGATGTTGCTTTCCTGTAACAGCACTCCATATAGATGTGGTCAGTGGTGGGGAGGGCTTTACCTGTGATCAGCTGGACCATATCCACTACTTTTTGTATGATTTTCCATTCAAGGGCATTGGTTTTTCCATACCAGGCTGTGATGCAACCAGTCAATGTACTCTCCACCACACATCTATAGAAGACTGTCAAAATTTTAGATGTCATGCCAAATCTTTGCAAATTTCTAGGAAAGTAGAGGTGCTGCAGGGTTATCTTCGTAATTGCACTTGTGTGCTGTGCCCAGCGAGAAAAGGCCGAGTTCTCTCAACCTATTCTCTTAAGGCATGATCCCTAGTCCAGGCAACATCTTTGTAAATCTCCTCTGCACCCTTTCTATGGTTTCCACATCCTTCCTATAGTGAGGAGACCAGAACTGAGCACAGTACTCCAAGTGAGGTCTGACCAGGGTCCTATATAGCTGCAACATTACCTCTCAGCTCCTAAACACAATCCCACGATTGATAAAGGCTAATGCACCGTGTGCCTTCTTAACCACAGAGTCAACCTGCGCAGCAGCTTTGAGTGTCCTATTGACTCGGACCCCAAAATCCCACTGATCCTCCACACTGCCAAGAGTCTTGCCATTAATGCTATATTCTGCCATCATATTTGACCCACCAAAATGAACCACCTCACACTTATCTGGGATGAGCTCCCATCTGCCACTTCTCAGCCCAGTCTTGCATCCTATCAATGTCCCACTGTAACCTCTGACAGCCCTCCACACTATCCACAACACCCCTAACCTTTGCATTATCAGCAAATTTACTAACCCAACCCTCCACTTCCTCATCCAGGTCATTTATAAAAATCACAAAGAGTAGGGGTCCCAGAACAGATCCCTGAGGTACAACACTGGTCACCTGCCTCCATGCAGAATATGACCCATCTACAACCACCCTTTGCCTTCTGTGGGCAAGCCAGTTCTGGATCCACAAAGCAATGTCCCCTTGGATCCCATGCCTCGTTATTTTCTCAATAAGCCTTGCATGGTGTACCTTATCAAATGCCTTACTGAAATCCATATACACTACATCTACGACTCTACCTTCATCAGTGTGTTTAGTCGCATCCTCAAAAAATTCAATCAGGCTCGTAAGGCACGACTTGCCTTTGACAAAGCCATACTAACTATTCCTAATCATACTGTGCCTCTTCAAATTTTCATAAATCCTGCCTCTCAGGATCTTCTCCATCAACTTACCAACCACTGAAGTAAGACTCACGAGTCTATATATTTCCTGGGCGATCCCAACTCCCTTTCTTGAATAAGGGAACAACATCCGCAACCCTCCAATCCTCCCGAACCTCTCCCGTCCTCATTGATGATGCAAAGATCATTGCCAGAGGCTCAGCAATCTCCTCCCTCGCTTCCCTCTTGCTCTTCACATACTTATAGAATGCCTTGAGGCTTTCCTTAATCCTATTCGCCAAGGTCTTCTCATGGTCCCTTCTGGCTCTCCTAATTTCATTCTTAAACTCCTTCCTGCTAGCCTTATATTCTTCTAGATTTCTATCATTACCTAGTTTTTTGAACTTTTCATAAACTCTTCTTTCCTTCTTGACTAGATTTACAACAGGCTTTGTACACCACGGTTCCTGTACCCTACCACCCTTTCCCTGCCTTATTAGAACGTATCTACGCAGAACCTCATGAAAATACCCCCTGAACATTTGCCACATTTCTTCCGTACATTTCCCTGAGAACATCTGTTTCCAATTTATGCTTCCAAGTTCCTGCTTAATAGCCTCATATTTCCCCTTACTCCAATTAAACATTTCCCTAACTTGTCTGTTCCTTTCCCTCTCCAATGCTATGGTATGGAGTTTTACCGCTGTACCATTGAGAGCATACTCACCAACTGCATCTCAGTGTGGTATGGCAATTGTCCCATATCGGACTGCAAAGCACTCCAGTGTATGGCGAAAACTGCCCAGCGGATTATCAGCACCCAATTGCCCACCATTGAGAACATCCACCATAAACGCTGCCTGGGCAGGGCGAAAAGCATTATCAAGGATGCATCTCACCCTAACCATGGACTTTTTACTCTCCTCCCATCCGGTAGGCACTACAGGAGCCTCTGCTCCTGCACTAGTAGACACAGGAAGAGCTTCTTCCCTGAGGCTGTGACCCTGCTGAACCTCACATCACAGCGCTAAACAGAATTACACCCATATTGTACTGTCTCAGTACTTTTATATTTGTGTGCTGTATCACTTACTTTTTATTCGCAGTTATTTTGTAAATAACACAATTCTTTGCATTTTCTAGTCAGATGCTAACAGCATTTCATTGGCTTTGTACCTGTACTTGGCACAATGACAATAAAGTTGAATCTTATCTAATCTAAAAATGAGATAGAATTGTGATCACTATCTCCAAAATGCTCTCCCACTGAGAGATCTGACACCTGACCAGGTTCATTTCCCAATACTAGATCAAGTACAGCCTCTCCTCTTGCAGGCTTATCTACATATTATGTCAAGAAACATTCCTGAACATGCCCAAAAAACTCCACCTATCTAAACCCCTCACTCTAGGGAAATGCCAATCAATATTTGGGAAATTAAAATCTCCCATCACAACAACCCTGTTATTATTACTCCATTTTAGAACTTGTCTCACTTTCTGCTCCTTGATGTCCCTGTTACTATTGGGTGGTCTATAAAAAACACCCAGTAGAGTTATTGACCCCTTCCTATTCCTAACGTCCACCCGCAGACAATCCATAGACAACCCCTCCATGACTTCCTCCTTTTCTGCAGTCGTAACATTATCTCTGATCAACAGGGCCACGTCCCCACCTCTTTTGCCTCCCTCCCTGTCCTTTCTGAAACATCTAAAGCCTAGCACTTGAAGTAGCCATTCCTGCCCCTGCACCATCGAAGCCTCTGTAATGGTCACAACATCATGGCCCCAAGTGCTGATCCACGCTCCAAGCTTTATTCATAATACTCCTCGCATTAAAATAGACACACCTCTCAAACCATCGGTCTAAGTACATCCCTTCTCTATCACTTGCCTATTCTCCCTTTCGCACGGTCTCAAAGCTTTCTCTATTTATGAGCCAATCTCCCTTTCCTCCTTCACTTCAGTTCGGTTCCCACCCCCTAGTAATCCTAGTTTAAACTCTCCCCAACAGCCTTTGCAAAACTCCCCTCCAGGGTATTGGTCCCCCTCAGATTCAAGTGCAACCCGTTCTTTTTGTACAGGTCATATCTGCCCCAGGAGAGGTCCCAATGATCCAGAAATCTGAATCCCTGCCCCCTGCTGCAATCCCTCAGCCACACATTTATCCTCCACCTCATTCTATTCCTATACTCACTGTCACGTGGCACAGGCAGTAATTCTGAGATTATTACCTTTGACGTGTTGCTTCTCAACTTCCTTCCTAACTCCCTGTAGTCTGCTTTCAGGACCTCCTCCCTTTTCCTTGATATGTCTTTGGTACCAATATGTACCATGATGTATCATGATGATACCTTGACCATGATGTAGAAGGGGCAAGAGAAAGACTCAATATGGAGTTCAAGCTGCACACATAGATCTGGTCCAGAAAGTTGCCTGCTGTACTGGAATCCACCAGAGACTCAGTGTAGGTACGCCAGGTTGTGCAGGCATACAGAGAGAGTGAGTCAGGCTATGGTACTGGAACAAGGTGCCAGAGGAAGCTTACTAGATAGAAGGCCCCTTGCCTTTACTTGGTGGAGCCATTTTTCTAGGCACAGTGGGCATTTGATGTGTGGGTGATCAGCTGCTCTGCAGTAAGCACCCAACTTGTTTCTCCACTGACATTCATGCTCCAGCCTGAAATAGCTCTGGGAATAGAATTGGGGTTCTAACTGGTGATTTGGAGGGTCATTCTATCAGACCCTTGTCAACTTGGAGGGAAAAAGTGATGAGGCTTTCAAGGTCAGTGAGAGTCACCTAAGTTGAGAGCTCATCTTTCAAGCACTCTGAGAGGCCATGATGGTAATAGACCAGCAACACTCCTGCATTCCAGTTGCACTCTGCTGCGAGTGTCCTGGAGTCCATGGTGTAATCCGGCACTGACTGTGAATCCTGACACATGCAGATATCCAATCCACTGATTCCCTTCCACTTCTCAGATGGTCAAAAACCTGGCGCACCTCAGCGGTGAATTCCTGATATCTATTGCAGGCAGTGGTTTCATTGTCCCCGTTAGAAATTGCCCAGTCTAGAGAGAGATGAAGAAGGTAGTCTTAGCTTGGTCCCTAGAATACGGAGATAGCTGCAGCTGGAAATGAAAAATGCACTGGGACAGGAAGTTTCAGCATCAGATTAGGATCTGTTGAGGCATTCGGGCACCATGATCTAGGGCTTTGAGGGAAGAGGTTGACTGGAGCAGGGTTGCTGTAACTAGACAGAGAGTGGCGAGCAGAAAGTCAATGGTTTCCTGCTGCTTCTGGATTCTGTATTCATGTCAGCAGCTGACTTCCTTTAGGCGAGCAAACTCTGCTGGGTCAGCTGCTGGTTCACACATCCTGTCAGGAAATGTAGAGGAGTCTTGGCCCAAATACAGAGCAATGGAGATGATTTAGCAGTGAGAAACTACTTTAATAAGAATCTTCAAAAGAACAAGACACGACGGGTCACAAAACAAGAGAGGGTGGATACTTAACACAACAAGGCAACAAAGTTTCTTGATGGTTAGGAGCAACTGGTTAAGGTTGGCTGGTTCGATGGGTGAATGAAGACTGTGGATGAGAGTTGGGTTTAAGTAGGCTGCAGGTGATGAGTTGGAACTGAATGGCAGGTGACTCCCGTTAGCTGAGTAAAGACTGGGGAGATGCCTGCATGTGCAGGCCTGACATTTATAAAATTAATCTAATTGAATCAAAATTTCTACTGGAGTTTAAATCCATGTTCTGTTGCTATTACTTTAACAGCTTCCTCAAACCTAGATTTGTACTTAATGCCTGGGATTAAATTATATCATATTGTGTGAGAGGCATTTTGTTAAGTTTGCATGGCAGCCGTAGTCAGCTCAATCTGGTCTAGTGCAGCTGGTGCTCCTAATATGGAATATTCTGCAGTTCAATAAGGCTGCAGCATTGTGACCAGGAGCCTGCTCACAGTGGCATAGCCTTTAATGGAACAAAAGGCATGGTCACAGTAGGACATTCCTTATACTTGAGAAGTTCTGTATTCATAATGAACCTCATTGCCTTAATGTTCTGCTTCCCCGTATCAATAGAAAGATGTTAGTCAGCCTTCGCCCTTTTGGTATCTCTACCGACCATGGCTTTTAGATATACTGTACCTCAGAAAGCATTGAATAAAATGGTCATAAGATTTTCTAATGACTTGAATGGGTTTAAGATCATAAACCATAGGAGCAGAATTAACATTGTTTAAACCACAGAGTCTGCTTTGGCATTCGATCATCGCTGATATATTTTCCCTCGATCCTATTTTCCTTCTTTCTCTCGGTAATGTCTGGCGCTCTTACTAATCAAGAAGTTATCAATCTCTTTTAGTCTTCTTTGAGCAGCTAGCACTCTCTACCACTCGGACAACCTCCTATATATTTTTCCTCAATTTAGTGCTGGAATAAATGATTGAAATAAAGTAAGTGAGAATTGAGAAAGATGTGAAACACAAGTAAATACCACAGGAGTGTGATAATTACAACCTGCATACAATTTCCTTAAGAAGTCTGAAGAGCAGAAAAACAACAGGTGATGAAAACCTGGGATCAAAACAGAAAATGCTGAAGACGTTCAATGGTTCCAGCAGCACCTAATGACTCTGGGTCTGCACTCGCTGGAGTTTAGAAGAATCCAGGGGTATTTCATTGAAACCTACCGAATATTGAAAGGCCTTGATAGAGTGGATGCGGAGAGGATGTTTCCAGTAGTGTAAAATTCTAGGATCTGGGATACAGCCACTAAATAGAATGACATCCCTTTAAAACAGAGGTGAGGAGGAATTTCTTTAGCCAGACGGTGGTGAATCCATAGAATTCATCGGCACAGATGGCTGTTCAGACCAAGTCATTGGGTATACTTAAAACGAAGGTTGATAGGTTCTTGATTAGTAAGGGCATCAAAGGTCACAGGCAGAAGGCATGAGAATGGGGTTGAGAATGAAATGGTAGAGCAAAATCAAGGGACTGAATTGCCTAATTATGCTCCTATTTCTTATGGTCATGGACTTTTCATCAGAACTGGGATAAGTTAGAAGTCAAACATATTTTAAATTCTATAGAGAGGGAAAGATGGAGAGAACAAAGTAAATGTTTACGATAAAGTAGAGAGCAAGAGAGTCTGAATGACATAGGTAGCGGTGGTTCTGGATGAACGGTGAAAACTTGTTAACAGCAGCTTATCTGTCTGGAGGAGATGTAAACCAGAGGAGATGAATGAAGGCAGAGTGGAGAGGTAAAAGACAATGCTGGAGCTGTGAAATATAAACACTATAATTGCTGGAAATACTCAGCAGATAAGAGGGGTTCTGCAGGTAGAGGAGAAAACAGAATACATGGTTGGTGAATGTTCATCAGAACTGTGACCCTTCTGCTACAGAAGTGGTTGCCAACCTTTCTGAGCCCAAGATCCCCTTCCTCAGCCTTAGTGAAAGGCAAGATCCACCCACTAAATCTTTAGAGAAAAAACAACTCAGATTGTACTTCCAACTTGAGGCTGTTAATTTGGGCTAATTATATTTGAATTACATAAAATGCTTTTGTCAAACTTTCAAATTAATTCAACCAAGGAAACACAGTAACTAGCATATCAGATAGGCCATAGCTGTTTTTCTTTACAATACTTTATACCTTTTGTAGTAACTTCTACTTTGAAAAAGGACCACTCGACAACTTCATGCCCAAAGGAACAACTTTATCTGGGATGGCAAAACCAATGCAGCGTAGGGGCTTATACACACATGCGCAGAAAAGACCGGAAGTAAAACCCTGCAACCCCAGAAACAACCTTTGTTTACAAACAGCTTTTCGTAGCGGGAGTATTGCTATATTACCATTATCCTAATTGGTATTGTAAAGGCATCCTTGCGAGACCATGGATCAGCGCCTGGAAAGTCTTCACTCTGGAAGACCAGCAGTTGCCCATGCTGCAAGTCTCCCCTCTCCACGACACCAATGTCGTCCAAGGGAAGGGCATTAGGACCCATACAGCTTGGCACCAGTGTTATCGCAGAGCAATGTGTGATTAAGTGTCTTGCTCAATACGTTGCCTCGGCTGGGGCTCGAACTCATGACCTTCAGGTCACTAGTCCAATGCCTTAGCCACTTGGTCACGTGCCCACAGGTATTAACTTACCCTAATAATGTTCACATTACAACACTTCTCCCCCTTTAAATTCCAACATTCCCCAAATGTAAAAGAACTGGGAAACAAAAAACAGTGGTATCATTATGTTGCATACCTCTGAAACTTGTACTAATGTCTCAGTAACAGTTTACCAATACAAAACACCTGAAAAACGTGGCAGATTCAACATTCAGTCTAACAAAGGAAACTGTCCATTCAAATATTCAGTCTGTCAGGAGGTTTGCGAGGTCACTGTGCTGTAACAGATAAAAATTATGAATTCTAAATACAGGAGCTGTCTTACCGACAGACACCTCACAGACTGTCTCAAACTGGCTGTCTGTAGTTATGAGTCAAATTTCAGGGAACTAGCAGAAAGCATTCAGCCCCAGTCATTACACTGAGTGCAACAGTCAATTTTTATTCATGTCGAAATAAAATTAAATAATGAAACATGGAATTAAAGGTGTTGTAATGTGAGCATTATAAAAACAAGTAATACTAATTATGATAGTATTTCCAGGTTGCGGGGTTTTACTTCTGGTCTTTTCTAATGCGGTGCCTGGTGGGGGAGCTACACACATGCGCGCTGGGCAGAAAGAACGGAACTAAAACCCCACAACCCGGAAAGAATCACTCTTTACAAATGGCTTTCAGTAGTGGAAGTATTGCTATATTACCATTATCCTAATTAGTATTACTTATTTTTATAATGCTCACAGTACAACTGCATTTGTGTATTTATTTTTCATTTTTTTCGGGATCTACTGGGAAAGTTTCAAAGATCGACCGGTTAATCGTGATCGACCAGTTGGCGACCGCTATGTTACAGAATGGAAAAGCTAGCTTACCTGAAGTTATTGAACTCAACGTTGATTCCAAGGGCTGATAAATGGTTGGTCAGAAGATGAGATGCTATTCCTTGCCTGGGACTTCACTCAGGCTAACTTGAAGAAATCTCTGCCCAAATACCATCAGCACATCACCTACAGAAACAGAGGACCCAATACATTTGACCACTGCTGCACTACATCAAGGATGCATTGTGTTCCATCCTAAACCACATTTTGGGAAATCTGATCATCTGGCTGTCCTCCTCCTACCTGCATCTAGGCAGATACTGGAATAAGGCACCAGGGATAAGGACAACAAGGAGGTAGTCAGAGGAGCAGCTAAGGGATTGTTTCAAGTCAGTGGACTTGGCCATATTCAAGGATTCATTAGAGGACCTGAATGAAAATACCATGGTTGTCACAGACTGTATAAAGACACTTGTGGTCGAGTTTGTCCCCTCAGTCAAAATTATTCAGTGTCTTTCCCAACCCTAAGCCCTCAATAATTCTGGACTAAACTTGAAACACCAAAGGATGCTCGACAGCTGTGGCATGGCTTAAATGTCGTTACCTCCTACAAAACAAATCCAAACAACATAAATGGCAATATGATTTCACATGCAGATGAGCTCAATGCCTTTCATGTTCCCTTTGACTGACAGAATATGGAGGCACCTTCGCGAATCCCCACAGTCTCTGACGACCCTGTGATTTCAATCTCTAAGGCAGACATAAGAATGTTTATGGACATCTTCAACCTTTTGCTTCAGGCAGACTTCAATTATACTATTGCCCAAGAAGGTAATCTGCTTCAGTGACTGTCATCCAGTCGTTCCTACATCCACCGTGATGAATTGGTCATGAAGCACATCAACTCCAGTTTGTGACCTGGATCTGCTACAATTCACTCGCTATGACAACAAGTCAACACTAGGTGCAATTCCGTTGGCTCTGGATCATTTGGACAATGAAGATACATACAACAGGATGTTCTTCATTCACTACAGCTCAGCATTCAACAATATAATTCCCTCAAAAATAATCAGCAAACTCCAAGACCTAGGCCATGATACCTCCCTGTGCAACTGAATCCTCAATTTCTTCACTTGCAGACCTCAATCAGTACAGACTGGCAACAACACCTCCTCCACAATCACCAACAGCACAGGTGCATCAAAATGTTGTGTAGTTAGCCCCTACCCTACTTGATTTATACCGATGATTATGTGGCTAAATACCATATTTAAGTTTGCTGCAAACACCACTGCTGTTGGCTGAATAAAAGGTGATGATGAATCAGTATAGAGGAGGGAGATTGAAGATCTGGCTGAATGGTGCCACAACAACAACCTCTCACTCAACATCAACAAAACTGAAAAGCTGATTATTGCTTATAGGAGGAAAAATCCTGAGGTCCACAAGCCAGTCCTCACTAACAGACCGGAGATGGAGAAGATCAATAACTTTAAATTCCTTGGTATTATCATATCAGAGAATCTATCCTGGGATCAGCATGTAAGTGCCATCATACAGAATGCACGACTGCACCTCTACTTTCTTGGAGGGTTGTGTAGATTTAGCATGTTATCTACAATTTTGACCAATTTCTATAGATGCACAGCGGAGAGCATCCTGATTGGCTGCATCATGGCCTGTTATGGAAACACTGATGCCCAGGAACCTTGTCAAATGCCTTACTAAAATCCATGTTGATCACATCCACTGCACTACCCTCATCTATATGCCTGGTCACCTCCTCAAAGAACTCTATCAGGCTTGATAGACACGATAAAACTACAAGCTGATGTTGTTTACTTAATTGAAGGTGGCTGAAGAATGACATATATGTAATTGACTGTTGTCATGAAACTAACAAAATGAGACACATAATAGAATTTTATTTTAATGTATCTCTGACTCACTGGCAAAGAATTGGATTAAATTTTCTTTTGATCTTGCTGCAACTTGTTCACTGTTTTCATTTAATACTTAACTGAGATTTAGCAGATGTTTCTGGACTGGTCTTTTGAAATCAAACATGAGACATTATTCATAGCTTTATTTTGAAGCTTTCCAGATGTCTTGAAGAAGTAATTAAGTGGAAAAATCTGCAGGATCTTTTCTGTTTACCACGGTTACATGATCTTCAAATGACACAGAATAAAATCCTCAATATGTTATTAGAGTTGTAGATTTTACCAAGTTATTGATCACAGGATGATGAGGAAGTGGACCTTCTGGGTTAAATAAATGTATCAATCCAGAACAACTTTCCTTTCTTCGTGGTGCTGCATCCAGTTGGTGCTTACATTATTCTGAGATTTATTTTCATTGCACTCCCTTTGGAGATCTGTTTCTTGGTATCAGTTCCAGAATTATCTTCCACAGCATTAAACTAATCCTTCATTTGACTCCTGTGGTTCATTTGACGTTGGATCTCGGATTTAAGTTTACCTATTAAGCTTTCTGATGCCTTCTTTCAGCATCATAAAATCTGAACCTCTTTTCTTTTGTGACTCAGACTCTAACACAAGAGATAAGAAAAGTACATCAGTGTCCTTACTTTTTAGGAGATTAATGAGGTTTGGCTTGTTACTGAAGCCAACTAGCAAACTTCTACAGATGTACTGCTGAAAATATCCTGACTGGTTGCATCATGGACTGCGATGGCAATTTGAGTGTGCAGGAATATAAAAAGCTGCAGAGACATGTGGACTCCGCTCAATGCATCCTTCTCCATCATTGATAGTATTTACAGAAGGCTGTGACTGAGGAAGGCAACATCCATCATCTGGACCATGCCAGCTTTTTGCATTTACTATCAGGAAGGAGGTGCTGAAGCCTGAAGTCCCACATCACCAGGTCCAAGATTTGTTATTTCCCTTCAGCCATTCAGTTCTTGAACCAACTGGTAAAATTCTAACCGCTACAGATAAACAACACTATGACCACTTAATCAATTTGCAATAAAATGGACTTTTTTGTTCTAATTCTATTTCTTGTGAAAATTCTTTAACGTATACTTAATTTCATTTGGAGTTTCAGGAGATTTTGGTTGCTACCAACAACACTCGAAAACTTCTACAGCTGTACCTTGGAGAGCATTCTGACAGGCTGCATTGCAGTCTGGTATGGGGGTGGGGTGGGGTGGGGCTACTGCACACGATTGAAAGAAGCTACAGAAAGTTATAAAATTAGTCAGCTCCATCATTGGTACTATCCTCCGTGGTATCCAAGACATCTTCAAGGAGCGGTGCCTCAGAAAGGCGGCGTACGTTATTAAGGACCCCGTCACCCAGGACATGCCCTCTTCTCATTGCTACTGTCAGGAAGGAGGTACAGAAACTCGAAGGCACACACTCAGCGATTCAGAAATAGTTTCTTCCCCTCTGCCATTCAATTTCTAAGTGGACATTGAGCCCATGAACACTACCTCAATTTTTTTATTGTTTCTGTTTCTGTCCTATTTTTAATTTAACTATTTAATATACATATATACTTACTGTAATTCAATTTTTTCTATATTTATCATGTACTACATTATACTGCTGCCGCTAAGCTAATAAATTTCATGACATATGCTGGTGATATTAAACCTGATTCTGATTAATTTATATCTTTCTTGCAAACGCAGTTAATATGAATTTTTATATGCCTGTGATGCTATTGTAAGTAACTTTTCACTGCATTTATGTTTACATATGCATATGACAATAAAGTCAACTTTGACTTTGACTTGAACTTTGATTAAAGTTTGTTTATTAACCTTTCAGATGCTTTGTTTCTGTGCTATGAAACCTTAGTCTTTTTCTCCCTAATGACCTAGATACTTAATGAGAGAATGAGGTGCATAGCTATTCTCTGTGTTACTTCAAGTGATGAAATGCATCCTATGCTTCATGTTGACTAGAACTGGACATTGTAAGGTGGAGTCTACACTTTCAAGAGTAAATATGTTGATATTTTAACTAATTATAGTTCATACTGTGTTATTATGTGTGCATAATAAAGAACTTCAGTTTTCAGTGGCCAATGTGTGGGCTTCACCCGGAACCAGAAGCTGCAACAGTTGCGCGGTCATGGAGTTGAACAACAGTTCAGTAATAAAATGCTCTAACATAAACCCATGCCAAGTTTGCTTTCTTAAGAATGAACATAACATGGTGTTAGAAGAAGGCGTGAGGCCTAAACAGGGAGAGTAAATGAATACCGTGTGAAACTGAGAAAGAGACTGCATGACTTCGAAAGGTGCCATCAGCAAGTGACAGAGAGAAGTTGGCCAGCGAGGCGAGACGAGACAGCACATTGTTCCTGAAGTTCGGTAGTCACTGGATTCAAGTAAGAGGCCAAGAGTTTCTGTCATGGATAGGCTAAGTCTTCCCACGCTTATGCAGTTTACCGAAAATCTAACAGATAACAGGAAATGCTTCAAACAGTGATTCAATATATATTTAGCTGCTAGCAGAGTGGGAAGAATTGATGAAATATTGTAAGTGTATTTTTCTGCAATGAATTTGGCAAAGATGCTTTGGACATCTATAACAGCTTTCAAATTGATGAGACAGCTTTTATGTTGGACACTCTGATGACAAAATTTGAGGAGTATTTTGTTCTAAGTAAAAGCATCATGTTTGATAGAAATAAGTTTATTTTCCTGTGACCAGAAGCAAGGTGTTAGCTTCGAGGTGTGAGCTACTTAGTTGAGCTTCTCGCACTGAGTAAGTCCTGTGAATTTAGAGATTTGAGAAACTCACTTGTTAGAGACAGAGTAGTTTGTGGAATTCCTGATAATGGACTCAGAGAAAGACTACTGTGAGTTTGTGTCGGGCAGCAGAGAAAACATAAGCACAAGTTAAGGAGCTGCACAGGTGGATAAATAGTGCATGCTGTGGAAACAGAGGAGCAGCACACAAGGTATTTCCCAAAGCAACAGCAAAGCAAAGAGGAAGGCTCAAACAGCAAATGCAATAAATGTGAAGGTAGTCATATTCCAAAGACGCTTATCGAAAGTCCTGCAGTAATCTGGGACAGTCAGAGCCTGCAATTTACAGCTTGAAGATTGTTTGAATGATCCAGTGCTTTGCTGTCTTCTAGAAGATTCCGGGAAGTGAGTGCGTACTCAGACGGCTTCAACGTGAAGAAACTTTGAGATGGGGCAAGAGCCAATGTTTAGCTCCATTTTACTGGTTAAAGCATCCATTAATCGCTGATTAAAGTGTTGAGGAAGATTGAGGCATGGAGGTGAATGTAGAAGGTGCGTGAGAGCTTCAGTACCAACTGCCTTCCTTTTAATTGCTGCCAGAGAAGGAACCTGTGAGTAGCCTATCGCTGTGCCGCTGACTGCGGCAGGCGGGTGGGCGTCTCAGACTCCTGTGGTGTTCCTCTCTTTCAATGAATATCGGTGATATCAGAGGATAGTATTGTGCTTCTGCATTTGTAGGTTGGTCTATTGCATTTATAGACATATGGTTTTTATATTCTGTGTTTTTTATCACCTGTTCCTTTTCCACTTTGTAAGGGGAGGGTGTTTGGTGGTGGATATTCAGTTGTGTTCTGTTAGTTTTTTTTGTGTGGGGAAGGGGTGGCTTTCTGGGGGGGGGGTCAAAGTTCCTGTTCCATATTGTGTAAGGGGAGGTGGTTTTTGGGGGTTGATGATTGAGATGCAGATCTTTTGTGCCGGTGGGGGGGAGTGGGTTTGATGTTTCCCTTTGAACGACTTTCATGTTCTTTGTTTGTTTCGTGGCTATCTGGAGACGACAAATTTTAGAGTTGTATTTAGATACATAACAAATGAACCTTTGAACCTTTGAATTGTGGGAATAAGAACCATTTCGCGAAGTGCTAAACTGGGACTACCAAAAGCAAGGTGCACATAGGTGATGAGGAAGTGGAGGATTCTCTACAGACAGCAGGTCCTGGTAAAACCAAATGGGTCATTCCAATGACTGTGAATGAAACAGTACTTCCATTCAAGTTTGACACTGGAGCCCAGGTGAATCTATTATCCATGGATGATTCCAAGACTCTCACAGAAAAGTAGAAGGGGGCTGTATAGTGACCTTCAAGCACAAGGGAGAGCACCTAAAGTCACCGCTGCTGATTGTAGAAAAGAGAATACAGCCAATATTCGGTCTGAGTGCATTTAAACAACTCAACTTGGTGAAAAGAACTTTTGTAGTGGCTTCATGGACCAAAGATGACCACACAACACTCATAGAAGAGTATGCAGATGTCCTTGAGGGACTTGGATGCTTACCTGATGAACACAAAATTCATGTAGATGAGACAGTGACTCTTGTTGTCCATGCATACAGGAAGCTTCCTTTTGTACTTAAAGACAAATGGTGGGCTGATAATTCAGGGTATTCTAGTGTTACGTTTTGTGTGTTGTATAGTGGGGCATCCATGGGGGTTATATTAACCTGCGGGTCAAATGTCATGGTATTGCATCTTTTGAGGTGTGGAATTTTGCAGTAAGTGTCAATCTTGTCTTCTGATTGAAAGTGTGCTGCAGTGGGAGTGGGTACGAGGGCACACTTTGGATTGATATTTGAATCTGGGTATAACCTGATGGATTTTCTGATTATTTAACTTGACAGGTTTACTGTGAATAAATAGTTAACTTATGTAGTGGTAATGAGTGTCTTCAGGCCCCATTCACTGAACCCATGAACCAGATTTCACCCAATAATGGCATCTGCCTCCCACAGGCCCATTTCATTAATCTTTCTCACAAATCTACCACCATATCATGTGTGTAATTGGGCAGTAAAGGCTTGTTAGGCTGGAGGGGCCTGTTACCATGCTGTATCTCTACATATCTCAAGATCCCAGCCCCAAAGGTTGACTGGTGATTCCCCTCCATAGATGCTGCCTGACTTGTTGAGTTCTTCCAGCACTTAATGACTAATGCATTGAACATGTAATTTTTGGCACAAGGACTAGTTGAAGAAAACAATCCAGAGCGTGAACAGGAAGCTAGATAGGTGGAAAGGAGGAACGGAATCAATAGATATGTTTATTGTGTGATATCAAGAAAGATGAGTAGAGGCTTGAGTATAGAATTAATGTGAGGTTTTTGGGTCTGTGTTGTAATTGTTCTGCAATTCTATGTAAATCATTCCATCTTACTTAGTCAATATTGCATATCCCTTCTGTCTCTTCTGTTCTCTCTGACCTTTCCAAAATCAAAATCATATTCTCTGGCTCAACCATAATCTTCCAGATCTTCCCACTAAAACAAATCTCCCCATCACTATGATTGTTTTTAATCATGTTTCTAATCCTCCTATTTTTTGGCTTTTAATGTGGTTTTGTCTTTTTTTCAGCTCTCTTTGTTTCAGTACAGCAGAGCTGAGGGGGTATGATGTGGGGGTTTCCTAATGTTGAACTTCAACTGTGGCATGGTGAGTACATCTCAAGAAATTGGGATGGGGTCTAGGACACTTCATCCATTCAAATGGGACAGTTTTCTCAGGTGTACTAAATCTTGATGCAATCACCCACTGTTCATTATCTTGTACACAAAGAAATTTAGGAAAATCAAGTGTGTTAATTCACTCACGATAGTTAGAAAATCATTTTGATAAAAATAACACATATTATAGATTCATAGATTATAAAGGATGGAGACAACTTGTGCATGCCAACCAATGTTACTGTCTGAGCTATTCCCATCTGCCTGCATTTGACCTCTATCCCTCAAAAGTCAAAATCAGACTTTTCAGAACTTGACTTTAACTTTAGGTTCAATTATACTGGGACTAAGTCAATGCCCCCCCCCACCTCATCTATGCTTCTCATGATTTTATAAATCTTTTATAAGATCACCTCAGCCTTCTTTGTTCCCCGGTCCCAGCACTGTTGTGAATGGTTTTTTTTTGCATTCTCTCTAGCTTAATCACACACTCCCTGTTGGATAGTGACCAGAACTTCACACAATGCTGCAATGCAATGCCACCAACATCTTGTACAGCTATAGCACTTTGTACCACTTTGTATTCTGTTCCGATTAATGAAGGCAAGCATACCATATGCTTTATTCACCACTTTACCTATCTGTGTTGCCACTTTTAAGAAACTATGTCCTTGTACCCTCTAAGTCTCTCTTCCTTACAACTCTCTTCAGGACGTTGTTTATGTCCCGCTCTAGTTTAATTTCCCAAAATCCATTACTTTGCATGCCATGGAGTCATAGAACACCTCAGCACTGAAACAGGCCCTTTGGCCCATCTAGTCCTTGCTGGACTGTTATTCTGCCTCGTCACATCGACCTGCACATGGACCATAGCCCTCCATACTACACCCATCCATGTTTTTATCCCAATTTTCCTTTAATGTTGAAGTCAAACACACATTCACCATTTCCACTGGCAGCTCATTCCACACTCCAACCACCCTCTGAGTAAGGAAGTTCCCCTTAAATATTTCTCCTTTCACCCTTCATCCATGACCTCTATTTCTAGTGTCACTGAACCTAAGTGGAACAAGCCTGCTTGCATTTACCTTATTTACACCTCTCATAATCTTGTATACCTCTATCGAATCTCCCCTCACTCTCTTATGCTCTATTCAGCCTTCCCCTTAGGTCCTCCAGTCATGGCAACATCCTTGTAAAGTTTCTGTATGTTTTCAATCTTATTGATATCTTTCTTGTAGGTAGGTGATTAGTACTGCATACAATTGTCCAAATTTGGCCTCACCAAAGTCTTACACACATTCAACATAACATCCAAATTGATTTATGAAGACCAATGTGCCAAAATCTTTCTTTGTGACACTGCTTACCTATGACACCATTTTCAAGGAATTATGGATAGGAATTCCCAGATCCCTCATTTCTATCACACTCTTCAGTGCCCTACGATTCACTGTGTAAGTCCCTGGCTGGTTTGTCCTCCTAAAGTGCAACACCTCACTCTTGACAGCATTAAATACCATCTGCTTTTTTTTCAGCTCATTTTTCCATCTGGTCCAGATCCCGCCGCAGTCTTTGTTAGCCTTCCTCACTGGACACTATGTAATTAGCTGCTAGCCTTTTGCCACAACTCCAGATGATCCAGGTCCTGTTGTAATCTTAGAAACCTTCTTAACTGCCTACTATCAGTACTGGTGTCATCTACAGACTTGCTAATCATACCACTGAAATTCTCATCAAAATTGTTAATATATATGACAGACATTAGAGGACCCAGCACAGATCCTGAGGACCCACTAATGGCGTAGGTCTCCCCTACCAATGATTGACTCATTTCATAAGGCCAATTTTTTAATCTAATTTTCTATCTCATCCTGGATCCCATTTGATTTACCCTTCAGAACCAGTTACCATGCTGTTAAAGAAAACAGAGTGGAGAGGGTTTTATTATCCTAAAATGTGATTGTTTGTTCAATCTGTAACGTCACTCATCCTGGCTTCAGTATACTAGGCAGGAGAATGAAGATGAGAAGGGTTGAATCCCTGGGTGAGTGCTTGGAATGAATGGCTTCTGGGTCAGTAGGAGCAGGAGTGACAACTTCATTCCAAGCCATGCTTAGAACCCTGGGACTTTCTGCTCTTCACACCTTTTAAAAATTCCCGGATGCCATTATTTTGTGGTCTCTCTTGACTTATAATGCTTTAATAAAAAAAAAATCTCCCACATAACATATGACCTTGGCATGATCTCTGACTATATCTGACTTCTAATGATGTCTAAATCTATGTGATCCTCTGACTCTTTTGTGATCCAACCATCTTCTACGCTACTACGGAACCTTGGGTTCAATCTGTGTGGATTTCACACTTCTCCCTGTGGCTGCAACGTTTCCTTCCTCATTGCAAAATGTGTGGGTTACTAGGTTGATTAGCCATTCTAAATCACTCCTAATATGTAGGTGAGTGGTAGAAACGGGGAAGTTAATGGGAATGTCGGGGGGAATAAAATTGAGATTAATGTAGGATTTCTGTGAATGAGTGATTGATATTCAACACAGATTCAGTGGGTCGAATGTCCTATTTCCTTGTTATATCTCTCTAAAACTTACTCCAACCAGAGGGAGCTTTTGGCTATCTGCCAATTCATGTTCAGGAAATTTAGGATTTCACATGTGTATACTGAAATGCAAAAGCAGACATGTCATGAAGGGAAGAAAGGAGCCAAACTGACCTCGTCCAACACTTCAGCTTGACATCAGGAGTTGGTATGGGAATGGTGATTCCATTCATCTGAATAGGGCTACCGACCCTATGGAGAAATATACCTGCAGGGAAGTGTTTCAGTTATCTTACTTTCTTTACATCCTTCTATATTTTATTTTAAATATTTGTTGATACCTTACAAAATAGAATTATTTTTAAGCATTTCATAAATAATTACTGTAATTATGCAAATCTTCATGATTATGTTTCAATATCTCTGACAAATGCTTTTGCCTGCCAGTTTTCAGGGTGTTGCTCTGGCTGCGGCCTCCAGCAATGCCCTGCCTGAGGCTTACTCAGCACTTGGATCCTGGTTCTTGAGAGCAGAGTGTCAGCTTGGTTGATCTTTAACCTTTAGGGAATGTAAATTTAATAGGTAGAGAATGTAAGTGGTGAGTGAGGGCAATGTTAAGTCCAGGATGTCCAATCACCTGCACTATATTCTGATGTCCTTCCCCCAGTACGCATGACGTACAAATTTCAGATTCAGATTCAGATTTAGGTCATTGATAACTTGTTCCTGAATTTCCTATTACTTTTTTGCGGGCTTAGTGTGCTTTTACTAGTTAAATAGAATAACGTGCTACCTTTGTCATGTACCTTAATCAAGTACACTTTTTTTCTTGTGGATATTAGTAGGATTTATCGGCGGTTGCCTTCATGGTTATGTGTTCTGGTGTTAGTCTTTGCAAGTTTTATTTGAACTCGCAGACTCTGGCTTGATAGCCTTAACCATGATCACATGCTGTCTTCTCCCTTCCAATCCTCGACTTCTCAGTCTGGCCTTCATTGGCACGATGTGCTGGAAGGAGCGAACTAAGTTAATGAAGTCAGCATTAACAAGATTGTGCCAAATCAGCAAATGTGGTGCTCCGCGCAACATATTTAGCTTCATTTAATGGAACATTGCATTAAATGTGACTACTTAGGGTGATATTTGCAAAGGACAGCGGAGGATGACTGTAAAGGGTTGAAGGGAAATGTGGTAGGGAAATGAGGAACTATTTGTTCTACCGTCACATTCTAAAAATGAGAACAAGTCCATGAGATGATTAAAATAATTAAATAGTAACAGTTTCTACAAATCGATTGCGGTTCAGCTTAGTTTGACGATATGCTGTTTTGTGCAGTCAGTTGACATCTATTTGTTTTGGACGTAAAAATCCCGATAATAGTGATTCAATTGATTACTTCAGGCAGGCCTGGACCAAGTACTGGCAACAGTAAATCCAACATTCATGCAGTCCTTGGAAAGAGTGATGCAAGGGGAGGGACATGGGCGAGCTCAATGAAATGGAATTTCATCTGTCATTTAACAGAAGAATTACATTTGCTTGGAGCAAAATCCTCCAATGAGTAGGCTGATATTTCAGCTCATTACTTGTCTCCTCTGTAAGCATGAACACAAATGAATAGTACACTGTACAGGAGAAACATCGAGTGGCAACACATACTGTACATGACACGGACAATTCCATTCTACACGTACTTACTCAGCTGTAAGTGAACATTTCATATCTTTGACTAGTCAGTAAGAAGTTAGTTCTCTGAAAACATTTCACTGCTATGTGAAATTTATTTTTAGCTTTAAATTATGCAATGAATTAGAGTGCTTTTCTGAAATCTTTGGTTGTATTCTTTTCACAAGTTGTGAGTACTTTATTGCACCCAGCTGTATTTATTAACTCCATGAAGAAATGCTGAGAAAAACCATGGCTTGTCCGTGTTTTTCGTTTAGATCTCCCTTCATTTAAGAATAAACATGTTATCTTTAACTTTAATACAGAGATTCCATTATTGATAAGATTTTATAATTCTGATTACTTCCGAATGCTGGGATCTTTACATTTTAAGTGAAGCAAAAAATATATATATAAAGTTTGAAGAGCACGCAGGAAGCTAAAAACAAAGCTGTCCTGACAGAAACCTGGGGAAGCATACCAACGGGCGGTCAAGGATGCCTCTGTGTGCTATTTGCAGCAAGTGTGTAAAAATGTTTCATTACAGCCAGAAAAATGAAAATTGTGTTCCTTCTGCATTCACTGTCCTTGTGTGTCATATGGAGGGGGTGTGCGTTAAGTTGCCGAATTTCAGCTGTAACCACATTACAGTTGGCTACAACATCATAGGGCTGGACAAGGAGAAAGAAAAGATGCCAGGCATGTTTCTGGTACCTGACTTCTGTCAACCCTGGAAAACACAAATGTTGTTGCTGGCCTGAAACTGATTGTGCTGAGCCACAATGCATTCCAATGCTGGCTATCTTAAAAATTCTCAAATGGGACACTTCAGCTTTGATCTCTTGTGCTAAATGTGTGCAAGAATTTCAGCTGCTTGATGGACTACCTTCCCTTCACTGGCTCCATTGCTGTCAAACAGAAGTGAGCACAATTGGCAGCTAATATTTCCACCTGTTCTGCACTACCGACTGAAGAGGAAAATAGCCCCACTGTATCTAGGCCCTCATGTCAATTAGCACCATTTGGATTAGGTGCACGTGAATTACAGCTTCCTGTGGAAACACTCACTGTCAGATTCATGATACCACAGAGGATCTGAAGGAAGTTATGAAGAATGCAATCTAATCCATATTACTTTAAATACTGTAAAATATGTTGAATTGCTATTTTAAACAGAAAGGAATGAAAATAATTTATTTTTGAAGTGGAATCATGTAGTTTTAGAGATGATTGTATCAGTCAAGCTCCTGTAAATGGCAAAGAAAACCAGATGAGTGAGCTGAATTGTGCATGGTGATCTTGACAGAGGAAAGATGTTGGGTTGGTTGAAAATCTACCCAATCTCTGTGAAATACAGCCACAAGATCTAATATATTAAGCTGATTTTGCGAAGGAAAGCATCATACTCAATTTGGTCTGCCAACGGAAAACAAATGCTTTGTCCTCCATCCAACTCATTCTCTCCCACATGGAAATTTTTTAGTTTCATTGGTGACTTCCCCTTGATTTGGTTCTCCACTGACTTCTCTGCCTTGACTGGGGTTGGAAGAGTCAGGGTAAATACTCAGTTAGACTGAGTCCAATTATTCAGTATTTCCTGATCCTGGAGCCATTTTACAAGCAGTGAGCCCACAAGTGCAGAGTGGGTCTCAGATGGCGTACTACTGGGACCCCAATTACCCCCTCCAGAAACCTCTGACATCTTTCGGCGGGACGGTGGGGGGGGGGCGATGTTGGGGACAGAGTTTTGCCTTCTGTCTAAGTTTTTTAGTGAGGGTAAAATTCACAAACTACTTATATTTATTTAAATACTTAAAATAAGTTATTAAAATTGAAGAAACTCATTAAAATATGAATACATTTTTGTCACATTAAAATGCAATAAATGTCTAAAATATCAAAATTTATCTTTACCTTTCTAACCTCCAGGCGAGGATTCTCATTCAAGTTAAAATATTTCCATTTTACACTGGGCGTGTCTATCACTCAGCTCACCATGGCATTTGCAATGGAGACCTGTAATAACTCATCTAATAGACAGCCTTTCCTATAAATCAGAAATATTGCATTTACATGTTTAAGTCCTGGATTATTAATTATTTCTCTCCTGAAAATGGTGGGAAAATCTGTTTGCGAAAACTTCATCGATGTTTCTTAAGCACGAGCGCCATCTACACATATTGTCTTCCAATATAGATTTTGCATCAAACATGCAGATTGGATTTTCAAGGACATAAATAAAATAAAATCAGTGAATGATGAAAACTTGTAACAAGTAAAAGAAAACAAGAAATAATATTTAAAGCAGTTGGTTACTTGTATAGTTTTTTCTAATTCTACAAAGGAGTACTACTAATCTTGCCTTGAGATGCTAACATACTTGTTTCTTTCCGAACACTGACTGAGTGGTCAATCCTTTCCCACTCTTGATTCAAATTTGCAACATTCATGTTTGCTCACTTTCAGCTCTTGCAATTGCTCAGAGTTCCACTCAATAGTGCCAATGCAGCATGACACGATGCTGATGTATCCCTGTGGATTTCAAGTTCTGTGAGGAGAGGTAGAGCTTTGACCTCTGAGACATCCTGAGCCAATAGGCTGGTCCTGGACTTATTTTCTGGCATAATTTACATATTACTATTTAACTATTTATGGTTTTATTACTATTTAATTATTTATGGTGCAACTGTAACGAAAACCAATTTCCCCCGGGATCAATAAAGTATGACTATTAAAATTTGAACAAAAAATTGATGATTTGTTGCACTCATTCTTGTTGGTGTGAAAAACCACTCAAAGTTTCTTCCCCTATTTTTGAGCTGTTTGGGTCTGTTTAAGTAAGCGCTTGGAAAAAGACTCATTAGTTGAAATTGATACAAGAGGCCTCTTGCTGTTAACCATTTTCATCTGAAAAATAATATTTTCATTAGGCCAATGGATCTGAACAGTTTCTAAACTTGTATTTAGTCCTCATGTGCTTACTCTCATTGGAACATAGGAAAATCTTGCTGGGATTTTGATTTGATGAGTATATCATTGAAGCAATATGTTTCTGTTATAAGCTTTCTCATTGCTAATATAGTTGTCATAGAAACTTGTGTCTGTGTTGGACTGCACCTAGTAATCTGTATGTGAGTGACTGCCTATGCTAGACTTTAATTGCCCTTGGCTCTTACCATTGCACTTGGGCTTACTAAGGTGGTGGTAGCTGATGTGCTGAAGAAATCTGTGCAGAAACCTCAAAATATTGGGGTAGAAGCAAATCATCACTGGATATCTAAGTGTAAGAGATTGTTCAGAACAAGCTCACTAGAGAGCTAATATTCCTATTGTTTTCACTAAATAACATAGGTAAAGTGCAATATGGTACAACTAATAGGAGATTAGTTGACTTATGTAGAATCAGACCTTCAAAGTCATTGAAGACAAACACTTTCAGTGGCTGTTGGCAGTTTGCATGGATATTTATATCTTCTTGTGTGTGGAAGTTCATATGTCTACATCTTTAAAATTATATTATAACAGCAGCTTCTGGTAAAATGACAGCATGTTCGATCACAGCCGCTTCTAAGAGGTCAAAAAATGTGCTGTCGTCCATTTTAAATGTATTTTTTATGATCGCAAGATCCTGCTGGACTTAATTAAACTTAGAGTACGGCAGGTCTACCCCTTGGGTGAGTCACTCATTGGAGGAGAAAATGAAGGAGGTGCGCATCGTGTTGCTGCCTGCGTCGAAGGAGACGTACACTCATAGTGAGTGACTGTCTTGGTCACTTGTCTTGTGATCGCAAGATCCTTGCTAACGTGGAAGGCTGCAAGTGTGATTCACTGATTGATTGGCGGTGAGCCGAGGTGGATATCAGGGGAGCTGAGTGGCTTAGGTTGTAGTGAAGACAAGGTCTCAAACCATGGTGTCACCTATTTACAGCCGTCAAGAGAGAGGTGTCAGAGCTAGACAAAATGAACGCAGAGTATTAGAAAAATAAAGTGAGTTATATTTTTCTTTCCTGACATAAGGCATGATAAAATAATGTGGAATTATGCTATTAAGAAGGAATCTGGTAGTAGAAGAGAATGGAATATGGGAAAAAGAGAAGGAGGATGGGCTCTGGAGGCAGGTTATGGGCAGGTGAAGAGAAAAGAGGGGGTAAGAGGGGAATTTGAATGGGGAATGGAGGAAGAGAGAAAGGGAGGGCGAAGAAATGAACAGAAATGATAGAAGCCAGTGTTTATGCAGTCAGGTTGGAGACTACCCAGATGGAATATGAGGTGTTGCTCCTCCAACCTGAGAGTACCTTCCCCTTACCTTTGTAAAATTTCTCAGAAGAGGCAACAGAACAGATTTTATAAAATACACTATTTCGAGAAAACAAATCTAATGTTTAAAGAAGTTTAATAGAAGTTCTGGAGTATCACTCAGAAGCAGCATTCCTAAAGACTTCCCCCAACCATACCTTCAAAACATTGTAATAGGAGTCCAAGAAAAGAACTTATCCAGTCCTAATTTAGAGGCATTGCAATGAATTTGGCAATCTGCACTTGTCAATGGCTTGTGGGCTGACATACCAATCTGAAACTAGAGCATCAAGTCTAGGCAAACATTCCAAAGTCACATTCCAATGTTGCATTTGTGCTGATGGAGTGTTCCAGTGTTGCGGGACTCCCTTTTGGAAGGCATCAAGGTTCATTTACATTAATGTGAAGGTATTCTGTAGCAATGTTTTGAAGAAGCGTGGATGAATAGTCTCCATTATCCAAGCCAAAATGAATCACTCTACCATCATCATCAAAATGAAAACAGGTGACTTGGTCATTGTCAAAAATATTTGTGTGCCCAAGATTGCAATAAATGTTCATGCTGTGGATAATCACATGGTTGAAACCTTGGTTTCTTGCTCCAGAGCCAAGCTTTTGCTTTCTCCTTCAGCGGCTTCTCCAGCATTGGAAATGTAAGAGGGCAATATGTAATAAGCAGCACTGGGACTAATTAATCTTGATGTTTGCCTCTCCAGCACAGAACATCAGGATAGTTGTAATCCTGCAGGTTATAGTACCAAATATTTTCATTTTATTTCATACTTCTTAACATGGAAGTAAATCAAAGCAGACTTTGCAAAACACCTACATGTGTATTAGATGTAGGGTGTTCATTGATAAAATTGCACTTAAGCTTTGGCCATAAGCAATGGAGACACTATCATGGATGTGGTCAGGCAAAAGACACAAATCATTGTTAGAATCTGCAAGGTTAAATGATTATGTAAATGATTGATGTTCAAATATAAATTGCATTTGGAAGCTACCCTAATCTTCCGACTCATTATCTGAAGTAGAACTTATTGCGGTTCATTGGCAGTGGGTTTCTATGCTTAGTTAGCACTTATCTGAAGGAAAAACATGAATGGATCAAATGCAGCAGCATGTAACTTTAAACACTACATGCAGTTGGTAGGTCAAGGGGAATAGAATTTCTATGAATGTAACTATATCTTACTAACATACTATTTGGAAAATTTCTATGTAGTGCTAATATTTATTTTAAGGAAGTACATTAGAATAATTTATCACCACATTTCATATGGATGCTAGAAATCTGGAAACATTTTGATGCATTTTTGAAATGTCCATTGCAAGAGCATGGTGGAAAATTATGAGATCAGTTATGGGATCAATTATGCTTGGCTCCAGCAAACATTTTGTATGGTTGTTCTCCAATAATACCAGAGGAACACAGCCGAACAGTATCTCCCATGCCAGAGATACCTCTGTCTCCCTCTGTCAGAGGGGCAGCAGACCAGTGTGTTGCGTGCAAATAGCTCAGTAGGTCATGCTCACTAGACATGACAGGATGAAGGGGCTTTTGGCTTTTGTGGCAAGAAGCGTTGAGAAACATTTCAGAATCAGCATCAGGTTTATCATTATTGGCATGTGTTGAGAAATTTGTTAACTTAGTGGCACAGTTTAATGCAATACATAATAATATACAAAGAAAAAATTAGATTAGATTAGATTAGATTCAACTTTATTGTCATTGTGCTGAGTACAGATACAAAGCCAATGAAATGCAATTAGCATCTGACCAGAAGTCCAACAGAATAGTATTATTTACAGAATAACTGCGAATAAAAAGTAAGTGCTACAGCACACAAATATAGAAGTACTGAGACAGTCCAATATGGGCGCAATACTGCTTAACGCTGTGATGTGAGGTTCAGCAGGGTCACAACCTCAGGGAAGAAGCTCTTCCTGTGCCTGCTGGTGTGGGAGCGGAGGCTCCTGTAGCGCCTACCGGATAGGAGGAGAGTAAAAGGTCCATGGTTAGGGTGAGATGCATCCTTGATAATGCTTTTCACCCTGCCCAGGCAGTGTTTGTGGTAGATGTTCTCAATGGTGGGCAATTGGGTGCCGATAACCCGCTGGGCAGTTTTCACCACCCGCTGGAGTGCTTTGCGGTCCGATATGGGACAATTGCCATACCACACTGAGTTGCAGTTGTTGAGTATGCTCTCAATGGTACAGCGGTAAAAGTCTGGGACAGAGGTGAGCTTTCTTGATGCTCCGCAGGAAATAAAGGCGCTGTTGCATCTTTTTGATCAGGATGGAGGAGATCAAGAACCAGGTGAGATCATCAAGGAATTTGAAGCTTGATACACGCTCCATTGCAGCTCCATTGATGTAGATGGGGATGTGAGTGTGGCTCCTAGCATGCCTGAAGTCCACAATAATCTCTTTGGTCTTCTGGGTGTTAAGGGCCAGGTTGTTGTCGGCACACCACGTGGTCAGGTGCTGGACCTCGTCCCTGTAGGCCGTCCCATCATCTCCTCTGATCAGGCCAACCACCGTGGTGTCGTCTGTGAACTTGATTATGGAGTTAGAACTGTGTACAGGAACACAGTCATAGGTGAAAAGGGAGTACAGAAGAGGGCTCAGCACACAGCCTTGAGACACGCCAGTGTTCAGGGTAAGTATGGAGGAGGAGAGGTTGTATAACTTAACAGATTGGGGTCTGTTAGTCAGAAAGTCCAAGGTCCAATTACAGAGGGATGAGCTGATACCAAGCTGGCGAAGTTTGGCAATCAGCTTGGAGGGGATCACAGTATTGAATGCCGAACTAAAGTCAATGACCAGCATTGTGACATAAGAGTTGAGGCTGTCCAGGTGGGTCAGGGCAGAATGAAGTGCCGTGGAGATGGCTTCCTCTGTAAATCTGTCGGTGCAATAGGCAAATTAATGGGGGTCCAGGGTAGTGGGCAGACAGGATTTCAGATGTAATCGAACCAGTCTCTCAAAACACTTTGCAATGATGGGGGTGAATGCAACTGGGCTGAAAAAATAAATAAATAAATAAACAAACAAATACATTGCATAAGTATATATATGTATATTGAATGGATTAAAATAGTACAAAAACAGAAATAATGTATATTATAAAGAAAAGAGAGGTAGTATTCATGGGTCAATGTCCATTCAGAAATTAGAATGCAAAGAGGAAGAAGCTGTACCTGAATCACTGAGTGTGTGCCTTCAGGCTTCTGTACCTCCTTCCTGATGATAACAATGAGAAGAGGGCTTGCCCTGGGTAATGGGGGTCCTTAATTATGGACAGCGCCTTTCTGAGACACTGTTCCTTGAAGATGTCTATGGATGCTAGTACCCAAGATGGAGCTAACCAATTTTACAACTTTCTGTCCTATGCAGCAGCCCCCACCCCCCCCATACCAGACAGTGATACAGCCTGTCAGAATGCTGTCCAATGTACATCTATAGAAGTTTTCGAGTGTTTATACATATATTTCAATGTTCTTGCAAAATGGGATATTGGAGGAAATTCTTCCCTCTTTCCAAAGATTTATCACAACTTCAACAATATTTTTCGGTCACATGATCAATCTTTGATCAGGCAATTGGGAGCTTTTCCGATGAGTCAGTTGTGTAATGTCTCTTGATCCCACACTCTGGTTAAACTACTGCTGGTAATCACCATTAGGTAGTACTACTACGTCGACTCAGGCCTAGAGGCTGGGGTCGGGCACAATGACAGACTCTACACTTCTCCCTCTCCCTCATTAGTGTGTTCAGTTCATCTACATTAGCCGCGCCGCCGTTTTCTAGGAGCGTGTTGGTCATAGTCTTGGGAGGGTGCCCAGGGTTCATCCTGCCATGCTTGGGCTCCCATATGATGGCTCGGCTGGCAGGTAGCTCGAGGTGGTGCAGTCAGTGCCCTGCTAGTTGCAGTCTTCTCACCTCGATTTTAGTGGTGAGCATCGGTAGGTCATCATAGAGCTCGACGTTCGTCATGTGCTGTTGCCAACTCACATCAAGAGCCATCTGGAGTATTTGCGTATAGCAACCATCTAGAGACTTTTGCATAGGTAGACTGTGTACATAAACACAAGAGATTCTGCAGGTGCTGGAAATCCAGAGCAACACACACAAAATGCTGGAGGAAATCAGCAGGCCAGGCAACATCTATGGAAATGAATAAACAGTTGACACTTTGGGCCGAGATCCTTCATCAGGACTTAGGCTGCGAGCATACCTGGAGTTAGGACACTTAACTTTTAGGATATTCCACATTTTTAGAGGTTGATAACATCACAAATTTTTGAAAAATATAAAATTTGGAACTCTTCACAGTTGCTTCTGGTTTCAAATCTGTTCTGAATCACATTGTATCGAAATCCTTTGTAATTCCAATAATTACACTGAATTAAAAGTAGTTTTATTCTGTATATGCATTCTTTTTAAAAATGAATAACATACTCTTAAGTGTGATTCCCTCATATAGTTACTGAATTTAAAATGTATTTTAATCCCCATACAATTGCAGTACAACTAAGCCATTCATTGTGCTGTTGAAATTAGGGTCATTATTTGTAATGTAAGTCTGAAAGTAATTGTGTTTACAAACACTGAACAGATTTCAGACGTGTATAGTACAAGTATTACAGTATTTAAACATAACCTGAAGGTAATGTATCCAGACATAATGACAGATGGCTGGGAATTCTAACATATTACAGGCCTTAGCACAGTATCCTGAAGCTTTTCCAACTAGGGCTGGGGCCAGGGCTATAAATGGGTGAGCACCAGGGGAAGTAAGGGGAGTTATCGGGCTGTGCAGGATTGCTTTCAGTAAAAGATCTACCCATTTGGATATTGTTGGGGGTTGACCTTTCAGAGACCAGCACCTGTAGCTGCATTAGTTGCACTGTGCCTGGCACTGAGGCAAAGAAGGAAAGGATGAAGTTGGGTAGAATGATTGTGACAAGGGACCTGATAGTAAAAGGAGCAGATAAGTGTTTCTGTGGCTGCCACCGAGACTCCAGGATGGAGTGTTGCCTCCATAGTCCTAGGGTCAAGGAGTAAGCAAGAACAAGACATTCTGAGAAAATAGTATGATTAGCTAGAGGTCATGGTTCAATAGGCAGTAGCAGGGATGAGCTCTGTGAAGGGATATTTAGGAGGCAGCTTATAAAGCAGAAATTTCAGGATTGTAATCTCAAGATTACTGCCAAAGCCGTGTGCTAGTGAGGTGAGAAACAGGTTAGTTTAGTATGTGGCTAGGCAGCTGGTGCCGGAGGGATGACTATAGATTTATGGATGATCAGGCTCTCTTACAGGGCATTAAGAATGATATAAACAAGTTAGCAGGTATCTGAGCTGGAGGAGAACAGATATCTTTGCTGGGAGACTTTCTTGTGCTATTTGGAAGGTTTAAGCTAGCACAGCAGCAGGGCAACAGATGGTAGGGTTGAGGGCAAGAAAAATGGTATGACAAATCAGACTGATAGGAAAGGCAGCAAGGGACAGGTTAATAAATATGGTAGAATTAATGGATTGAAATGTTTACTTCAATATTAGGTGTATTATGGATAAGGAAGGGGGTATGAACTTGGAGCCTGGATCAGACCATAAGACCATAAGACACAGGAGCAGAATTAGGCCATCTGGCCCATTGAGTCTGCTCCACCTTTCAATCATGACTGATCTTTTTTTTTAATCTCTCCTCATCCCCACTTCCCGGCCTTCTCCTCGTAATCTTTGATTGCATGTTCAATCAAGAACCTATCAATCTCTACCATAAATACATCCAAAGACCTGGCCTCCACAGCTGCATGTGGCAACAAATTCTACAAATTCACCATCAGAGCATGGAATTACAATATTGTTACCATCATAAATACTTGGTTGTGAGAAGGACATGACAGGCAGCTCAATTCTCCTGTTTTGTTTGTTATATATGATAGAAAAGAGAGGCAAAAGAGTTGACGGGGTTGCACTGCTGATAAGAGAGAATGTCACAGCAATGCTTAGGACTACTAGAGGGCAATTTGGGTGAGGCTCAGAAATAGGATAGGTGAAAATACACCCTTCATAACCACTGAGAGATGGAGGAACCAACTTGCACAAAGATTACAGAAAGATGCAGGGATATCAGAGTTGTCATAGTGAGGGACTTTAACTTTACCAGTTTTGATTGGAACTTCCTTAATATAAGAAGCTTAGATGGAGCAGGATTTCTTCAGTGCATCTAAGAGGGGTTTTACTATGAATGTCTGGATAAAAATGAATATCAAGGTAAATTTACATACTTTGGTAATAAATTTACTTTGAATGTTATACCTCTGTACCTGATAGTCTGGTGAAGAGGCGATAACAAGGCCATAACTGGTAGTTGGTCTCAGCCGGTGCCACATCCCCTAAAAGGAGGTGGCTTGTCACCCACTCAGAGTTCTGAGATGCTTTTACAGTTTTCAAATGCTTCAGATATTCAAAGGGGTTGAAGTTATGTTTGCTAGAAACAATCCTTAAAAGTAGCTAAATGCCCTGAGAAAATAAAACAGGTTAAAATAAAACTTAATATAAAGAGGTGAGTGGGTGGGTTGGGGTAAAAGCAGGCAAGCGATAGGTAGATTCATATGAAGATTGGTTGATTGGTAGATGGAGTCATATTGAGGTGGGGGGAAGAGCGCTAATGACAGAGGCTGAGAAGTGAGAGGTGGAGACAATAAACGACTAAAAGCAATGGAATCTGATAGGAAAGGAAGGTGAAGAGGAATGTTGACACCGATTGTCCATTTTTTCCATAGAGGAAACACAAGGTACCAAAGATGAAGGGTCTTAACCTAAAATGTTGACTGTTCCTTTCCCTCCTCACATGCAGCCTGACTGGCTGAATTCCTCTTGCAGCTGTTGTTCAGCTCCAGATGTTAGCATTTGCAGTTACTTGTGTTTCTAAATAAAAACTTATCTTTATGTCCCTTTTTCTCCAGGCCAAGAATCAAAAGTGAAATGATAGTGTCTCTGACCCAATCGCAGGATTGATTGGCATGGGTCTTGAGAGACAGTTTCCTCTGTAATGTAGGGAAACCCCAGAGGGAGTGCCCGGTTGTCAGATTACATTTGGAGCCCAGAGAAAGCAGAGTGACAGGTGTGGTGGCATCAGCTGTTCAGCGGGTCCTGGAGATGTAGAGGGTCCACATAAATCCAGAGATTACTTCCATGTGTATGACTGAATGCTGGCAATTTCCTTCAGAACTTCTGGCCACAGCTTGCATTATTTGGCTCAATATGTAGAGTGCTACAGCTGGATTAATTTAACAAACCTCTGGACACAATGATTAACCTTTGACATCTCTTATGATAATTACCTCATTTTTGGAGGGGGTATGGAGCAAAAAGCAATTGGGCAAAAATAGAAATGCAATACAACTCTTGAGTATGACACAAATATTTGGCTTGGTTTCTCTTGTTTTCTGTTCAAGATTGTATTCCTATTTTTCAAATTTAATTTCTTAAATTAGACACAATGTTGATTTACTTTTATAGTTCAAAATTTTTGTTTTACTATCTAAATATTGTTTTATTTTATTGTACAGTCTTTAAAATAGAATTACATAGGGTGTGATTTGGAGTGTTTGCTGCAGGAACTGGGTGGGATTGAGAATCAGTTGTGATTTGCACTACATTGACATGGAAATCTTTCCCAGAAGTAGCTTCACATCTTTTCCAATGATTTGTTGTGTATACAGCTGGAATTAAGACAATAAAACATTAGAGCAGAATTAGACCACTTAGCCCATCAAGTCCACTGTGCCATTCCATCATGGCTGATTTATTACCCCTTTCCTGTCTTCTTCCTACAACTTTTGATGCCCTTACTAACCAAGAATCCTTCAATTTCTGCCTTAAACATACCAATTGACTTTGCCTCCACAACCAGCTGCGGCAAAGAATTCCACATATTCACCACACTCTGGCTAAAGAGATTCCTCCTCATCTCTGTACTAAAGGGATATCCTTCTATTCTAAAGAAGGTGCCCTCAGGTCTTATACTCCACCAGTATAGGAAATATCCTCTCCGTGTCCACTCTATCTATGCCTTTCAATATTTGATAGGTTTCAGTAGGATTCCCTGCCCCCCCCCCACCATTCTTCTAAACTTCCAGTAAGTACAGATTCAGAGCCATCAAGTGCTCCTCATTCATTAACCCTTTCATTCTTGGGATTATTCTCATGAACCTCTTCTGGACCCTCTCCAATGCCCGAAATGTCGACTGTACTCTTTTGCCTGACCTACTGAGTTCCTCTAGCATTTTGTGTGAGTTGCTCAGACCTCCAGCATCTGCAGATTTTCTCTTGTTTGTGATTGGACATCCTTTCTCAGTAAGGTGCAAATTAACTAGCCATCCTTGAATTATTCCATCAATCATCCGAGAGATTTGAAGTTGACAAGCTACCAGTTCCCTTTCATTGTTTTCTAACTTCTGGTTACTCTCAACGTGCGCGCTCTTTAGTTGCGTATAGTGTTCTGCCATGCTCTTCAGTTCAGACTATATTTACTAATGTACAGTTGTGCCACTGTAAATTCATCATCCTGAAGGCCACTTCCTTCCGGCTTAACACCACTGTTATTTCAGCTTTCCCTCATAAAGAGTGAAATTGGTTTAAAAAAGAGTGTGCAAGACTGTTAACATAATTCACGTCCCAAAAGGTGTATTATATTGCCATTGGGGTGAGTCCAGGTGAGAGAGGTACCAGCTTTCAGTTCTATGTTGAACACTGCTGTTTAAAAATAGAGAGTTCTTAAAGCATGATTCCAATGCCACCCAGACACCAACAGCACACAGTCTGGAACGTTGCAGCTGAGAGGGTCTCTAAAGTTATGCAACTCTGTGCATGTTGCTCTGGAGTCAGCTACCCTCCTGCGATCGGTTCTCCCACCTACTCCACACTTACGTTGTGTGTGGGATATTCAGAGTCAAATGTAGCATTTTAACACTGTACAAAGGCATAAATTAGGAACAGTGGTAGGTCACTCAGACTTCCAAGCCTGTTAGTTATATTCTCCAGAAAACACTTGTTTTTTGTTTCAGATTTGACAGAAGCATTTTAGTAAGGCATAAACCATTTCAAGTGAGTTTTGGAGCTGCCTTCTGAAATCCCTAATGTAAGCAGGATGTCTTTTTAAATGGGGTGAATGACCTACATGTTATGTAGTGCTCCTTGATACTTGTGTCTCTTCGTCAACAGTCTGGGAGCTGGATGTGGGCAGGGACTAAAATGCTGTGCATCGATTAATATCTTTCTCCCGGGGAAACATATCAGCTTCATCAACTTGAACCGTGACTTGAAAAGCTTTGTCCACATTTGAAATGGCTGTAATTTCACATCACTCACATGATTTACTTTAGTAAAATTGACATTGGACCGTGTAGCACAGCATTATGCAATTTATTTTCTAGGCATTCAATTTCAAAACAATGTATGGCTGGCTGCTAAAAAAGTGAAGGAGGCAAATATTTATCCAAATTGGGAAAAATGGATTTTATGGGAAAACGTTCTTAACCCTTTATATGGAATACATGAATGATCTGCACACTGGCACTTATAGTTCAATTTGATTCTAGTTTATGGGAAACATGATAGAAGTAGTAGTTGCCATTATTTCTGCTAAAGCATTCATGGTGGTGTTCAAAAAGAAAATGTTCTTTCCTTTGCAAAAGAGGGAAATGTGGGCCACATGTGGCCTCTCTGTAATACAGAACAGATCTTTCTTTAAGGTTAGCTTTGCATTTTTGGTGGAATACTTGGCACAATTTTCCTGTTGGAAATGCTGAGAACAAACAACTTGAAAATGTTGCTGAGCAAGAGAAGTGGTTTTCAAGCTAATTCTGGTCAAGGCTTCATTGTGTGGAGCCAGCAATCTTTTCACATCTGTGTTTAATACATTTATGGTTATGTATTTATGGAAGGTAAAATTCATACCATGTGCCACTCTAGCATTGTTAGAAGACAGAGCTCACAGGATGTGAAGGCCATGCTTTGAGCATATTTTCATAAGCTGCACATCCGCCAGCCTGGCATTTATGTGTGAAATTAGATTATACATATAAGTGCACTCTTGGTCAAACCAAAAGGAGCATGTATAAAATGGTGACCATGATACTTCCTCCCTCTCAATTGAATCCTGTGTGAGAACGCGCATTGTGTTTTGAATCCAAGTCATTGATGTGAATTGGGAAAAAAAGTAATGGATTTCAACACTGAGCTTTCGAGTACATCACCACTTCCCTTGCGGCGTTCAGTTTTATTCACAGAACATGAATAAGTGGTTCATGAAACCAAGTGATACTTACCAATAACCTTCATATCTTAGTATTTGCACCACTTTAACAATAACAAAATTTACTCAGTCAGATTCTAGATTTGACCTCTAAAGCTTAATTTCCCTGCAGGAGATTTTCCCATGCACCAGTCTTCCAGTGGCGACTGTGTGTGTCTCTGTCTGACATATCACTCAGTGAAATAATCTCAAGCATCCAATTTGCACAAAAGTAATGTACGTGGCCCAAATAAAAAATTATAGGGATCAGCACTGGAAAGTGGATTTAAGGCTGAGGATTAGATCAGATAGACTTTGATGTTATTGAATAGCTCAGCAGGTGAGAGGGGTTGTATTGCTTACCCCTGCTCCTAGTTCCTTATGAAAATCAGATGTGAAGATGTATTGGGTATGGATTTCTTTCAAAGTTCAGTAGAATCATGAACCCTGGCTTTATAGATGCATTTATCTCTTTTCTAGGAGACAGAGAGAGAGAGAGAGAGAGAGAGAGAGAGAGGGTGTCTTACCCTCTCTTCTCAATTCAATGCTGCAAAGACCAGACTGCTTACCATTATTTACACCACAGCCAGATAAGAAGAATGCTTGTGGAATACTAAAATATGCATGGCATTAAAAAAATCAGAGAACATGACATGTTGCAATATTTTTAATCCCTATATACACAGCTATCCTAATGTGCGTTGGTTTTACACGGAATGGAGTTCTCATTTCTGAATGCTATGGAGAAGTAGAGGCAGAATTCAAGTTGTGGGTTGAGGTCTCCATTTTACCTTTTATTGGTCCCTCAGACAATATCTTAACAATACAGAAAACCACAATATTCAAATTTACACCTGAAGGTCTGTATGCCAAATAAAAATGGTTGTAATATTCAGCTACTTCAAAATGCACAGTCTAAAGAGAGATGAGTGCTCTTCCTCTTTCTAAACCCAAATAATTGTAGGTATTAATGGAAGAACGGGAAGGGTAATGTGGGGGAGGATTGCTGAGGTAAAAGATCAGCCATGATCTATTGAATACCAGAGTATACATGAATGTCAAATAAAGGGCTTGACAAGTGCCTTTTGGTTGTCCAAATGCACCCCTTCTATATATTCCCTTTTAAGTAGTCTGTTTGTTGCACTCTCAAAATTTCTTAAATATGATTTTTCTTTCATAGATTCATATAATCTAGATTTGGTTAGATAGAGCTTTCACAAATCATGTTTCTTTCATTAGTGACTCTATCATCTTGTCAACAATAAAGTTAAACCAATGTATTATAATTTCCTGATTGTTATTTTCCTCCCTTCTTGAACAAAGGAGTCACATTTACATTTTCCAATCATTGAGTACTATCCCAGAGTTCAGTGAATTTTGGAAAACTTCCCCACCTACAGGTTCACCATCTCTATAGCCAATTCCTTGGCTTTCTGAGCAATAGACTGCAATCAGTAAGGATGGGCAGTAGCACCTCTGCCACTACTTTTGTAAACAATGGTGCGTCCTCAGCCCCGACTCTACTCGCTGTACACTCGTGATTACATGGCCTGATTCTGTTCTGGCTCCATCTACAGATTTGCAGACGATACAACTGAAGTTGGCCACATCTCAAATAACAATAAGTCAGAGTGTAGGAAGGAAACAGAAAGCTTAGTGGCGTGGTGTCATGACAACAATCTTTCTGTCAATGTTAACAAAATAAAAGAACTGCTCATTGGTTTCAGAAAGGAGAATCATGCACATGTACCAGTCTATATCAATGGCGCTGAGATTGAGATTGAGAGCTTCAAGTTCCTAGGTGTGAACATTACTAATTGCCTGTCCTGGTCCAACCATATTGAAGTCATGGCCAAGAAAACTCACCAATTCTTCTGCTTCCTCAGGAGGCCAAAGAAATTCAGCATATCCCTGTCGATCCTTACCAATTTTTTATCAACAATTCATAGAAAACCTGTCTGGATCCATAATGTCTTGGAATGGCAACTGTTCTGCATGTGACCAGAAGAAACTGCTGAGGGTTGTGGACACAGCTCAACACATCACAGGGACCAACCTCTCCTCTATGGCCTCTCTAAACTTTTTACTACCTCAGTCAGGTGGCCGGCATAATCTAAGGCACTAGCTAGCCCGGACATTCTCTCTTCTCCCCTCTCTCATTAGGCAGAAGATACAAAAGCCTTAAAGCTTGTAGTACCAGGCTCAAGGACAGCTTCTATCCCACTGTTATCAGACTCTTGATCAGATTTCTTGTACAATACGATGGACTCTTTGCCTCACAAGCTATAATCTACCCGGTTACAATCTAGCACTTAATTGTTTACCTGCAATGCACTTTTCGGTAGCTTTTACACTTTATTATTTATTGTTATTGATTTACCTTATTCTAGCTCAATGCACTGTGTAATGATTTTATCTGTATAATAAGTATGCTTTTCATTGTATTTTGGTACATTTGGCAATCATAAACCTCTCTTTCCCAGTTCTAGCAAAGGATCTTTCACATGAATTATTAACTCTCTTCCCATTTTAACAGATGATGCTTAACTACCTGAGTTGTTTCCAGCATTTTCTAGTTCATTTTGGTTTTCCAAAATCCTTTATTGTCTAATACCTATTCCTCTGACTTTCAAGTACAGTTAATATTCTTGTCTCTTCCAGGTGGCACAGCCAATGGTTTGACCCAACAATGAAAATGCAGCCCTCAGTCACTTTCCTAGCTACCTATGGTCTGCTTCTCTCATTCTTTGTTACTGATTCCCTTCAGCAAGGTAAGACAGACTGACCCCATGCAGCATTTGAGCTCACTTAATCTGAACAATGTTGTTAATAATGGAAAAGAACAACTTTAATTATCTGGAATAAGAATAAAATATCATTATAGGTAACTGTGTATTAATTCATACATAATTTAAGACTAAAATTATGAAAGTAACCCATGGTGACTGAGTATTCCGAAATAGCTTCCAAAAATACTGTGTGATATATTCCATGAATTCTATGCCATCCCATGTAAAGTGATACAACAGGTTCAAGTAATAAGCAGTGTTTGCTTGGTGGAAGACAAGATGGATTGTGGCGTGAGCTCATCTATGGACTGCTGAGGGTTTGTTCTGGCCGACAGTCATCAGCGCACCACCAATCTAAAGGACATGATACTCGGAGACTTGGGTTACATTACATATTTCTGTGTGTGGCTGTATGTTTACTGCTATCTCATATGTGCTGTATGTGCCTTGTATAGTGTATGACTGTTGGCACTGAGTTTTGCACCGTGGCCCCACAGGAACGCTGTTTTATTTAGCTGTATTCATTAGTATTCATGTATGTTAATTAAATGATAATTAAGCTTGAACTTGAAGTGTGAATGTTTATATTGTTCTTGTGCTGTGGTGGTCATATTCACAGGCATTTTGGCCAAATTCCATGCAATCCATTTCCACTTATTATCAGAGTTTGTGTACCATTGAATATACCCTGGCCAAGTGATGTTGTGTCTACACATGATGCACCATTTCAGTTGGAGTAAAACTAAACAGTTTGAGAAAGTGCCATGTTCAATCACCAGCGATTGCTGTTAGTTGATCTCACATAGACTATAGTTAACAAGTTTGAACTAGACTGACAAGCAAATAAATTTCACTGTAAATTTAGAGGCCTATATTTGACAGTCTGGGTCTGTGTCTGTGTGCCAGATAAAAAGCTGGCTAAAGTTCTGGAAGTTTATATTAATTGGCAAGTGATGCAAATTAGCATTTGGTTTAAACACCAGAGATCTTCTGCTGTGAATGAAACCAAGTCTTGCCCTGGGAAAAAGAGAGACTCAGAGAGCCTGTTGCTGAAATGAAAAATTGACTATTATTTATACAGAATTTTCATGACCTATTCCTGAATCGTTTTACAACAAATGAAGCAACTTTACTTTGGTGCAGATACTGCTACTATGAACTTTGTCAGTTTGTGCCCAGCAAGTTCCCACAAATAACCATCAGCCTATCCTGTTGGATATGATAGGGATTGAAATATACAGTACTTATAAAAAGTATTCACCTCCTGCCCCTTGGAAGTCTTCATGCTTTATTGTTTTACAACATTGAATTTGGCTTTTTTTGACACTGATCAACAGAAAAATATTCTTGCGTCAAAGTGAAAACAGATCTCTACAAAGTGGTCTAAAATAATTACAAATACAAAACACAGCATAATTCATTGCATAGGTATTCACCCTTTTAATATGACAGACCAAATCACCGGTGCAGCCAATTGGTTTTAGAAGTCTCATAATTAGTTAAATGGAGATCACTTGTGTGCAGTCAAGGTGTTTTAATTGATTGTGGTAAAAATACACCGGTATCTGGAAGGTCCAACTGCTGGTGAGTCAATATCCTGGCAAAAACTACACCATGAAGACAAAAGAACGCTCCAACCAACTCTGCGAAAAGGTTAATGAAAAACACAAGTTAGGAAATCAATACAAGAAAATTTCCAGGTCACTGAATATCCCTTGGAGTACAGTTAAGCAAACCATCAAGAGATGGAAAGAATAAGGTACAACTGTAAATCTGCCTAGAGCAGGCTGTCCTCAAAAACTGAGTGATCGTGCAAGAAGGGGGCTAGTGAGAGAGGCCATCAAGAGACCTATGACAACTCTGGAAGAGTTACCAGCTTCAATGTCTGAGATGGGAGAGACTGCACATACAACAACTGTTGCCCAGGTGCTTCACCAATCACAGCTTTATGGGAGAGTGGCAAAGAGAAAGCCACTGTTGGAAAGAACTCACATGAAATCTCAGCTCGGGTTTGCCAGAAGGCACGTGGGAGACTCTGAAGTCAGCTGGAAAAAGGTTCTGTGATCTGATGAAAACAAAATTGAGCTTTTTGGCCATCAGAGTAAATGCGATGTTTGGTGTAAGCCAAGCACTGCACATCATCAAAAACACAACATCCCTTTGGTGAAGTATGGTGGAGGCTGCATCATGCTGTAGGCATGTTTCACTGCAGCAGGCCCTGGAAGGCTTGTGAAAGTAGAGGGTAAAATGATAATATAATAATAATAATAATAAGCATCCGTTAGTCTCTTGAGACCATGGATTTGTGCCTTGGAAGGTTTCCAGGGTGCAGGCCTGGGCAAGGTTGCATAGAAGACCGGCAGTTACCCATGAGGCAAGTTTCCCTGCTCCACGCCACCGATGTTGTCCAAGGGAAGAGCACTAGGGCCGATAGAGCTTGGCACCAGTGTCGTCACAGAGCAATGTGTGGTTAAGTGCCCTGCTCAAGAACACAACACGCTGCCTCAGCTGAGGCTTGAACTAGTGACCTTCAGATCACTAGACCGATGCCTTAACCACCTGGCCACGTGCCAACAAGGGTAAAATGAATGCAGAAAAATACAGGGAAATCCTGGATGAAAACCTAATGCAGTCTGCAAGAGAAATGTGACTTGGGAGAAGATTTGTTTAGCAGCAAGATAATGACCCCAAGCATAAAGTCAAAGCTACACAAAGTTAATTTCCTGGAGTGATGAAGTCAGAGTCCAGACCTCAATCCATTGAGAATTTGTGGCTGGACTTGAAAAGGGCTGCTCACTCATGATTCCCATACAACCTGACAGAGCTTGAGCAGTTTTGTAAAGAACAATGGAGCAAAATTGCAGTGTCCAGATGTGCAAAACTGATAGGGACCTATACCTTTCTTGATCTCACTGTTTCTGTCTCCAGAGACAGCTTATTCACTGATGTCACCATGGCCTAGTTGAGTGTCCATGAGCTTAGCCTTCGTTGGCTTTAGCTACGATTTGGCTCAGGGTGTATTACTAATTCTCCTCTAAATTATTTAGGATTCCTTTAATCCTGGCCAATTAATCAAACCTGAATTTAACGAGTTGTTTAATGATAACTGTAGTTTCAGCCTCCTGAGCCTGAATCTCTGATCCCCTCCACTTCTGTTTTCTAAGGTGCTCCCCAGTCAGTTCCCCTGTAATTCCTTGGAACTCTTCTACATTTAGTCTACAGATTTATATCACTGTCATGTTAAGGATTTTTTGTTTTGCCCACATTCTGTTTTCCATAATCTATAATCCCCTTTAAATCATAAAGTCATAGAAATGTATAGTGAGGAAGTAGCCCTTCAACCTATCACATCATGTCTATCAGCACCAGTAGCCAATGGAAAATGAGTGCCAGTGTTGCTGAGTGCAATAGGTGGAAACACAATCAGTTTGCTTGGAAGCTTAAGGAAGCTTTACTGACATTGTGAACGCAATGTTGGAATATTTCAAACCAAACCATTGTTGATCGCAGAATGCTTTAGGTTTCATAAGTGTAATCAAAAGGAAGGGGAAACTATTTCAGCTTACGTGACTCAACTGAAGAAATTGAATAAGTGTTGTCAATTCAGTGATGGGGTCAATGGCACTGAAAGATTGTATAGTTTGTGGAATCTTACAAGAAAGCATTCAAAAATGGCTCCTAACTGAAGCAGATCTCACATTTAAAGAAGCATTTGAAATCGCTGGATTAATGGAAATAGCAGCCTGAGACACAATTGAGTTGCAGTCAGGATTGATGGTGAGTGTGAACAAAATTGTAACATTGAAACAGAAGCCTGCTTGGCTGAACAAATTCTGTTACCAGTGTGGCAGGGGTTCACACGTACAAAACTAATACAGGTTTGAAGGTGAAACTTACAGAAAATGCAACAAGGCAGGACACATACAAAGATCATGTCAGGCAGACAAAAATAAATGGACTGCACTGCGAACAGAAAAGGATAAAAGGCCCAGCTACAGTTTCGAAAACAGCACTAAACTGCATGCTGTTGATGAAAAATCTGATAATGATGAGAGTGACACAGGACTAGGTAGTCTTGAGATTTAAAGTGTGAAAACTAACGAGAGACAAGCAATATAACACATTAGAAGTGAATGTCAAATTAATTAAAATGGAATTGGACACTAGCTTGGTATTTCAGTCATTCCACAAAATGAACTGGAATGACATTTCATAGATATTGAACTGAACCCTGCAGATATCTGACAAAGAACTTATACTAGAGAAAAAACAATTCCTGTGGGAATGACATTGGCAATATTAAGATACAACCACCACACACCACATTGTGCTTGTATGAGGTAAAAACAGGAGGGCCAGCAATGTGGGACTGTGATTGGCTGAGACAACTACTACTTGATTGGAGATCCAGCTACTATTTGCATATCATATCTCCTGCAAAAAAAAAGTCAACTGAAAGCAAATTAAGAAAGGTACAGGATAATACCACAGCCTCGTTCAAGGATAACATCAGAAAACTCAAAGATATCAAGGGTAAAATAATGTTAAATGAAAATGCCACACCCGTTTCATAAAGCCTATCTAGTTCCTTATACCATCCATGATAAAGTAGACAGTGAGCTAGATCACATGGAGTTTGAAGAAATTCTTTCCAAGGTTGAGTGGAGCCCATGGGCAATGCCAATGGTCCCAGTAACCAAGAAGGATAAGTCTGTCAAGGATATGTGGTGCTTTTAAGATCACCACCAACCGAGTAACGAAAGTAGATCAATACCTTCTGCTCACACTAGGAGATATTTTTGCAAACCTTTCTGGAGGAAAACACTTCAACAAAGTGGACCTTGCTGAGGCCTACCTACAGATGGAGATGGGAGAAGAGTCCAAAGTGTTCCTCACCATAAACATTCACAAAGGACTTTATCACTATAATAGGCTTATTTTTGGAGTAGCATCTGCACCTGCAATCTGACAGGTGCAGGTGCTGCAATACTACCTAGGCACTCAGTGACTCCTGGATGATATCATTGTTTCCAGTAAGCATGAGAAGGAGCAGCTCCAAAGTCTCAAGACAGTGTTAAGAAGATTAGAAGATTATGGGCCTAGAGCGCGACATGACAAGTGTGAATTCTTTAAACCAAGCATCATTACTGTGGTTACACCATTGACACACAAGGATTGCACAAGTGTGCTGAGAAAATTCAGGCAGTGGTGGATGCCCCAATGTTAAAGGGCACATCACAGTTGCAGTTCTTTTTAGGATTTGTCAATTACTAGCAAAGCTGGCTACTGTGCTCCACCCTTTGAATTCAATTACTACAGATCAGGAAAAAATAGCAATGAACAATACAGTGTGAGGTGACTTCCCAAAAGGCAAAATGAATAGTAACATCAGACACTGTACTCACATGTTACGATCTACATCATCCAGTGAAGCTTGTCTGTGACACCTTATGGTACAGGTGCAGTCATGTCACATGTGATGAGTGATGGAAGTGAACGCCTTTGCATCACATTCCCTTACCACTGCAGAGAAAAATTACACACAGATTGACAGAGAGGGCTTGAGTCTGATTTGGGCTGTAAAATGTTTCAACCAGTACTTTTATGAGAGAGAATTCACCCTCATTACTGATCATCAACCACTAGTGTCCATTTTCAACGCACAGAAGGATGTTCCACTAATAGCAGCAGCACGAATGCAGAGATGGGATCTGTTTCTTGAATGACATAATTACAAGATCGAATTCAAGAAGATGACTAATCATGGAAGTGCCGATGGATTGTCCTGTCTACCCTTGGAAAAGAAAGTATCGGAAAAATTTACAAAAGACGACATTCCTCTTGATGTGTTCTGCCTAATGTAAATTGAAAGTCGCCCTATAATGACAGAGGTGAAAACCAGAAAACACCCTGCACTGTCTCAGGTCTCTACATGGAAACTCAAAATGGCTAGAAAGAGCAGCAGAATTTCTATTTATCATTGTCCTCTCTCCTGAGCTCACTAGCTTTCATGTCCTTCTCTGTAATAAATACGGATGAGAAATATTCATTTAAGACCTTGCCCTTTTTCTGTGGTTCCTCTATCAGTTCTCATCTCCTTCAGATCTTCATCCTGGTAGATGTAAGTGATACTGTGATAGTCTCGTTTTACTGGACTAGTCATTGAGGTAGGAACCGCATTCTTTTTGGGCACCAGTGTGGTTGATGCCGGTTTGAAGCAGCTGGGAAACTCAGACTTCCGAAGCAAGAGGTTAAGGATGTCAGTAAACCAGTTGGTTAGCAAGGGTCTTCAGTACTTGGCTAAGTACACTGGCTGGGCCAGATGGCTTTCAAGGACTCATCCTCCTGAAGGTTGCTCTTACTTCAGCCTCAGAGACTGAAATCATGCGGCGTTGGGAGCTGTGGAGGTTTATGAAGGTGCCTCTATGTTCTGCCATTCAAAGTGACTTTAAGTGAATAGAATGGTAGAAATGGCAGATTTTAATTAACCAAGTATTAGGGAAATATTTCTTTAAAAAATCATTTACAATGGCTTGGATTCACAATCTACTCCTCAACTTTTTTTTTCTCCAGCCTTACCAAAGGGTGTTGGTCCAAAACGCCGACTGACTCTTTTCCATAGATACTGCTGAGATCCCCCATCATTTTGTGTGTTTTGCTTGGATTTCCAGCAACTGCAGATTTTCTCTTGTTTGTGATTGGTTTACAATGGCTTGTTGTTTAACGTTCTTAAAAGCCGTTCCAATGACTTGCTAATATCGAATCAGAATGAGGATTATTATTTCTGACATATGTCATGAAATTTGTATGTTGCAATACATTAAAAATCACTCATAATTGTGGTAAGTCATGAGCAGTGGATGAAGCAAGCATCCTTGAAATGTGTCTGTGTGGAATGTTAGCAAGGAGGAGATTTAAAAAATTTTTTAAAATCTTTCCAAAGTTTTTTTTAGAATGTCACCAAAAGCTGTTTAATTTAAAAATATTTTTCAAATCCTTTCCATGGGTTGTTAAAGTAAAAAGATAGTAAAAAAGGTCTCACAATCATTTGTTAGATTAGTTTAGAATTTTTTTTCTTTTGTCTTTTCATTTAAATAAACTACTTAAAAGGTTTTCAGGCTTCCAATTTTCAAGATTTGTTTAATTCAAATGGTTTAATAATCCTTTGAATCCATTAAAGTGGCTGAATAATCTCAAAGTTCAATGTAAACTTGTTATCAAAGTACATGTATGTTACTATATAAACTCTGAGATTCATTTTCTTTTGGGCATAATCAATATATCCATAATAGAATAATAACCACAATAGGATCAATGAAAGTCCATGGGCATTCAACCAAAGTGCACAAGACAAAAATTATGCAAGTACAAAATGAAAGAAAGAAATAACAATAATAAATAAACTAACAATAAATTTCAAGAAGATGAGAGGAAGTGTCCTTGAAAGTGAGTCTGTTGTTTGTGGAAACACTTCAATGATGGAGCAAGTGAAGGTGAGTGAAATTATCCCCTTTGGTTCAAGAGCCTGATTCCTGAGATTGATGGGTAATAAATGTCCTTGAATCTGGTGGCGTGAGTCCTGAGGCTCCTATACCTTCTCCTGATGGCATCAGCGAGAAGAGACCATTTCTTGGGTGGTGGGTGTCTCTGATGATGGATGCTTCTTTCCCACAATAATGTTTCATATAGATGTGTTCAATGGTGGAGAGGGCTTTACCCATGATGGACTGGACCGTATCCACTACTTTTTGCAGGATTTTCATTTTAAGAGCATTGTGTTTCCATACCAGGTTGTGATGCAACCAGTCAATATACTCTGTTTCACACATCTATAGAAGCTTGTCAAAGTTTTAGATGTCATGCCAAATCTTCACAAAACCTAAAGAAGTACAGGTGCTGCCATGTTTTCTTTGTAGTTGTACTTACTTGCTGGGCCCAGGACACGCCCTCCAAAATAATAACACTGAGGAATTTAAAGTTATTGACCTTCTCCATCTCTGATCCTCTGATGAGGACTGGATCATAGACCTCTGGCTTCCTCCTCTTGATGCCGATAATCAGCCAGATTTTCCATCTCCCTCCTATATGCTGATCTGACACCACCTTTGATCAGCCTATGACAGGGGTGTCATCAGCAAACTTGAATCTTATTGCAAGGTCAGCAAAAGTCTGTCTTCAGTAACACGGGTGGTGGTTGGAAAGATAGGTGGGTGATTAGTTTGGGATGTCTTACACTTCTAAGCATCTTTCATTTATCATTCATATTTTCTAAATATTTGCAATCAAATTATGGTTTTCTATACTGTTTGGGCATTTCAATGTGCACTTTTTTAAAACAAACTTCTGGTAATTGTTTCTGTGCAGATATTCATTCTGATTCCATTTTATCTTTATACAGCCAGGAAAAGGGATATTGTTTTCCTCATCGATGGCACACCTGGAATGGGAAGGTCATTTTATTTCGTCCGTAAATTCATTTCAAAAATAATTTACAGTCTCAACATTGAATCAGGTGAAGATCAGATTGCTGTAGTTCAATACAGTTTCGATTCAAGACTTGAATTTGGCCTCAATGTTCATTCAACAAGAAATGTGCTTTTGAATACAATAAAAACTCTGCGATTTAAAATGGGAAGACCCCTCAACACGGGTGCAGCACTGGACTTTGTCACAAGGAACGTCTTCATCCCAGCTGCGGGCAGCAGAAGAGATGCTGGAGCTGCACAAATCCTGGTGCTCATCACTGCTGGGAGATCCATTGATGACGTTGGTCCAGCAGCAGAGGCAGTGAGACAGGCTGGCATTGAGCTCATTGTTATTGGAGCCAAGAATGCAATCATGTCAGAGCTGCAACAGATCACTTCTGACCCAGATTCTGTTTTCAAATTGAATGAATTTCGAGAATTGCCAACAATTGAACAACAACTCCTTTCTAAGTTTCAAGCAATAGCAGTGATAGAGGAACCAATTCCTCCGACTGAAGGTAAAAATCTTTAATAGATTTACCCAAAATAACCATGATGTACAGAAAACAAAGAGGCATGTAACAAGTTCAAGTCCTAAAATGGGCTTAAATATTAGGAGATCTTTTTTTTTAAAATGTAGTTTCTTTATGTGTTTAAATTTACTAGCTATCATGGTCTGATTTGAATCACACTAAATTCCTTAGCCTTGGTCTCTACTTAAATGGGAACAGAGCTGCTCTGCTTTTAGCCCATATATATCCCACCATTAATTTGCTTCCTTTCTTCCAAGAAGATGTGCTTTCTGAGGACAATGACCTGGATATTTACATGAATGGTTGAAATAAGTGTCTATGCTTCAGTGCCACTTTCCCTTACTTACTCCATATTCCTTGAAGCCATTGCAACATTGAACTGTACTATGTGATGTAAGGAATGTGAGAGTAAAAGGAATTAGCTGAGATTACTGCAAAGTTACTTGAATCCAACGGCCAGGGGAGACTAGTTTCACAACAGCTTTATTCTCAAGCCTTGATGAAGCTTTTCCTGTTGTGAGTATACAAATAAGTTACGATCAAGACAGCAGCAGTTCTCTTGCCTCAGAAACCTTTGTGGCCACTTTAAGCCAATCAGGCTGGATATCAGTACCCTAATCCCCAATTTCCCATGTCAAAAACTCCATCTCAATTTTCAAATCTATGATTTTGTCAGACTTTCTGAAAACAGAACTATCACCAAATTTGTTAACATTCCAGAGAGCCTCAGGGAAAGCAGAACGTTCTTGGATATGTGATAACCCATGCAGGTTCAGGTTGGTTGATCTTTTTAGGGCCATATTTCATTCAATTGTTGTGAATGTTTAGAACAATATTTCATACTATCTAATATTTATTTTATCATCTATATCTGTGGTAATTCCTAGAAGTATCAGTATCCATTTTCTTTGGTTTAATGAACACAATGCACAAGAATTTTTTTAACGTCAGAGAAGCTTTACTAATCTCAACACAGAAGAGATGCACTTTGCATCAGAAAATGTTGGGTTCATTGGATAATCAGCTAGAAAGCTAGCATGCAAAGTTCTTTCCCATGCTATCGTGTTTGATAGCCCTGTGTTGAGCATTTGGTCTATGCTCTTCAGCATTAAATGTACGTTGCTAACAATTGGAGAGACATCAGATGGATGTGTAAAGATAGCCTTGATACCTTGAATTCTATCATAAGATAATAAGTTATGGATAACTGGTTTTCATGCATTTAGTTATCATGAGTCAGTAGGGACAATTAAGATATGCTTGGTATGACACTTTTCCAAACTTCTATGATCTCTGCTTACTTTATATAACCTAGTCTGTTTTTATACTTTTTCTAGTTACAACTGCAGCTGAAATCCAGAGAGACATTGTGTTTCTGATAGATGAATCTGATTATATTGGAAATTCAAATCTACAATTCGTCCGCAATTTTGTTTCATCAATAATCAATAGCTTTGAAATTGGGAAAGACAGAGTACGAGTTAGTCTGGTGCTATACAGCAATGTTGCAGAAACTGAGTTCTATCTGAACACCTACTCAAAAAGAGATGAACTTCTGTCTCTACTGAGATCTCTCAGCTTTGGAGGTGGTAAGATTCTTAACACTGGGAAGGCATTGGAATTTGCCCTCAAAGCTCACTTCATCAGATCTACAGGAAGCAGAAAAGAAGAAGGTGTTCCCCAGTTCTTGGTGCTCATTACTGGTGGAAGGTCTGGAGACGATTTCAGAAGAGCTGCAGATGCATTGAAGCAGAGCGCTGTAATAACCCTTGCTGTTGGATCTGGGTCTGCAGATCCTGCTCAACTGAAGCAGATAGCTTTTAAACCCAACCTGGCCTTCCATGTGAGGGAATTCGATTCTCTGCAAAGCATACAGACACAGGTGATAACATTATTACAAAAGCTGCATGTTCAAACAGTGCCTATTGAAGAGACATCAGTGCCTGTTGAAGTACCACTGGTCACTACTACCAAAGGTAATTGAGCTGTAATCATTTCCATCATTATGGTTTTGAAATTTTGTTAAAATTACCTTTTCTTCATTTGGGTTCATCAGGAAAATCTTTTGATATGCTGTAGCTCTATCACTCTGACTCTATCTCATTATCAATCATGTTAGTGCAAATTCTTGTGATGATCTCCAGCTAGGAAGCCCTTAACAGTGTTGTTCTGTGGAGAGATCTTGGAGTCCAAATCCATAGCTCCCTGAAAGTGATGCAGAGGTTGATAGTGTGGTGGACATATGGTGTGCTTGACTTTATTAGTTGGGGCATTGAGTTCAAGAATCAGGAAATGATCTCGCATTTTTATAAACTTTGGTTAGGCTGCATCTAGAGTATTGCATTCAATACTGGTATTCCCATCATAGGAAGGGTGTGGAGGCTTTGGAGAATTTGAGAAGTGCAGAAGTGGTTTCCCAGGATGCTGCATGGATTAGAAGGCTGGTACTATAAGAGGACATTGGACAAACTTGTGTTGTTTCCTCTGGAGTGGTAGAGGTTGAGAGGACCCTTACACGAAATTTATAAGATTTATAAGGTATACATAGTTGGTATCTCTTTCACATGACTGAAGTATCTACAACTAGAGCGTGTGTATTTAAATTGAAGGGGTAAGTTCAAAGGAAATGTGTGGGGCAAGATTTTCATTCAGAGTGGTGTGTGCCTGCAATGAGCTGCCAGGCACGGTATTGGAGGCGGACACAATAGTGGCATCTCAGAAGCTCTTAGGTAGGCACAAGAATGTGCAGAGAATGGAAAGATATAGATAGTGTGTAGGCAGAAGGAATTAGCATAGTTAGGCATTTAAGTTCTTGTGTAATTAATTCAGCACAGCATTTTGGGCTGAAGGGTCCAGTGCTGAGCTGTTCTATGTTTTACATTCTTTGTTCTTTGCATGGAATAAGTGTTCAGAAATGATAATGTCCCCAGAAGCACAAGGGACTGCAGATGCTAAATGTCTGAAGCAACAAACAAAGGTACTGGAAGAACTCAATCAGCCAGGCAGCACCCGTGGGAAATAAATCTGTTTATTTCCCTCCATAGGTAGTGCCTGACTCGGTGAGTTTCTCTAGGAGCTTGATAAGAATATAAGAGCTGACCCTTCTAATATGTATGCCTTTTTACAAAAGATTGATTTTCCTAGAATTTATCTATTGAAGATCAGCAAATTCTTGATGTTCCTGTCACTGAAAGGGAAATTCAGAAAGCTATTCTTTCAATGCAATCTGGTAAAGCTCCTGAATTGGATGGTTTTACTGTAGGATTTTATAAAAAATTTGAACATTTGCTTACTCCTTATATGTTGGAAATGCTTAAAGATTCTTTTCTGTTGGGAGAGTTACCTTCCACATTTTATGAAGCTTCTATTTCTTTAATTCTTAAGAAAGATAAAGATCCGACTGATTGTGCTTCATATAGACCTATCTCATTATTAAGTGTGGATGCCAAAATTCTTTCAAAAATAATGGCTAATCGGATGGAGAATATACTAGCTAAAATTATTTCTCAGCATCAAACGGGTTTTATAAAAGGCCGTTATTCTTTTTCTAATACTCGGAGATTGTTAAATATTATATACTCATCCCTCTCTAAGACTCCCCAATGTGTTGTTTCTCTAGATGCTGAAAAGGCATTTGATAGAGTTGAATGGAAATATCTATTTAAAGTTTTAGAGAAAATTAGCTTTGGTAGTAATTTTAATAAATGAATTAGATTGATATATAAAAGCCCTTTTGCCACTGTTATCACTAATAACTGTAGATCCCCCTTTTTCCAACTTTCCCGGGTACGGGACAAGGATGTCCATTAAGTCCTCTGTTATTTAACTTGATGTTGGAACCCTTGGCTATTGCACTTCGTAAAGCTAAAAATATTCAAGGAATTTCTATAAATGGGACTACCCAGAAGATCTCCCTTTATGCGGATGATCTTTTGGTTTATGTTTCGAATCCCGAAGAATCTATTCCTAGCTTATTGAATTTATTAGATGAATTTGGATTGTTTTCAGGATATAAATTAAACCTGCATAAAAGTGAATTATTTCCTTTAAATGATTCCACATCTATATATGATAACATTCCTCTAAAAGTTACGGATTCTTTTAAATATTTAGGTATTATCATCACTAAAAATTACGGAGACCTTTATAGAGTTAATTTAGTTCTCTTAGTGGATTTTATGAAGCAATTTTTTTCTAGATGGAATCCACTTACACTTTCATTGGTAGGTCGAATTCATGCAGTTAAAATGATGATTTTACCAAAATTTTTATATGTATTTCAAAACATTCTATTTTTCTAACTAAGAAGTTTTTTGATCAGGTTGACTCTATTATTTCCTCTTTTGTTTGGAATAATAAAAGACCAAGGATTGGGAAATTTCATTTACAAAAATTAAAAAAAGGATGGAGGTCTTATTTTGCCTATTTTAAGAATGTGCTATTGGGCGGTTAATATACGTTATGCGGGTTCTTGATTATATTGGACCGATAAAAAGGAACGACCATCTTGGGTTGATTTGGAATTGAAAATTGTGAACCAATTTCATTTAACTTCGTTATTAGGAGCTCCTTTACCTGTACAATTAGCCAAAATTTCTATTCTAAATATAAATCCTATGATTAATCAATCCTTACGAATTTGGTACCAGTTTTGTAAGTTTTTTAATCTTAAAAAATTTAACCTTTTTAGTTTAATTTATCAAAACTATTTATTTAAACCTTCACTTAGTGATCCCACCTTTCTCTTTGGAGGAATAAAGGGATTTTTTCCTTTATGGAAATGTTTCAAGAAGGTCGATTGATGTCCTTTGAGAAATTAGTAACTAAATACTTTCTCTGATACTCACATTTTTTGCAATATCTTCAGGTCAGACATTTCTTACAAAAATATTTAAGTAATTTTCCATATATACAAGACTCTGACCTGTTAGACATTATTTTAAAAATGAACCCTTTAGTGAAAGGTTTTATTGGGAAAATTTATAATTTACTATTACAACGGGATAATTATCCTTTACTTAAGATTAAGCAAGATTGGGAAAGAGAGCTTAATATGACCTTGATAACAGAGGATTGGTTGCGAATTTTGAAGCTGGTTAACTCTTTTTCGATTTGTGCCAGTCATTCTCTAATTCAATTTAAGATTGTACGTCGTTATTATTTGACAAAGGAGAGATTGTCTAAAATATTCCCTAATGTAAATAGTCAGTGTGATAGATACAAAACTGAAATAGCTACATTGACACATATGTTTTGGTCATGTTCTGTATTGAAATAATTTTGGAAATCTATTTTTTCTACAATCTTTAAAGCTTTAAAATTAATTTACAACCTAATATATTGACAGTTTTGTTTGGTATAATTCCTCAACATATTCACGGTATTTCTATATCTGACCAATACGTAATTGCATCTGTCACATTATTGGCTAGAAGGGCTATTTTATTAAAATGGAAAGATGCCTCTGCTCCCACTTTGATACAATGGGTCTCTCAGGTGATGTTATATCTTAGTTTGGTAAAAATTAGAAGTCAAACTTTCGATCCTAAATTTGACTTTGAGAAAAGGTGGGGTTCTTTTGCCTGTTATTACCATTTGACTTGCCTGTTATTACCATCCTTCTCTGATGCTTGTTTATATGGGTTTGGTTGGCGGTTTGATGTCTTTTTTTTATGGAAGCTTGTATGGCACATAGCTCCGGGTTTGTGCTCCAAATGGGTTTTTTATCCTTTTTTTTAAGTTATTAGGGGTTTTCTCTTTTTAGTTAGTGAGGGTTCTTTTTTTTCCTTTCTTTCCTTTTTTCCTTAAGAAAAAGCTTTAATACTTTATTTTTTGATTATTATTGATATACTGTTCAGCCCGGTTGATAGTTTAACTTTTACTCTATATATGGATATGTTATCTTGATTATTTTGATGTATTTTTTTTCTGTTGTTGATTTTCAATAATAATTAATAAAAAAGATTTAAATAAAAAAATATAGATTAGATTATGAGGACACTCAGTCCTCGTTTATTGTCATTTAGAAATGCATGCATTAAAAAAATGATACAATGTTCCTCCAGAATGATATCACAGAAACACAAGACAAACAAAGACTAAAACTGACAAAACCACATAATTATAACATATAGTTACAACAGTGCAAAGCAATACCGTAATTTGATAAAGAGAAGACCATGGGCATGGTAAAAAAAAGTCTCAAAGTTCCGATAGCCTCATCATCTCACGCAGATGGTAGAAGGGAGAAACTCTCCCCGCCACGAACCTCCAAGCACTGCAAACTTGCCGATGCAGCACTATTGGAAGCACCCGACTGCAGCGGACTCTGAGTCTGTCCGAAAACTTCGAGCCTCCAACCAGCCCTCCGACACCGAGCACCGAGTGCCATCCTCTGCTGAGAGCTTCGACCATGCCCTGGCCGCCGAGCAACAAACAAAGCCGAGGACTCGGATCCTTCCCCTCTGGAGATTTTGGATCATACAGTAGCAGTGGCAGCGAAGCAGGCATTTCAGAAGTTTCACCAGATGTTCCTCCGTGCTCTCACGTCTGTCTCCATCAAATCAGGATTGTGCATGGCACCCTACTTGACAGATAACAGACATCAGCTCCGGAGTGGCTGCTGCGAGCTGCGTCGCGCCGCCATCTTCTCCTCCCTCCTTTCAAATATACATAAAGAATTGGCCTCCACAGCTGCGAGTGGCAAAGAATTCCACAGATTCACCACTTTCTGGCTAAAGCAATTCCTCCTCATCTCCGTTCTATAAGGACCTCCATCTGTTCTAAGGCTGTGTCCTCTGGTCTTTGACTCTCCCATCATAGGAAACATCCTCTTCAAATCCACTCTATTAACACCTTTCACCATTCAATAGGTTTCAATGAGGAACCCTCATTCTTTTGATTTCTAGTGAATATAGGCTCAGAGTCATCAAGTGCTTTTCATATGACAAGCCATTCAATCCTGGAATCATTTTCGTGAACCTTCTTTTAACTCTCTTCAGTTGCTACGAGAAGGGACTGAATACTGCCCACAATACTTCAAGTGAGGCCTCACCAGTGCTTTATAAAGTCTCAACATTACATCCTTGCTTTTATATGATACTTAGAGTACTCTGTCCACTTGGAGTACCGTGTCCAGTTCTGGTCACCTCACTATAGGAAGGATCTGGAAGCATTGGAAAGGGTACAGAGGAGATTTACCAGGATGCTGCCTGGTTTAGAGTGTATGCATTATGATCAGAGATTAAGGGAGTTAGGGCTTTACTCTTTGGAGAGAAGGTGGATGAGAGGAGACATGATAGAGGTGTACAAGATAATAAGAGGAATAGATAGAGTGGATAGCCAGCGCCTCTTCCCCGGGGCACCACTGCTCAATACAAGAGGACATGGCTTTAAGGTAAGGGGTGGGAAGTTCAAGGGGGATATTAGAGGAAGGTTTTTTACTCAGAGTGGTTGGTGCATGGAATGCACTGCCTGAGTCAGTGGTGGAGGCAGATACACTAGTGAAGTTTAAGAGACTACTAGACAGGTATATGGAGGAATCTAAGGTGGGGGCTTATATGGGAGGCAGGGTTTGAGGGTCGGCACAACATTGTGGGCCGAAGGACCTGTACTGTGCTGTACTATTCTATGTTCTATTTCTGTGATATCACTCTGGAGAAACATTGTATCATTTCTTAATGCATGTATGCATTTCTAAATGACAATAAAAAGAGGACTGAGTGGTTCTCATAATCTAATCTAGTCTAATCTAATATTCTAGTCCTCTTGAAATGAATACTAACATCACATTTGACTTCCTCTCCATAGTCTCAGTGCAAATTAACCTTTGGAAATCCCTGCACAAGGATACCCAAGTCCCTTCGCATCTTAGTTTTTTGTATTTTCTCTCCATTTAGAAAATAGTCAACCCTTTCATTTCTTCAACCAAAGTACATAACCATACGCTTCCCAATACTATATTCCATCTGCCAATAATTTTCCCATTCTCCTAATCTCTCTAAGTCCTCTACTTCCTCAAAACAACCAGTCCATCCACCTATTTTCATATCGTCTGCAAACTTTGCAACCAAGCCATCAATTCCATCATCAAAATCATTGACATATAATTTATGTGTTGCTTATGATAGTGATTCTGCCAAAGTTGGAATTTCAGGAATTGTGTGGTAAGGTTAAACCAAAAGCTTGCATTTCTATTTGTGACTACCTGGGACACCCCTGTAGCTGTGGTCCTCGTCTCATATCTCATAATTAGTGTAAGTTAATGACAGAACTAAAGTGAAACCTATGGGCATATGACAGAATTAAATGGAAGGCAATAAAGGGAATGTGTTGGATGGGATTGTTCTGCTGGGATTTGGCCTGGATGGCAATGATGGCGTCCTTCTGTGCTGTAATAAGTAAGATGCTCTACAATTAAGAGTGCAAAGAAGCATGTGCGATGAATGCAAGGCTAGAGTTTAGACCAAGTTAGTTGTATGGTTAGTGTAGCTTGTAGAGATAAAGGGAATGAAACTGAAAAAAGATTCATAAATGGTGTTTAAGATTTTGAATTTAAGAAGAATTTTGCGCAGAATCTTTCCAGTCTTCAAAATGGCGCAGATGAAGGCATGGACAATGAAGGGATCTTCAGCACTTAACCACTGGATAGTGAGGAACAACACCACAACAAGGTCTCACAAACAGCAGTAAGATAAACAGCAAGGTTATTGCTTTATTATGAAAACTGAGAGATAACTAAATACTGGAATACTATCCTTCTTCAATAGCACCATCTTTTTCACCAAGTATGAAGTTACTTAAAGTGTCATTTAAAAATATGCTTCTATTCTGGCGTAGAGGTGAAAGTGATACCAGTGAGCACCATTAATACCTGAGAGGAAAGCTTTGGGAATGGATGTGATCAGGACATGAGGAAGGTTGTGGGAGACCCAGTGAGCAAAGAATTGTTGTAGCTCAGAAGACCATTCAGCCTATCCAGTTGAAGCTGGCTCCCAGCAAAGCAATCCTGCCATTCCCATTCCTCAGCACTATTTCTTCAAGTTATTCATTCCTAGCTGCTTACCCAAGTATGCTTTAAGCACTTCCACTAGAAGTGATTTGTAGATCATAACTGATCTCTGAGCAAAAAAGTTTCCTTGACATTCCCTTATATTTTTTGCTTTACAACATCTACCCTCTTTGTACTCTATCCAAGCTAGCTATTAATGTACAGGATTCCTTCTTTGTTATGTTAAATTTAAAATGGCTTCTTTGTTATGCTAATCTTTTAAACTGCTGCGTATGTGGATTAAAATGGCTTCTATGTTATGTATAATGCAAAGTCTCCAGCTAGAAACTTGCTTGGGTTATAACAGATAGCAGATGTACTATGAGCCAATGGGTGTCCATGGTATTCTTTCTTGGGGTGATATGCTGTCTCATATGGCTGGGAACCAGGGGCTTTTGGCGGGGAGTTGGAGGAGAGACCGTGAGGACGACGGACGTGCGGGGAAAGCTCAGGTTGATCACTCCGGGTGGTCCTGCGCTGCGAGTCGATGGGGTCAGGGTGGTCCCAAAGAGGGTCCTGAGCTCCAACGTGTGCACGAAGAAATTGAACTTTGATAAGTCTGGCACCTTTTCCATTCCCTTTTTCTGTATTGAACTTATATTAAATTCATCGACTTAGTAATATCTATAAAGTGTACTGGGTAAAACATACTGCGTGCGCTGGCTGATGATTGATGCTTGAAACTGATTTTGGTGGCAGTTGTACAGCAACTGACACAACGGGGAGGGTCCAGGCGGGCGGCGGACGGGATTTCCCCTAGATATATATGAACCAATTTAGCTGAGCATTACCTTAATTAGTACTAGGAAGGGTGAGGTTGCAGGAAAAGTAATCCCATCTCTTTTTGCAGATATCTTTATGAGTTCTCATATCATAGAACGTACAAAATATAACAGGGAACACTACAGCACGGTATAGATACTTTGGTCTATGATGTTTTGTTGACCTTTTAACCTACTCTAAGATCAAATTAACCCTTTTCTCCTACATAGCCCTCCATTTAAATATCAACTATTTGCCTATCAACGAAGTTATTAAAATGTCCCTAATGTATCTGCCTTCACCACCGAGTAAATCTATCCCTCAATCCATCCTAGTAAATCCCTCTCACACCTGTCCAGCCTCTTCACATCCTGTATTTAAGTGACCAGAACTGAATGGAATGTTCCAGTTGTAGCTTAGCTACAGTTGTGTAAAGGGTCAACATAGTTTCCCTTCTTTTGTACCTCTACTTATGAATTCCAGATTCCCATAATTTGGCCAACACTTTGCCTCTCAGTTAAGAGCTATGGGCAGTCTAGGAAGTCTCAAAGACAAAGGGATATGAAAATAATTCTTGCACCAGCTAAAGGAAGTCAAACAAAATATATGATTTATGGGTGGAGGTTGAGCCTTTTTCTCCTGATGTCTTTTCCTCATTAATTGTTTCCAGTAAATCAAATAAAGAAGTGTATTGCATCTTGATAATATAATTTGCTGGTTCAGGAAAAGTCAGTGAAATGAGGGAATATCTGTGGGAAGGAGTGTTGATAATACCAGGGTTCTCCTGGTCGTGGACCTATTCATTAAGTGAGTGCATCCACATCAATTAGATATTAATCATATATCGCTGGTGGTGGCTGAAGATACATAAATATTGGTTATGACGCTGGTTTAGTGTGATCCAGATATCTCTGTGTCAAAGCAGATTACCTACTAATGCTCTCACATGACAGGTAAGGAAGCTTAAATCAACAATGTAAAGAATGAATCCATTCTGTGTTAGACGCAGAACTGATTGTCATTAAATCATGTGTGTAAGTAATGTATATAATCCCGGACCATGACCAACCTTGTTCCAATTTGCCCCATTTTGCTAATCTGAATTTTAACTATTTGCCTTCAGGTAGCTTCTCCCTTTCTGATCAGAGAGACACTCTATTTGCACTATCTTCCTCTCTCCTGTACTTTCTGCCCTCTTTCAGCTTCCCTGATTGTTTTCTTACCTCAGCCAATTAAAAACAAGAACCTTGTTTCTGGCTGGATGGCATGAACAGCTTTATTTCATCATTTGAAAGAAATTGCAGAAGAACTTACCAAAAAAAAACATAAAATTCATGAGATAGGGTTGGAAAGCAGAAAGAAAGAGGTGTGGCTCTGATATGCTGTGCAGAAAATCATTGTGGTTGGGATAATGTGGTGTCGTGGATGAGGAGAGGAGGAGGTGAGAGGAAGTTATGTCAGAACATGGTGGCCAGCTATCAAACTACAAGGTAAATGAAAATCACATAGAATGATATTAGATATATCCAGTGGATGGTAATCTTGCAGCCAAAGAAACATTGTCATAGTCATACGTTATTGATCTCGAGGGAAATTGGTTTTCATTACAGTTGCACCAACCAAGAATAGAGTATAAATGTAGCAATATAAAACCATAAATAATTAAATAGTACTATGTAAATTATGCCAGGAAATAAGTCCAGGACCAGCCTATTTGCTCAGGGTGTACGACCCCGCAAGGGAGGAGTTGTAAAGTTTGATGGCCACAGGCAGGAATGACTTCCTATGACGCTCAGTGTTGCATCTCGGTGGAATGAGTCTCTGGCTGAATGTACTCCTGTGCCCAACCAGTACATTATGTAGTGGATGGGAGACATTGTCCAGGATGGCATGCAACTTGGACAGCATCCTCTTTTCAGACACCACCGTCAGAGAGTCCAGTTCCATCCCCACAACATCACTGGCCTTACAAATGAGTTTGTTGATTCTGTTGGTGTCTGCTACACTCAACCTGCTGCCCCAGCTCACAACAGCAAACATGATAGCGCTGGCCACCACAGACTCATAGAACATCCTCAGCATCGTCCGAGAGACGTTAAAGGACCTCAGTCTCCTCAGGAAATAGAGATGGCTCTGACCCTTCTTGTAGACAGCCTCAGTGTTCTTTGACCAGTCCAGTTTATTGTCAATTCGTATCCCCAGGTACTTGTAATCCTCCACCATGTCCACACTGAAACAGGGGTCACTGGTGCCTTAGCCCTCTTCAGGTCCACCACCAGCTCCTTAGTCTTTTTCACATTAAACTGCAGATAATTCTGCTCACACCACGTGACAAAGTTTCCTACTGTAGCCCTGTACTCAGCCTCATCTCCCTCGCTGATGCATCCAGCTACGGCAGAGTCATCAGAAAACTTCTGAAGATGGTAAGACTCTGTGCAGTAGTTGAAGTCCGAGATGTAAATGGTGAAGAGAAAGGGAGACAAGACAGTCCCCTGTGGAGCCCCAGTGCTGCTGATCACTCTGTCGGACACACAGTGCTGCAAGCACACGTACTGTGGTCTGCCAGTCAGGTAATCAATAATCCATGACACCAGGGAAGCATCCACCTGCATCACTGTCAGTTTCTCCCCCAGCAGAGCAGGGCGGATGGTGTTGAACGCACTGGAGAAGTCAAAAAACATGACCCTCACAGTGCTCTCTGGCTTGTCCAGGTGGGCGTAGACACGGTTCAGCAGGTAGACGATGACATCCTCAACTCCTAGTCGGGGCTGGTAGGCGAACTGGAGGAGATCTAAGTGTGGCCTGACCATAGTCCGGAGCAGCTCCAGAACAAGTCTCTCCAGAGTCTTCATGATGTGGGAGGTCAATGCCACCGGTCTGTAGTCATTGAGGCTGCTGGGGTGCGACGTCTTCGGCACAGGGACGAGGCAGGATGTCTTCCACAGCACAGGAACCCTCTGGAGACTCAGGCTCAGGTTGAAGACATGGTGAAGTACTTCACTTAGCTGAGGGGCACAGGCTTTGAGCACCCTGGTACTGACACCATCCGGGCCTGCAGCCTTGCTTGGGTTAAGATGTTTCAATTGTCTTCTCACCTGTTCAGCTCTGAAGCCCACCGTGGTGGTTTCATGTGGGAAAGGGGTATAGTCATGAGAGCAGGGTCGGGGACCTGTGAGGAGGAGTAGGAGGGGAGAGTGGAATATGTGTTGATTGGGGGCCGACAACAGATGAATCATGTGGATGGGCAGGGGCCACAATATCAAATCTGTTAAAGAACTGGTTAAGTTCGTTGGCCCTGTCCACACCGCCTTCGGGTCCTCTGTTGCTAGTTTGCCGGAACCCAGCGATGGTCCTCATCCCACTCCAGACCTCTCCCATGTTGTTCTGCTGGAGTTTCCACTCAAGCTTCCTCCTGTACCTGTCTTTAGCCTCCCTGATCCTGGATTTCAGGTCCCTCTGTATTGCCCTCAGTTCCTCCCTATTTCCATCTCTAAACGCCCTCTTTTTAGCGTTCAGGATGTCCTTAATGTCCTTTGTTACCCATGGCTTGTTATTTGAATAACAAAGGACAGTTCTCGTCGGAACATTGCAGTCACACAGAAGTTGATGTAACTAGTGATGCACTCTGTGAGCCCATCAATATCTTCTCCATCATTGTGGTTGGGATAATGTGGTCTCTGGGATGAAGAGAGGAGGAGGTGAGAGGAAGTTATGTCAGAACATGGTGGCCAGCTATCAAACTACAAGGTAAATGAAAATCAAATAGAATGATATTAGATATATCCAGTGGATGGTAATCTTGCAGCCAAAGAAAATACCTCAGATGAATAGTTTTCTATTTATATACTTATTTATAATTTTATCTATCTATCTGACTATCTACCAATCTATCTACCTTTGTGTTAGGATCTGGACATCGTCAGCATGCCCAGTATTTATGGTTTATTTCTATCTGGTGATGAGTGAGCCACATTCTTGAACTGCTGCATTCCTTCTGCTATTCGTATGATGAAGGAATAGGGATATTTTTGCCAGCCAGGGTGGTGGGTGACGTGGATGAGAATCCAGAGATGGTGATGTTCCGATCAGCCTGAAGCCTTTGTCATTCTTGGTTGTAGGAGCTGATAAGTTGGGAAGTGCTGTCAATAGTATCAGGGAAGTAATTGCAATACATTTTACAGATAGTACACACTGCAGGCACAATGGAGGGTGATGAAGGGAATTAATGTGTAGTGCAATGCATGGAGTATTAATGCATACATGATATTGATTTTATTGTGAGTAGGTTGAACTGATCTCATCAAGGAAAATAAAAAGTATCCTTTTGAGGCCCTGACTTGTGTTTTGTCACTGGTATAAAGACTTAGGAGTACGAACAGGTGAGTCTCTCGCTTTTGGATTATCAGCCTCTGGCCTGCTCTTATAGTCATAGTGTTCCTGTGGCTGGTTCAGGATGTTCATATGGAGTCTTGGCAATTGGAATGCCACTAAACAACAATTTGGAGAATTAATCTAAGTTGCAGATAAAAGAGTTTGCCTCACAGAATTTCATTAGAAAATAGATGTAAAGGAAATATTTCCAGAGAGCCAACTGGCAAAATCAATGGTGGCTCAGTTGGCCTCAGAGTTTGGAAGCTGTGAGTCCAAGTCCCACTGCACTGATTGGAAGACAGAAATCTTGGTTGAAGCTTCAGTGAATGTTTGAAAATCTGTGAAAACAAGGTCACAAGAAACACAAGAATGACAGAAAATAGGAGCTCAAGTCTACCTTGCTTTTCAATATGTTCATGGCTGATCTATGCTGGCCTAAGCTCCTCTTCTGTATCAGTTTCCCATAATACCCAACTCCTTGATCTTTCAAATACTTATCTACCTCCAGCTGAAATATGCCTGATGATTAGGCCTCCACCACACACAAGAGCAGAGAATTCCAGAGTCACTACCTCTGAAGAGAAGAAATTTTTCTGTCCAGATTATTAAATGACCACCCTCTTGTTTTGTAGGGAAGTCTTCTTGTTTGTGAGAAGCCTATCTACTTTGTCAAGCCTCTTTAGAGATCATTGAAGATTTTGACCTTCTGATAAGATATTAATGACTCCAAAGAAAAGTGCCATATTTAAATCTGATGACTTGCTCAATAGTTGCCCTCATTCAACATTTCTAAGACAGATTTTCAATATATTACTAGATAATTATCTGCAGAAGTTTATTATGTGCAAATTATCTGCCTTATTTCCTAAAATATAATCCTGGCTTCACTTTGAAAACTTGTGACTTGTTCTAAAAAGCTATGGTGTGTACTGAAAAGGGTTGTAAATGGTTCTAGGTAAATGTCAATCTTTCATTCTTTGTTATACATTGCTATTAGTTACAGATAAGGAAAGTAAGATAAAACCATGCCTTTTGGTTAGTTCGATCCTCTGTGAAAGTAAGGTTGAAAACTCACCTCTAATAATGACATATCATCTGTAAATTCCTCAGCATAATATCTGACAGATTGCAGAAAAGATTGTATTTTAATATAGTGTTAGGAGGTATGTGGAATAGAGCATCAAATTCAGTGAAAATGCTAGGTATGTTTTAGCAAACTTAACGCTGTTATGTAAAATTCTTTAACCTTATATATCTATGCATCTGTGTTCACAGCCATGAAGAGAGATATTGTTTTCCTAATTGATGGTACTCCTTTTATGGGAAGATCTTTCTCTCAAGTCCGTGAATTTCTTCTGAAGATAATCCCAGAGCTTAATATTGGACCAAACGAAGATCACCTGGCTTTGGTACAGTATGGTTCTGTTGCAAGGGCGGAATTTTATCTCAATTCTTTTTCAACTAGAGATGAAGTTTCAAATGCAATAAGAAAGGTGATACCAAAAATGGGAAGACCCCTCAACACAGGTGCAGCACTGGACTTTGTCATGAGGAATGTCTTCAATCCAGAGGCAGGCAGCAGAAGAGATACCGGAGCTGCACAAATCCTGGTGCTCATCACTGCTGGGAGATTCAGGAGTAATGTTGGGCCGGCAGCAGAGGCAGTGAGACAAGCTGGTATTGTGCCAATTGTTATTGGAGCCAAGAATGCTGTAATATCGGAGTTGCGACAGATCACTTCTGACCCAGATTCTGTGTTCAAACTAAACACCTTCCAGGAATTGTCAACTATTCAGCAACAGCTGCTGTCTAAAGCTCAACCAGTGCTTGAGATCGAGGAGCCAATAATAATTGTCAGTGAAGGTATAAAACTTTGATAAAATTACATAGGATAACATAGAATGAAAATTTGATTAAATTGAATAATTTCTAAATCCATCATGAGAAATGAAATGTTTCTTGATTTCAGCAATGAAAGGAAATAACATGCAAAATGCATTTTTTATTATTCCAACATCTTTGCTTTTAATTTATACTGTAGCATATTTCCATAATTTGTGAAAACTGTGAAAATTGTTTTCATGGTATAAAACTGTTGCAATTGGATATGAGCACAAAGCTCAGTGTTTTTGTAACATCATCAATTTGAGTAAGTTGTTCCCTTTTATGAACATCATGCATCTTCAGCTTTAAGTTTTCTTTTAAATTTTAATGCTGTGGATCTAAACACTTCCTTCTGAGTACTGTATACTTTAGACCCCCACTGAATTTAAGTTTCCTTTTGTCATGATCTTCTAGAAAATTGATTGATTTGTACTTGTTTTCTGCACACATCATGTCCATAGGAACACTGCCGCTTACTTTGAGGTGTTTATGCTCCTTACTGTAGAAGCCCCACTCACTGAAAAATCAGTCTTGCTCCTGCAAGTGTCTTTCATATTTTTTTAGTATTGTGTTTTGTGCAGGCAATATATCAACAATATGTGTGGCTTGCTGTAATTTCTTAACCACAGAAATTCGATCAAAAATTCACGATCTACAACCTTTGTAAGTAACTCAAAACAAACTGAAAATTGCATCGCAAGAAAACCATACACAATTTACTGTGACATCCCCAAGAAGGGGTTTATTTCAGCTGGAATCCATCGATTCCTTGTAATTATTATTCTAAAAAGTCAGTTCCAGCATTTTGCTGTGGAGCTTGAGGAGTGCGTGAACTGGTCCTGGGATCTGTGAGCCCAAGTTACTGCTGAGCATGGGGGTGGGGTGGGTAGGGTGTGGGTTGGGGGTGAGGTTCGTTCTGGTCATGTGAAACAAATCTGTGGCCGGTTCCATACTCCACAGTTCTCTGCATTTCTGCATTTACACCTCCTCCCATGATGTGAACCCTTCCTGGCCCCTTCCAATTCTCCTTCATCTTGGTTACAGCCTTGGGCTCTTATTGTGTGAGTTCTTTCCTCGAGGCTAGTTCACAATTCATGCCTGGCTAGAAAGAGGTTGCCATCTGTGAAGTGCACAGGCCTGGTTCAAAATGTTCAAAGGAGTGAAAACAATTATAATGATTGCTTAAAGGAAAGATATCTCAATTTTGTCATTTTCTGTTGGGTTTGATATTACCGCTATGTGCAGGTCCAATTCAGCACATTTACAAAAACCGATGGCTGTATTGCTAGGCAGTTGCTTTTAGATTTGTCTAAACTTGAGTTACTTTGTCTTTAACAATAATGGTCTTGATTCAGAGAAGGATGCCTCTGAGAAGCCATATGGCAAATTGTCAACGCTAGTCTCCATTTGGTATAAAATGAAAAATTATTCTACAATCTGCAGAGTAAACAGAGATGATTTAATTTCTGGAGTTTTGTACCTATTAATGTTCATTTCATTTTTCCAGTTGTGCCAAAGGAAATGAGTGAGAGAGACGTTGTGTTCCTAATCGATGGATCAGACAATGTTGGTGACGTTAATTTACCTAATGTCCGTGATTTTATCATAAGAATAATTCAGCAACTGGTTGTCGAACATGACAAAGTGCGAGTGGGTCTGGCACAGTACAGTGATGACACAGATGCTGAGTTCTACCTGAACACTTACTCATCAAAAGCTGAACTTCTGTCTCATGTCAAAAGCCTCAGGCTGAGAGGTGGGAAAATAGCCAAAACTGGGTCTGCGCTTGAATTTGCCTTTAAAAACTATTTTACTAGTTCTGCCGGGAGTCGAATCAAGGAGAATGTTCCCCAGTTTTTGCTGCTCATCACTGGTGGAAGGTCCAATGATAATGTGGAGGTGGCTGCGGATGCACTGAAACGAGCTGCCGTCATGACTTTCGCGATCGGTGTTAACAATGCAGACCCAGCCCAACTGGAAGAGATGGCAATTGACCCAAGTTTGGTCTTTAATGTAAATGACTTCCGCTCTTTGCCAGATGTCCTGAATCAACTGATGATGCCACTGACAACGTTAAGTGTCCCAACAGTAATTATTGAAGAACCAACAGCAAAACCTGAGGAGGAACCTCTCACTATCACAGAAGGTAACCAAATTATGTTCTCTGCTTCTTTTAGTTATTAATGGTAATTGCTAGGATCAAGTATCAAGGATCATGTGTTACAAAATTGCTGTGGTGCTTTAGTGCTACATGCAACAAAACCACCGGCATTCATGAATTATGCAGAATCAAGAAGCATATAAAAATAAATTAACAAGTACAGTTATGGAATAAAATGTGCATACTGTATATACATAACTACTAATGTAGATTTACATTGTAAGCAGCATTATAAAAAGTAGTTTGATGTGTTTACAGTACAGTGCAGTGACTGAGGTAACGTTTGTAATAATTTATAAACATTTTTAGATTTATCAAATAGTCTATTGACTGTTAAGGTACTATACAACATGTATAATCCATGTTTACGATTTCTTCCCTTAGTCAGGATCATTGTCTTTCTTCTCCCTACATCCCTTCTGTCAACCTGGACTCTATTCCAATGCTGTTAACTCAAGGACCTCCCCCTATGTTTTATAGCTTTTCGCTGTCAATGTCAATGAGCATAAGGATAAATATATTTGAGTAGTGTGCCTTGTAGTGAGCTTCAATGTCAGGACAAGAAACATGGTCCTCAGACCAAAAAATTTTACATTTTCTACCCTCTAATACTTTTACTAATTACTTATGATCCATAGTTCCCTCTGGCAAGAAAATTAAAAGTCTTTTATTATTCCATCTAGGTCCCTCGTAAATTACATACTTTAATAAAATCTTGTCTCATTTACTCTGTTCCAAAGAAAATGGCTCTAGTGTGAACTACTTAACTAAAATATTTCAGTTCTGGCAAAATGCTTGTATAACTTCCACTGCAAACACATCTTTTTCTGTAATCTGGTAACCAGAACTGCATACTGCAGTCAACATTTAGTCTTAACGTGTTTATGTTTATGCTTAGTGCTTGAGAAGGAAAGAAATTCCTACATGAGGGATATTGTATTCCTTGTTGATGGCACCCCCGGAATGGGGAAATCATTTCCTCAAGTCCGTGAATTCCTGATGAAGATCACTCAAGAGCTTGACGTTGGACCTGACACGGATCAAGTTGCTGTTGTTCAATACAGTTCGAACCCAAAACTTGAATTTGCCCTCAACGATCATTCAACAAAAGATGAGCTTTTGAATGCAATAAAAAGACTGCGATTTAAAAAGGGAAAACCCCTCAACACGGGTGCAGCACTGGACTTTGTCACAAGGAACGTCTTCAGCCCGGCTGCGGGCAGCAGAAGAGATGCTGGAGCTGCACAATTTCTGGTGCTCATCACTGCTGGGAGATCCACTGATGACGTTGGGCCGGCATCAGAGGCAATGAGACAGGCTGGCATTGTGCTCATTGCTATCGGAGCCAAGAATGCAGACACATCTGAACTGCAGCAGATCACTTCTGACCCAGATTCTGCTTTCAACCTGGCAAACTTCGAACAAATGTCAATTATCTCTCAACAGCTGCTGTCTAAAGTTCAACCAGTGCTTGTGACTGAGGAACCAACTCTTCCTACCCAAGAAGGTAATTGTTTTTGACGCAGTGTAATTAATTTGATTTATTCAAATTTGTGTTCGAGCACATGAAAGAAAGGAAAGTTATGTACATTGGAGGTGGGAAAGTATCAAACATAGATTGCTCACTTCCAGTTTAAAGTAATTTCTTCACGCCATTGCTAGAGATGTCAGCATGTTAGAATGCAAAGCAATTGCAACAACTCCTAGTGCTACTTCTGACTTGGAACACCGTTACTACTGTGCTGATGCTAATATTAAGGAATGCATTAAATCATTGATACTGCAGTTTAGGGGTAGAAATGGACTGTAGAACTTAGCATATTTGACTCCATTCCTGTTTCATCACTGGGTTAGACCTAGTTTCAATTTACACTACTATCACCTTTCCTGCAAGTTCCCATTTTTACATCGAGCATGGAATATAGCCTTCAGCCTACAACATGTTAATATTTTAACATATTTCCAGATCAATCAAACTTTTCCCTCCCACATAACCCTCTGTTTCTCTTTCATCCATGTGGCTATCTAACGGTCGTTTATATGTCCCTAATGTATCTGCTCTACCACATACCCCTGGAAGCCTGTGCCACACACCCACCACTGTAAAAAAAAACTACCACTGTGTGAAAAAACACTACTTCTGACATCCTCCCTATACTTTCCTCAAAACTATGCCCTCTCATATTAACCATTTCCGCCCTGATAAGCAGGTGCTGGCTGTCCACTCTATCTATACCTCATCATTTTTGTGGAACAAAAAAGAAAAGCAAGATTAATTAGTGTGTGACATGGGAAATGCCATATAGTAGTATTCTAACCAGGTCTTTTTTTATATATAATGGTGCCAGAGTTGGTGTGCAATAAATTGTTGGCTTGATGCCGTGTTCTGGGATCAGAAAATTCAGTTAGTTACTTCTTGCGTACTTGGAGAAAAGTTTCTCATATTAGGCACACAGTTAAATTGCAAACATATGGATGGGTGTAAGTGATCATACGAGTGGGCTTCTTGTAAGTCTCAACTAGAAATTCAAAAAGTAAACAGAGAATAATTGGGAATTGTTTCTATTTGTTTCAGAATTTAGAAGATGTTGTATTTAAATCTTAGAGTTTTTTTTAGGACCCAATGTGCATTTCTCTTTCAGTTGTACTGAAGGAAATGAGCGAGAGAGATGTTGTGTTCCTTATTGATGGATCAGACAATATCGGAAATGTTAATTTTCCTCATGTCCGTGATTTTATCATAAGAATAATTCAACAGCTGGCTGTCGGACATGACAAAGTGCGAGTTGGTCTGGCACAGTACAGCGATGACACAGAGGCTGAGTTCTACCTTAACACTTACTCATCAAAAACTGAACTTCTGTCTCACGTCAAAAGCCTCAGTCTGAGAGGTGGGGCAACAGCCAACACCGGCTCTGCACTGGACTTTGCTATTAAATACTATTTTCTTAGCTCTGCTGGGAGTCGAATCAAGGAGAATGTTCCCCAGTTTTTGCTGCTCATCACTGGTGGAAGGTCCAACGATGATGTGGAGGAGGCTGCGGATGCACTGAAACGAGCTGCCGTCATGACTTTCGCAATCGGTGTTAACAATGCAGACCCAGCCCAACTGGAAGAGATGGCAATTGACCCAAGTTTGGTCTTCAGTGTAAATGAATTCAGCTCTTTGCCAGATGTCCTGAATCAACTGATGATGCCACTGACAACACTAAGTGTTCCAACAGTAATTATTGAAGAACCAACACTGACTGAAGAAAGAACAATTATTGAAGAACCAACCATTATTGAAGAACCAACAATTATTGAAGAACCAACACTGACTGAAGAAAGAACAATTATTGAAGAACCAACCATTATTGAAGAACCAACCATTATTGAAGAACCAACCATTATTGAAGAACCAACCATTATTGAAGAATCAACAATTGTTGAAGAACCAATAACAAAACCCGAGGAGGAACCTCCTATCACTGCAGAAGGTAATAGCATTGTATTTATTTCCTTTCCTGTCCATTAGGAGAATTGGTAGCATACTTATGAACATTAATTACACTCTTATCAATTTTTTCATTGCCTAATCAAATACAGCTTGTAATATGAGGGATTTACAGAATGTATTTGACTAATTATCCTGTTTATATTCTCTCAATATGATACAGCTTATAGGAGTTGCATTTAGTGCATCTGTGCTGCAGCATGTCCCAATGTTCAAAGTTCAAAGTAAATTTATTATCAAAGTGCATATTTGTCACAATATATATACAACCCTGAGATTTGTTTTCTTGTAGGCACACTCAGTAAATCTAAGATCTAATAAATAAGCAATAAATATCAAAAACATAAGATGAAGAGTCCTTGAACATGAGACCATAGGTTGTGGTAACATTTCAGCGATGGGGCAAGTGAAATTGAATGAAGTTACCCCCTTTGAATCAAGAGCCTGATGGTTGAGGGGCAATAAAACTGCTCCTGAACCTGGTGGTAGGAGTCCTGAGGCTCCTGTACTTTCTTCTTGATGGCAGCAGCAAGAAGAGAGCATGACCTGGGTGCAACAGTGCTCTGTGTAGATGTGCTCAGTGAAGGGGGGGTGTCTTTACCTATGATGGACTGGGCTGTATTCTTAAAGGTACTTTATAGGTCCTTTCCAAAAATTAAACACTTTTAACACATCAGAAGAGATTTCTGATACATTCCTACCCCCGCCAAAGAATTTCAGAGATCGAGCAATTTTCACATAGGTTAATGCAACCCGTCATGAATTAGACATATCTGCCTTAAATTTAACACTAATTCATGGTCTAAATTCATAATGCAATAATGATATATGTATTTTATAGCACTATTTCCAACATAAAATCTTTTTGCTCATTGAACCTACGTGTGGTTAGAACTATTGTTCAAACAGAAGTCATTCTTTAATTATCAAAGGAGTTACGCTGCTGAAAAACAGGTTGTTAAATTAGTTTTCATAGGTTGTAAGGACTGGGCTAAATGCATTGTGGGATTTTTGTTAAACTGTATCCTTCTATGTGGAAGTAGCATAATATTTATGATTGTGAAAAACAGCTTTGTAAAATTTAAGTGCCCAAAGGACTCAATAGCATTTTTGTGAAAAATTATAAATCAAACATATGGATTTAATTTTTATATTAAGCTCAGAATTACCCATATTATAACAGATCCTCTCTTGACAACAATGTTGCTCAAAAAAGCAGTTTCTTATTGTTCTTTCTAACTGTTAAAGTCTTTTCAAGCAGTAACATTCATACGAGATGAAGTTGAAACCTTGGCAACTGCTGTAGGTTTTGTAAATGGTGCACACTGCAGCCATTAAGTTCTGACTGTGGAAAGATGATAGATAGTTTTCTAAATGAAGCAGGCTGCTTTGGCCAGATAGCAATGAGTTTTCCTGACTGTTGTAGGAGGCACTCTCCTGGGCTAGTCAAATATCCCAGACTCGACTAATATCCTGACTCGAGCTTCACTGTCTGTGAAAAGACTTTCAGTGTTCAGGACAAGCTTACCGACATGCTGATCTCGGGTTTTGATCTGTTTTTGCGCGCCAGTGTTTGTGTACCTAGTCCATTTAGCTTTCTGGTCAAGAGTAAGCAACAGGATTTTGATCATGGAGTTCTCAGCAGAAGTACAAGAGTGGAAAATGAAACAAATAAAGTTATCTTCCTTTTTTTGCAGATGCTTACTGCCTGGCGCATCTTTTACCATATAAGTTACCAATTTTCACCTCAAGCTTAAATATTAACCAAATATTGAGGGCAGAGATTGCTTTATTAGCTGTGAAGTTGTGAAATAAACTAATTGTGAATGAATACCCTAGATATGACAATATATTAGAAATTATTTTATTGATGAAACATGTTACAGGTTTATTACAGGATAAGGTCTCAAAGGAACTTGAGTACTAATGTCCTGGGGCTGTATAAAGTGCAAAGTTCAAAGTAATTTTTTTTATTAAAGTACATATATGTCATCATATACTACCCTGAGATTCATTGACTTGCAGGCATTCACAGTAGAACAAATAAGTGCAATATTATCAATGAAAAACTACACACAAAGACAATGTGGAAAAGAAGACAAACTCTGCAAATACAAAAAAAGTAATAACTACAAATAAATAGTAAATAATAATACTAATAACGTGTGTTGTAGAGACCTTGAAAGTGAGTCAATAAGTTGTGGAATCTGTTCAGAGTTGAGGTGAGTGAAATTATCCACCATTGTTCAGGAGTCTGATGGTTAAAGGGTAATAACTGTTCCTAAACCTGGTGGTGTGAGATCTAAGGCTCCTATACCTCTTTTTTGATGGCAGCATTGAGAAGAGAGCATGTCCTGGATGATGGGGGTCCTTCTGATGGATGCTGCTTTCTTGTGGCAGCACTCCTTGTAAACGTGCTCAATGGCTGGGAGGGCTTTCCTGTGAGGGAGTGGGCAGTATCCATTACATTTACTCCACATGTTTCTTTACATTCAGTATGACAAAACTCACAGCTAGTGGAGAGGTCATTCCTTTGATTCCTGTTGACTTTAATATTTAGTCATAGATGTCAGATTTGTTACTGCGCTGGACATCTGAGCAAGATGTGAAGCTGAATATTCAGCTTCACAATTGCAATGCTCTCTCGATTCATAGCATTTTTATGTCCAGTGTTCTCAGATATTTGCTGAGTTTTTTTTGTTTAGAGAGTGAATAAAATTGGCTGAAGACTAGTTTCAGTGGGGCTCGCAGAACTGAATAATCAGCTTGGCACTCCTGGCGAGATATGCAACGAATGCTACAGCCTTGGTCTTTTACATAGAACATAGAATAGTATAGCACAGGGACAGGCCCTCCAGCCCATGATGTCTGTGCTAGCCATGATGCCAAAAGAAATTAATCCCATCTGCCTGTAGATGATTCATATCTCTCCATTCCCTCCATATGCATGTGTATGTATAAATGACTCTTAAATAATATTGTATAATGTCTATTTCCACTAACAAGCCTGGCAGTATGTTCCAGGCACCACCACTCTCTATGGAACTTACTGCACTTGCTTGCTGTGTATTGAGGATGGAGATGTTCTTGGAATTTTTTCTTCCTTTTAGCATCTTAATTGTTTGCCACCATTCAACAACAGATGTAGCAGAATAGCAAAGTGATCTGATCCATTGATGCTGGATTGAGGAGCTTGATCGAAAACATTTTGCTTCCTATATTTAGAATGTGTGATGTGCCATGATGCAATATGACTGGACATTGAGGACACTGGATTACTGTTGGCCTTAGAGACCAAGGTTGTCTTTTGGCTCAATAGCACTGTGAATGCAGAGCACAATGCAATAGCTTATGTGGAGTACAGCAAGTATACCCTGTGTACTTCCTACATCCAGCACATCTCCTAGGTGATGTTCTACATGAGTGTGATAGGAAGCTTCATTTCTGTGAGATTTCCTGGGGTTTAGAAGGCTTATTCTTCATTACCAGTGCCACTTCCTATTGCATGCATGTCCTGTGCCACTATGTCTGGTGAGACTCATTGTGAAGTCACTGACTGAGAGTCATGAATCTGTGACCATGACTATATCAGCCTATCATTTGTCAATGGACTATCAATGAAGGGAGAATTATTGTTTTAAGTCATTGGCTTAAAACACTACCTCTGCTCCTCCACGGATACCGCACACATGGATGAGCATTTCCAATGTTTTCATTTCATATTCCAGACTTCCAGTTTTGCATTTTTCCTGAAGTATTTACATTTTCTGGTCACTGATAAACTGTAGAACTTATAGTCATAGTCATACTTTATTGATCTCCGGGGAAATTGGTTTTCGTTACAGTTGCTCCATAAATAATAAACAGCAATAGAACCATAAATAGTTAAATAGTAATATGTAAATTATGCCAGTAAATTATGAAATAAGTCCAGGACCAGCCTATTGGCTCAGAGTGTCTGACCTTACAAGGGAGGAGTTGTAAAATTTGATGGCCACAGGCAGGAATGACTTCCTGTGACACTCTGTGTTGCATCTCGGTGGAATGAGTCTCTGGCTGAATGTACTCCTGTGCCCAACCAGTACATTATGTAGTGGATGGGAGACATTGACCAAGATGGCATGCAACTTAGACAGCATTCTCTTTTCAGACACCACCGTCAGAGAGTCCAGTTCCATCCCCACAACATCACTGGCCTTACGAATGAGTTTGTTGATTCTGTTGGTGTCTGCTATCCTCAGCCTGCTGCCCCAGCACACAACAGCAAACATGATAGCACTGGCCACCGCAGACTCATAGAACGTCCTCAGCATCGTCCGGCAGATGTTAAAGGACCTCAGACTCCTCAGGAAATAGAGACGGATCCGACCCTTCTTGTAGACAGCCTCAGTGTTCTTTGACCAGTCCAGTTTATTGTCAATTCGTATCCCCAGGTATTTGTAATCCTCCACCATGTCCACACTGACCCCCTGGATGGAAACAGGGGTCACTGGTACCTTAGTTCTCCTCAGGTCTACCACTAGCTCCTTAGTCTTTTTCACATTAAGCTGCAGATAATTCTTCTCACACCATGTGACAAAGTTTCCTACCGTAGCCCTGTACTCAGCCTCATATCCCTTGCTGATGCATCCAACTATGGCAGAGTCATCAGAAAACTTCTGAAGATGACAAGACTCTGTGCAGTAGTTGAAGTCCGAGGTGTAAATGGTGAAGAGAAAGGGAGACAAGACAGTCCCCTGTGGAGCCCCAGTGCTGCTGATCACTCTGTCGGACACACAGTGTTGCAAGCACACGTACTGTGGTCTGCCAGTCAGGTAATCGAGAATCCATGATACCAGGGAAACATCCACCTGCATCGCTGTCAGCTTCTCCCCCAGCAGAGCAGGGAAGGTGGTGTTGAATGCACTGGAGAAGTCAAAAAATATGACCCTCACAGTGCTCGCTGGCTTGTCCAGGTGGGCATAGGCACGGTTCAGCAGGAAGACGATGGCATCCTCAACTCCTAGTCGGGGCTGGTAGGTGAACTGGAGGGGATCTAAGTGTGGTCTGACCATAGGCCGGAGCAGCTCCAGAACAAGTCTCCCCAGGGTCTTCATGATGTGGGAGGTCAATGCCACCTTTCTGTAGTCATTAAGGCCACTGGGGCGCGGCGTCTTCGGCACAGGGACGAGGCAGGACGTCTTCCACAGTACAGGAACCCTCCCGAGCCTCAGGCTCAGGTTGAATACATGGCGAAGTACTCCACATAGCTGAGGGGCACAGGCTTTGAGCACCCTGGTACTGACACCATCCGGTCCTGCAGCCTTGCTTGGGTTGAGACGTTTCAGCTGTCTTCTCACCTGTAGAGCTGTGAAGCCTATCGTGGTGGTTTCGTGTGGGGAAGGGGTATAGTCATGAGAGCAGGGTCGGGGAACTGTGAGGAAGAGTAGGAGGAGAGAGTGGAATATGTGTTGGTTGGGGGCCGACAACAAATGGCTCATGTGTGGGATGGGCAGGGACCACACTGTCAAATCTGTTAAAGAACAGGTTAAGTTCATTGGCCCTGTCCCACTGCCTTCCGCTCCTCTGTTGCTAGTTTGCCGGAATGCAATGATGGTCCTCATCCCCCTCCAGACCTCTGTCATGTTGTTCTGCTGGAGTTTCCACTCAAGCTTCCTCCTGTACCTGTCTTTAGCCTCCCTGATCCTGGCTTTCAGGTTACTCTGTATTGCCCTCAGCTCCTCCCTATTTCCATCTCTAAACGCCCTCTTTTTAGCATTCAGGATGTCCTTAATGTCCTTTGTCACCCACGGCTTGTTATTTGAATAACAAAGGACAGTTCTTGTCGGAACATTGCAGTCCACACAGAAGTTGATGTAATCAGTGATGCACACTGTGAGCCCATCAATGTCCTCTCCATGTGGCTCACAGAGTGCCTGCCAGTCTGTCACCTCAAAACAACCCTGGAGCGCCTCATAAGCCTCTTCCGACCATTTCCTCACTGTCCTCGAGGTTGCTGTTTACTCTTCACCAGAGGCACGTAGCAGGGTTTTAGATGCACCAGGTTGTGATCTGACCTTCCCAGTGGGGGGAGGGGAGAGGAGCTGTATGCATCCTTAACGTTAGCGTACATCAAATCCAGAGTACTCTCCCCTCTGGTTGAACTTTGAACATTGGATACTTGCAAAGGCACTAAAATTGAAATTATAGCAAATGTGGAAGCTTCATTCTTGTTGGTTTACAGTTTTATCCAAGTATTTACATTATATTTAACTCTATTAATTTCATTCTGAATTTCTTCAGCCAAGAAAAGAGATATTGTGTTCCTAATCGATGGCTCTCGTGGAATGGGAAGGTCATTTCAACAAGTCCGTGAATTCCTTTTGAAACTAATGCAGGAGCTTGATGTTGGACCTGATACAGATCAAGTTGCTGTGGTACAATATAGCTCTACTCCAAGGCTTGAATTTGCCCTCAATGTTCATTCAACAAATCAAGAAGCTTTGAGTGCAATACGGAAATTAAAACTGAAAACAGGAAGACCCCTCAATACAGGTGCAGCACTAGACTTTGTCATTAATAACGTCTTCCTCCCGGCTGCGGGCAGCAGAAGAGACACCGGAGCTGCACAAATCCTGGTGCTCATCACTGCTGGGAGGTCCAGTGACAACATCGGGCTGGCAGCGGAGGCAGTGAGACAGGCTGGAATTGTACCCATTGCTATTGGAGCTAACCGTGCAAACACATTGGAACTGCAACAGATCACTTCTGACCCAGACTCTGTTTTGATCCTGCGAGATTTTAAGGAATTGCCATCTGTTCAAGAAGAGCTTTTGTCTCAAGTTGGAGCAGTGTTTGTGATTGAAGAATCAATTCCTCCCACTGAAGGTAACAATCTTTGACAGATTTACTTTTATAGTGAGCGCAAGACCTAGAGCCATAGACTAAAGTAAGTTTTGAATTAATACATCCCTATCAGTATCACAACTACAATACTGAGTTTTGATCATTTTAGTAAATCAAGAGATAAATTTCTGTCCATGAAAAAAAGCAGGATTCTGGTGTAGATATGTGAGATAATTTCCTACACTCCTGTTAGAGAATCTTGCACATGAGAGTTAGAATGGAACATCAGTTTTCAGATTCATAGAATTTTTCAACTTTTAATTTTAGTAACTAAAATCTTAGGCTTGTAGAGTTACACTGCATGGAAGTGGTACTTGGGTCAACTTGTCCATGCCTACTAAGGTACTGAGCTGAGATAGCCCCATTTGCCTGTATTTGGCTCATAGACTTCTATACCTTTCCTATTCATCAACCTGCGCAAATACCCACCGTGTCAAAAACCTGCCTCTCAGGTTCCTTTTACATTTTTCCCTTCACATTCTTAAACCCTTGCTTCTTCTTTTGGACTTCTGTACTGGAAAAGAAAAGACATCCACCTTATCTAGCTTGACTTTATAACTTAGGCCTTCAAGCCCTAACAACATTGCTTTGATTTTTTCCCCTGTACCCTCTAGAACTTAATTAGTTTGTTCCTATAATTGGTGACCAGAACTGCATACGATACTTCAAGTGCAGTCTCAGCAACGTCTTGTACAGCTGTAACATAACATTCGAACTCTTGTATTCAGTGTCCTGACGGATGAAGAGAAGCATGCCATATAAACCTATGTCTTAGAACATAGAACAGTACAGGCCAACAAAGACAGGTTTTTCAGCCAATGATGTCAATGCTGATGATGATGCCAATCCAAACTAATCCCATCTACCTAAACATAGCCTTGAGTGTCTATTTCCCATCTGTTTCTCTGTTTGTCTTCATAAGTAGTGTCTCACAAATTTTAGAGTTTCTTGAGGAGATGATTAAGATGGTTGATGAGGGCATTGCAGTAGACATTAGCCACTGAGCGCCAATATGAGAAACAGCTTTGCACTACTTTTCATCTAAGTCTTGTAAGAAAGTCAATTTGGTATTCACTTAGCTAGCACATCCTAAATCCCATGTGATTGAACCTTACCAACCAGCCTAGTATGTGAGACCTTGTCTAAAGCCAGCCACTCACCAGTCTTCCAGTACCTCACCTGTTCTAACAAAGATACACCAATCTCTGCCAAACCCCAATAATTTCTCTGCTTATTTCCCAAATGATCTTAGGATACACATGGTCAGGCCCCATCCATGATCAAATGCATGCCCATTTATACAATAATTTCTTACTCAGTTTAACTTATTAAAGTAATATCAATTATTTAAGTGATCCAGACCCATTTGTAGGAGGGTGGAATCTGACTTCCATTAACTGAGTTTGATGCTGCAAGCAACTTTGGGAGTTTGGGTAAAGGGTTCCCATTTTTGAGCTTCACATCCTACAGCATACAGTATGATCTTTTGTGAATTACAATCCTTTCAATTTTCCAGTTGCACAACAGGACGTGGACAGGGGAGATATTGTGTTCCTTATTGATGGCTCCGCCAACACTGGAAACGTTAGATTCACTTACATCCGTAAATTCATCACTTGGTTAATTGATCAATTGGATATTGGAAGAGACGGAGTGCAAGTAGGTGTAGCACAGTACAGCGATGGAGTAAAAACAGAATGCTACCTGAACAGTTACTCAACAAAAACTGATCTTGTGAATCACTTGAAAGGACTCAAGGTGAAAGGTGGCAGGACGGTCAACACTGGGGCAGCACTGGACTACGTCCTTGAAAATCACTTTACCAAATCTGCAGGAAGTAGAAAAGGAGAAGGTGTTCCTCAAATATTGTTGCTACTTACTGGTGCAAGGTCTATGGATGATATCAAATCACCAGCAGATGACTTGAAGCAAGCTGCTGTAAAGATCCTTGGTGTAGGAAACAAGAATGTTGATATAGCACAACTGACAGAGATTGCAAGTGATCCAAGTTGGGTCTTCAGAGCAAATGAATTCTATTCCCTGCCAACTATACAGAATAAAGTGTTGACTCAATTAACAGCAATACTGATGGTGCCTTTGACAATGACGATTACTCCAACGGTTGCAAGTACTGAAGGTATCTGAATTGTTTCTGGTCTTACTTAATCATTATTATGTGCACTGTTTTGCAATAGAGGTATCAGAGTCATGAGAAAATGCCATTGGAGATGCAGTTACCCAAGGCTTGATAAGAATTTAGGAGAACATGCTACCTCAAATAAATTGTCCACATGAACTTAAGGTGAGCTGATAACCAGACCAAAAACGAATGGAATGATAAACAATGCAGGTAGGGTTAGATGAACAGTGCCAAGAGGAAGCTTAGCCACAAAAGGCTCCAGTTATACTGACTGGCCTTCCTTTGTGCCAAAGAATCAATGTAAACAGAAGCTCAATTTAACGATATGTATTACCTAAGAACAAATTGATAGCCTGTCAGGGAGGAATAAGCTTCACAATTTCAACCCTTTTGTGGGTGCATTCTGTTCATCAGTATTATTTCTTAATTTTCAGCTCCAATCCTCACATTTTGCTGTGTGATCCAATTTGTTGTCATTAGCCAACTTGGATTAAATGCACTCTCAGTGTTTACCTATTATTTAATAAATACGGTGCAAAGTAAAGGCTTCAAGCAGATTTTAGGAAGACACTGCAGGCCAAAGGATGACAATCTGATGACACACTCAATAATCTAAATTTTCCTCCTTACCAAATACCTGCTCATTAGAAAAAGTAATGGCTAATTCCAGGTAATGTATCATTTTCCAATCCATAAAATATTGGTGAATCAGAACACCTTTTAAGAATAAACCTTTTGTAAATTTGGATATTACTTGATATGGCTGGGGGCAAGAGTAGAGAGTGGGGTTTAATACTAGATATTCACAACATTTTATTATCGCAGAGCATAACCTTTCCAAGACTCAATTTTGTGAAATATGACCCACATTAACACCTTTCATGTATCACATTTTGTGTGCCCTGAATCACTTTGGCATCTAATTCGACATTAGTCTAATTTAAAATTCTCATTCTTGTTGTTTGTCCCTTCATGACCTTGGCCTTCTCCGTCACTGTAACCATCCTACCATGCACCAGGTCCAGTTTAAACCTCTCACACAGCCCCATTTTCCTTACATAAGAACATACATATGAAATAGGAGCAAGACTAGGCCATCTGGCCCGTCATGCCTGCTCTGCCATTCAATAAGGTCATGGCTGATCTAGCCATGGACCCATTTCCACCTATCTGCCTTTTTCCCATAACCTTTAATTCCTCTACTATGCAAAAAATATATCCAACTTTGTCTTTTATACATTTACTGAGGTATCCTCCACTGCTTCATTGGGCAGTGAATTCTACAGTTTCAACACTCTCTGGGAAAAGTATTTCCTCCTCATCTCCATCCTAAATCTACTCCCCTGAATCCTGAGGCTATGTCCCCTAGTTCTAGTCTCAGCTATCAGTGGAGACAACTTTCCTGCCTCTATCTTATCTATCCCTTTCATAATTTTATATGTTTCTATTAGATCTCCTCTCATTCTTCTCATTACACCCTGTTTGGCATCTGTGTCTTCATTTGTCCGTAAACTCTGTGGTTCTGTTTATTGCCTTTTCTATTCATTTCATGCATTTTCTTCAAATATACTGTAACCTTAAAGCCAACCTCCTTGAGTTGCTATTTTTATTTTTATCCCTATGTCACCAATGTGCCATGTGTCAAACTTTGTTGGTTAATTTTCCTCAGGTATGTTAAAGGAGACGAAAACATACTTTTTCGAAGAGTAAAATTCAGCGGCAGAATCAACAAGATATTCGCATGAACAATTCAAAAACACCTTTTAGGTGGGAGGGAATGGAGTGGAGGAATGTAATGGAGGTACAACCACACAAGGAAGCTTTCTATGTCTTCATATTTTATAGAGGAAACAGGCAAGAAGAGGAGAATGAATAACATGTTGTTACCAGTTCTCATGGTGCTATCCAGCAATGAGATATATTACCTCCTCTGTAAAATATCTATCAATATATTATAATCTTATGTGAATGACAATACTTTCATTTTTTCCAGTTGCACCACAGGAAGTGGACAGGCGAGACATTGTGTTCCTTATTGATGGCTCTGCCAGAAATGGAAATGTTAATTTTTTTTATATCCGTGAGTTAATCAGAAAATTAATTGGTAATTTGGACATTGGAAGAGACAGAGTACAAGTAGGTGTGGCACAGTACAGCGACAGTGTAAAAACAGAATGCTACCTGAACAGTTTCTCAACAAAAACTGAACTTATGAGCCACGTGAGAGGGCTCAAGTTAAAAGGCGGCAGGGCAGTCAACACTGGGGCAGCACTGGACCATGCCCGCGTCAATCACTTTACCAAATCTGCAGGAAGTAGGAAAGAAGAGGGTGTTCCCCAAATACTGGTGCTATTCACTGGTGTAAGGTCTATGGATGATGTCAAATCAGCAGCGGATGCCCTGAGGAATGCTGGCATAACTACCTTTGGAGTTGGAATCAGGAAAGCAGATGCAGTACAACTAAAGGAGATTGCAAATGACCCTAGTATGGTACTCGAGGTAAAAGAACTTCATTCCCTGCCAGATATACAGGCGAAGGTGTTGAAACTGTTGTCAACACTGCCTACTTCACAACTAACTACCGAGAAGCCAATTACTACCATTAAGCAAGGTATTTATCAAAGTTTTATATTTTAGCTTCTAATTGCTTTGGCTGTAATTATTAACACATATAAAGTTTATTCACAAGTAACTATGGATAATAACGTTATAGATTGGCCACATGCAGAAAAAAATGCATGACAGACTTGTAGAACTAGTTTGCATAACCTAATTGGATTTCCCTCCATTTGTATGGATCTTTTGCATTGCCATTTTCATCCACTGATTTCGTTGCTCCGTCTATTGTTTCTGGGTTTGCCTTAAATTAATAGCTTAGCACTTCAACTATGACTTGTTTGTGGGACTTCTCTGTGACTATTTGTGACTGTCTCTACATCAGCTGGTATGCAAATTGCCATTCAAATGAGTGGATGTGCATGAAAGAAACTCCAGACCACAAGGAGCCACTCAGCTTTTGAGCAGATATGAGGCACTAAGCCTTTGATATCATAAGGAGTTGATTTATATAATCATAATCGAGCAATCCCCTGTCATCTAAAAAACTTAATGTTCCGCATTATTGCATCAGAACAGTTATGACCCTGCTAAAGTATACTGAAAGAGTTGTAATTGCCTGAAAGGGACTATCCTCAGCAGTTTAAATTTTGAAAGATTTGGAGCATTGTGAAAAGTAGTCTTTTCACAACTATTGCATACAGGGACAATAGGATATACAGACAAGAAATGGCATAACACCACAGTCAATCAGACATCAGCTAAGCAGAGAGACAGAGAGTAAATGTTTCACATTGATCATGTTGCAGCAGAACTGTAACTCTTCATTAATTTTGCTCACATTTTCACATGCGGATGTTGTTGGATGGGCCAGCATTAATTAACTACTTCTAATATCCTGAAAAGGTGGTGAGTCATCCTCTTAAACTGCAGTGGTTCGGTGAAGGTCCATCCAAGATACTATTGCAGGTAGAGGTGTGGGTCCAGGCATTGAAACCAGCAACAGAGAAATAATGCAAAGTATTCTGCAATCAGTTGAGGTTGACATTGAAGAGTGTTGCAGCAGCTCAGCTGGCTTTAATCTTCCGGGTGGTGGAGTTATCGGTTTAGGTATTGATGGAGTGGTCTGGGTGGCAATAGAGGCAATGGATTTTATTTGTAGTACATACTGAAGCTATGGTACATCTGTGGCCAAGTTCCAATAAAACGATCAACTTTGGGTGCCGAACATCTTTTCAAAGTCAAAGTAAAAGTAAAATTTGTTATCAAAGTGTGTATAGGTCACTATATACTACCTTGAAATTCATTTTCTTGCAGGCATTTATAGGAAAATAAAGAAATACAATAGAATTTTCAAAAAAACATACATATACAAAGACTGCAAAAGATGACAAATTGTGCAAATACAAAATAATACTGAGAATATGAGCTGTAAAGAATCCTTGAAGGTGAGCCTGTTGGTTGTAGAATCAGTTCAGAGTTCTGATGAGTGAAGTATCCACGCCAATTCAGGAGCCTAATGGTTGTAAGGTAATAATGCTGGTGTGGGACCTAAGGCTTCTATACCTCCTACCTGATGGTAGTAGTGAGAAGAGGGCATGACTTGGATGGTGGGAGTACTTGATGATGGATGCTGCTTTCTTGTGGCAGTGCTCCTTGTAAATGCATTCGCTGGTGGGGAGGGTTTTCCCTGTGATGGACTGGGGTGTATCCAGCACTTTCTGTAGACTTTCCCATTCCTGGCATTGGCAATTCCAAATCAGGCTGTGATACAACCAGTTAGGATGCTATCTACCGTGCATCTATAGAAGTTGGTCAAAGTTTATGGTGACATGCTAAATATATACCACAGTCATCCAGAAAAATGGAGACTATTCCATCACGCTTCCGACCTGTGGCTTGCAGAAGATGGAAAAGATACCAGGTGTCAAAAGATGAGTGATATCCCTCAGGATACCTGGTCTCTGACCTGCTTTTGTAGTCATGGTAAGTTTTCGGTTCAGTTGAGTTTCTTGTTAACTGATCCTATGGATGTTGATGGTGCAGGATTCACAATGTTGTTGCTGCCAGAAATTGGTAAGTGGTTACAGATGTGATTTCCTTCCACATTTGTGGCATGACGGTTCCTGGTCACTTATCACCCCATTCCTAAATTTTGTCTTGGTATTGCTTCCTTGTCTGTGTAGTTATGATTTAAATTAAATATTGTGCAATAATCAGCAATCTATGATGGAATGAAAATCATTAATGAAGCCATTGAAGATGGTTGGTGTTTTAATACCCCTTGAGGAGCTCCTGTTGTGATATATTGGGAATATTAACCTCCAGCAATCACAACCATCTTCCTTTGTGTTGGCTATTATTATTGGACCATTGGAACATTTTCCCCGTGATGCTTAAGGACTTCAAATTAACTGAGGCTGTTGAGTACCCACTTGATCGGGAATTCAGTTTCATTGTCCATGTTTGGATTAAGATTGTGATGAAACATGCAACCAAATGCCCACTGGTGGTATAGTGGCATCTGCACTGGACTTTGAGGCTAGTAATCCGGGGTTCGAATCTGGCTGGCTCCTCGCACGCTTTCCATCCATGTTAGGCTGAGCATCAAGCTAGCAACCTGGCCTTGTAAAAAACAGACAAAAGAGGTGCGGAAAGGAACAACAACAACAACAACAAAGCAGTCAAGTGGTTTGCACAGTGGTACAGAAGTTAGAGGTGATGCCTCTCAGTTCCAGTGATCCAGGTTCGATCCTGATCTCTGGTGTCTGCGTGGAACTTGCAAGTTCTTCCAGTGGCCATTAGTGTTTGCTTTGGGTTATTTGATTTTCTCCCACATCCAAAGATGTGCAGGGTTGGTGGGTTAAATTAGAAGCCTACAGCACAATACAGGCCCTTCGGCCCACAAAGCCATGCCAAATATGTCCTTACCTTAGAACTACCTAGGCCTAATCATAGCCCTCTATTTTTCTAAGCTCCATGTATCCATCCAGAAGTCTCTTAAAAGACCCTATCATTTCTGCCTCCACCTCCGCCACTGGCAGCCCATTCCACGCACTCACCACTCACTGCGTAATAAAACTTACCCCTGACTTTTCCTCTGTACCTACTTCCAAGCACTTAAAACTATGCCCTCTCATGCTAGCCATTTCAGCCCTGGGGAAAAGCCTCTGACTATCCACATGATCAATGCCTCTCATCATCTTATACACCTCTATCAGGTCAACTCTCATCCTCCGTCGCTCCAAGGAGAAAAGGCGGAGTTCACTAACCTATTCTCATAAGGCATGCTCCCCAATCCAGGCAACATCCTTGTAAATCTCCTCTGCATCCTTTCTATGGTTTCCACATCCTTCCAAGTTGCCATTGTAAATAACCCCAAGCATGTAGGTTTATGGTAGAATCTGTTGAGAGTTGAGGATGTTACTGGATTGACGCGGCCATTTTTCCCTTGTCCTTTCCAGTGCCTGGTTCAATTCAAGATGACCCTTCTGGTTTGCTTTTTTTTGTGGTTTTCTATTAGTATAGAACATAGAGCTGCACAGTGTTGCAACAGGCTCCTCGGCCCTCAATGCTTTGCCAAACCTATTACATTTGTAATCAATTTGACAGCACGGTACAGTTGCATAGCAGTTAGCCTAATGCTTTACAGCACCAGAGATATAAAGGTCAATTCCCGCTGCTGTGTGTAAGCAATTTGTATGCTCTTCCTATGACTGCTAGGGTTTTTTTCCTCTGGGTGCTCCAGTCTCCTCCCACATTCCGAAGACATACAGGTTAGGGTTACTGAGTTGTGGGCATGCTATGTTGTCACCAGAAACATAGTGACATTTGCAGGCTGCTCCCAGCACATCCTTGAATATTTATCTTTAATCCTTTTGAATGCCCAACTAAGCTACTCCCTTTTGCCTACACAATGTCTATATCCTTCCATTTCCTGCAAATTCATTTGCTTAACTACGAAACTCTTGAATACTCCTGCCGTCTTTGCCTCGATCACCCCCTGAGCCAACATGTTCCAGTCAACCACCAGTCTCCGTGTAATAAAAAAAATGCCGCACACATCTCCTTTGAACTTACTCCCCCCGTCTCACTTTAAATGCTTCCCCTCTGGATTTAGACATTACAACTTTGAGAATAAAATACTGACATTTTACTCTATCTATGCCTCTCAGAATCTTATAAACCTTTATCAGATCTCCACTCAGCCTCGGACGCTCCACAAAAAACAGCCAAGCTCTGCTGATAGGACATGCCCTCTAATCCAGGCAGCATTCTGGTAAGCTTCTTCTGCACCCTCTCCAAAGCCTTAACATCCTCCCTATGATGACATAGCCAGAAATCAACACAATGCTCCAGATGTGGCCTAACTAGAGTTTTATTAAGCTGAAACATGAATTCACAACCCTTGAACTTCCTTAACTAATAAAGGCAAGCATGCCGTATGCCTTCTTTACCACCCCAGCAACCCGTGTAGTTACGTTCAGGGAGCTATAAAACTGGGCTCCCAAGATCCCCCTGCACATTTGCGCTGTTAACTGTCTGTCCATTAACTGTGTTCTCTCTCCTTAAGCAACACTCACAACATGCTGGAGGAACTCAGCAGGTCGGTCAGCATCCGTGGAAAAGATCGGTCGACGTTTCGGGCCAGAACCCTTCGTCGGGACTCAAAGTTCTGACAAAGGGTTCCGGCCCGAAATGTCGACCGATCTTTTCCACGGACGCTGCCCGACCTGCTGAGTTCCTCCAGCGTGTTGTTTTGACCCCAGCATCTGCAGATTATTTTGTGTTTCTGTCTCCTTAAATTTAATCTCCCAAAGTGCAACATTCATTACAGTTTGTTGTAACTGAATGGCTTTCTGGGCCATCTCAGAGGGCAGTTAGGTGTCAACCACTCTGAGTCTGCAAGAATACGCAAGGATGCAGTTTTCCTCCACTACAAGACATTATGTCTGTGTGTCATGTTTATTTACAGCAAAAATAAAGCCAAGAAACTTCACAGAATCATTATCAAACAAAATATTGTACCTCCCCCCACACATCCATCCAGGGAGCTAAACAGACCTTCCAGGAGATTTAGTGCTCTCAAAAAGGACTCCTCTTCATGTCTGAGATCAAACACAGACTAGGGCAACTGGCTTAACACATCACTTGTGCTCTGTCTGTAATGAGCACGGGTGATGTGTCAAACCTGAGCTCCCAGTTGCATCCCATTCCAATACCCACCTGTCCATCCTTGGCATTCTCTTCTCCCAGGGTGAGACCAAACAAAACTAGAAAAACAACACTTCATATTTCACCTGGGTTGTCTACAACCCAACTCAATAAACATTGAATTTTTTAGTATCATTTCAGGTATTGCTGATCCGATGCTTTCGCTTCCCCTCTCCTTCTGATCCACCCATGGTCCTTTCACTTTCCTTGCTTTCCCATACCCCACCTTCATCCCTTGTTTACATACACTTCCCCATTCTATTCCATCCGCTAATGACCCACACACTTCACACATGGGTCCTCTCCCTCAGGTCTCCCATGAATGGTTTCCATTGTCACCTTCCTTATTTTATAAGATCCCAGCACATAGTAGTGTCCCTGCTCATCACCCTCCAGCTTCAGTCTTCATCTTCACTCTCCCCTCCACCACCCGGCTCTCTACACTTACTACCTTTCCTGGTCTACCTATCACCTCTTGACCCTGCCCTACTCTTCTCCCTTACATCAACTACCTTCACTCTTCACCCTCAGTCCTGATGTAGCATCTTGACTTGAAAGTTTGACAACTCCTTCCTCTCTACAGCTACTCCTGATCTTCTGAGTGCCCCCACATGTTTGCATTTTGCTCCTGATTATGGTGATCTGCACTCTCATGTATTCCCCAAATTTTGCCAGAAACTTGGTGAGAAGTTATTAGAGTGGTTAACCAAACAATGTCTAAGTTTTTTTAAAAAAAGGTGAATTAGGAAAGAGTGATAAGAATTCAGAGCTTTTTAGCAGAATGCACAAGTGACTATGGTAGTGCAGTTAAATTTAGCGAAGATCAAATTAGAGTTTTCTCAGAGTTATAGGACTAAAGGAAGTTACATTGTTCGGGATAGGACATGGAGAGATTGCACGATTTACTGTGTACATACATCTACTGATGCTTCTGAACACATCTTCAGTGATGTTCCTGGAATCATCGGGTGTTTCGGGTCTTTCAACATCATACAACCTCCTCCAGGTGACCCAGCCGGGGCTGATCAGACCCCAGCTTGTGTCCAGATGGCTAGCTACTTATGACTCCATGGCTCCCCTCTTTTGAACCACAGCTATCTTGAGGCCCTCTCTGCTGCATCGGTGGTACTGTGGATGGCTCTCCTCTTCCTCTCTCCCTCGATGCCAAAATGCTGAAGGCTCTAACTAATATATGATTCTTGTTTCTTTCAACTTTTCCTCTCAAAACAGTTTTCTGTAAATTTTCTTCATTCTTGAAATGTTCATTTCAGGTGACATACCTGTTCCCTAACTGATTTTTCACCAGGTGCTTATATAATCAATAGCTAATCCACTTTTAATCAGACAGTACCTTTTTATTTCCCATTTGTCTTTCTAAAATGCCTTCTCTTTTAAACTTTTGGTACACCACGTGTTATACAGCTGGTTTTAACACATGAAATAGTTAGCAAAGCAGCTTAGCTCTTTTAAACTGGTTGCCAAAAGCTGAATGTTCTTTTAATAAGATAATGCAATGTAAAATGAGAGGATTAAAATTAACTAAAAATCTTGGATAATTGAATCCAACAGACTTATAGCAGAAAAATTCTGGTTATGTAATTGGTAGTCTTTAATCTTCCTGATTATCAGGATTACCAGGAGAAAAACGGTACTAATGTGTACCTAACTCAGATCCACATTGGACAGCAATTTCATTCAAGGCCAGCATTACACTAAGACTTATCTTGGTACCACATGGAAGTCCTGGGTTCCAATGCTGACTTCAGCTTAATTAGGCAAGGATATCCTCCACTTAGCAGCACTGCCTCATCTCCATCTCCCAAACTCTGAGCAGCTCTGCTGAACTACTTATGGTGTCCTATAGAGCAGCATGAGCTTTTGAGGTCTCGGGCCATCCCAGTAAAATGAATAGGATACATCCCTTCTGGAAAAAAGGTAATTGGTTCTGCTCATTTTATTCATATCCTAGTTTTATCCTTGTTTTAATTGAATTTTCGGTCTAGAAGTGCAATTTTTCATTCTAATTTTCTTGAATGATTTTTTTTGTTAACATTGTCCCAAATATCACTGACAGTCACCAAATTGACCTTGATAGATTTGACAGCACTGGCTGTCAAAGCCTTTCTATAAGACAGCACTCATGCTACTCTGGCCAATGCCACGTTCATACCAGAAGATGGTGTCTGGAGCCAAGAGCATAATCTGGGGCCAGAAACCTAATAATTTGTAACAACAGAAGTCCTACATCAATATTTAAGTTTTAGAAATAATCTCATTGGATATGAGAAATAGGATAGAGACAGAACATCACTTAACCAGATAACCAGAACATATTTGCACGAACCGTTTACCATTTTATTTAGACTGTATCTCTAAGTTTACTTTCTACTTCCTGTTTCTATTTCCAACTGCTGATAGTGTAACAGTAACTGAATACTTGGTTTTGAACTTGTAAATCCCCTTTGCCATGTGTATTAGCTGGAGGGATCAATACAGCCCAACTGTGTGGGGGTTCTGAATTAACAAATACCGAGCTGACTAATCTCTGGAATCTATGACCGTGAAATGGCAACAATGAATTGATGGACTCACCTCATTATTGACTCAAAGAGGTTCACAGTGTAGAAGGAGGCTACTAGTCCATCAGGTCCAGGCCATCCAAAAAGATCTGTTTAGTATAATCTGATGTTTTAGCTCTTGATCTGCAGTTTGTAGGCCATGGCATGTGAAGTGTTCTTTCAGTCTCATTTAAATCTATTGATGGTTTCTGGTTTCAGAGTCCTTAAGAGCTCTAGATTCTCACTGTCATGTGGGCAAAATTAGTTTAATTAATTCCTTCTCATCCTTATATCAAGTACTTTAAATCTATCAAGGGTCCTGATGAAGAGACTCAGCCTAAAATGTTGATTGTTTATTCCTCTCCACAGATGTTGCTTAACTTGCTAAGTTCCTCCAGCATTTTGTGTGTGTTACTTTAAATGTATAGGTACTCATTTTTGTCGGCATTTTCCTCTCACTCTGTATATGACTTTTATATTATACAAACATCAACATTATATCCGCTTTCATTCTCCTCTCTTCCAAAGAAGAAAGCACGAACCCAGCTAATCTCTCCTTGGAAGAAAAATTGTCTTTAACTGGTAATACTTCCGTGAATCTTCCCTGTACCATTTTGAAAATGAAACTCCTTCTCTCCACTGAACCAAATCATTTTGGGAATAAATAAGTTAAATCCAGAGATGTAAAAATGGAAAAAATAATTCGACAGTGAGATAGTATTTGAATTGGTTCATGATTAAGAAGGTAATTTAAAGTTTAAGTATACGTATAAATGATACAACAAGTTGCAGGTATTCTTTTCTTCACTGGTAGAGATGTGCTTGTGTTATTTTTATAGCTATTGTGAATAATAGCTATTTATAGCTATTTTATAGCTATTGTGAATAATAGCTATTTATAGCTATTTTATAGCTATTGTGAATAATAATGTGTTTTACTTTCTAGTTCTGCCAATTGTGGAAGGCAAGAAAGACATTGTGTTCCTTATGGATGCATCAAATAATGTCAGGAACACAGATTTTCTTCATCTGTGTGATTTTCTCACATGGATGATAGAGCACCTTGACATTGGGAGTGATGGAGTTCAAATAGGTCTGGTGCAGTACAGCAATTATGCAGAGACTGAGTTCTATCTGAACACCTACTCTTCAGAAGATGAAATTATGTCTCACACGGAAGGACTCAGACAGAGAGGTGGGATGCCACTTAATACTGGGGCAGCTCTGGACTACGTGCTTAGAAATCACTTCACCAGATCCTCAGGAAGCAGAAAAGACAAGGGAGTTCCTCAGATACTGGTGCTCATCATGGCTGGAAGATCCAGAGATTATGTTATGCAATCTGCAGATGCACTGAAGCGAGCGGCTGTTACAGTATTTGCTGTGGGAACCAGGGATGTCGACCCAGCACAAGTGAAAGAAATCGCAAGTGAGGCCAGATTGGGCTTCAGTGTAGAGGATTTCCGCTCTCTGCCCAACTTACAGGAGCAGGTGATGATATCATTGTCAACACTGCCTGCTAGACGAGAACCCACTCACCAGCCAACTGTTCCTGTCAAACCAGGTACCTCAGCTCATTTGCTGTGTTTAGTTGCTGACTTAATGCTGAAGTAATGAAATTTTATATGAGTGTTTACACAAGAGATCAAAAGTTCTAGGGTTTCTATCATGAAAAGAGAATTTTTCTTTAGAGTATTTCCAGATTTTTCTATTCTTGTTTTAGCTTTCCAGTATCTGCGTTTTTTCACAAGCTAATCAGCAACATGTGGCCAATGATTCCTTGCATTATTATTATAAATTCCAAAGATATGTTCCAGTTGCTGTTTGTCCATCTGAACTGAACCCTCACTGCTATAGTCCCAATCAATCCATTCATCCTAGACTGGCTGGTATTGCACCACTTCCTGCTCTTCCTAGTTATCGCTATGTCTCCATGTTGTCACCATGCTCTTCGTAGATTACTTATCTAGAGAAAGAGCAAGGGAAAATAACTTAATCTATTACAATCAAAGGTCACATGAGCAATGAACCTCCTCCCAGTTTACTTGGTGTGGAGGCTCACAACAAAGTCTACAATACCAATTCAAGCAAGTTCCTTATAGGATTTACCGGATGCAAATCATCCTCAAAATTGGGACATAAGAAGAAAACATATAATTCTCCGTCAACTCAAAGTAAATGCAAAATCAGACATTTAATAGTCTGTAGATCATTGCACCAGTCAGTGTACATCTATTGTAGTTGCTGCTCATGCTGCTATTTTAACACTCAACACTACTGCTATACCCACCCCGGGCTGAGCCCCTTCCCCCACCACAAGCATACACCCAGTCGATCAACAACCATATAAATTTAGCAGGATCATCAGCAACTCGCAGGTTAATTCCTGTTTGATTCTACTACCTTGGGCTTCATTTGTACAAGTACAATTGTTTCAAGTGGCTCTAATCCCAGGATATGGTATAGCAATTACATTTTTTTCCCCCTGACTCCAAGGATCGGTTAATTGCTTCCAAACATGGGATGGTTTTGGCCTCAATTCTCCTTAGCTTATCAGACAACTGGAAAAATAAGTGGAGGATAAGCAGGACAAGAGAATCTGTGAGGGAAAATAATGACATGGAGAAGGAGTACACATTCACCCAGGGGTATAGAGAGTAATTCTGCTTCTTAAAACCCAGCGAAGAGCAGTCCATGGAACATGTATAATTCAGTAACGATATCTTCACCAAAATCAACAAGGAAACGTAAACCCACACTGTCAGTGGTTGTTAAGCTGAATAAAGTGATTAACCTTTTACACATTTGGCTCTTCCAATGTGGATGCTTGAAGCATGTCAAGGTGTCCTTGTTATTACTGCCAGCTGGCACATACGGGATGCCACTACTGTTATTTAAGTAATTAATGTCTAACACAGTTAGTAGTTCTCTCTACCATTGATAATTTTCCCTGTGGCATGTTACAATGAAGGTCATCAGGCTGCATGAAATGTAGTGCAGTGTGTTGGAACTGCACTTCCATTACTTAAACTTCACTAGAATACTCCTCGACTACTATGCTGGTAAGATTTCAAGACTGTTGTGGTCTGCTACCCAATGCAAAATCTGAGAGGATAGACATTACCATCGTGTGCAGTGTACAGGCAAGACGCAGAAGCAAAGACTGAAGAGAAAATGTAAGAAAGAGGTAACCAGCTCTGTTCTCTTCCGGCTAGACCACTTAAGAACTCATAAGACAGGGATAAAGAAATCCAATTCCCCATTCACCAGAAGTTCCTTACTTTTACGTTGATGAAATATCTGCATGGCTACTGTACAAGAGTGAAATCACCACAAAGTGAATGTACCAACTAATTTTATAAATTAAATCATGCCAATTTGCACACAGAAGCAAATTAATATCCTTACACATTCCCTCAGTGCCGGTCTGCCCTGTACCTTCACCCCTCCTGTCCCATGATGCCTTGCGGTTGCAGCATGTCTGGTACAGAAGTGTTGGCTTTCAATGAGGAGGGTGAAGATGATCTGAGGTCACATCCTCAAGCAACCCTCGACTTTGAAAGGTTGCAGCATCTAGGCATGTGCAGCCACTTATCCAGGCTGGCTGGCTGAAGATGATGAAGTGTGGGTGGAAAAATACTAACTTCTTAGGAGATGATGGCAGGTTTATGCTCCATGGCAGGTTTATGCTCCATGTTGCCATTGCCATCTCGTAGGGGTAATACATCAGCAATTGTAATTATCTCTTGGAGATCAGGTATGTGGACGGCAGCGTTTAACCACTCAAAAATCTGATTGCTAATTTCTGGCCTTGCGTGGCAGTCAGCTGGCCTTGCATTACAGCAGTCTGATCCTTCACTACAGTGCCCAGGCAGCCAGTCTTCAAAAGAAGTTGCAAAAGCAGCCATCTGACACAGCCTCATGATTGGCTCCATAACTGAGCTCATTCCCCATTCTGGAAAAGACTGCAACATTAAACCAAGTTCACAGTGTGCCCGTGGAGTGGGCCACCATTCCCATACTGGAAAGGACTGCCTCAAAGGCCTGTGCCGTAGGCCTCAGACTCCTCGACAGTGAATTTGTTGACAATTGGCTGACAGCTCTCCTAATACATAAGGCATTTCCTATCAGTCTTCTACTTTAGACTACCCTATCAGCTGAATCAAATGGAGACAAACAGATTTTTGATTTTGCCCGTGGGCAAACTGGCATGTGTACTTCAATTTCCCTGGCTGTAGATGTCATGGGTCACTTGTGGAGGGGCAACCCTTTGCTGGGAACAGGAGGCTTGTTTTGGTGATGCTTAAAGTAGGTGTTCCTGAGCTGATCCCACTTCTCAGAGGGCAGAATTCACACCCGATTCCCTGGAGGAGTCCTGTATCCGTAATCTTTACTTCACAGCACCTTTTCTTTTAAACCTCCAGACTTGGTCCCTTGTAATCCATGCATCAAACCCATTCACCTAATCCCCATATGTTTGCTGATTTGCTTTAACTGCCAGCAAACTGTCACCTGATCTGGATAGTGAGAGACACTGAAGCAGGTCGATAGTTCAGACTTTAATGTGGACAGTGTTAAAGGGAACAGAAATCAGTAAACAGGGCCATTAACTAAAACTTTCAAATGGAAAACAAAGCCTACACTGCGGCTAAAAAGAACAACTAAGAATAAAACGAATGCTGCTAGTCTTCAGAGACAGTCCAATTACTCAGGCAAGACAGAATGCAAGCAGGCAGCGAAACACTGCTGTGTCCAACTCTCGACAAACTCTACGATGGAACCAATGGAGTTAAATACTACCACAAGGAAATAATTAGCTAACACTTGCATATTCATGAGCACAATTGCCGCATCTGCTGCGCTGCCAAATCCGTGGTTGTGGCAGGACCCCCCTTTCTACAGCCCCTGAGGCACCACAGACCTGTGTGCGTTGGAAGTCCCGATGAGAGACTTGTCCACGATGTCCTTCAGTCATGCTGGTAGATAAATACCATGGTGTGCACTGCCAATATTGGAGCAAAAGATTTCGATGTAGAGACAGAAACAAGAGCTTTTACTGAGGTAGCTCGATTGAGTGACACCATGAGACGAATCATTCTCAAAGTGAGGACCCTCTGATTGGAGCTAATCGGGCATCTGCTTCAAAAATAAAACTAACACAGAATCCCTGAGCCTATCAAAATAAACTTAAACAGAAAGTTCCAGGAAATCGCTTTAGAAGAGTGAGTTGCTGGAGAAAAACACAAGCAACTCTTAAACCATTAATAACTGTTGTTAAGCAAAATTTAACCTATTCAGGTGCTCTTAAAAACCTCAGAGCCCTGCACAGGCCTAAAGAAGTCACTACAGGACACCCCTTCTTACAGCTGGCACCTGATGGCCCTTGAAGCCCTGAAGGCGCGAGATCCAGGGATGACAAGAGAGAGACCTAGGGAACAGAGAGGGAGGCATGGAGAACTCGAGAGGCAGGGAGACTCGGGGATCCAGAGAGACTGAGAGACCTGGGAACTTCAACCGACTCAGAGACCGGTGAATCCTTAGAGACCTGGGTACTCCAACAGACTGAGATCAAGAAACCTCGGGCGGGGCTGAGAGGGAGGCTTGGAAGTGCAGACATCCCACCTCTTCCAGAAGTTGTGGGAGTCTCCCGCGTATTGATAGTGGTTCCTTGATGTCTGTGAATTATATACAATATCCCAGAAATCAATTTTTTTGAGAGCAAACAATAGAGCGCGAGAGCGAGAGAGCCAGAGCAACCACGAGAGAGAGAGAGAGAGGGAGAGAGAGAGAGCACCATGGCAGAGTGCTCCAAAAAAAGAAAATATAAAACATACATCACCCCACACTACACTAAAGTGTACCCCTGCCTAATAGGGGTCAAAAATAATGACAGTGTTGCTCGCTGCACTGTTTGCAACAGTGACTTTTCTATTGCCCATGGTGGGTTACGACTGTAAAAGACATGTTGAGGTGAGTTTAACAGGTGTCGTTCGTTCATTAGCATAGCTAACATTATTTAAACTAGCTGGCTAACTGCTAAGGAGCTACTCTATTGCAGACATCCCACCACTCCCAGAAGTTCCAGGGGTCTCCTGCAAATTGATGATGCTACCTCCCTGAAATGAGTTTTTGCAGGGTGGGATGTCTGGAAGTGTTTGAGGTGGGGATGACATTGATAAACCCTAAACACATTGAATAAGCCTTGGAAACAGTCAGAAAAATAAAAACCTTGGGAATATAGAGAAAAGTCCTTGGGAAAACTTGAAAGCGTGAAACTTGAAACCTAGAGAAGGAACCTTTTCAAATCTTGCTCAGTGTTTTATCTTTCACAATTTTTCCCGAGGCAGTTAGGATATACTCTCAATTTTACCATTCAAGTCAGCATAGACACGTTTCTTTCATCGCTAAGAAAGCTGGTTCTCTGTAGATCTGTTTAATTTGCAACATGAAAGTTCAATTTTTCCAGTCTGTACCATGACTTGCATCAAGAGGTTAAAAATACTCTTGATAGGGTTACTTTACTTGTCTATTTGCACACTCCAGCCAAGAATCAGCTTTTGTAGTCGGGCTCTTCCAGAATTTACACTATTGACTTGAATGATGATTTATTGGATCAATTGATAAGCTTGCTTGAAGCGCTCATTTGTTATGCAGATCTGAGTCTCGGGACCACAAAGCTGGGAACCTGGGTACTTCTGACTTGTAAAGCTTGGAATGGATACTGGAGAAACTCAACGTAGACTAGAGAGGCTCGGTATATAGACTCGGGAAACTCGGAATGTAGAGTCAAGACATGCACTGAGAATAGAAAACACCCTCTCCTCAAGCCACCAATGTCAAAATGTCACTGTTTAAACCTTGCTGGGTCCATTATTTGGCAAGATCCTTCTGTCATGCTGGAGACAGAAACAAGAGTTTATACATAGAAATTCCAATGGAACATTGTCACCTCGAAGAGTCGCTCTGACCAATGAATCTCTTGGCCAAGGTCAGCTGCTCTCTATCTACTGGGTCCATCTTCGTGTGGTCGATACTTGCTGTCACCCGATTCGAATATGGCCCAAGTTCCGAGTGAGAGACACTGAAGCAGATCGATGGTTCACAGACTTTAATACGAACAGTGTTGAAGGGAAAAGAAAACAATAAATGCTAGGCCAAAGAAGGCTGTTAACTAAAAGTCTCAAATGGAAAATGAAGCCTACACTGCAGCTGAAAAGAACAACTAAGAGTAAAATGAATACCGTTAGTCTTCAGAGTCAGTTGACTCGACAGTCCAATTTCTCAGGCAAGGCAGAATGCAAGCAGGCAATGAAGCATTGCTGTGTCCAAGTCTCGACAAGCACTACAATGGAATGAATGGAGTTAAATACTATCATAATGAGAAATAATTAGTTGACATGTGCATATTCACGAGCGCAATTGCTGTATGTGCTGTGCTGCCAAATCCATGGTTGTGAAACAAACTGAAGGAGAGTTGTCAGGAAACCTGAATTCATTGTCAAGGAGTCTGAGGGTTAAAATGTAGAACTTTCTGCACAATTTTTCAGGTGGTCCTCTTCCAGCATTGGAATGGTGGCTCGCTCCTTGAGAACACTATGAATTTGGTTGATGTAGCTGAGGGTTAACAATTAGATCATCAATAGGAGAGGGCTGAAAATGCACCTTTAGAGCACCCAAATGTAATGACCTTTAGGGCAAAGGGAATCCATTATGACTGATTCCTTGCTGTGACTGAACAGGAATAATGAGGCTAGAGGAGGTGCCTGGAATGCCTGTGGCAAGAGAACAATATAAAAGCAAACCACACACCAGCAAACCATTCTCATCAGACCAGGTGGAATGCAGAAATTGGCAAGGAATCGGGCATTCAATGGGAATTGGGTATGTTGTAGCGTGGATGAAATTACCGGAGAGACAGAGTCACTGGTAGATACAAAGCAGCTTCTTTATTCGACACAACAGGGTACAGTAGGTATCTTAAGGGCGGAGATGCTTTCTGCAGAAAGGTCTGTTAGCTCAATGTGGGCTCGATATTTATATGCTAAACACAAAGGCAATCGCTACTTAAAAAGTTACAGACAATGCATAGACAATGCTTCCTATTGAAGCTACATACAAAATCTCATACCATCCTTTCCTCCCGACGCCAGTATACCTGGGTTGGTATATACAGCCTTTAGGAATGTAAGTTAAGTCTATGATACATTTATTTGGCATTTCCCATGCTAACATAGAAAACAATTAATACAATTAATATTTATAATGTATAGGTGATACTGCCTTCGAAACTACTGTATCAGGTCAAACTACCAGAAGTATCTGGTATTCACACCTTTTAGGAAGCCCATTGTGGTGGACTCAATCCACAGTCCTTTGTCAAACAGTTAAAATAGAAGCCCGGTAGCCAAAGTCATTTAAGTGTAAACAAATCATCTACCCAGAAAGAAATCTACTCTAACAGGGTATACGAAACATGTAGTGTGTCAAGATGCCAAGACATTAGGAGAGTTTGAGAAACGACAGAGGAAAGATTTGAATTCATTGCTATGGCTGGGAATTATTGAAGACTTAGGTCATAGAGTTAGATGACATTGAGTGGAAAATCCTACAAAAGTTAGTGGATTTGGCCAGGTACATCATGGGTAAAACCCTCCCAACCATTGAGCACATCGACATGAAGTGTTGGTGTAGGAAACGAGCATCTATTAGCAACTTAACCTCTCTGCCTAGATAATGCTCATTTCTCCCAGCCGCCATCAGGTAGAAGGCACAAGAGCATCAGGACTCACACCACCAGATTCAAGAACAGTTACTACCCTTCAATCATCAGATGCTTGAACAAATGGAGATAACTACATTCATTTAAGGATTCTTTTATCTTGTTACTTCATACTCATTATTTATGCTAATTATTTATATCTGCATTGTACAGTTTGTTGTCCATTGATCCTGCTTACATTTACTGTTCTATAGATTTGCTGGGTATGCCCACAGAAACAAATCTCAGGATTGTATGTGGTGACAATCACATGTACTCTGATAATAGATACACTTTGATTTCGATTTGACTTTTGACTTTAAAATACAGTTTTCAATTGATCAGAATAGCCTGATTTTGTGCTATATATTTTATGAATACATGAAACTAATTATTAACTGAATCTTCTGCACTGATGAGACTAATTATTGCGACCAGTTAAATAATTATAATACTGTATATATCTTCACTTTCAGGAGAAAGAATAATCAAGAAGGACATTGTATTTCTTATTGATGCATCAGATAATGTCAGGGGCACAGATTTTGGGTTTGTCCATGAGTTCCTCCGACAGATAATAGAGAACGTTGATATTGGGAATGGTGATGTTCAGATAGGTCTGGTGCAATACAGCAATTATGCAGAGACTGAGTTCTATCTGAACACCTACTCTTCAGAAGATGAAATTATGTCTCACATGGAAGGACTCAGACAGAGAGGTGGGATGCCACTTAATACTGGGGCAGCTCTGGACTACGTGCTTAGAAATCACTTCACCAGATCCTCAGGAAGCAGAAAAGACAAGGGAGTTCCTCAGATACTGGTGCTCATCATGGCTGGAAGATCCAGAGATTATGTTATGCAATCTGCAGATGCACTGAAGCGAGCGGCTGTTACAGTATTTGCTGTGGGAACCAGGGACGTCGACCCAGCACAAGTGAAAGAAATCGCAAGTGAGGCCAGATTGGGCTTCAGTGTAGAGGATTTCCGCTCTCTGCCCAACTTACAGGAGCAGGTGATGATATCATTGTCAACACTGCCTGCTAGACGAGAACCCACTCACCAGCCAACTGTTCCTGTCAAACCAGGTACCTCAGCTCATTTGCTGTGTTCAGTTGTTGAATTAATGCTGAAGTAATGAAACTTTATATGACTGTTTACACAAGAGATCAAACGTTCTAGGATTTCTAGTGTGAAAAAGAGAATTTTTCTTTGGAGCATTTCCAGAATTTTCCATTTTTGTTTTAACTATCCAGTATCTGCAATTTTTTGTTTGATTTTCATGAGCTAATCAGCAACATATGGCCATTAATGGTCTCAGTGCAGAATTATCCCTTTGCACTATTATTATAAATTCCAAAGATATGTTCCAGTTGCTGTTTTTAGATCAGCAAGGAATGAATCTCCACTGCTATATTCCTAAATTATTATAGGCGTAGCTTGCTAATCAATCTCTTAATTCTAAACTGGCTGGTATTATATCCCACCTCCCCAAATGGAAATTTTCAGTGCTCTTCTTAGTTCTGTCTCTACCTTCACATTGTCATCATCTTCCTCTTTTATAGAGTTGAAGCAATGCAGTACTGATACAGACTCTTAACCCAACTAATCCACACACCTTGTCACATTTGTGTTTAGAATTAGGTTTAATATCACTGGCATATGTTGTAAAATTTGTTATTTTGCAACAGCAGCACATTGTAATACAAATTATATGAAAACTCTATAGATAACAATAATAAATAAATAAATAAACACACGCACACACACACACACACACACACACACACACACACACACACACACACACACACATGCAATTAAATTAAATAAACAGTGAAAATAGAAAACAAAAAAAACAATATAGTGATGTAGTGTTCATGAGTTCATTGTCCATTCAGAAATCTGATAGTGGAGAAGAAGAAGAAGCTGTTCCTGAAACATTAACTGTGTGCTTCAGGCTCTTATACAATCTTCCTTTATGGTAGTAATGAGAAAAGTGCATCACTTGGGTGATGGGGCTCCATTATTATGGATGCCGCCTTTTTGAAGTATCGCCTTCCGAAGGTGTCCTTGATGCTGCAGAGGCTAGTGCCTATGATGGAGTTGGCTAAGTTTACAACTTTCTACAGTTTTTTCTAATCCTGTGCAGTGGTCCCTTCATACCAGATGGTGATGCAACCCGTTAGAATGCTGTCTCTATGGTACATTTGTAGAAATTTGAGAGTCTTTGGTAACATGCCAAGTCTCCTCAAACTCCTCATGAAACATTAAGAGTCATGCCTTCTTTGTAATTGCATCAATTGAGTTGAGTTGTTCTCTGATCTTGGCAATCCATTTGCAAATGTCTCATCACCATACAAGGATACATCATCAGTGCGCTGTTCACTTGTAGTGTGTCCTCCGAATGCTTGGCCTTTATATACTTATCAATCAGTTGATTGGTCATCATTACAGAAACTCAATTGTGATATAGGGAGTAGTTGGTTGCACGGCGGACTCTGTGCGGTTTTTGAAATTTTGCCCACATTGGCTTATAAATGCGATCGAGGTCTACTTGTCTACTTATCTCAAACAATAACGAGGTTCCCTACAGGGAAGAAGTCATCTCTCTGACACAGTGGTGTCAAGAAACCAACCTCTTCCTCAATGTCACAAAAACAAAGGATCTGGTTGTGGATTACAGGAGGAATGGAGATGGGCTAACCCCTATTGACATCAATGGTTCTGGGGTTGAGAGGATGAACAGCTTCAAGTTTCTCGGCATGCACATCACTGAGGACCTCACGTCGTCTGTACACACCAGCTGTGTGGTGAAAAAGGCACAACAGCGCCTCTTTCACCTCAGACAGTTGAGGAAGTTTGATATGGGCTCCCAAATCTTAAGAAATTTCTACAGGGGCACAATTGAGAGCTCCTGACTGGCTGCATCATTGCCTGGTATGGGAACTGTACCTCCCTTAATCAGAGGACTCTACAGAGAGTGGTACGGACAGCTCAGCGCATATGTAGTTGTGAACTTCCCATGATTCAGGACGTTTACAAGGACAGTTGTGTAAAAAGGGCCCGTGGGATCATTAGGGACCCAAGTCATTCCAACCACAATCTATTCCAGCTGCTACCATCCAGGAACTGGTACCGCAGAATAAAAGCCAGGGACCAACAAGCTCCAGGACAGCTTCTTCCACCCATCAGACTGATGAACTCATGATGATTTGAGTGTACTCTCTATTACATTTACTGTTCTAAATTACTATGATAGCACATGGCACATTTAGATGGAGACGTAACATAAAGATTTATACTCCTCATGTATGTGAAGGATGTAAGAAATAAATTCAATTCAATTCAATCTATAGACATGTTTGAGGAAAGCCATGCTTCTAGGTCATGCTGCTTGATAGCCAGTTGATAAAATCCAATGTAGGGACTGCAGCAAATATTACATTGGCTAAACTGGGAGAAAACTATCCACAATGTTCCGTGGACATAAATTGGCTGTTAAGTGGCATGACCAATTCTCTCTAGTCTTTACCCATGAAGTTTGGAAGGGACATAAATTCAACAGAGCCCCAGTAAAAATCATGATGCAAGCAAATATGAGGCACGCAAAAGAATTGCAGGAAGCATGGAATTATTGAGGGTCTGAATTGTGGAACCCCTGACCCAGCAGCACCATGAGAGAATCTTCATCGTGTGGACTGTAGAGCTTCATGACAGCCACATCATAAAAGCAGCTCAGACAGGGCAGTTAAAGTTAAACAGCTGGGAGAACTCAGAGGGCATCTCTGGAGGTGAGAGAGATGTGTCACTATTCCTGGTCGGCGTCCTGCAAGTGGACTGGGACAGTGGGGTGGGTGGTTGTAGAGAGAAGAGAATAGATGGCAAATACTGTGTATAGTGGTGCAGGGGAAGGGTGTAGGTGATAGGTAGAATCATATAGAACAGAACAGTATGGCACAACACAGGCCCTTCAGAGCATGATGTTGTTTCAGCCTATATAAACCTACTCTACAATCCATCTAATCCTTCTCTCCTACACAGCCCATAAACCTCCATTTTCCTTACATTCATATGGATATCTAAGAGTTTCTTATATTTCCCTAATGAATCAGTACAGTATCTACTCCAATCCCAGCAGTGTGTTCCAGGCATCTCCTTCTCTCAGTGTAAAACAACACTACCTCTCATATCTCCCCCAAAACTATCCTTCACTCAACTTAAACAGATGAAGATGGATTGATGGGTAGATGGAGTTAGGTGAAGAGAGGGATGTTGGCATGAAGAAGGTGAACAAAAGGAGAGAGAATATGGGTTGACTGGTGGGAGTGAGAAGGAAAACAGAGGATGTGGGGTTACTTAAAATTGGAAAATCTAATGTTCACACCATTGGGCTGTCTACTACCCAAGTGGAACAAGAGGCATTGTTGTTCTAGTTTGCATCTGGCCTCACCCTGGCAGTGGAGAAATTCAAGAGTAGACAAGCTAGTGTGGGAATGGGAAGGCAATTTGAAATGATAACTGCAGAAGAGCGATACCTGCCCCCTTTACCTCTTCCTTCACCACCATCTAAGGAGATTTATCTACAACTCTTCCAGCCTGATCTATTGCATTCAGTAAATGCAATGTGATCTCTTCTACATTGACAATCCAAACGAGGACTATACAATCATTTTGTGGAGCAACGGCATTTTGCCTGTAGCAGCAATCTTGAGTTTCTGGTTGCACGTCATTTCAACTAATCCTGCCTTTCACACCCTAGTTCTTTCTTCCTTTGTTTTTGTTTTACACCTCTTGTTCTCCCCTGCACCCGACTCCATCTACCTTGCCATCTTGTTCCACCTCACAACTCCTGTCCCACCCTTACCTGCACTTCTATATCCTCATCATTTTTCCTCCTCACCCCCAGTCCTTATGCAGGATCTTGACCCAAAATGACAGCAAAAAATTTTATCTCCATGGATGCTGCTTAACCTCCTGAGTACTTTCAGCAGTTTGTTTTTTTTGCTTCAGATTCCAGCTTCTGCAGTCTGTTGTTTCTCTCAGCAGCAGAAGTTGGCTTTACCAGCTCCACTTACATCCCAGCATCAATTTGGCATTTTATAGAACGTAAAGTATAGATGTCACAAAGGTGGGGCATTGGGAGCAAGGGTGGACCCAAATGCAAGACACATCTTGTGAGGTTACTTAGATTTAGTTTATTGTTCGATACCAGGAGAGCAAGGCAGGAGCAGGGTAGCAAACTGGACAAGGACTCAGGACTACGACTAGGCTGGGACCAAGGGTCTGGGCTTGGACTCGGAATCGGCTCCCAGAACTAGAGGAGACATGAAGAGGCTAGGGTATGGACACCGGGCCAGAGATTGGGCAAGGACCCAGTACCTGGGTCTTGCCTCGGGCTCAGACCCCAGAACCAGGCATAGACATGACATGGGCTAGGGAGAAGAGGAACATGGAAAACAGAGCCTCGGTCTCAGGTGAGCAGGTACATGGAACCATGGACACATACACAGAACACAGAGTTGGGACCCCTCCTTGGGTACAGGACATAGGGCCGGGACTCACACACAGAACAGAGAGCCGGGACCCCTCCTTGGGTACAGGACATAGGGCCGGGACTCATGATCCTCCACGGGGCAACGGCAAGACGGCCTGACTTACCCCACGGAGGCGAGGACAAGACAAGACAAGACAAGACTCCCGGCGGGGCAACAGTAAGACGGCCAGACTTACCCCCACGGAGGTGAGGACCAGACAAGACAAGACATGACCCCCCGCGGAGCAACGGCAAGACGGTCTGAATTACCCCACGGAGGCGAGGACAAGACAAGACAAGACCAATGCGAATGAACACCAGACAGTACCTATCTAGCTCCGGCGATGGAACTAGACCAAAGTGCAGGCGGGGGCTGCATACGAGGGCTAGAGGTGAGAGGGGCACAGAAGGGATTCAGACAAGGGGGTAGGACAGGAGTCACAGACCGCCAGGGCTAGGACTTGACTCAGAACTGGGAAGCCGCCAGGGCCAGGACTTGACTTGGAGCCTCCGGGTAGTGGCGAGCTCTCGACTTGGCCCGGGAACAGTAGACAGCGGTTCTTGATTCCCTCTGGCGGGTTAACTGACAGACCCAACTCGGTGAGGAAACTTTGCAGGCTCGCTTTGGCGAGGTAACTGGACAGGGTTGCTCTGGTGAGGAAGGGCGAATTACCAGCACTCGCTTCGGCAGAGACTAGGCTTGCTCCGGCCAGATGACATTAGCACGCCGTGACTTTGCAGACGCTCCCGCACCGAACGGCTGAAAGCCGGAGACTATAAACTACTGGTTCAGCTGAGTGTTAATTGCCTCTAATCATCAAAGTCGAGGGACATGGGAAAACAGGGAATCAGCGGTCCGGATCGTAACATAAATAAGGTAAATTTAAAGGGACCCTGATCCGGAACATGACAATAGATCAATAAGGTTCGGGGAAAGAAAATAATGTCAAAAGAAAGTAATCCCATCTGTCTGCTCATGATCAATATTCTCCATTTCCTTCATGGTCAAGTGTATGTCAAAATGCCCTTTTATGCACCACTACCATTTTCTACTTCTTCCACCACCCTGGCAGTGTGTTGTATGCATCTACCACTCTCTGTATAAAAAAAACTCCCTTCACATCTCTCTTGAATTCTCTCCACCCTTCCTGCCCCAATATTTTCATATCTGTTAAAATTAATTTAGCAGGAACCAAGCAAGAAACTAATGTTCTACATGCTCATGTACAGCACCAGACGCTGAACCAGATATTATTCCTATTCCTTACTCTCTCGGAAGGAGATTAAAACATCTTGATCAAATGTAAGAGGGTCTGCCAAATATCCTGTTTTATGAAGTCGCATTTTCTAAGGAATAGAGGCATTAATAGTCATGGTTTAAAGCCTTCGGTTTAAAAACAAAATTTGGTGGCTTTCACAGAACTTTGCCAGCAAGTCTGACTAGAACAGCCGTCACTCAAGTGTATGGACGACCTTGGGTCCTAGGGCATTTCCCACATGGTTTTAGGCATGGAATCCTACATTTAACCTGGTGATAGGTGGTATTGTCATTAATTACTTAAGTATTTTAAATGATTATTTTGTTTTTCAGCTATTTAAGTCTTAGTTTTCATTTACTTTTAATTGTCTATTTCAAATACCTATTTTTTGTCAAAGGTATGTAAGCATCAATGATATTATTTTCAGTATTTATAGTTGGAAAATTCCTATGGACAAAGCCTGTCAGAGGTACTTTGAAACTGAGACCGCAGAATGATACCACCATTAAACCATTTCTGTTTGTACCATACTGTTTGACTAAGGGTGCAATGAGTATGTTTTAATGGAAAGGAGATAAATGAGATTAAGTTCTATTACATTGTGAAATTGCGCTAGTTCATAGAAGATTTTCTTTTTGCAATTATCTAAATCATTTCAAGAGGGAGCTTTGGAAAATGAGTGTAGTTTGTATTGTCGATTGTGACTAAAGTGACAGACATTGCATTTTTGTGGAAGCATTTACCTAGACTTGTTTTTATTTTCTCTGGTGATTGTATGTGGACTGATATTTTAAAAAATCATGCATTTATTCCAGCTGTATTAGGTAGTGGAAGCAAACGAGACATAGTGTTTCTTGTCGATGGATCGGATGAAGTTGGAAACACAAATGCTCCTTTTCTCCGTGAGTTTCTGACAAGCCTAATTGAGAATCTTGACATTGGAAATAATGATGTTCAGATTGGTCTGGTGCAATACAGCAATTATGCAGAGACTGAGTTCTATCTGAACACCTACTCTTCAGAAGATGAGATTATGCTTCATGTGGAAGAGCTTCAGTTAAGAGGAGGAAAAGTACTGAACACTGGGGCAGCATTGGACTATGTCCTTAGAAATCACTTTACCAGATCTTCAGGAAGCAGGAAGGCTGATGGTGTGCCTCAATTTTTGGTGCTGCTCACTGCTGGAAGGTCCAGAGATAACATCAAACCATCTGCAGATGCACTGAAGCAAGCTTCCATAGGTATCTTTGCTGTAGGGACTAAGAATGCAGACCCAGCACAGCTGAAGGAGATGGCGACTAACCCCAGTTTTGTCTTCAGAGCTCAGGAATTCCACTCTTTGACACATGTACAGGAACAAATGATGATACCACTGACTACGCTGACTGTCCCTCAAGTATCTACAGAAAACCCAACTCTTCCGAGTAAACAAGGTACTTCAAATTTTCTGTTGTACTCAGTGCTACTGTATTTGATATCACACTTGTAAAATTCAATATTACATCCTGCATCAAAGGTATTAACTTTTAATTGACAGCTAATCAGTAATATCAGCAAAGATAATCACATGACTTGCTGTTTACATGCTTGATTGTATAACACTGAATGCATATAAAATTAAAATGAATTGACAAACAAGGGAAGTGTATTTGATGCGCAAAACTCATCCCTTGCATTAGGTTTATCCTTAATGTGACTATTACTGTTGCAAACAGAGACGAATATTTCATAAACAAGTGCTTCAAGAGTAAGGTAGTCAGAAAGAAAGTCATGCAAGAATTATGATCAAGGGGCAGCTTTCCAGCTACTTAAATGGCCAGTGCTTTTAGAAATCAATTTCAGCAGTTCCCAGATAAGCAGAAAACTTTTAATGCATGGTTCCACAGGCCAAGAGCACAGTGTAGTAGGTGGTACATTTTTAAACATTCTATATTTATTCTGGAACATTGTTTACCAGGAGAAGTGTGCCTACATATAAGGATACAAATTAGGAGCAAGGATACTTAACTCTTCAACACGTTCCACCATTTTTATATCATACCTGATTTGGTTAGAAATTCAACTTTGCAATCTTGTCTACCCCTGCTAACTTTTCACACATTTCCCAATGAAGAATCTATCCTAAAACATTTCAAGCAGTCTGACTCCACCACACTTTGAAGAACAAAATACCTAAAATTCATAACCATCTGAGAGAAAAAAAATCATAATTGCTGTCTAAAATGGGTGACTCCTAGTTCCAGATAGTCCAATAAAGGCAGCAATCTCTCCATATCTGCCTGTCAATACTGCTCAAGAATGTATATGTCTCAATCAAATCCACTCTCCAGAAGATGCAACCTTGTCTGGCTACCTTTCTTTACAAGATAGCTTGTCATTCCAGGTATCAGTTGACTATTAACACTTACATCCTTCAGTACTGTTACCCTGAACTGAGGATACCAATACTGTTCATAGTTCTTTAGCTGTAGTCCATATGATGCCACAAATAATAAAGCATAACCTCTCTAGCTTTGTATTCCATCCTTCAGAATAACAATAACTTTCCTCGTTACTTGCCATATCTACATACTGCTCATCTACATGAAATGTCTCCAAACTCTCAGATTTTAAATAATATGCTATTTTGTCATTGTTCCTGAGAAAATAGACATTAAAAAAAAATTCCCACATCATACTTCATTGACCAGTTCTTTGTCCACGTATCTAATCTTTCAATATTCCTCCTTACAAATTAATTGTCCACCTATCTCTGTGACATCAATAATTTAGACATACAAATTTAGCAATAAAAGGCATCAGGTCAAGTGCATGGAAATGAAAGGTTTAGGAGACCATGGACAAAACATGACACGTGGGTCTGAAAACGCAAACACGAGGAAATCTGCAGATGCTGGAAATTCAAGCAATGCACACAGAAAATGCTGGTGAACGCAGCAGGCCAGGCAGCATCTATAGGAAGTCGACATTTCGGGCCGAGACCTGATGAAGGGTGGTGGTAGAGGGGAACTGGTTAGGTCTGGAATCCAAAAAGAAGCGGAGAGCTTTGAGACCTTCTCCCCCTCCCCCTCCCCCTCCCTCTTTCAAATCTCTTACTAGCTCTTCTTTCAGTTAGTCCTGACAAAGGGTCTGGGCCCGAAACATCGACTGTACCTCTTCCTAGAGATGCTGCCTGGCCTGCTGCGTTCACCAGCAACATTTGTGTGTGTCAGCTAGAAAAGACCAGTTTATGCCTGCTGTGTGTTTCCTGTTTGCAAGTCAATCATAATTCCATTTTGATAGGTTACCTTCTGCAATTTAAGTTGTTGTTTTCAGCAGTAACCTTTGTTGTGGCCCCTTTCTGGTACAACCAACAGTTCCTCTTTATCCTTAGCACTTCTTCAAAAAAGTCTAATCAATTGGTCAACCATAATTTGCCTTTTGCAAAACCACTTTGACTTTGCCTGATTATCTAGAATCACCTTGACTATCCTTCCATAAAAATATCTTCTAACGTTTTCTCAAAGGCAGATGTTAAGCAAACTGATCTGTAGTTTCCTGCCTTCTATCTCCTTCTCTCATCCTGAATATGTCCTTTAAAAAGGGGGAATAGCTCATCCTAAAATAACACCACTTCACAGAAGCTCCTAGGGTAAGAGCACATAATTATTGCATGCAGAACTGGGGAAAGACTGCATAGTTATGGTACAGTTTCTTAGTAATGGTACAGTATGTGAAACCAAGTTCAAGTGGGGATCAAAAATCACATTATACTTACTCAAATGAGACGAGAAGGTTCTCCAAGTGCCCTAGCCAATATTCCTCTTTCAATCAAAGCCGCTTAAGAAAATCCAACATGTCACTTATAGCATTTCCCGTTTTGTTGGACTCTAAACCTGTTTAGCTTGGCTGCCGTGTTTATTGATATTGTCAGCAACTGATTGCTACTTAGTAATTTGCTTGCATTAAAACATGTAGGAATGCCTGGACCGTGTTAAAAGGTGTTACATCAATATTTGTATTTTCCCAGCTCAGAACAGCTATTACATTTAATGGACACAGTTTGTATTCTGGCTTATAAAGTATCTAGTATTTTGATGATGCTCAGACATTCTTTCCTTCATTCAGTTGGTTTGATGGATTAATATACACTTTAATTTTTATTTAAAGGATTACTTTGAAAGTAAATTAACCTGGCATTCACGTTACTATGGGCTTGGCTCTTTTATTATCAAACAGAAAATAAAATGTCATTATCAAAGCCAGCACTCTCATCTCAATGTCCCAATGTGCACAGGTTTTGGCTCATCATGTTTTCTCATTCCTTACCTTCATCCTTGCCGACACATTGATATCCTCATACTTGTCATCAAAAGTTTTCACAACATGACAGCATCTGTTGTGAGCATCAAACAATCTGCTAGAGGAGCCCAGTGGGACGGGCAGTGTCTGTGTGACAGAAAGAAATGACAACGTGTTGGGTCAAAGACCTGCATCAGGATTGAGCAGGGAGAGGCAAGACGTTGAGTGGAAAGAGGGGGAAGGGTGGTAGTGAGAGAGGAGTCAAGGATATTGGTGCATTGAGGAGGGGGTGTAAGATAATGGGCAAGTTGTGCCAGGTGGGGGGGGGGGCTGTGTGAGACGGTGACAAAGGAACGATAAATGGAGGCAAAGAGGGAGAGGCTGAGATCTATATGGAGGAACGACAAAGCAGGGTGATGGGGGTGGGGTAGGGGAGAGTGTGAAGATAGGACGTACCTGCTGGAGAGAGATAAACAGGACTACATCGGGCTACCTGTGTTGGACTCTGATAGGTAAAGGAAGTGAGAATGGGAACCACTAGGGGAGAGGTGAATGACAGATGGTGGTTGGAGGGCTTGGGAGAAAGTTGTAGACAGCTGCTGGAGGGAGATAAACAGGAAGACAATTGGGTTGGAATGGGAATCTGATGGGGGGGGGGTGTGGTGGTGAGGATAAGTCACTGGATGAACTGACCTATGAATAAACTATGTATGTATACTGCTGAGTGGAACCAGGAGGGGGAGGGGGACAAAGATGGCTAATACTTTCTGTGATCTTCTTTACAAGTAGAATAGCTTATTCTTTACAGGTAGGGTATGTTCCCCATTCCTTTGTCATATGCCATCTAACTTATAGTGGCAAACTGGTTAAATACTTTGATTAACAATCTAGAGGTCTAGACTATTGATCTGAGGAGTTTAAATCCTAATCCTAATAATTAGAATTGTTGGGGAATTAGAATTCAGGAAAATAAATAAATAAAAGGAAAGTTAGCTGTTTTTAGTAGTGGCCATGGATGCTATCAGATTATCAAAAAATAGCACTTACAAGCCAGGCAGCATCTATGGAAGGAGAAGTGGGATTAACTTTTCAGATCGAAGTCCTGTTGGGTGTCCCAGCATTTTCTAGCCTAATTTAAAAAACACAGTCTCTGCAGATTTTTTAAAGATATATAAAACCATCTGGCTCATTAATGTTCTTCAGAGAAGTAAATTTGTCCTGCTTACCTGGTCTCACACATAAATATTTCAGAATCTTCACTGCTTTCTGAAACGGCCAAGCTCCCTGCTCAGAAGCAATTAGAGATCGACAATAAATGCTGGCCTAGTTAGCAACACGCACATCCTTCGATGAAATAAGTCAATAAAATACCTTTTCCCCAAGTTGTGATATTTCCATCACACCTCCTTTTGATGTACCATTTAAACTGCCTCTTTTCTATCTCTTGCAAATTCTATGCCTTTCAGTCACATCCTTCTGAGGGTTTTTCTCCCCCTCTGAATTCTTTGTACCTATTTCAAATCCTTCATCAAAATTGTCCTCTTAGATTGGGAGCCAATAAATTGGCTAAATATTTCTCCCATTTCCTAGTCCCTGATCTTCTTCAAAATTGCTTTTGGATATTTAGTTATTCAATAACTTTGGCTATTTGAATGAAAATTGTATTTGTGCAATTGTATATAATGTGCTGTGAAATATAATGCATATTGTTCCAGTTTTTCCTGATGACGAAGTCGAGAGAGACATTGTGTTCCTTATCGATGGATCTGACAATATTGGAAAGACGGATTTTCCACAAATCCGTGATTTTCTTACACATATAATTCAAAATCTCAACATTGGAAGTGACAGAATCCAAGTAGGTCTGGTGCAGTACAGCACTTATGCAGAAACTGAATTCTATCTGAACACCTACTTATCAAAAGCTGAAATTTTGTCTCATGTAAGAGGACTGAAATTAAAAGGTGGGACTAAACTTAATACAGGTGCTGCATTGGACTACCTTTTTAGATACCATTTTATCAGCTCTGCTGGAAGTAGGAGGCGAAATGGCATTCCTCAGTTTTTGGTTGTGCTTACTGGTGGAAGGTCCAGTGATGATGTCAAACCATCTGCAGATGCAATGAAGCAAGCTGCTATCATAACTTTTGCAATTGGAGTCAAGAATGCTGACTTAATGCAACTAAGTGATATTGCAATCGATCCCAGCTTAGTCTTCAGTTCAAATACGATGTATTCTTTGCCAAACATAGAAGAAGACGTGACAACACTATTAACGACACTGCCTGCTCCTCACCCAATGCCTGAAGAGCCAACTGCTCCCATTGAACCAGGTATTTGATTTATTTTATTTGTTGCACTCAGCCTTGTGCTGTATGCATTTTGCTGTTAACGAAACTCTTTAAGACCAGCAAACCATCTAGCATGACCACAGAAAGCCAGGAGAAACACACTCTCACAGCAAAAGGAGCATGGGAAAATAAAGCAGGGTAGGAAACTATGGCAGAGACAATGTTTGTGTAACACTCAGGTCTATCAACCCACGTTCGTCTAGGGGGAAACCACCGTCTGCCCGCCAAACTGTGTCTCACGTTTGCGTAGATGCTGTGTAATGCACTCCGGTACAACGCACAACGTAAAATATCAGGCAGTACACAATGTACGTTTAAACGATTACACTTTATAAATTTTACTGTGACTATGGGGTTAATAAAGAAGCAAAAATATAAATTAAAAAGGCGCCAATAATAGGGATTATACAGTTCGTGCACAATGTTGGAGCTCACACAATATCCTTGATCCACCATTCGCTTTCCTCTGAACTCCACTACCCTCAGACTGGGACCAACCACGGTGGTCTACCAGAGTGATTCCTGCACATACTTCCTCTTCGCCTCTCCTTGCCGATCTCCCACGCACTTACCCAGGTTCCCACACATACAGATAGAATAACATGACTTCCATTGGTTAGTTCCCCATTATCTATAATTATAAACCAAACATTTCAGCTACAAAGCACATTACTTCATCAGTTAACATTACAGAGAAGCCATTTCATTATAACACTACAGTTAATATTACTGAGAACCCTACATTTGCAAAAGTAAATCAAATGATTTTAGGATAGGAGCACATATCTAATGGAAAATAATAAAATATGCATGTATATGTATTGTATCAACGTTAATCAGACTCAAACATCAATGTAAATAATAAGGCCATTCTAAACTTATTTTCAAATTTCAACTTACTTAACAGAAAGAATCGAAATAGACTCACTTCATTTCTTCTATCAACGTAGCTATAGCTGATTGCTAATCAGAATATTTGCATCTTCTAACTAACAAAATGTACATGATAATTAAAATATTTCAGCAGTTGCAGCAGGTATAGTTTGAACAAACACCAGTGCAATTTTAGGATCAAAAAATGTATGAGGAGGAGAATTAGAAGGAAAAACTTTAATTCTTGTTGGGTAATGCAAGGAAGGAAACAGTTTCTTATCATATGCCTGTTTCATTAGCAGAGAAAATTTTGATTTTTGTTCCATTATCTCCTTCGAATAATCCTCATAAAAACGGAGCTCAGATTCCTTAAATTTAAAAACGCTATGTTTTCTTGCCTGTTGCATTATTTGATCTTTAATTTTAAAGTGATGAAAACAAACCAGAACAGACCTTGGTTTGTTTCGATCTTTAGATTTCGAAGTAAAAGCTCTGTGTGCTCTTTCTATAGTAGGCGGCTGTGATAATATGGTAGGAAATAAGGTATGAAAAGGCTTACCAAAGTAAGCAATTAAATCTCCATCTTCAGCTCCTTCTTGCAGCCCAACAATCCGTATATTCCTTCGGTGAGACCTAGTTTCCAGGTCTATAACATTCTACATGCTCATGTACAGCACCAGACGCCTGAACCAGACATTATTCCTATTCCTTACTCTCTCTTGGAAGGAGATTAAAATATCTTGCTCAAATGTAAGAGAGTCTGCCAAATATACTGTTTTACGAAGTCACATTTTCTAAGGAATAGAGGCATTAATAGACATGGTTTAAAAACAAAATTTGGTGGATGTCACAGAACTTTGCCAGCAAATCTAACTAGAACAGCCGTCACTCAGGTGTATGGACAACCTTGGGTCCTAGGACATTTTCCACATGGTTTTAGGCATGGAATCCTACATTTGACCAGGTGATAGGTGGCGCTGTCATTAATTACTTAAGTATTTTAAATGATTATTTTGTTTTTCAGCTACTTAAGGCTTAGTTTTTATTCACTTTTAATTGTTTATTTCAAATACCTATTTTTTTGTAGCTATAGCTGATTGCTAATTAGAATATTTGCATCGTCTAACGAACAAAATGCACATGATAATTAAAGTGTTTCTGCCAAGGTCAAATTTCATTGGGGGTTAGGGTTTATTGACTTTGCTCAATACAGTAAATTGTTCTTAACTACTTGCTAAACACATTTGTTTTCAGTCGTTTTATATAAGCTACTTTCAAAAACAAATGATTAGCAATGGTAGGGAGAGTAAAAAAATGTGACTTATTGTGATACTTAAAGTCATCAGGAAAGTAACATGAGCTTCAGCATTATTTTCTCAGACCCAGGAAATGGCTGATCCAGATTTCAATTAGATCATAACAATTCTGTTTGGTTATCTATTTTTCTTGGTTCTCAAAACCTAAAAAAAAACATTATTCTCAGTTCTGATATTTTCAATTGCCCTAACATCTCAACTCACTCCAGCCTCCAAAGCTTTTTTTACAAAGAGAGTCCTAGATTTCGAATGCCCTTTTGTGTGAAGGAGTGCTTTCTGAACAGTTAATTTCAATTCTTTTTTGGATTAGGGCTCCTTGCTATGCAGTCTCCCACCAATGGATTTCCTAACCATTTATCTTATCAATTTATGTTAAACATTTCTTAAAAACCTCAGAAAGATCAATCCTTAACCTTCTTTGCTCAAGTCATGTAATACAACCCTTTCAACCCTGGTATCATTTCATCTTCAATATATATTTCTTATTGTGTGTTCAGATCTCATCATATACAATTTAACCAAAGCCTTTTGGAGCTGTAACAAGACTTCCATCTGCATTGCAATGAAGTAAAATCTAGCATTAAAAACATTTTTATACATGTCTACTAGATCACAGTAATTGCTATATCTTGAACGCAACACTTTTCAAGAAACAGAAGACAGCAGACGCTGGAATCTGGACCACCAAATAATCTGCTGGAGGAACTCAAAGGTTCAAGAAGCATTTGTGGGAGAACAGGAATCATTGACATTTCATACTGAAACAGGACTGGTTCTGATGCAGGATTTCGACCCAGAAAACAAGCCATCCCTTTCCTCCCACAGATGCTGTTCTGCCTGCTGAGTTCCTCCAGCAAATTGTTATCTCCAAATCTCTCTGCTGCTCTCATCTTCCAAAATGAATAACTTTGCATTTTCCACGCTATACTATATTAACATAACCTAGCAGTGATCCTTTGCAAAACCTTCCTCCTGTCTAATGATTTACTGTGACACTAAATTTGGCCCTTTCAGCAATGTGCCCGTATGCATCCTTTCATCCATTTATCTATTTCTCAAGAGGTGAAAAGCTGACATCCCAGTATAGATATCATGATTCTGTGGATATTTACCCATTTTTATCTCCTCAGTTAAGCCATTTGTTAATCATTTAATCCGGTAAGATTTCCCCCTGATTTATTTCTATCTTCCTCACATACCTAATAATCTATCAGGGAAAAAGAAACATCTTAAATACTTAAGAAAATCCTTAGTGTTAATCTTGATATTCTTCTCCAACTACTGAGTCAGATTTGGCCAAACGTATAAAAAAAATCAAATATTTGGAACAGGCTGATACCACCAATAAAAAGAATCCTCTCCAAATTCAGGAAAGAACTAAATAGTTTTTCCTAATAATCCATAAGCAAACATTTATTCAATATCAGGATTTGCCATTTAAGGAAAAACTGTTATTAGAAAATAAAATGAGTTGATGAATAAAATGCCATATTAAATTTGGACGACTTGATTTGAAGCCATACTTTGCCTTGTCAGAGCACCTTAAGCAACCTAATTTTGCAGCCAGTAAGGACTCTTAAAACAGTCAATAACATTTAATAAATGTTAAATTGTAAAGCATCCAAATTGTTCACAGAACAGTTCTCCAAATGGCATGTGTTAATTACTATATAATTGATTCTCATGGTAGTTGAGGTATAAACATTGGAATGGTATGTCCCTTTGAGAGAGCAGATAGGGACATAGACCCAACAATTCTGTAGATGCTTGAAATCAAGAGCAACGCATACAAAATGCAGAAGGAACTCAGCAGGTTAGGCAGTATCTACGGAAATGAATAAACAATCAACGTTTTGACCTAAAACCCTTCATCAGGACTGGAAAGGAAAGGGAAGAAAGCCAGAATGGGTTTGTAGTTTAATGCTTTGGACTTCCATTGCTGCAGAACCTTCGTCCTAGGAGGAGGTCAACAACCCATTAGTGCAGAAGTCATCCTGCCACTGAGTCTCATGACTGGACAGGCATCAGAAGAGACTCATCAGTTATTGTCAGGGATGGAGCACTTTAGGTTGTGACTAGAGAGGCTAGGGCCTGTTTTACCTGGAGTAGAAGGGGTTAAAAAGGGTCATGATTGAGGAATATAAAATCATTATTGGCATAGATAGGGTAGAACACAGGAATCTCTTCCCAACACAAGAGATTCTGCAGATGCAAAATCCAGAGCAACGCACTCAAAATGCTGGGGAACTCAGCAGGTCAGGTAGCCTCTGTAAAGGGAAATAAGCATTTAATATTTTGGGCTGAGACCTTTTATCAGGATGAGAAAGGAAGAGGGAAGAAGCCTGAACAAGAAGATGGAGGGAGAGGAAGGAGTACAAGACGGCAAGTGATAGGAGAAACCAGGTGAAGGGGAAGATGAGCTTTTCTCCCCTTGACAGAGGTGTTTAAACTAGATGGCTTGGATTTAGGGTAAAGGGGAGGGATCTAAAGGGGATCTGAGGAGACATCTTTTACCCAGAAAGTCACGAGCATCTGGAATACACTACGGGATAGATTGATAGAATTAGAGTTGCTAACAACATTGAAGAGGTGTCTAGGTAAGCATTTGAACTGCCTTTTCATTGAAGGTTATGTGGGTCAGGTTGCTGGAAGATGGAATACAGGTGGGGTGCCCACTGGTTGGTGTGGTCAAATTGAAAAAATGGCATGCTCTGATATTTTATCAGTCTATCACTTACCAGATGGATGAATGTGAAATTCACTTCTACAGCAGTCTGGCATTTAGAATATGTATTATAAAGCTAGAATTATGTTATAAAACATATAAGTGTATCGCAGTACAGACAGGGCCTTTGACTCTGTGTGAATATGTTAACCATGATACCAATCTAATTAATCCCATACATGTCTACTTGGTCCACATCCCTCTATTCTCTACCTGTTTGTATGTTTGCTTAAATGCTTCTTTAGCATTGCTATTAAACAACACAATATTTCTTTCAGTTGCTCCCCCAGATGCAAGCAGGAGAGATATTGTATTCCTTATCGATGGATCAAATAATGTCGGGAATGCAAATATTATGTATGTTCGTGATTTTCTCATTAGTGTCATAGAAAATCTTGACATTGGAAGAAACAGAATTCAAGTAGGTTTGGTGCAGTACAGCAACTTTGCAGAGACTGAGTTCTACTTGAATACATATTCTTCAGAAGATGAACTTCTGTCTCATGTGAAAGGACTGAGTCTAAGAGGTGGAACCTCTCTCAATACTGGTGCGGCGGTAGACTATGTGCTCCGATACCACTTCACCCAATCTGCAGGGAGTAGGAAAGAGGAAGGAGTTCCTCAGATCTTAGTGCTGATCACTGGTGGGAGGTCTGGAGGTTATGCTGGGCAGCTGAAAGATGCATTGAAGCGAGCTGCTGTGTTGACCTTTGCTATAGCAGCCAAAGATTCTGATCCATTACAGCTCCAGGAAATGTCAATCGACCCAGGTCTGATCTTCAGAGTGCAGGAATTCAGCTCACTGCCAGATGTACAGGAACAACTAATGCTATCATTATCAACGCTGACTGCTCCGACAGTAGTTCACAAACAGCCAGCAGTAATTACCGAAGGACCCATAGGCACAGTTACTGAAGGTACATAAATTTTGTTGTGTGTTTGGTCTTCATCAATCCTGATTCCTTCTCATCAAGCTGGTCATTAGAATTTACGTCAGTCATGTAAAAGAAGATTTGAAATCAGTCTTAGAGTTACCTAGACGCTTCCTGCTAAGTTGCAGCTTAATCTCGCATTTGGCAATCTATTTTTCAAATCTGTCCATTGGCTACCCCTTACAATCTCCCACTAACCTAAGAGATAATAGTGCTTTTCCAAATCTGACCTTATTAAGTGTCTCTGAATTTGATGACAAAGCATTTTCTTTGCTCATTTAAGATGCACCTCAAATCTTTGACGTGAGTAGACTTTGTGTATAGGCCATACCAGGTGTAAAGTTGAATTAATTTTCCTAATCTTTAAAGTAAGTTTGTGGAAGCAAACAAACAGTACTGAATTTTATTGTTTTCTCGGCCTCTGAGACACCTATACTTTGAAACCTGCAGCTTACATATTAGTTGAAAGGGAATGAGAAGGGATGTCATCAATTAACCTGGCATACTCAGGACATTTATGAAGCTAGACCATAAAACACATGAGCAGAAATCGACCCATCGAGACTGCTCCACTATTTGATTGAGCTGATTGATTATCCCCATTCTCCTGCCTTTTCCCTGTAACCTTTGAGACCCAATGACTCAACCTCCACGGTTATCTGTGCCAATGAATTCCACAGGTTCACTACTCCCTACCTAAAGAAATTCCTCTTCATCTCTGTTGTAAAGGGATGTCCTTGTACTCTGAGGCTGTACGCTCTGGTGCTGGACTATTCCACTTTTGAAAACATCCTTTCAGTGTCTATTCTATCTGTGTTTTTCAATATTTGATAGGTTTCAATGAGATTCCCCCTCATTCTTCTAAACCCTAGTGAGTACAGGCCCAGAGCAACCAAAAGCTCTTCATACATTAACCTTTTCATATCCAGGATCATTCATGTGACCCTCCTCTGGACCTTCTCCAATGGCACCTCATCCTTTGTTAGATAAGGGGCTAAAAACTGCTCACAATACTCCAAGTGCGGTCTGACCAAAGCCTTTTAAAGCCTCTATGTTAGATTCTTGATTTTATATGCTAGTCCTCTCAAAATGAATGCTAACATTGCATTACCGTCCTCGCCACTGATTCAACCTGCAAGTTAAAGTAAGGGAATCCTCCACAAGGATGCTAAATCCCTTTCCACTTCTGAATTTTAAATTTGTTCCCCATTTTAAAAATAGTCTCCGCCTTTATTCATCCTACCAAAGAGTGCATGACCGTACACTTGCCCACATTGTATTCTATCTGCTACTTCTTTGTCTATTCTCCTATTCTGTTCAAGTCCTTCAACGTATTTCCTCTTCCTTAACAGTGTCTGCCCCTCCACTTATGTTTATATCATCCAAAAATTTGGCCACAAAGCCATCGATTCCATCATCCAAATCATTGGTATATAATGTGAAAAGAAGTGGTATCAAAACTGACCCCTGCAGCACTCCACTAGTCACTGGCAGCCTACCAGAAAAAGCCATATTTATTCCCACTCTTTGCCTCCTGCCAGTCAGCCAATTTTCTATCCATATTAATACCTTTCCTGTAATACCATTCTTATCTTGATTAGTAGTCTTCTGTGTGGCACATTGTCAAAGACCTTCTGAAAATATAGAAAATAGTTGCAGGAGTAGGCCATTCGGCCCTTCGAGCCTGCACCGCCATTTATTATGATCATGGCTGATCCTCCAACTCAGAACCCCGCCCCAGCCTTCCCTCCATACCCCCTGACCCCCGTAGCCACAAGGGCCATATCTAACTCCCTTTTAAATATAGCCAATGAACTGGCCTCAACTGTTTCCTGTGGCAGAGAATTCCACAGATTCACCACTCTCTGTGTGAAGAAGTTTTTCCTAATCTCGGTCCTAAAAGGCTTCCCCTCTATCCTCAAACTGTGGCCCCTCGTTCTGGACTTCCCCAACATCGGGAACAATCTTCCTGCATCTAGCCTGTCCAATCCCTTTAGGATCTTTTGCGTTTCAATCAGATCCCCCCTCAATCTTCTAAATTCCAACGAGTACAAGCCCAGTTCATCCAGTCTTTCTTCATATGAAAGTCCTGCCATCCCAGGAATCAATCTGGTGAACCTTCTTTGTACTCCCTCTATGGCAAGGATGTCTTTCCTCAGATTAGGGGACCAAAACTGTACACAATTCTCCAGGTGTGGTCTCACCAAGGCCTTGTACAACTGCAGTAGTACCTCCTGTACTCGAATCCTCTCACTATAAATGCCAGCATACCATTCGCCTTTTTCACCGCCTGCTGTACCTGCATGCCCACTTTCAATGACTGGTGTATAATGACACCCAGGTCTCGTTGCACCTCCCCTTTTCCTAATCGGCCACCATTCAGATAATAATCTGTTTTCCTATTTTTGCCACCAAAGTGGATAACTTCACATTTATCCACATTAAATTGCATCTGCCATGAATTTGCGCAGAACAAGTAATGCCTAAGTTGCATATATTCCAATGCAAGATGTATTGTAGGAAAGGCAGATGTGCTCAGGGCATGGATCAACACATAGAATTATGGTATTATAGCCATAAGTGAGACTTGGTTGCAGGAGGGGCAGGACTGGCATCTCAATATTCTGGGGGCCATTGTTTTAGATGCAACAGAGCAGGAGGGATTAAAGGGGATGGGGTGGTGTTACTAGTCAGGAAAAAAGTCACGGCTGTGCTCAGACAGGTCAGACTCAAGAACTCCCCTCGTGAGGTTCTATGGGTGGAACTGAGGAATAAGAAAGGTATGACCACGTTAATGGGGCTCTATAACAGACCACCCAACAGTCTGTGGGATTTAGAGGGACAAACTAGTAGAGAGATTGCAGACTGTTGCAAGAAAAATAAGGTTGTGACCGTAGATGATTTTAAATCTTCAAATATTGCCTGGGACTTTCAGATTGTAAAAGAACTAGATAGGATGTGTTTGTCAAATGTGCTCAGGAATGTTTCCTTAATCAGTACATAGAAGTCCCAGCGAGAGAGTGTGCAATACTTGATCTCCTATTAGGGAATGAGACAGTTCATGTGACAGAAGTTTGTGAGGGGAACACTTTTATCTCGTGATCAAAATACCATTAGTTTCAAAGTAATTATGGAAAAGGATAGGTCTGGTCCTTGGTCCTTGAAGCAAGTCCAGTTTTGGTGGTATCAGAATGGATCTGACAAGTGTGGATTTGGACTGGCTATTTTCTGGCAAACGTGTACTTGGTAAGTGGGAGGACTTCAAAAGAGAGATTTTGAAAACACAACATATGTACAGTATGTGCCTGTCAGAATAAAAAGCAAGGATAACATGTTTATGGAACCTTGGTTTTCAAGAGATGTTGAGGCCCTGGTTAAGATGAAAAGGGGTGTATAGCAGGTACAGGAGGAACAAACGAGGCAATTGAGGAGTATAAGAAATGCAAGAGAACACCTAAGAAAGAAATCAGAAGGGCTAAAAGAAGGCATGAGGTTGCTCTAGCGGACAAGGTGAAGGAGAATCCTAAGGGCTTCTATAGATCTGTTCAGAAAAAAAAAATTGCAAGGGACAAAATTAGTCCTCTGGAAGATCAGAATGGTAATCTATGCGTGGAGAAAAAGAGATGGGGGAGAATTTACATGGATTTTTTGCATGTGTTTACTCGGGAGACAGATACAGAGTCTATAGATGTGAGGCGATGCAGCAGCGAGGTCTTGGACCCTATACAGATTACAGAAGAGAAGGGGTTTGCTGTCTTTTGGCAAATTAGGGAAGACAATCCCCAGGTCCTGACAAGATGTTCTCTCAGACTCTGTGGGAGCCAAATGCAGGGCACCAGCAGAGATATTTAAATCATCGTTAGCAACAGAAGAGGTGCCAGAGAAATGAAGGATAATCAATGTTGTTTTGCTGTTTAAGAAGGCTCTAGGAATAAATCAGGAAATTATAGGCTGATGAGGCTGACATCAGTAATGGGAAAGTTATTGGAAGGCATTCTCAGGGAACAGATATATGAGTAGTTTGAATGAAATTGTCTGATTAGTGATAGTCAACATGGTTTTGTGCATGGTAGGTTGAGTCTAACTAACCTTATAGAGTTTTTGGAGGAAGTTACCAGGAAAGGTGATGAAGGCAAGGCAGTGGATGTTGTCTACAGGGACTTCAGCAAGACATTTGGCAAGTTCTCACACGGTAGGTTAGTCAAGAAGGTTTAGTCACTTGGCATTCAAGATGAGGTAGTAAATTGGCTTTGCAGGAGAAGACAAAGAGTGGTAATAGATCTTTGCTTCTCTGACTGGATGCCTGTGACCAGTGGAGTGCTGCAGGGATCAGTGCTGGGCCCGTTGTTGTTTGTCATCTATATTAATGATCAGGGTAATAATGTGGTTAACTGGATCAGCAAATTTGGGGATGACATTAAGATTGAGGGTGTAGTGTGATAGTGAAGTTAACTATCAAAGCTTGCAGTGGAATCTGGACCAGCTGGAAAAATGGGCTGAAAATGCCCATTGAAAGTAGCTTTATAGGTAGACAGAGTCATAAAGAAAGCTTTGGTATGTTGGCCTTCATAGTTCAAAGGACTGAGGACAGGAATTAGAATGTTATGTTGAAGTTGTATAATAAATTGGTGAGTCCTAATTTGGAGTATTGTGTGCAGTTTTGGTCACCTACCTAAAGGACAGATGTAAATATGATTGAAAGAGTACAGAGAAAATTTACAAGGATGCTGTCAGGACTGGAGGACCTAGGTATAAGGAAAGTTTGAATATGTTTGGGCTTTATTCCTGAAAATGTAGAAGATTGAAAGCCAATTTGATAGAGGTATAGAAAATTAGGAGTGTTATACAAATTACAATAGGAGATAGAAAATACATGCCAAAAGGGCAATGTTACAATAGTCATGGAGGACTTCAATATGCAGATAGATTGGGAAAATCAGATCGGTGCTGGATTATAGGAGGAGTAATTTCTCGAGTGCCTACAAGGTGACTTTTTAAGAACAGCTCATGGTTGAGCCCAGTAAAGGATCAGCTATTCTGGAGTGGGTGTTGTGCAATGAACCATAATTGATCAGAGAGCTTTTGGTTAAAGAACCTTTAGGGGCAAGTGATCATAATGTGATCAAATTCATAGTGAAGTTTGAGAAGGAGTAGCTAAAGTCAGATGTCTTGGTATTAGAGTGGACTAAAGGGAATTACAGAAGCATGAGAGAGGAGTGGGCCAGAATCGATTGGAAAAGAACACTAGTGGGGTTGACAGCAGAGCAGCAATGGCTGGAATTGAGGAAAGTAATTCGGAATGCACAGAGAATCCCAAAGAGGAAGAAATTTTCTAAAGGCAAGTTGAATGACACCACTGTGGCTAACAAAAAAAGTCAAAGTCAACATAAAAAGCAAAGAGAGGGCATATAATAGAGATAACATTAGTGGGAAGTTAGAGGATTGGGAAATTTTAAAAACCAAAAGAAGGTGACTAAAAGGTAATTAAGAAGTTAAAGATGGAATACGAACGTAAGCTAGCCAATAATATTAAAAGAAGGTACCAAAAGATTCTTCAAATATATAAAGTGTAAAAGAGAGGCAAAAGTGGATATTGGACTGCTGAAAAATGATGTTAGAGAGGTAGTAATGAGGGACAAT